>NW_024104576.1:641630-1283260 GCF_003945595.2 Pipra filicauda
GGCATGAACTAATTAAAAAGAACTTGTCAGAATCAGCTGCATGAATAAATTCTAGTCAACTCTGGCACAGTCATGCTCCAAACCCATGAAGAGCAAAGTTGTTTTAGTGATGTCATAATTTGGACGTTCAGAGTATGATATCATTTTTGACAGAATTAATGTAGAATTAATACCATATGTTTAAGCATTAATAGGTATTGAATTGAACACCCAGTGATAAGTCTGTGCTGGTTTCCAAAGTAACAGTCTGGTTTTTTCCTCCATAAAGCTTACATTAACATAATATCAGAAGGCAAATTTAAGATATATTTCGACACTTTTGTAAGAAAGCCTTCAAGTTTTACATCTCTACCTCTATTTCAAAATCTGTTTGCATAAGAAAAGCAATTAAACTGCAGTGCTAAATTTTTAACAGTGACAAAATCAGTGTTGTAAGAGAATAATTTTAAGGCAATTGTAAACTTGAAAGAAATTGTCACGATTTGATTATTGGGAGGAGAATTCCTCTGAGGATGAGTGGCTTCATCTATAAATCATTTGTTCTTCTTAGACAAGGAATACAAAAGTTAAAATTTGTTGCATTTTGCAGTTTGTTAGTTCATAGTTACTGTCAGTGACCAGGTGTTACTCTTTCTCAAGTGCTTTGGCTGACTCCCATCTCCTTTCTTTCCCAGCCTTGATATATTAAATTCTTTCACTGTTATCCGTGATAGTTCTTAGGGTCTTCTTCTTCAGTTTTTCTTCCCCTCAGGATATAGTTTTATTTTGAGGATTTATGGCTGAAACAGAGATTTCACCTTCCTCTTCAAATGTAAGGGTGAGCTAAAGAACTAGTGAGCAGAGGTTGCGTAGGGATATGGCAAAGTTTGCCAATGGAGCTAAACAGAAGAATTAAAAGAGAAAATTGACATTGGGATGAGAGAAACTCTCTTGATACTGAGTACTAGTGTAGTAAACTCAGAAAAGAAATTTAACACTGACAATGTGAAGAGTTGCATGTGAGGAAACAACCTACATTCTACATTCATATTGGAGAGACTTGAAGTAAGTGTTGAAAAGAAAAAAAAGATTATGGAGTTCCAAGCACATGAGGAAGTCAGCTCCATATTCAGTAGTAATAGGAAGAGTAAATCAGTTATTCGGAATTAGAAAGAAAAAGATAGAGAATCAAAGAGGAACTCTCCTTTTGTCCATGTGCATCCCCTGTCTCCTCAATGAGGCTGTAGAAGAAATGCTAAAGATAGGGAAAATGACAAAATGGATATTGAAAAATAAGGAATAGCTTCCATGTGAAGAAAAATTAAGTAGACTAAGACCTCTCAGCCTAGAAAAGAGGCAACTGAAGTACAATGATTGCTCACAGTGTCAATTGAGCATACTACAAGGGTACTCTCAGAATAAACAAAACAGATTTTATCATTTAGAAGTCCCATATGTCAGGTTCAAAACAAATAGGGAAGGAATAATTTAAATTAATTTTTTTTAAAATGTAACTTGACTGTAGAATTTATTGCCATTGTTTAGGTATGTCAGAAAACAGTGGCACAAATCAGTTTATAATGCTATACACTGGGTCTGCTGTGTCTTACTGAACAAGCTTTTCCATACACACAGTGCTACATCCTGTATGTTATTGTCCAGACTCCTCTGACTTGCAAGAGATCCTGATAAGCAAGGCAATTGCAAATCAGTATGCCTCCTATTTATTCACATGCTGAACAGTTCTTCAGTGTGCCTGAGCAAGGGTGGGCATGGCCAGGAGCAGACAGAAGGACAACCTTTGAGTGAAACATTTTTTTGATGATGGGGCAGTAAAAACATTTAGCCTATGCAATGAGTTTGTTCTGTTTTGCCACTAAGGGGTATGGATTCAGGACTCATTTACTGACAAAAAATCTCTCCCACATCATCCTGCACTGCTGGAAGTGCAGGGCATGCCCTTCTGATCACAGCTCAAAGAAAGTTGAATGATGCCCTAAAGGTGTTTATTCTCTCCCTCAGCTGAATGCTTACTGCAAGTCTTCTTGTCGAGTGCTAATGTGCTTTATGGAAACATTTGTAGTTGTCCATGGTTTTGTAATGGGTACTGTGTGTTCTGGAGAAATATAGGGTTTGGTTTTCAGGAAAGATAATTGTAAATTATAAGGAGAAGACCTCATTTCACTCTCCTCTTTCTTACTGATGATTAAAAAGCAAACTGAAGTCAATACTATTTTCAACTTTCTATAATACCTCTGATTTTGTTTGACTCCTTTCCAAGTTCTGTGGTTTTAAACAAAGAACAAGTAATGATCTGAAAAGCAAACCAGTGTTCATTGCACTTGCACCTGCCTTGGATTCCACTCTTTTGTTTTCATATTACCCCTCTGGGTTTCTGATAAATTCATGATATGTTCCAGGCTACCTTTTCATCATATACCCACAAAAACACAGATCCACATGGGAGGTTTCCCAGAATGCATTAAGTATGCAGAATTCCTTTATTGCTTAAGTAAGAAAAACAAACTATCATTTACAGGGAAATCAGAGCATCAAAAGGGAAGGAGAAAGATTTAATTATACAGTAGCTGCACATTTGTTACTTCTAGTGGAAGGATTTTACTTTAGTTCAATCTTAAAGATTTTAGATACAGTAAAATGCAAGGAAAACAGAAAATGACAGTGAGGAACAAGCATGGGTTTTTTTTCTATTTCGAGAACACCAAACCGAAACACCTCCTATTTCTGTAGTCCACCCTGTTTTAATTTAAGCACTTCAAAATTGAATGGTACTCACAGACCTCCTTACTCCTTCCTCTTCTAGTGATATAGATTTTTTTTTTTTGAGTATATAATATTCTGAGTGACTTTTTTTCTCATTGCATAGGAATTCTCCATAGCATAAACATCAATACGATTACAATTTTCCCATTTCTATTTCCCTTACCATGGTGGTTTCCACACCAAAATTTTCAGAAGTCTCTTCCCCCCCTTTTTTCTTTTTTCTGCTCCACAGCATATTCCCTAGATAGGAAGGTTTCTGTAAAGAGGAGTGTTTTACATTTACTCTTAAGTCTGGACTTGTTTTGCCTTGGGGAAAGGAATGGGAGCTATATGTGGAAACACTGCAAGTATCTGTATCTGTGGGCAAAACATGGGCCTCAGTGAAGAAGAAATTCTGTACTCTTTATTGGGTTATGAATTTCCCTCATTACCATGAACATAAAAACACATGAAGGTCTTGAAGTAGCCAGGCCACAGAGTAACAGCAACATCTTGTAGTGACTCAATTTGTGTGTTCATCAGCCATGAACTGGTGTGTGAGAGGGAGAGGGGACTTAATCCTCTTTTGGAGACATAGCCCTACTGACTAGCATTGTAATGAAATGTAACTGTATATTTCCCCACAGACTTGGTAACTGAAAGACAGTCCAGTCTGGGATTTTAAAACATGATATTAAAATATGATTTCATATTATATTTGGTATGTCTTCCCATTTGTGGCTCTAAAGTCCAGGCTAATTTCCTACCTGGGCTTTACTTAACAAACTGTTGTGTGTTTCTTACTCTGCTTATACATTGCTTGAACTAATAATTGTCCCCTGAAGTTCCACTACTATCACCTTGTGGAAAAAAGTATTGTTCGACGTGGAGGACGTGGCTGAAATATCTGGGTTTAAATGCAGCTGGTTTAATTTGCACTGAACATTTTGATAGGTAAGGGATTCCCCCACCCTCTGCAAACATACACACACACACAATCACATTTCAAAACGTGATTCTAAACTCCTGAACCAGGTTATTAGGTATAGGGTTGTACACTTTCATGTTGCACTCACATTAGAGCATTGCAATCTTCCAGATGTTCATAGACAAACCAAGGAGGTGACAGTGACCATGGGGTTTTATCCTGGTCCCCCTGAAGTCACTTGGAAATTTGCCATAGGCATAATCGGTACCATTAGAACCCTGGTAAGGAAGATAAGATCAACGTGAATGCATAAAAATTTTATTTATCATAATTAAAATCGAGAGTACTGTTCAGTGCTTTAGCAACATAAGCAACAGGTAACTGAAGATTTCACTTTCCTAGGGAAAGGAAATATTTTCTCTGGCCTCATATGATTTTCATGCACACTCTTTACAATGTCCAATACATCTTAGGAGATTTTTTAAGAGGTCTGTCTTTTTTATGATCCTTTTGATGTGTTTTGTTTAAAATATATACTTTTAATGGTTTTAATATGCTCATAGAAACTGAAAGGCACCAGTAGGGAAAAAAGTCTAAACAGATAAATAAAGAATAAAAATACGTAGAGTGCATGGTTATCCTCAATGTCAATCTATCCGTGTTAATAAGAGAGCTTTGAAGAGACCATGTAACCTTCTTTTGACCTTTAAAAGAGAGATGCCCAAGCTTTGCTTGGTTGAGAATCATACATTACTTCAAATGAGTAAATTAACATCTTGTCTAATAAACTTGAGCTGCATTTTATTTCAAGTCACATTTCAAGTTTAGGTCCATTTAGGATTCTCAGACCTTTTGATACATAGCAGCTCCTTATAAATGTTATGAGAGTTCTGCTGGATACTTCCATCTCTAAGAGAAAAACAATTTCAAGGCTGAGAAAAAAAAGTTACATACAACACAGACTTACATAACAGAAAACTGACTTGGACATCAAGCATCCAGTCCCCTATACGCTAAGTAACCGTAGAAGTCCCACTTCTGAATTGGTTAAACATTTTAAAAAAAAGAAATCTTTACTGCAAATGCTGTCTGTGTTTTAAAACTGGTCCAGATCCTCCTCTGACATGTAGAGTCTGTCTTTTATTTCCCAGCTTAAATGAGCTGGTTAATAACGTTTTTTTTCCATTGAATGGTATTTACTTTAAGTAGTTCTTCAGCTGCTT
Organism: Pipra filicauda; assembly: GCF_003945595.2. Classification (NCBI taxonomy): domain Eukaryota; kingdom Metazoa; phylum Chordata; class Aves; order Passeriformes; family Pipridae; genus Pipra; species Pipra filicauda. Next base: position 646,524 of record NW_024104576.1, read on the forward strand.
TGGTGTTTTCATCTTTTGGACTAGGAAATACTAGTTCACTGGGGTGGATGGCCTGCTTTAAGGACATTTTCAGAAGGGAGCCCTGTGTTCCTCACTTAGAAATGTGTTGCAAGAGAAAGAAATGGGAAGATGATGTCTTTTCAGATAGAGTTAGGAAATAGATACACTGGAGAAAAAAGTTTTCTGGTTTTTTGACTTTTTTTTTTTTTTCTCATTAGGTCCACAGAAAAAGCCATCCATCTGTCTTTGTCCAGATTATTGCAAAATATTTGTGTTTGTAGCGTGACATTCATACAAGAATGAACACCTCTTACTTTGTTCTGCTGTCTCTGTTGGTTTGTTCTGTTCCTTTCTTACATGTGTTGCAATTGTTTAATGATTGTCTCAAATGTTGCTGCAGACTCCTGAGTGTTCATTTGGTTTTTAATTGCATTTGAATGTTGTGTCATCACAACTGCCTTCTTTGTGATCAGATACAATTTGAAATGTACATTCTGCAGTGCTTAGAGGTGTCTATAGCAATTGTGGATTCAGGGTGCTCTTTCATACTCTTCTCAAAAAGATGACAGAGCTTGAACTTACCTGAGGTTTCAGGCCAAAGGTGGTATAAGTAACCTTTCCATGCTTAGAATATATCAAAGCACAGCATATTAAACTAATTTATTTTCTATAAACTACTTTCTCTGTGGTCGGTTACTAACAAAAATTCATCATCTTTGCTCCTGCCATAAGCCAAGGGAATTTTATGATGGTACCTTTCTTTTTTTGAACAGGTGGCTAAGGATTTTAAAGTAAGGATTTTTTTAAAATAAATTTTTTGCAGTCCAGCTGTGGATTGGTTGGTTGAAGACAAAAGATGATGAAATAGCAATTCAGCATGCCATTATAATTAGAACAGTCACTATGTCCCAGAAGTATTTCTCACACCACATTACATCACTGCTTACAGAATCACAACCTCTTTGTTTAGGTGCCTTTTAATGACAGAGAAAAACAGTTCTTCCACAAACGAAAGTGTCCTCTTAACAGCTGAAGTCACAGCTCAGTTTGCCTCTTGGCTGGGATACACATTCCATCTGGAGCTCTATCAAGACAGTGCAGGGAGGTCTGGCAGCTGAATAATGAACTCTAAGTAAATAGGTCATTACAACATATTGTTTCTGTGTTACTGGATTTTCACAATATGAGCTTGCAGCCTGGATTCTCATCTCTCTAAATGGGGTAACTTTATCTCTTCTAACTTCAGATAGCAGAGATGACAATGTCTGAGCCATCAAGGATACTATAGTGTTCGTTTTTGAGCACTTACTGACCAGGTACATTAATGCATGTGGTAACCTGTATTTAAACGTGTGCTTTCTTTACAATGACAAAAAGCTTGTACCCAAAAAACATTACATAGGGTAAATTCCCCAAATTATAGTTTTTAAAGGTTTGCAGATTTATTAACATCATTTTGCTTCATATAGAAAAAAACTATAACAGTGCACTGTTAAAAAGTATTTCTTTAGTGCATACATGTACTCTGAACTCATTCTGGAATATTAAACAACGTTAAAATTCGTCAGTACCTGTAAGTAAATCCATCAAATTTCTACTTCTACTGTTCTTAATATACAGATGCATATTGAATGCATGAAAGAAAACGTTACTAACACCTATTCAGCATGATCATTATACTCTAGCTCATATGCTTGCATGTAAATGTCAATAATTTTTGCTCAGGGTCATCCCTGACAACTCATTTCTTAGTCTGCAGAACACTGTATATATCGTCTGGATTTTTTCAGAACTCGCAGTTGAAAAATTTCTGATTCTTACTTGTCAAAATTACAACTAGAATTGTGCTTTGTCCATCTTTTTCTAGCTGAATAAACTTCTTAAGAGACAGGATTGATTCCTTACACCTCAGTTTGAGTAATTGGTGTTTACTCAGACTCTGAATCCCTGGATTGCGTTTTCAGTTTGGCCTCCTAATTAGCAGTCCCTCATTTTCATCTGAAATGGACTAGGAATAAGCAGAAATCTGATCTGCCCAGTTATTTTTTGACTTATATGCATTTGAAGACATTATGCATTTGAGGCACATCTTTGCCACTGTGCCTTGGTTCTGCCGTGTGGCTTTGGTGCTTTACACCGATGGCTGCCAAAATTAAGTGGAAAGAGATATACACCGTTCTATAATCAATGGTAAAGACATATGTGAACTTGAAGTGCAGGTTGTCATTGACCAGAAGTCAGTATTCTGGTGACAGGAGAGATTTTCTCCCAGTGTTGGAATCTGAGACCTCTTTTGATGGCAAACATCATTCTTAGACTTCTTTATCTTCCACCCACAGCCAGCTTGTTTCTTCCCAAATAACACTCATTGCTTTTGGGTGTGATGGGTTCCTCTCTTAGACTGTAAATACAACATACACAAACTAATGAAATACAAGGGACATCAACTAGTTTTTCTTTAATAAAAGTTTTAGCTTTTATTGCCTCCATAAGGTTAATTACTAGGATTCTTCTATTTATACTTGGGTAATTTTAATCAAATAGCACTTCTTTAGAGACAAATATTCCAAACAAGACCATTCTTTCTCTTTCTGGAAAAAAAAAAAAGACCAATATAAAGTATGAGAGTTACAATATCCCATCTGCAGTGTGTACAGACAGCCAAGCCATGCCATGGATTAAATCCTACATAGATATACACTCTATGAGGTGTAAAAAGTCCTCAGTCATAAATCATTTATGACTGGATGTTTAGATTTTTAATTTTTTTTTATACACTACTTGTAAATATTTTTCTCATGCTATCTCCTCTAAGCAAGCCCTTCCCTCTCTCTTTGTATTTATCTGTTTCTCCACCACTGTAGTCTTGGAGGAAAATCTGAGCCTGGATTTTATTTTATTTCCATTTAAATCCTTGAAGTGTAGAATTCTTTTACTTCAGGATTTTAAACTAGACCCTCAAGGCTACCTTGGCAGACTTCTCTGGTTTTAGAGGATGGATTTTTCTGTTTTGTTTAAGAAGGTATCACAATCAATGACTCTTTAGAACTTTCAGCGTGCAGTAAAAAAATAGAGATGACTAATATCTATTTAGCAAGTAATGATGGCTTAGCAATATTTACCACTCCAATTTAGCCTCTCTGGCTCCATTACTGAGGATATTTTCCTGAATTAAATTTCCCTCAGTTCTATAGCCAGCAGCTGTCCACAGGAAAATAAAAAAAAGTCTCAAGTACTCCAGAAATAATGATTTCATATTTCTAATAGGTTCCTTTAACTGCACAATCAAAACGGTCTCTTGTGCCCTCTAGCATGTGGTATGTCATAATAAAAAACTTCAAGTCAAGCAGCTAGAGGAATACTGGCACAACAGATTAAAACTTCTATCTTAATGGCTTTTCATGATGCTTCATTTACATGTATGTAATAATTGATCAATAAAAGAGGGAGAAGTGTATTCTTCATCTGTGGAGTTTTGCTCTGAAGCTAAAGTCGATAACCACATTGGGACTATTTAATGAGGATGTTCATATGAAGTTTGTGGACGCTTCCCAGCCCCAAATGGATCATGCTGTTTTTCCATTTATGTCTAAGTGTCACAATATTTTGTTTCTAAATGGTTAGGTTAGGTCATCTTGACACCAGCTGTACTAAAGGATTTAAAGGAATACAAGAACATGTACACTTAATATTTTTTAAGCCCTAGTATATTTAGCCTAAACTTATTAGACAAAATTCTTTCTGGTAACTTTAGTGGAGTTGTTTGTTAGTTTGCAATACACGTTTTCCTCCAGAAACTTTCCATTATTGTAATGCTTTAAGATATGTATTGCTATACATGACTTTTATTTTCCTTGTAGGCAAAAAAGAAATATTTTCTTCTTTACTATTATGTGACATCAAAATATTTCCTAAAATTCTGCCAGTGCTGTTTATGACTTCTGAATATCTAACTTACACATTAAAGAAGCTGGGTTTAATTTAATATAGGTTCTTAAGATCCAAAGGTAAATTTTAAATTAAGTATAAACAAACAAATGAACAAGCATATCTTAACTCTTAAAGATAAAGTAAGGTTCTTTTCTAAAGGTTTCATCAATATTGTATGTAAGAAAAAAGTATACCCAGCTACACATTGACAGTACTGATTTGTAGAAGTATAAAAAATTATCAGAATTTCAATGATACAGAAAATTGTTTTTCAATTTCTTATGTCCTCTCAAGCCACTTCTAATCAAACTACAATTTTCATACACTGCTAAGGTACACTTTGCTTTACTAAATATTTACTATCAATCAAATGATGCCAGAACTGATTGCCACCAAAACACAACAACTTATACGTCTTGTGCATTCTGAACTGCAATTCATCCAAGAAAGTATATTCAGGACAATGCGCATTTCTTATGGATTAAAACATGTGTCGTCAGAGATTTTAAGAACAGATTAAAGATTTTTTTTTCTAAGGAATCTGAGATATTAGAGCTTGAGACTTCAATAGAAAGGAAGATTCCTTTGACGACTGTAGAAGCTTTGAGTCACGCTCCCACTTGACGAATCCTGTAAGAATTTACGTAAGTGAAAACTGTGTAAGTCATTTCAGTAGTCATTTGAAAGCTTAAATATCCATTTTTTGTGTCATACAGCAAATAATCTTGAAATTAATAAATTGTTTCTCTAGTTCACTGAAATATAATTTATTATTTTGACAGTCCTTTGAGATTTTAATTTGCAGAATAACCAATAAATACATAGGACCCACAATTTTTTTTCCCTAGTATATGAAGTGCTTGGCTCTAAAATATCTTAAGGAAAAGCAATTTAAAGAGGTTTGCACAAAGTTATAACCAGTTATTCTCCCTGAATCAGGTGCTTAGTTTATAACAGTTTAGAAGATATGCAAAGTTTAAAGTTATAGTTGTTAAACATTTTAGACCCTTTTACTAGAAGTACCCCACTAAAAAGAGGGGGATGTTTAGCATCACTATGTAACTTTGATTTTTGTTTAAACTCATAAAACATGACTTTCCTGATTTTGCTAGTCCCACTGTACCCAATAATATGGAAAATATTGCTCTCCCAAAACCTTGGGTAGTTCTTTCTTGTATAAAATTATGTTCTAAGCCTCATGAGCATACTAAGCTCAGCTGAAAAACCTTATAAATATACATTTTTACAGAAAAAACCTCCTATTTTTTTCTGTCAAATTATTGCTTTAAATGTGTGAGCTGTTTTGTTCACTAATCTGAGAAAAATCTTATTCTTGTGCACAGATTTGGAAATATATTAAGGAATGGATGAGCAACGCAGGAAAGAGTTATAAAATTTCACAAACTCTGTATAGGTTTTTTTCAGCTTCATTTATGTCTGTAATGGTGGAAGTGAATGTCTGTTCCTGCAAATGGTAACAGAAAACAGATATTTATGTAGAGAGTTAAAATGTGTTTGATTGTAAAACAAAATGTGTATGTTAGAACAATAAGTGCAATATATTGTACTTTTTGCATAGAAGTCAGAGCATGTTTAAATAATAGGAAACTTTCTAAATACAGACCATGGGAACTACAGTACTGCAATAGCTTAGTGGTCCACATGGTCTCATTTCTGATAGTGTTCAGCTGTTAGGGAGGAGAGCGTAACAGACAGACATAAAATCTGTCCTGCTGTCACATAGTGGCTGACTTCTGCTTTACAATGGGAAATTTAGTATTCTACAGATAGAATGTGTTTTCTATAAAAAAATTCCACTTCTGTTAAAATAATTATAAAAAAAATCTGAAAATATCTATTAATCTTCTTTTTCACTTTAGAGGTTTAAAATTTTCTTCAGAAAAATAGAAAATTTTGGAAAGAGGACACTTTTATTATTTTCTGCAGGAAATTTCTGTGGAGGTTTCAATGGATATTTTTTCTTTTTTCCAGTTAAACACTATAATTTAATATTCTTATTATTCATATATTTTTAATCTTGGTAAGCCAATGTCCTCAGTGATATTTTCTGGCAATCAAATTATACAATTGTGGATTTCTTGAAAAGGAATTTCCCTTATTCTGTGTGGTTTCTTCCATTTTTTTCAACTGCTGTTCTGCATTTAATTTGGAAAAAAAGATGAACAGCAGTTGCCCATGCAATTTCTCTGCCCCATTCAGTGTTTTGCTTTGTCAGGCTATTTCTTCTTATCCTCACATCTCTTTTTTTTCCTTGTAAAATGGAAGCATTCCCAAGCCTTGAAACTTTCTTCTTTCCCAGTTCTTAACTTTCCTCGAACCTTTACACTACATTTACAGCCAGTATGATGGAGGGACTGTTTCTGGGGCCAGACCATGCCTGACTTTTGCAATGCAGGAAATGTTGAAGGTAAGGAAAGGTGAAGGACCAAGACAGAAGGCATGGGAGGTGATGGAAAGTAGTATCTAGCATACAGAGAAAATGAGATAAGGAGGTCTGTGAAAAGGCCAAAGAGGGGGCAATGAAATGTGAATACACTAATATCTGCATTCACTTATTACTGCCTGACAACACTGTATGCAGTTCACTCCTACAGGGAAGTAGTAAAAGGAGTATTATCCCTCCATACTATGTCACCATATCCCTCTTCTGTAGTTCTTTTAGTTTAAGTGCCCTCCCTTCTGTAGAAACTCAGAAACAGTTGCTCTATAAGCAGGTACCCACAGAGAAACAAGCTTTTTTCTTTAAGAACATTCGCTATTCTCTTACAAAATGCAGTTAATAAAGCAAAAAAATTAAAAAACCCAAACGAACAAACAAAAAAACGCCAAACCAAAAAACGGAAACATAAAAAGAATAAAAAAACCCAATTCTGAACTACTTTTCCCTGTTCTCAGTCAACTTGAAGTAAACACTGTAGAGATGGGAGAAATGAAGGCTATCTTTGTGCCACATATTCCATTTACTAAGAGGCAAGAGAGTCATTCACAAGTTCCATTATGTGGTCATAAATCGTAGAAGAGTTCCTTATGTTTGTTTTAATAAACAAATTTCACTCCCTACTGATAAATTGAGTAAACCTCAGTAGATCGCAGCCCTCAGGCTTCACGGCAAAAGGAAATGTACATTTGAATGTTCAGTTAAGCCGACCTTCTAAACTGAACTGGGAGAAAACAACTGTTTAAGGTCTATTCCTGCAGTGACAAATATCATTCATCTTTAGGCCCAGATGTGTTATTCAGAAAGGCAACCACTATTATTAAAAAAACACTTCTGGGAAGCACGCATGGATGACTCGTACTCTTCCATCCCTCACAGCCAAGGTACAAAGCTCACCAGTTGAGCAGCAAGCCTGGTAGCTGTCTTCCTAGGGCTCTTTCACAGGTAAAATTTTTTGCATAATGGTCCCTTTTAACAAAATATTTTGGTATAACTAATCCTTTTAAAATTATACTCAACAACTCAGAACCTCTACATAGAAATTCCAACTGCAGCCCTTGCTTTTGAAATCCTATGCCACAGTTTGTTTTTTAAGACAACACATAGCTGCTAACAGATATAATAAATGAATATATTAAGCACTGTCCCCCACACAGAATTAATTCAAATATAAAGTATCTTGCAGGAAACACTCTTTGGTTCCTTCTGTAGTCTATTGTTTAATTAAATTGTTCTAGAAAATTAGTGGTTTGGCATTACTCTAAATTATTCATTTCACTGAATTTGCACTATGACCAAGGTTTCAAAAAGCATGCCTCAAATTAAAAGGTGAAAGTACTTATTTCTGTATCTAAATGAATGCCTCAAGTTTAGAAGTGACCTTACTATCACAAAAAAAAAGGGGACTCCACTGCTGTAGGAAATGGCTAGTACACAGTCCTCACATCCCTCCTGTTCTTGGGCTGGTGTAAATGGTCTGTGTGGCCATTCTGACTCATTGGCTTTGGAGAATTTTATTTTGGAGTCTTACTACTGACCTCAGTGTTTCAATTATTTTTGCTGCATCACCATGCAAAGAGTTATGCTGCCTCAAATGAGGCAACAAACAAAAATGGACAGGGGGAGAAGGACTTGTTTAAACTGGTATTATCCCAGAAAAAGCTTTGGTGAACACATTTATGTCAGCAAGGTGGTTCAATGGAAAGCTGAAAAGAATTTCTTATAAAAGTTTAAAAAGTTAGTGTTTTAACCTCTGAACAGAGAGAATGGTAAATGCATTTTATTTTTTGATTAAGCCAGGAGCCAAGTAAGCCTTGTCCCATAGCTCCAGCAAGGGAGTGGCGCAGGACTGGCTCTTCCCTTCTGGACATCACAACCATGCCCATAGCCAAAACCCTAGAGTGGGAGATATTTATGGGGCCCCAATAGTATCCTTCAGAAACTGAGCAGGAAATGTAGATAAGATTCTCTGTTGACTCAAACAAGGCAAAATTTTAAACTTTCAGTTTAATTGAAATTTTAAAGCAGGATTTTGTTTGGGGTTTATCTCAAGTGAACGTCCCTGCTTGCACTTCCCCTTACTCTGCCAGCCATTTTTCTGGCTAACTACAAAGCTGACAAGCCAACAAAAGACCACAGGTATTCACATGATGCTAAGTGGTATTTTGGGGATTCCAAGCCCATTTCTGAGTTGCTGCAATTTGAATTTTAACAATTTCATGCTTTAAGAAGAAGAAGAAATCATCTGTGGTTGCTCTTCCATCCCATTGTGCTTATTTTTTTGTCTACTTGCTCCTTGTAAAACAAGCTCCTTCTAACACAATGGTACTAGACAAAGATGTATCCACGAATGCAGCCATTGAGTTCACTTTTTCCCACAAAAGAGCATTGATTTCTGTTTTTGAGGGATAAAAAAATGAACAGTTCAAGAGAGTTATTGAATATGAATGTATTCATATTTCTTTTTCTTTTTTTTAAATTTACAAGGTTACAATGAAAAGGAAGCTTGTAAGGACTAAAATTCTGTCGTTATTTTATTTTTAAAAGCAGTAGCAGTTTTCTCTTATACAAAACATTAAAATTAACTTATACTGCACTTTAAAAACCTACTTTGGGAAATTAATAACATATATTAATCAGAAAAAAAGAATAGAATGATCTGGGAAAGTCCAAGAAAATTAATTTTTAAGAACTGGAATTAGAAGTCTTCAGATTATTGTCAGCATTAATATATTATTTTATATTAATACGTAAGAATGGTGGGTCTGGATTATGTCACTCAGTTGTGACAGAATTCATCAATCATTGTCCAGCCTGGTAGCATTGTCCAAGAGAAAAAACTGGTGGAGGTAGGAAGATGCACAAGGCAACAGTGAGACGACACTAGTTAGCAATACGGCAGCTTCAATGTATGAAAATCAGGTCATTGCCAAGTTCTTTCAAGCTTCATACAGTGAAAGGGTACTGCAATAGCTGTATTTATATTTATGAAAAACTCGTTCAAAACAATTTGGTATACCAAAGGAGATAGTGTGAATGTATTTGCTGGAAAACTTAACAAATAGCTACCTATGAAAAATCATACAGGGAGTGGAAAACCTGTGAAAGTCTTTCAAAGTGAAAACATGTTTTGTTTGATGTATTTATGAACAAGTTTTCAATAGAATAATATACAGAATTCAGTGGAAGAATATACATAGATTCTTACCACAGGAAAAAGACAATAATTATAACTTCCTATATTAGTACTTTTATCACGTATTGCAGCAGAGCTGAGGAGAGCTAGTCATATCCTTGTGATGGATAGTATGTCACTCACAAATACTTAAAACTTCTTTCACTATTTCTATATGTCTTGTCTTTGTATGCCTTTGGGTCAGATTTCACAATAGCTTCACTCTGCCATTAACTTTGTTTTAAATTATTAAAATTTATATATGAAGAATTTTGATAATTTGAAACTTTTTTGGGGGTGAAAATATCTCTTGCTCAGGGGTGCTTTGAGACCTGAAGTGAAATACTTTAACTTTGACACCACCACATTTGGGTTTTCCCACTTTTGAGGATAACTTTTTTTGGGTATTTTCTGTTTCATAAATGTCAGTGTTCACTTTGTGAACAGCATTTGCCCATTATGACACAAACTACTGTTTAAAAAAACCCACGACAGTGCTCTGCAGAAAAACAAAACTCTGAATGTTCCAGAAAGAAGCTCTAACTCCCATGTTATCTCTGTGTATCATGTCACATGTTTTAGCTAAATGTTTTAGCTCCAAGAGCCCAAAGTTAATATTTGTAAATATTACCTCTGTATTTTTCCAGCTGAAAACTCTGACCTAAAAATCTAGGATCCAGTTGGATTGGGATCAATATGAAACCATGCATTATGTAGGAATTTTATGTGAAATAAGCTGTCTGAGCATAGCTTGTGGATATATACACAAAGCTCAATTCATCTGGGAAGGACTTTATTCTTATCTTCCATCAGCCAAAGTGAAGTTCTCACTGTAAGTCCACTGTAGATTGTATTTAATATAAACTTCCTGAGTCAAATACCATTATTTCTAAAATAACTTGAAAAATCATTTGCATATTTCCCAGAATGTCACTTAGGGATATTGCTCAGACTTTTAACAAATATAAACCTGACAATTGTTTCTGCTCCAAATATGTATATATTTTGACCATCAAAAAAGCTTTGTAGGTTTAATAGAAAAATAATTTTTGGAAAATAGTCCAAAATGCAGCATTACTTTAAACAAAATAGTTATCTGTGAAAACCATCATTAACTATGAGGTCTGTAAAGAAAAACTTCATTGTTTACTTATATATGTATATAATATCCAAACCCCATTGCTAAAGACAAATATCATGTCGCTCTAAATTCCCATTTTAATATGTCTGAATATCCTTTATTATAGAATAAATGGAAATTTTACTATGCTAATACAATAATTTGATAGAGCGTCAGAAAAAAATTGCAATATAGTTTGTGATAATAGATATTGAGACCAGTTTTCTAATGGAGCTGCAGATCATGTAGAAATGCATCTCAGGAGTGATTGCACGTGGACTCAGTAAAATGCCTAAAATGATGGACCATATTAAAATGCCATTTTAGTACTGCTATGGTGCTGAAAATGGGCCAGAGGTGGCCTTTCTTAAATGCTGGTTAAGCTGATGCTGAAGTGAAAGGGGAATATAGGGTATGGTCTCCAAGGAAGAGGTAAATCAGATATTTCAGTGTGGGGCTGGATAACAGGTAATCTTTGATCTTCCCTGCATGACTGGTTTGAACAGAGTTTCCTTTTTCTACATATTTCCCATCCCCTATTTATTGTACTGTTTCATAAATATATATGCTTAGAACTCTAATAGCTACATATACTTAATTACATATTTATTGTATGTATAATTAATTAATTACATATGCTTAATCACATAAACTTAGAACTATTGAAATGGAAGGAAAATGCATTTCTGCTCTTCAGTGACCTCTAGTCTGTTTTTCTGTCCTCTCCACAATAAAGTCCTGAAAGAGTAGAATTGCAATATTATGGGAAAATGGCAGAAACCCATCCCAGAACTCTTTACAACTTGGTGTAAATTGAGTCCTGTACAAAATTTTAGAGGGTCAAATCTAAGCCAAATTTCCTTTTCTCAATAGTTCCACTGAATTAAAAATCTGGCCTCATCAATAAGAGCTGCTGGACAAGGTTCAAAAATTTTCCAGATGGTGTGAATTAAATTCTTTAACAGATCTATAGGGTTTTCATTACACGAAAGCAGCACTAAAATATCGAGACTAAAAATATATCAATAACTCCAATATATATAATAAATGTATATGATATAAGCATTATATGCAACATATACGTCATATGTATGTAAAGCTATAAAATTTAATAGTATACAGACAGGAGGAAGCAATGTGCAACTAAATACTACCTTGTCTATCAGAGATATAATACAAAAACTAATTAAACAGCATATACTTCAATAAAAACACTGAATTAAGCTTTTTATAGTTACTTCAACTCTTCCTACAGATCCCAGGCATTGACTGTAACTTCCCCTAATAAGGCTATCAACAGAACATTTCACTATGGCAAGACAGACTTGGACAATCCCTGGTACTATACCAATCTAAAAAGAACGTATACTACATACATTCATTGTGAAAATACTTGCCTTATAGGAAAGAAACATCCTTTGATTACAAATATTGGGTGTTTTGTTTGTTTGTTTTTGTTTTTTTTGTGATTTTTCCATGGGTCTTTATTTGACTAACAAAACCAAACAATGAAAATATAACTCAGCTGCTTCAGTGATGGAAGATTTAGATTCAAGATTTGAAGTCTTGGTATCAATAAGTTGTATGTTGGAAAAATGGTAAGCTGTTTGGCTACAAGTTCGCATTATATTTTATTCCTCTCACTAGGTTCACTAAAATTCCTGCGTAACACTGAGCATTTGGGATCGTGTGTAACAGGTATTTTTCTTAAAACTTGTTCCTTTTAAACTTCACTCTTGGATGAGGTTTAGTTCTTTCTTGCAGGTCAGCAAAGCATTTAAGTCCATAATGATTTTTTTAAGAAAAAAGTACCTGAAGTAAATGGGTCTCTGAATGCTTGAGTGGGCATGGGCTTTTGCATGTGTTGCCTTGTCAGCTAAAGTGTTCAGTATTTGGTAGGACTGAGTTCTTCCACTGTTGAAAAGGCACTGTGGGCACTGTAGGCACTGTGTGAAAAATGCTGTGATCCAACATGATAAAGAAAAATGAAGAGCCAGTAACCCCACAGTTATAGGAATAGCTGAAGTGAGATTCCCTTATACTCTGCTCCATTCATGGGTACATTAGAAGCCAAACCCTCTTGTTGGAGTTTTGAACCCTAAAACTGAGCCCTAACATTGTGCCCTGAGATATCGAGAAGCAGAGCACAGAGCCCACAGTCACGAGTTCCTATTTTCTCTTGCCTATTCCAAGGTTTGAAATAAAACCCACTTTGATGTTCCTTTGCCTGTGCTCAGTTTGCAGTCATGGCTGGGATGTCTCTACAGGCTGCTATCCTGCAAGACCTGAAGGCCAAGCAAACCTTTAAATCCTACTTTCATGGAGAAGTCTTGCTCAGGTCAAAGATTAATCTTTTGACATCTTCTTGATGAAAGGATCGATCCTCAGCTTACAAAGGGGACTGTTATGGCCTCTCAGGAAGGATATTGAGGTGCTGGAGCAGGTCCAGAGAAGAGCAACGAGGCTGGTGAAGGAACTTGAGCACAAGTCCCATGAGGAGAGGCTGAGGAAGCTGAGGTTGTTTAGCCTGGAGAAGAGGAGGCTCAGGGGAGACCTCATTGCTCCATACAATGACCTGAAAAGAGGTTGTAGCCAGGTGGGCATCGGTCTCTTCTCCCAGGCAACCAGCAGTAGGACAAGAGCTTAAGCTCTGCCAGGTGAGATCTAGGTTGAATATTAGCAAAAAATTTTTTACAGAGAGAATAATCAAACATTGGAATGGGCTGCCCAGGGATGTGGTGGATTCACTGTCCCTGGAGGTTTTTAAGATGAGACTGAATGTGGCACTTAGTGCCATGGTCTAGTAACCACAGTGGTGTTGGATCAAGGATTGAACTTGATGATCTCAGAGGTCTTTTCCAATTGGGTCGATTCTATGATTCTATTCATGTCCCTGTGATAGTTCCACGTGGCGGTGAAAAGACTGAACCAGTGAAGAATTGGGTTCAGAATACCTGACTGAACTGAAAATGTGGCTTCTTTTACTGTTTTCCAGGCTTGATTATTACTAAATAGTGTTAGCATACTCTCCAGTGATTTTTACTTTTTTCCTTTAAAATATAAATAAAACAAATTTTTAGCGTATTAATCTAGATTTCCACTGAAAAGTGTGAGTTTATGCTTTTTTATATGGAGAAGTCTGTTTCACCTTTAATTCAGTGCCAGCCTCTGTGTGTTTATATGTATGTAAGTACATGCGAATAGGTTTACTTTTTGAATATAGTTTTTTACTAATTAATCAGAAATGCTAGACAGGTTTGTCTAGTTGGGTGTCATTTACTTCTCGGAACCAGGCCACTCCTTTGGATGATAATTATAGTCTAGAGATGCCTAATTATGGAAAAATGTAGTATTTTCCACATCAGCATCTGCCTTCATGGCACTGTCTGCAAATATTCATGCGTGTGGTTTAGAGATTGATTTCTGTGTCATACAGTTTGATTACAGATGAGCTTTCTAAATCATTTCTACCTCTTCATTATTTCAACCTCTTTATTATTTCCACCTTTTCTAGTTTCTTTGCTCTCACTTTATGAAATAACAATATTGGTTTCATACTAATGTATGTAGAAGTCCATGTTAATCCCTTTTTCTTTAAAGCAAAGGTAGTGGTGCATCCTCATAGTTACAGCATAACTTCTTTGTCATTAATTTATTGGTAGAGATTAATACTGAATTGAAACATGAAACAGAGTATTCACATTTTATGCTAGAAATCTGACACAATCTTTTGACCAACTCAGGTAAGGAGGAACCCTCGTAAAACTGGACTTATGTTCAGGTGAATACACTCTGACGCAATGTGATTTCATTAGCTCAATTAGATGAACCTCTCAACCATTCAAACTCCATGATTTTTAGAACTCACCTTTAATTGAAGAGCTTATGAACGTTAATTCCGCTGATTTTCAGGTAATTCTGAAATCAAGGTTTCTGGTTTGTTTTTTGATTTTTTTTTTTTTGGCAAGTTCAGTTCTTATTTCAAGTACTGACTGAAATTTCAAATAGTAATACTATAGAGAAAAGTGAGGGTAAAGTTTTCATGCTTCATTTGACATAATAGGACTATTGTCTCAGGAACACATGTAGAAGTGTAGATTGGTTGGTCTCTCCCATCTTTCATTTACACTTTTAAATGCAAGGCTGTGGTGAGAAAATTAAGTAAACTGAAGTTCTGATTTGGAAAAATCAAACTGGAAATGAAGTTCCACAGATTGACTGTAAGGAATATAAGAAATTATTGGCCCTTAAAGGGAATGTGCACATGTACAGCAGGTGCACTGATATCTGTTGCTCCTGGATACAGAAAAAAACCCATAAAATGAAGAACCACAGAGCCAGTATAATCTCACTCATTCCAGAAGAACTAAAACGTTGTTTTCCCATAAAGCAAATTAGATATTGTAGACTTCAAATTGCCAATTTCTCTAGCCAAGGAAAGCAGAGATCTATCCCTTGTTGCTGGGACCACCTACTCGGTTCCTCCTTCCAACAAAGAATAAATGCAGCCTGATTGCAATAATTCTTGGATGACCAAATTTTATTCTGCTTTCAAGGTCTTTTTGATGCAACTAGGCTGTAATCAAGCAGTCTGGTCTAAAGTCACACAAGCATCATCTGTGAGTACCATTTGATACAGGGATGGAACACATTAGCTAAGACTGATGATTTGCTGTGTCAGTGCTTGCCTTTTCTTTGGAAATGTAACCAGTTCAAAGGCCCTTTGAACTGACCTACTTGAGTGTTAGGGGAAGGAGGTCTACTCACTAATGGAGGTGGCAGACCTTTTTTTTGTAAATAATCTCACTTCTATTTAAGTAGAGTGATTAAATATTATTGTGTCAGATGTGTGGAATTGAAAAGGATGTGCATTCAACACCAGTAGGTAACTGAAACACAGTTGTGATCTATTTAAATAGAATCGTGCCTGCTAGTATTCCAGGTGTCAAGAAATATTATTTCTTTCACTTCAACTGATCTTACTGCTGTATCAACAGGGATATTGCTGCAAAAAAAATCATTATTGTTCCTGGTACTTTAGGTTTTCCTTTCACTAAAGTGTAATTTCTACTTTGGACTACATTTAAAAAAAAAAGAAAAAAACCCAGGAAAAAGTAGCGTTCTAGATTTCTCTTCTTTACGTGTTTGTTAAACAAGAAACACTGTGACGCGGAGTGATACAGTGCTGATCTCTGTAGTGATGATTTTAAAAAAACCAACCACATAGTCATTGCAGAGAATATGATAGATATAGTGAACAGAAAGGGAGGACAAAAGAGAAAAAATGATATATCAACCAAAACTTGGAATGTATTGTTTTACAAAAACATTCAACCAAAAATCCCCTGGCAACTAATTCTTACAGAAAAATCTGTATTTTGAGAAATTTCCATTACAGAATGAAACCTAACATGATTAACAACTGATTTTAATTAGCCTTAAATCAGCCATGACAGAATTACCTTGATGACATTTAAATTACTGTAACCAGGTGCTTGAGTTAATATTCCCCTGAGATGACAAACGAGCATTTACCCTGTCAGACAGTTCCCTGCCAGCCTACACTTGGCTCACATTCAGACTTATTTTTTTGGACATTTTTTTTTTTCCCTATCAGAGAACATTTAAATTATGCAACATTTCACTCAGAGGAAAAGAATCTTTTTCAGTCGGTGAAAAGTGGGGCTTTTTGAAATCCTGCTCCTGCCACTGGAGCTGTGGACACGTTTGGAGCTCGTTAACACGTCCCTGTAGTTGATGGCTGATCTCTGAGCTGATTTTAATGGACAGCAGAAGGGGAAAAGTACCAACCAGCACAGCAGCTACAGAAATATGAACAAAACTGTTTTTATCATTTACACATACGGTTTCCTGCCTATCTTATAATTTGCATGATTCAACACCAACAGCAGCTGGTTATATTACACACATAATTGGTTCTTGGAAATCTGATAAAATTACAGTTGTCCAGCTGTGAGAACACCACAGTTTTTGCCTTGGGATTGAGAGAACACTCACGAGTATCTGTGGCCTAGGAGCAGGAAACTAATCCCTAAATTAGCATCACAGGCAATTTAAGAACAAATGCTATTAACAATGTGCTCTTTTTAAAACCTTAGAGAGGAGATAAAACCAGTGTTTTACTTTTGCTTAAGTTTCTTTGTCGTTTACTCTTCTTTCTTTAAAAAAGATTATTTATTGCCTCTGAACATTTTTTTATTTGCTTCTTTTTGCTTTTCTTGCTATTTATCTTTTATAAATGAATTTCTTCCTCCCTCAAGGGGACACTTGTATATTTTGCATCCACAAAATAAACTCATTAAACAATTGGAGAATATTGTTACTAAGAAATACAATTCCTTTAAGATTACTTTCTTCTTATTTCAATTCATTTTGATTAATTTTCTTTCTTTTAATTAAACACCACTCCATATTTTTTTTAAATTTAAATTTAAGGTCTTCAGTACAGGCGGCTAGTTGCTGGTTTTATCTTTTTGTTTCAAATCATCCACCTTCTTGCTCTTTTCTTGTGTTAGCTTGGATTAAAATGAATCATCTTTTTTTCCCTAACAGCACCAGTTGCACTTCTTTTCCCATCAGTGGGAATGAAGTAGTGAGTGAGAACTGCAGGAATGCTGTCAGTTGTTTATTCTATGGCCAGTGCTATCTTAGAAGGCAGCTTCCTGAAGAAGCCGTGCTTACAGTAGCAAGGGAAGCCAGCAGTGACTCATGGCTCAGCACCCCACTTATCATACCTGCTGAAAGCAGGACCATCCGTTCCCTGCTGCCGGCCCATCGGTAAAACTGCTGCTTCCCTCACAGAGGTTTTGTCTGGAGCCAGCACGAGCTGCCTCCTATTAGCAGTGTGAAATAGCTGACCGTCCTGGTTTGCCGATGCTTCCAGAGATTGTGGGCTGGCAAAGATCCACTATAATCACAATTTTATTTAATCATTTTATCAAGTCCAAGGGCTGCATGTGGCAGTTCCAGGTAGACCAGGAAGTTTGGGAAGCGATGGTGCCAGCTCTGCTGCTGTCTCCATGTTGAGGAACTCACCTAGACTGACCACCCTGGCTGAGGAACCTGGGCAGAAATACAAGAGTTCTGGAGGGAGGACATTCAGACCAGGATCCGGACTCTACAGCTGGGGTTGGAGTGAAGGGATCCTATCCTGTTGAAAACACTTCTTTCCTGCTCTCAGTCTTACACCTTACCTGTAACTGCTCTACTTTATCAAAGTAAATCTGACCCCAAACGTACTTGATCTAGCAGTTCTTCAGGGACTGCAACTTTGACTCAAAAGACTATTACCTTCCTTAGACCTTTCCTGGCTATACAGCAAAATATGGAAAAACCCTAGTTAATTCTTTTGAGATGGAATCAAAAACTCTTTTCCTCACAGACATTCAACATCATTGATGGGGAGTTCCCCAACAGGAAAATCTGAAGGCAATATACAGAAGCTGAAAGAATAGAGCTTCCAGTTCCTGTTGGCACAGGGAGCACTCTGAAATAATATGGCTATTATAAACACTTCATGGTAAAAGAGATGAGTACAGCTGAGAACTGTGGGACATGAAGGATTGAAATCTATGGTTGTTAAAATAAAAAGGGTGCTTTAATTTCTTTCTATTTATTTGTTTTGTATGATGCAGCAGGTACAAGGGGGAATTTTCTAAAGGAAATTCTGGAGATAAGTAGTAAAGTGGTATTTAAATGCTGCAGCTACGAATATTGGATACAGTTAGAGGGTATTTGTATAGTAAACAAGGAAATAAAACAAAAAATTGCAATCATTAAAAAAAAAAAACAAAAACAAACCGACAGGAGTTTTAAAGGCTACATTAAACTTCAGGCTTCTGGATATATCTCAATTTTTACATGACAGAATTTAGGGAAACAAATTAGCATTTATATTATTTCACAGCTGCCTTTATATTTCTGTCAGGTTCCTTTAAAACCGATTGTAAGACCAATTGTAACGGATCTCAGGACTGCCTCTCTCTCCCCATTTTCTATAGTTTTATGGCTGTTTTATTCAGGACTCTATTTTGCATATGTAACTTACATATTTTTTGTTCTTCAATGTAGCACAGAATTTGCCTCTTCCAAAGGACTTTCTGAGTCTTCTTGGGAAGCTAGCAGGAGGAATTTTAATGTGATATAATATTTTAAATATTTTATGAAATTAGGAAGCAACACAAGCAGTGTTATTATACATAACTTTATTTGAGTCTGCAATTTTTCCTGTATGGTTTCATGCATATAGATGGAATACCCTGGGTCTGGTCATGTGTTAACATCTCACATTTCCTTTCCTGCCACAAATGCTGCTTAATATAATAGTATGAACTGAAATATGTATTTTTATTGCTGTTAGGAAAGTAGAAACACACAAATATGGATTTGTTTCCCAATATTATCTGTGTCTGTTTTATAGTTTGATAAAAGTTTTGGTTGACAGAGCACTGAATAAATGTAGCCCTGTACAGCATGTTTACTCAAGTATTTAATTTGTGAAATTTAATAAAATAACAATTTAAACAGATAAAGATTAGTCAAACACAAAAACTATTAGAAACATTCACATAATTAAAAATAAAATTCTCAGCCATTATCAGATGTAGGAAAACCACATAAGAATCCATAAAAAAGTTTTCAAGCTCCAATAAGTTAGGTATAATAGACCTTTTTTGTCAAACACAAAAATAAATATTATTGATTTTATGAATAAATACATTTTCTTAAATGATTTAGAAAGCTCTGTTTATTCATATACAGACAGTGTTTAGAATATGTAGTAGCCAGTATGTCTGCAGATATATTTATGTTGGACTGTTTAGATTGGCTTCACCTCTGTAATAATTTATAACAGTTTCAATGTAAACCTGCCATTGAGCAGGTCATAAAGGTCCTGCATTTTAACCATCATAATTTCAGATAAACCCACAAAACTATTTCTTGCAGGAAAGCTCTAGTTAATCCTTGAATATCTTTGGGATGGAATTTGGTTTTTTATTTAGGGAAATTTAAAGAGCAATAAAGGCTGCATTTTAACTGTGCTTGATATTTCAGTACTGGTGATAATTTAAAATATATGCATTTTGTTTTGTTTTACAGCACTAACTCTTCATTGACACGTATTAATACAAAAATTCTGCCCTCCAATTGATTTCAAGTCCTGCTCCAAAAAGAAAGCTACTGTTCATTTTTAAATGTTTCATTGTACTCTAGAAATACTAACATAAATATAGTAGTGTTTTTCCACACTAAATGAAGACAGATCAATGCCATTTGTTTTTCACATGATAGAAGTTTCTTAAAGGCATGCATTTTGAAAGTGTGAGAATTATTTATTTAATTTCTAAATTTAAAAAAGCCTGCTTTTCTCAAAATGAGCATTTTCTAACAAAGTTCCACCAACATATTAATGTTCAGTAAAATGCTTTTGAATGCTAAACGCTAAATTTTTTTGAAAGAGGTGCTACATTTATTTTAGTAAATATATTTTAGTATTTTAAACAAACAATGAAAAAGCAAAAGAAGTAAGCAAAAAAATTGATTTGGTGTGTAGGTTGGTTTTTTGGGGGTATTTTTTTGTTGTTGTTTAGTTAAGGAAAACTTCTATCTTCTGATTGGCATCTTCCTCTTCCAACACAACAGCAGCTAAGGGGGTTTCCCTCATACTCCCTTGAACTTCAGATCTTACCAAGGAAGTTCTGCAGTTCCATTATGATTGATAGACCTATATGATTGGGACCTATAGAAAAGGTCTCCCTCTAAACATGTGCTATCTTCTAAGAGAAATTAATCAAATCTCAAGCTTATTTTCTGTAAATACACAAAACTCCAGGTGAGTTTACCTTTCCATGCAGATTATTGCTCCCCACTTGCCTGTTTCCCACTCCTCTTGACTAAGGCAGCCCAGGGTTTATGGGCGTAAGCACAAGGGGTGCCTGCAGGATGGTTGCAAGAAATTGGGCAGAGCTCTCCCATTAAAAGGAAGAAGTTAAAAGCCTGTGGCGTGTATCCTAATAAAAGACAATATAGAGCTCTTCCCAGACAATGTGACTAATAATTTCTTACCATTTCTCATTGCCATGTGAATAATCATGGGCCCGTAGAATTGTAGAAAGATTTGGATTGGAAAAGACCTTAGAGATCATCTAGTTCCAACCCCTCTGTCATGGGCAGGGATGCCACCCCCTAGATCAGGTTGCCCATGGTCCCATCCAACTTGGCCTTGATATTTCTGGTACGCCTTGTCTCACATCATTCCTTCAGCCTCTGATGACCAAAATGTCAACCAAGAGACGGTTGACTGACTGCAGTCAGGAATAGGGGGGATTATGTATCTAGGGGAAGATGTTACCCATTTTCTCCAGGGAAGTTTTATAGGTACTCAACTATTTAGGATCACAATTAGAGTGTTATTTAGTTACTTTGCTGCTTGAATTTTAATCTTTCTAGATATGAGACAAAACAGGAGACAGTAGTTCCAGCACTGTATCCCCTTAAATCTATTTTCCTAGACTTAAAATTAAATTGAACTGTCATGGCAAACAAATTGTGTAGACTGTGTGGTACTGGTCACAATGCTTCATTTACTACCAGAGGGAGGAGCTCTTGGGATTTTCCAGTGTGTGGACATAATTCCAGTGCCATTATATCATTGATTTTCAAATTAAATTGGTGAGCTTTTCAAAAGTCCTTTTGAGCTCGTGTAAATGTCCTGATGATTAAAAGGTAACAGAAACATAGTTTCATGTTTTTCTTTCTATAGTTTAACATTCATCCTTTGGTAATCCTGCCTGTGTGGTAATCCTGCCTATGCGGTAATCCTGCCTATGGCTCAGAAGTCCCTTTGCTATGAAGCAGTGTTCAACTATGGAAGAACAATCTGGTGGTATGAACCAAAGTTTTATATGGTTTTCTACATTTGAAATAAGAGGAACATTAGCACTTCTCTTTGATAGAAGTCAAAGAGGGACTTCAGTGGCCTTTGGTAGTGGATAGTTATTTTGTAAATACAGAATTACAGAATATTCTGAGTTGGAAAGGACCCACTTAATCAGTGGCCCATACAAGAATCAAAGCCACAATCTTGGTGTTATTAGGACCCTTCTAACCAACAGAGCTAATTTCAGCCATCAGAGAGGTCAAACATATTACTATAGAAACCATGCTTTCCTCAAAAGTGGGAAAATGGAGGCTTCAGAGTTATGTATATTTCTCTATAGATACATTAATATATATATACTGATAGTGGGCTCTGGTCCATATAATGGAGGTGACATTTCCTGTGAAACTTCTATAATGCATCTGTATGTGAAAGATTAATTTGTATGGCCTGTTCTCAAAAGTACACAAATCTGATAAGCATGGCTTTCTCTCCGCATTTTTTTAAATTCGTTCATCTGTCCTACACTGCATTTCTAAAGTATTTATGAAGGTGTGACTGGCACGCCAAGCAAATGTGGATGTTTTGTCATGCAGACAATACTAGATAGGAGAAGTTATAGGGATGGGCTGTGCAACTTACTATTGGCTTGCACAATATACTGAAGAGCCATTACTGATAGTGTTTGTACAATGGTTACTTGGCATTTCCTGGATGGAAATGTCACACTTGTTGCCCGATCAGAATTTGGGCAAGGGGAGGATCCACTTCTATCCCCTACATGTATGACTCTATTTCCAGTGGTCAGTGACTGACCAGATGTTCTTTTTTCAGTAAATCCTGGTAAAAATTGAGAATTGGAATGATGTTTTGTATTGAAACATATAATAAATTTTGTTTTAAAAATACCTCAAATAGTTCATCTTTCCCCCAGAACCTTACTTATTCTTCGAGTTAGCAAGACCAGGAGTTGTTTAATTATTACAGTGTACTTCGATTCTCCTGAATGGCACAGTTTTCCTTTAGCTTCTGGCTCAGCTTCTGTAGTGTCAAGCTTTCCAGGTGGGCAAAATATTTGTTATTTCTCTCCCATGCCCTCCACCTTTGATCACTGAAGGCTGCCAGGTTTTGTACTTACAGTTTGGCTCTCCTGAAACTTTTCAAATAAGAGCTGCTGGAACTAGGCAGTGGTGTTCCAGACTGCAGTTTGATGATGAGGATAGAGATGCCTGGCTTGTTAAAGAGGATTTTCCCTTCTTTGCAAACATTTGAGTGATCTTAACCAGCTACTATAGGGGGAGTTTCCTATTTTTTTTTCTGGTGCCACAGTTTTATTAGCTTTGCTTGTAGAAATATAACAAAACAGAAAAGGCCACACTGGCTTTGCTCTGTAAATATTTAAATGGACATATGGCAGGTATAAACCAGACTCAAGTGATCTCCAGGTTGGTAATGGTCTGCCTAATCTAATCTAAGTATTTCTGAATGTGGTTCACTGTGCCTCTGAATTTATGCGTAGTCATGACATGCTGAGCCTTTCGTTGCACTATTTTCCTACTTATACTGTAAAATAAATTCACACTTAGCATAACAGAAATGCTTGGCAGGAATGCTGTTATATTCACAGTACATGAGACAATGACTGATACCTTGTTTAATTGTCTCACAGCATTAGCAAGGAAGCTGAATCATATGCACTCTTTCCCACTGCACACACACGCAAAGGGACAGGCTGACTAACTCAGCCTGCTACACTTCACTGTCTTTGCCCCACTACCTACGGCTGGCCCCTTACAGAGCTATTCAACCAGATTTTCTGATATGTTTTATTTTCTTTTGCTCTCTTGGGTTTGTTTTTTTTTTTGCTCTCTGACTTTTGAATTTCTTTTCCGCGTAGCATTATGCTCCCTTCGCTGAGACCGTATCAAATTCTCTGCTGTGTAAATTGGCATGGCTATGCAGCACTTGGAGGTTCTTTGCCAGTTTACACTGAGAATCTATCGCTAAACAATTATACCCAGCAGTACCAAAAAAACACTTAAACAAACAGAAAAATGTAAGAGAACATTTGGAATCAAATCCCACTGCCTTCAGTTTCTTCAGTTAGAGAAACTACCAGGAAATAAGGACATGGAAAGGAAGCTGGGAGGAGAACTCAGGGCACAGTCAGACTGTTCCCTCAGCAATCAGCATAAAAAATAATAATACAAATCCCTTGCTGTCAGTTCCATCAGCAAGAAGTAAACAGGAATAAGCAAATCAGATGGTACTTAAAATAAAAGCATTATCTCTGAGTTTTTCTGTTTCTCAGCTTGGTTGAAAATCCTATAACTCTGCAGACACTGTGCTTGGCAGAAAGGCAAACATAGATATGGTTATTTAAGCATAATTCCATAAAAAATAGGAAAAAAAGGTCAGCAACTATATTATTGTGCAGCTGGCAGAACATTCTAGAAGATGGTGAATCAGAATAGAAGTAGTCACTAAACAGGTAGGAGTGAGAATCCATTAAATGGAGGGTATGACATCTGACCTTTTGTCTGAATGTCCTGGGTCTTCATGTTTACAAAGCCAAAGCTCAGGTTCTTCTGATCACCAGTCAAATTCTGCTCATCTCGGTCATGCAAATTTCCCCCCTAACCTCAGCAGCTATATTTGCATGGTTATTGTGAGCAAGCTTTGCCTTCAACACTACTTGGGTCTTCATCAAAACTTATCTCTTGTAGTCATGGAACAGGAAATGGTAATGTGCAAATATTTACTGGTGTTTGTAACTATGAATTTTACATTTACAATTACACTGATGTCTGCCTAGGGCAGAATGAATCATTTCTTTTCCTAACAGAATGATCTATCCTATAAATATTTGTTGTAAAAGCAGGACACACTATTCAAGACAGCAAAAAAATAATTTCATCGCTTCAGTTAGAAGAAATACTCTAATTGACTTTAGACCTTGGTAGCCCTATAAGAACTGTCAGAAACTCTCTTACCCACTTTACACTATGTCTGTTGTGTAATGTTTAAATAAGGCTATAATTCAGAGAAATGCTTCCCCTTGTTAAAGTGTCAATAAAGTTCTTATTGTTTAAAGAAACTCCTGGTAGAATGTCTTGTGCTTCAGCTGCAGTTATTTCTTATTTTTTAAAAAAAGGAAAAGATATCCTGACTCTCTAATATTTTCCCTTTTTTTTACCCTTCAGTGTTCTGCACTGTTCTAAATTATACCTGGCTTATTGTTGTTTGTGGATGTGTATGTCCCACTGTAACCCAAAGCATCATACCACAGCCAGCTTCTCCTAGGGGATGTGACCTTGGGTTTACCCTGTCTCTACCTTTTGCTGTTGCTGATGAATTTTTTCTTTAGTGCACAGTTATTTATTCCCAGTTTTGTGACCATCCTAAGGCAATGTACAAAGGGACAAGAATATATACTTTCATCCTGGCTTCATATTTATTCAAATTTATTTCTATTGAGGAAAAAACACACAATCAAGACAAAGTGGCAGAAGGATTACAATCTATGTGACTCAATAGGCAGCATGCTGAGAAAGCTGAACTTGCCTGTCTCTACATGTATATCCTCCCTTCCAAAAACAGATTAACAAAGGGCACTTACAGATGTCTTTGCTATGTTTTAGTGAAGATAGTCAGAACTGTATTTATTGCAATTTTGATACAATTCTTTCTATAAATTGAACTATGCACTTGTACACTCTGCTTTCTTTGCCTCAGTCATGAAGATAAAGTTGTCATATGTTTAGTTTTAGCTCTGCAATTCCAGTACCTGCCAGACTAAGAAATGGGAGGAATGCCAAACCACGGAGTTTGCTGGGCTCTGCAGCAGCCAGGATGAGCTGAGAGAGCTGAGCCTTTCTTATGGAAGGACAAAATCCTTCCCCCAGTGTATGGAATCTGAGAGGGATCTGGAGCTCTCTAGATATGAAAAGTGAGGAGGGAAATTACTAATACATTCAGCTCTGGACTTCAGTGAAAGCATGTATATGAACTGGGTTTTGGAATCAAGTGGATAAAGAAGACTGTCACTTGTCATGAGTGAGAATCCCTTACATGAAACTGGATACGCTGGTGAAATTAGCTGAAGAAAGGAATTTAAGACAAAATCATGAAGTTACCACTTCAGATCAATCCTACACAGGCTAGGAGCCACCTCAGGAAGGAATTGTGTTACTGTGAGGTCAAATACATTAGCCCTATGTAAAAGGTAACAGAATAACTACAAGTTTCCTTTGCTTGTGAAATAATCGCACAAATTATTTTTCTCATGGGGGAGTTGGGCTTCCTGAACCAGCCAATTTTCATGACTATCCATAAGACTAAATTTTCAGTCTCCCAGTTTGCCCTACATTTGCATATTACTGGTTTCTGATGATTTTTTTGTTTGTTTTGTTGTTGTTTTTTGTTTGTTTGTTTTTGTTGGGGTTTTTTTTGCCTTTTTTTTTTACTTTCAGTCAGGGATAGATTTTAGGAGAAAAAACATTTTTCTTTAAAGCTTGCACTTTGCTTAGTTTCAGATTTCTGACTGGCTCTGTGGATGCAACTCTATGCAATCAGTTCTGGTGTTATACATGAGAAAACTAAGAAACAGGCTTGCAAATAAATTGAGGCAACAAATGCACAGAGCATTAAGGTGAGTATTATATAGTCAAGGCTCTGAGGCACATGCAATGAACTTAATCTGAAAAAGTATGGTGGTCACTAGTTGTAAAAGATATTCTTGAGCTAGTATAATAAAAATACTATGGATTAAGCACATGAATGCAAGTACATCTTGCAGGGAAAGTTACGTCCAAGCTGTTAGCTTTTCAAGCCAAAGTTTTTCTGAAAACCACAGGAAGGTTGTGCCTGACCCAACTAATCAACAGTGCTGGCACCTCAACCTGTATTGACATAGATAATGAAAAAGGTAGTAAAGGAGATGGGAATATTAAGATGATTCAAGAAGTAAAATCAGTATTTTGCATGAACTTCTGCTGATTGCACAGCTTTTCTATATCCATGAGGATAGATGTAAAAGCAGACGTACAATTAATGAGTGACAGTGCTTCCAATATTAATGTAAATGAATAAGCTATTAAAAAATATGATCAAAATCTTTCAGAGACCTTCAGGCAAAAACCTGCAGCAACAAGCATTAAGTCTGCTTTTTATTCATTAAAATAAAATATAGTAAATCTCGCTTCCTGCTGTGTTTTTTGCCTGCAGGATGGAGTGTGATGAAGGAGTCTTTGGAACACAGGTTCATTTATTCACGTCTGGTCTATGTGAGTCAGACAAGTGAGAGACTTACAGCAAAACAAGATCTCCAGGTATGTATGGCTTTTGAAATTTTCTATTCTAGTTGGTTAAAATCAGTACCAAGCAACTGTGTCTGCTGCAAAGGAGAAAGCTGTGAACAACCAATGAGCAGTTCCTGATCTGCCATTCAAAAGGCAAACCCCCTGTTCTCTGGTAAGTTTGGAATCAATGCAAATTTCTAATTGTTTTATGCCATGTTAAGAAAAAATTAACTTGCTCTCATACTAACAAGGTCAAAAATGCACTCTCAGGTTTTGACTGCTTATTTTTTTTGTTCGTTTTATTTATATTTGTTTATGGCAAGGGTAATGGAGGCTTCTAAACTAGACTATCAGTAGTCTGACTTTATTATTAGCATGTCATATTAATTTCATAGCCACTATCTCTATTCTAGTTTGTTTGTTTGTTTGTTCTGAACAAGAAAGGAAGTATTCCTGGATTTGCTTTCTTGTCTGACATATATATTAAGGAAGAAATGCTCCAGTTTTCCATTTTCTCTCGCTGCTTCTTTAAGGGGCAAAAGCAAATGCATGTCCAAAACACTTTACTGCTTGTAAAGTTTTTCTGTATTTTAATGTGCCTCAGTATGACAAAATAAGAGGATATCTTTAAGTTTAGTAAGTCTCCTTTTCCTGTGTACTTTAATTTATTTTTCAGGCATTTCAAAGTGACTGTATGGCACTCCATACATTGTAAAAAAAAAAAAAAAAAGGCCTCTAGAAATGCTGGTAATGTCTAAAGTGAGAATAATTGGCCCTGACAGAGAGGAAAGTAGTAATTGGAATGAGACTTGTTTAAATAACAGTTTAAATTTTCTTTCCTTACTTTTCCGATTATATGCACTATAAAGCAGGATTTCTTTGCCTTGGGTGTTTCACAGAGTCGTTTCTGTATGCAGCATGTCCACAAGTATAACTCAAGTAATAAGCCTGGCTATAATTTGGATTAGACTTTGAGTTTAGCTCCCTTACATACAAATACGCTATTCAATTGGTATTAACACTGTATCATCAAAATATTCAGTAGGCTGAAGCAGGACAGGCTAATTGCACCCTCTAATTCTTCTAAGTTGTTATTATTTCTTCATTCTGAATGGTTAAATGGAAATTCAGATGCAACAGTAGAGGAGGAAAAACACGCTTAAAAACTCGAGGTATGAATACACTTCATGTTCTGCTGAACACTCTGCTCGCTGTTAGTATCCAAGGAAGAGTAAAGTTGCAACATCTTTTAGCCTTTCCTTTATGTGATTTCTGTTATTTTTAAATAAAAGTTTGCTTAGAACTATGCAGAACAGGTGTTTTAAGAAGCTTTAGATCATGTCAAGGTTTAGTACAGTAACATGACTGAGATTATTTTCCAATTGAGCACAAATGTCTCCAGCAGTAGATGCAGCCCCCAAATAGTAGTGAGGGTCTGTGTGATCACATCTGCCTTACTTCAAAATATTTACGGCAAATATAAATCAAGGCAGGGATTGACTTGAGAATCTGGAATGATCAAGTGACATCTGCAATGGAACAAATGAAAATTAAATGCGCCCTAATTTACAGAATATGTGAAAAATATTATATGAGGTTGGTAATTCCCTCCTCCAGCTTTAATGGACACAGTCAAAATGCATTAGCCTTGCTAATCTCAGGGATCACTTGTCCTTCCAATAGCTTTTGATGTTTGTCTCCTGACCTTTGTCTGAAATATTTAAAGTGTCTTAGATGATTTGAGTTTGGTATTTGTTTTCCACTTTTACTTGGTTTTTTTGTTTGTTTGCTTGGGATAGTTTTTGTTGTTTTCTTTTTATTTTTTTTATTTGTTCTTGTTTTGTTGTGGGCTTTTTTACTTTCTTTTACTTTTTTTTTTTGCTGGTGGTGGGTATGTTATTCTTCTTTTTAAAAGGTAAACAAAGTCATAGGTGAAATTTGACTTCATTAATGTGAGAGAGAAACTTCTACTGACTTTAATAACAAAGATTTTAGTTCTTCTAAAGCAGTGGCTGATCTACTTTTGAATAGATCTGAAATTTCTGAATTTCTTTAATGTTTGCAAAGGTATTCACTATTTTTGTAACATTGGGCCACATAAAAACTATTTATACGTGGAAAATGCCAACATTTGTTTGAATAAAAGTTAACATTAGGCAAAATGTGGAGATTTTGTGGAAATATCTGACTTCAGTAGCAAAACTAATATTTTGGCCATTAAAAACATGCCATTTTCATTTTAATTTCTCTTCATTATATTAGGAAATGCCTTACAAGAAGTTTAGTTCAGCTTCTTATATCTACCTCTTTCTAATGAATCAGGCCTCTTTTGCTGAACTATAACTCCCATGGCTTTTCAGACTTGGAGAGCTGAGCAGTCTGTGTCCCAGACCCTCATCCACCACAAGAGAAGCACAAGAAGCACTCTGACTATAATTGCTGTGAGCATCGGCCTCTCAAGAACATAATGATACTTTTTTTAGCAAGAAACAGCTCTAGAGCTCACAGTAGGTTTGAGTAAATTTAGAAGCCAAAGAGCCTTCATGTACAAGGACACAACTGGGGTTGCGTCAGACTGGTTCCAGTCTGGCTTCTATATGCCTGGCCCTTCTGTATTGCAGATCAAGAGTTCAAGTATAAAATGACACTATGTTTTAAATAGGTAGTTTCAGTGTAAGCAGCAGCTGTAAGTGCAAAAAGCAATGATATTGCCATCACACCCCTAACAGTCAAAACTGTTTGGAAATCTCATTTGTTTTTCATTAGTTACCGCAACAGTTTGAATAAAATCCTGTTCAATCTCAGCAAAGAGTACTTTGGAAATGTTAGTCTGTTATTCTTTAAACAAAGTTCAACAGCTATTAACAGAGTACTTGTTTATGATCTTCTATAAATATTATGTTTCTGTACTTCTTTGAAAATGTGGACTTTTTAATTTCATTTTTATTTTAGTAAAAACTGTAAAATTATGACTCACCAGCTGCAGAGTGCCAAGACAGGATATTTCCCAATATATGGGGCAAACAACATTTTTATGTATTTTTGTTACCAATCATATAAAACCCAACTTATTTTTATAAATGGCTTCATAGGCCTGCACCATAAAAGTTGCATAAAATTTTATCCAAGTTTTCAGGGATTTTGGTTCCCATTACCTAGGAAATGTAAACTCTTGCGTTCCTGAGCAAATTCGACATTTCAGTGATGAGCAAAACCCACTAATTTTCATGCAGAAGTGGCCACCTCTTCTCTACTCATCCAAGATCTCACAGCCCAGACAGAAAGTTGAACTGGACAAAAAAAAGGAGCACATGCTGCTATGAGGTTGCAGTACAACCACTTAAAAGGAAGTTGCAAAATTAGCAAGGGGTGAGTGGCAATATTTTTTTTGTAATTCCTTGAGTGGCTTGTGGCAGAGCCATGCTGATATCACCACTTACCTGTAAACCATCCAGAAAAAAAGTCATATCTTGAATTAATGAGGGGAGCAAGCTTGCATTACATTGCGATGGCTATAAAGCTTGCTGCAATAATACCTAAGTGGTTTACCTCCAGAGCACTCAATGTGCCTGACCAAAAGGAATTCTATTGAGCTATTTGTATAATTAATGTAGAGACGTTAGTGGGTACTTTAATCCCCAGATGTATGCTTTACAATAGCTTAACCTTCTCCCTTATGGCTGTTGCTATTAAAAGCAGTAGATTTAAAAACTAAATCCAAATTGATTGATTTGTGGCACTGTTTTTACATTTGTCTAAACCTTTCAGTGGCTTTTCTCAAAACTGAGTTTATGTTTAGGACACACTAGTGCATTCTAGTTTCATGTAACACCTTTGGTTTTATCACTACTTGAACTGTTTTCTTTTTAACCTAGGACTAGATCCATGCCTATTAATTGGAAAAAAATAAAAGTAACATGCAATATTTTGTATCAAAGAATAAGTAATCAGTTTAAATTCTGAAGTTGAGTTTATGCTTTTTGTTTCCAAGTAATTCCAAGGTATTATATGAAAACCTCAAATCTAACCTGAGTAGAAGGCAAATGAAGTCCCTAGGAAGTTTTTTCTTAAATGCTAAGAGCCTGAGGAATAAACAGGAAAAGCTGTAAGAGTGGTAAACAAACTCCAAGGAGAGGAGATTAAGTAACTAAGCAAAACATGAATGTAGAATTTATCTTGGAAGAAAGAAAGGAGGCTTGTTTTGAAGGCCGATTGACCTTTTATTATCTTCTGTAGGAAAATCCTTCCATGGCTCTGAAGAGGAGGCATTTAAGGAAAATGAGACTTTCAAATACAGTCACGTGTGCAACATCACCACATGTAGAATAGAAGTACATCTTTAGCAAGCAATTATCGGGGCCAGTAAGTTACAAAGAATGATTTGGAAATTTATCTTGGGTCTTAGCCAAAGGGAACCAAGCCGTGGGAAGGTTAGATGACTGCTAAAGGCTTAAGGTTTGAAAGAGTCAGAGTCTGATCAAATGGACACAAAGACTAGAAAAGTGTCAGGAGCTTGGGCAGGCTTAGTAAAACAAGGGAGACTGGATTAGACTTGAAGACTTTTGACGATAAGTCACAAAAGTATATGGAAGGAAAGACTAAGACCACCATTGCTTATGACCTCTGTCTGTTGTTCCTTAGCTTTGCACCTCCATAAAGATGCCATCTCAGGTACTGTGTGCTGCTGTTGGGTTCGCCAGGCTGAGCAAGCCCAACTCTCAGTTCAAGTGCTCCAGCTCCAGCCCCATCCCATTGTGGTTGTCCTTTCCTGAACACATTCTATGGATTCCTTTCTTGTATTAGGGAAGACATAACTGGAAGCAGCATTGAGGTTCAACTTAATGAATGGTGACTGAGCAGGGATAATCCCCTCACTCACTGTGCCCCTGTCAATAGAGTCCTGTATCTTTTTGGCATTGCTGCTGTTGTATATCTGCTGACCACCAGACCTTCCAGGTGTTTTTAAGCAGGGCTGTTCCCCAGCCTGTCCTGGTGCAGGGGTGTCAGTCCCTCTCAAGCGCAGGATGTTGCATTTCTCCTGGTTGAATTTTATGAAGTTCTTGTTAGCCCATTCCTCTAGCCAGGCTGGGTCCCTCTGAGGAGCAGCACTGCCTTGGAGAGTGTTACCTGTTCGCTCCTCTATCTGGTGATATCTGAGGGCATGTTCAGCCTCCTCCTTCTCATCGGCACTGAAATTCAGCAAGGGAAGGGACAAGAGCACTGCACACACAGCAGTTGAGAGACTAGAACCAGGTAATAATTTTTTAAGATAAAATATGTTCAGAAAAGCAGCTATATCCTGAAATTATGTAAAATTATGTTTTATGTGAGAAGTTTTTCAAAACCTACATTCAGTGGGACTGTGTAGTGTACTGGCTGTGTGCCAGCTACAAGTATCAGGATAAACGAAGTTAATTTACTTCTGAGACAAAAATATTTTTGTGACATTCTTCTTTCTTCCAGGATACAGTATTCACCTAAATCTATTAGGTCTGTCATAAACTGTCTTTTCAAACAGCAACAAAGTGTTGTTGTATCTGGCTGCCCCTTTTGTATGACTCTGGGTTGTCATTCTCAGGTCAGGTATGACAGTCATGAGCTTTGTGAAATATGCAAGGTATAATTCTCCCTTTTTTCTTTTGCACAGATTAAAAAAAACAGGATGTTAAAGGAATGAAGTTTAGACACAAAACCAAAATGAAATTAAAAGACCTCTTTGCAGTTCATGAGGTGACTGTTTGCAGGCTCTCAGTAATTTATGATTATTCCATAACACTGTATAAGATTAGTTCAAGTTGCATTAGGCTTCAGTGCTTGACTCTCGCTCCGGGTAATCTGACAGCCAGTTCTGGGATTAATCGTGGTGTGACAACAAATTAAATAGGTTTTTTCTTTCACTCTTTTTTTTTTTTCCTGTTGGGTTAAGTTGCAGTGTTGTCTTCTTAATAGTGCTCAAGATTATGTCCTGGGCACATGTTGTTACAGGAGTTTTTGACTATTTTCTTCCTAGTTTCACTTTATACACACCTTACTTTTTAAATCCTGAAATCAAAACAAGATTTGAACCAGTGGGAGCAGGTAACAGTCTGTTCATAATTACCTTTCTGAATTCAAAAGTAGATTTTTATTGAGGTTTATTGAACTCATTAGTCAGACTTTGGGCAACAGCTGAAGTCTGAAATTCACTCTGCATTGGGAAGGAGATTCATACCTAAGCAATGCTTAAAATCACACAGAATAAAGAATGTGTTTAATTTTAATCACATTTATATCAGACCAGTTTATAACAGCTATGTCCTACCAGGGGACTGAACTCTGACATGTGATTCAATACAAAATAAGTCACAAAACACGGATAACAAATGTCTCATGAAACAATCAACTAAAAATAACAGTTCATAGCTCAAATCAGAAATGAAAAATAGCACTTGAACACAGAATTTATTAATTAAGGACAAGTGAATCTTGTAGACAACATATGTAGGACACCAGTAGTTTCTTTACGTACTACTGTCCAACTTTCAAGGTACCATCCCCTTGAAGACCCCAGCCCATGCACCTCCTTCTTTACACAAAATGAAATATCTGTTAATAAGGAGCCCTGATTCCTGCATTTCTGAAGGAATTTTGTATGATCACAATGGAAAGCCAAGAGCTGCTTAGTGTCCATTTTAAGTCTATACTCTATTAATAGGTTTTTTTCTCTCACCTTGCTTGCTACAGTCTCTGATTGGCTCCTGAGGCACTTTGCTGTCCGCACATGTTGTATGAGGGAGTTTAAACAAGTCTATTTGGTGAGAGGGTGCCTGAGGCTTTGTTACAAAGCTCAGTATCTCCTTGTCTAAATCCCTATTCTCAACCTAATGTTTTCCTTTGCGCTTGTTTTCATAAATTACTTTTAAATCCTGCTACAAGTTTCTCTACTAATAAATGCTGAATGGTCCACATATGGTAGACCTCTTGTTTTTGTTTTTCTGCTTAATATTTACTGAATACTTGAGGTATGTATGGTTTAAGAGACTTTTATTATATGTGGCACAGTTTAAGCAGTAGTGGTAGTTTCCAAGTTGTTAGAGAAGGACATTCTGTTTGATCAAGAACATCTGTTTGTTCACCAGCTGTACAGCCGCAGTCATCCAGAAGCCCTGTTTCAACTCATCAGCTTACTACTGACTATTGAAGACAGAGAATTGGAAAGACAGAGAAGGAAACACAGTCTGCTTGGAGAAGATACTAGGTTTTCTAGAAAGGTTTCCTTTCCTAAGACTGGGAAAATCTTGGGACCACTCTGGCAGTTACCCTGCTGCTTTGTGATTGGAGGTAAAATCTTGCCATAAATTGAGAAATTAGTTTAATTTGTGCAGGCATATTTACCTTACTTAACAATGTCTTCCAGGTTCAGGGAAGTGACATTTTGGTGGTTCTATCTCAGACTATACAAACCAAATAATTGCCAGTGGAAAATGCATCTTCACGAATGGTGGGTATTATCCTGACTGCGAAACCTCTGCCTCCAGTTATTCCTCCAATTTGGTCAGCAAAGCATTGCCTTCTCAGACTTGTGAGCAGCACCTACAACAGAATAAACACCTTTAGGAACAAGCCTCTATGCGTTCATTCGAAATGTCAACTTTAAAAGTAGAATTCCTCTCTGAATTCAGCCTTAATCTGTGAGTTAATTGTTATTCTGAGGGGGTTGTTTCTATCCATCTATGAGCTATGCATGCTTTACTTGTCATTCTAGCTATACCTGGAGGAAGGTATAAAAATGTCATCTACCTATTTTCATATTCACGCGGTATTTAATTTTTTTAAGTCGAAACTTTAGTTAGAACTCCAAAAGTGGAAATAGCAGTTGATGGTCAGTAATAGTTATTTGCACAGCTCTGTATCTGAAGAGGTAGCTTTATGCTTGGAAATTATTTTTGGCTAAGTCCTGGTCTGAGGTGACATTGATCTGTGAGATAATGAAGACCTAAGTGGTGGAACTCACTATATAGACTTCTCAATACACCTGTTTTGTTCTCCTCAGCCTTAATTTCTGTCCTTGCTCAACATTTTCTTATTAATTACTAGATACGTACATATATGTATGTATTTATTTATTTTGTACTTAACATAAAAAATATTTTACTGTCTCTATTCTTCTCTTGAACAAAAATTCACACCAGGAAGAAGAAACTATAAGAAACCAGAGTATGTTTTCATTCTATGCAATGACAAAAAGGCTACACTGTAAATCTTCCACCAGGTTTTACCATGGCATGATTTTAGAAGTCCAATTTTGTTTCCAGATGATATTCCCCAGCAAATACATCTCTTGAAATCAGAGGAAAAGTAGAATGACATAAATATGCCTGTAATATTAGTAAGGAAATGAAAGAACAAACTCTATAATTTTTCTTTTGCAGTTACATGACCCTATCCTTTCCATTGTAGCTTTGACGAGTTATCAGGAAAGATATCTTTTCACTCAACCTATTTCAACATCACACTTCATTAGAAGACCTCACAGGCCCTATTTTGTTTCAACAATTGGTCAGAAGAAGTGATCAGCAAAGTGAAATATTAAGACAGTGTTGAAGGCCAGGTTGGATGGCACACTGAGCTACCTGGTCTAGAGGATGGTGTCCCTGCCCATGGCAGGGGGGGCTGGAGCTAGATGATCTCTAAAGTCCCTTCCAACACAAACAATTCTGTGATTCTGTGATTACAACTAGGAAAGGTTGAAGGAATTAGGATTGCTTGACACTGAAAAGATAAAGCTGAGGGTAGATATAACAGGGACATTTGAATATAAATGACAGCTACAAAGAAGAAGTGATTAAAGTCTACTGCATATTTGATGTAAGACAGAAAACATACTGAAATTACAGCACAGGGAGCTTAGGAAATAATCTTGAAATACTGAAAAAAGTTCCTTAGGAGATGAAATAATGCTTATTTCTTATAACATTTTTTCTGAAGGGGTAGTAAACATCTGCTAGAAAATGGCACAGGTGATACTGCTTCCTGAAATCTCTTTCAGGTATTTTATATGATATCAGATCATACAGTTAGTATTGGCTATATGACCTCTGCTGATACTTTAGCTTTTATAAGGGCAAGTGCTTTGATAAGCTGAGAGCTATATGCTTTAACCAGGTATAAGGCTAATCTCCTATGTCTAGCAGAAACTACACAAGTCCATATTTTTCCTTTTATGGTTTCAGCTGCTTATCTTAGGTTTTAGAAAATATTATTATGGATAGTGATCATTTGTTTCCTGGAAAGCATAATTCTGCTACTGTATCAAAGCTGACTCAGCAGCTCACATATGGTTTTAATGTACTCATGCAAAACAAAGTGTCCACATCGTGATCTATCTTAGAGCATGCCAAGTCATGCAAACTGATTACAACACTAAGATCCTTAATCTTTTGGAGAACATTTACTTTGATTTTCCTAATATTCAAAGAAAAGTGTGATTGAGAAGTATTTTGATGACACCAAAAAGAAGAAAAAAAAGGAAGATAGGCATTTTCCTGTTCTCTCCTGAGTATTGTTTCTTAGAAAGAGGGAATTTCAATGATGTAAAACACTGGAATGAAACATTATTTTCATGGGAAAACTTCCAACGAAGAACTGTCCCTTAAATAAGAATATATATGACTTCATGAGTATTATTTCAGAAATATTCAGATCTTCCAAAGTCCACATTTCAAGAATGACAGTAGTCTGAAAAGTATCTTGTTAACAAAAGCATTATGATATACTGTGTTTATTGTATTCTCATGCTTTCTCTATAAAAAGTACTGAGTTTAACTTGGCAGATAACTGGGAATTCAGACTCAAATCAGAGAGTTAAATTGGTAGGCTTGACTCAGACTTAAAGGATGATGCAGGTGGGAAGGGACCTGGCCAGGTGTCCAGTCCAACCTTCTGCTCAAGGTAGGGTCAGCTCATGATCAAGAAGACTGCTCGAGGCTCTATCAGATGGATCTTGAAAACCCCTGATGTAGGGACCGCACAGCCTCTCTGAGTAACCTTCTTCACTGCTTAGCTGCCATCATATGAAAATCTTCCTATCATCAAGTCTGAATCTGTTCACTTTCAGTTTATGACCTGTGCTTGTTCCCTAGCCAGCTTCATCCTCCTTAAAGCCCTCCCTGTGGGCACTGGTAGGGGCTACTGTGGGTCCCCCTGACGCTGCCCCTTCCCCAGGCTGAACAAGCCTGGCTCCCCAGCCTCTCCCCCTAGAACAAGTGTCCACCACCAAGGCACTTTTCTACTGGATGTTTCTTAGGCTATCAACTTTTGCCTTGTATGAGGAGGCCCAAAATGCCATGCAGCGTCCAGATGCAATCTCATGAGGGCTGAGTGAAAAGATTTTTATCAAGGTAAACCCAGTAGTGGCAGCTGGTAGACAAACAGGAAGAAAAAACTTTTTTCATTGAAATAAAGCACCTGCCACTGACTAGATGCCGTGATGGTATGTATTCAAGCAAAATAGTAGAGAAACTTCCCACTGCAAGTTTGCTTTGTTTTTTGACAGGTTGGATATAGGCTGTTTCTTTTGTTTAGCTGATATGTTTTAATGATGCTGGTAATATCTTTTTCTCTGAAGTATTGCCATGTGGAGAAGGTTAGAAGGAGTGGTTGAAGACAAAACTGATGTTACTGTCACATATCTTAGTTGGAAGTCCTGTAGCTGTTCTCAAGAATCAAGTTAAAGCTTTAGTAAATCTCCCTCAGAACTGAAATACCAAAAATTTATCCTACACTTGGTTAGACATTTTTATTTTTGAACTTAAGTCATAGAAATAGTGAAAATATATCTATATTTTTGGGGACAAAACCCACCAATTTTTTCTCTTATTTTATTTTTACTTTTTATTTTATATGAACCTGTCTCTGGAGTACTGTGGTTCGGAAGAACATCTGAAGGTGGAAAGAATGTGCATTATAACTATGGTCTTTTGAGACAAATTCAGTGCTAATGATTCATTTCTAAAGAAACAAGTTATCACTGTGGGGAACAGTAAATACTTGAGAACACTGAGAAAGAGAGGAGGTTGAAAGCAGAAATTAGTCATTGCTTGTAAGCAGTTTGCTTCAGTACACCTATGTGATTTAGACATATCAAGCTGTTGCTTAGTTTAGGAGAGGAAGGCTCTGTGCTTTTGAATTTTGACTTAAGAGATTTAGCCCTTGCTGAAAGAAGGGTAGAATGAAGTACCTACATGAGAGGATAAGATATGATTATGTACATCTGTTCTGTTTTCTTCACCTGCAGGCGAAGGGCACAGTTGCCCAGACTTTCAACAATGTGGCTGGGAGGAGCAAAACCAGGAGCATTTGTAAGGGCAGACTGGTTTTGCACATGAAGCTCGGACAGACAGCAAGTTGCTTACCTTGCCATAATAACTCATAACACAAAGTCATGTGTTTCTGTTTTGACAAAATGATTATCAGTGCTACTGTGTGTGTACAAAATTAAAAGCTGTTTTTTAAAACACTGCCCCAAATTGTCATTTTAATTATACCATAGAGCTGATGGCAGCCTCACCAACAGTCACTGATCATCCCCAGCTAATCCACCTTGCCTACACGCCAGCTGACCAGGAACTAGCACCAATGACTGAAGCAGTTTTATTCATTCCCTTCCTGACAGTAGAAGTTTGTAGGATGGAGGGAAAATAAGTAATGATCTTTACTTTGCATTTCATTTTAACCACAGAATGTCTTCTAGTGCTTTGTTCAATCAGATTTTAAAATAGTCTAGAGATAGGGCTACAACCAGAAATCCAAGCCTAGCAGGCAGCTACTCCACAGCCTATTAGAACTTGATATAATTTTTTTTTATTTTCTATATTTTCAAAACTTTTTGAATTCTCTGCAGAATTCTCTTCTTTCACTTGTCACTG
The DNA here is from genome assembly GCF_003945595.2 of Pipra filicauda. Classification (NCBI taxonomy): domain Eukaryota; kingdom Metazoa; phylum Chordata; class Aves; order Passeriformes; family Pipridae; genus Pipra; species Pipra filicauda. The sequence goes on from NW_024104576.1 coordinate 685,313, forward strand.
TGGTTGTTACAATCCGTTTGTAACATAAGTGTCTGAGCTGTGTAGCAGGAAGGATGTTGCAAATACTTAAAACTCAGTATTTAAATCAGAAAATATTGAATCACACCAAAATATCTCTAAAAGACTATGAATGTGTACATTGCTGATACATCAACTGTCGATAGGTATCTCTCATTCCCATTCACATTGTCAGAAGCCTATTTCAGCCAGTACTTTAAGTCTGTGGACAGTAGATATTTCTCTAAAGATGGTCTTTCAAGAAGTATTAAGTATTAAAAGGTTAAAAACTAAGAAAACAGTAGCAAAAGAGAGAAAAAAGTTCTCCCATCAGGCCAATTGATTCTAAGGGCAGGGTCACTGAATGTAGCATTATTTCTCCTGGTCATGTTTCTTTCCTACCAGAGCTCCAAAGTAAGCTGACTGTGTAAGCAGGATTGAAATACACAACCCCCTTGTGACTGGAAGCAGTAAAGCATTCTCCACTTGCGGTTTTCTTCAAATGAGCCTGCATGGAATATGTGTTTGAAAACAGTGAAACTCTTTATTAATCAAGTACTTCACTTGCCATGCCAGCATAAAGTTTCATTTATGTCAAAACTCCCTTAAAAATGGTTTGGAGTAGTGTCTTGTACACAGACCTTCAACAGAAGAAATATTTTTGGAATTGTAAATACAATAATCTAGGCAAATATTTGCACTGTTTGAGAAGCTGCTGTAAGATTTCAATCATAGGTTACAATTCCAACATTTTACTTTGGTTTCCTACTGTATGGAAATAAGGAGATTATATAGCACTGCATCTAAAACACAGTGTCAGACAAGCTATCCTAATTACTAGAGAAGGGCTTTTGCTATCCATATTGTAACCATGTCACAATAAATGAGATAACACTCTAGATGCCCCCATAAGACATGCCATCTTAAAGGAAATTCAGATTTTAGTGTCTGCTCAATCTTAACTCAAGGCTCTGGTGTGCAAATTCTATTTCAGACTATGGGTAACTGCATGACTGAAGATAGCTTTAAAAAGGCATATTTTCCTGAAATAGAGACCTCTTAACTCTGCTGAATTAGCAATATCCATTCACTGTGCCCCATTTTCCAGGAAAAAAGCTCATGTAACACATATGCACATGGCATTTTACTGGATATTTTTTTGTGAATCTGTGAGACAATTCCACAAGAGAAGCTGAAGAGGGCATAAGGACAGCATCATGCCTATCCGGCACAAGTACACAGCGCAAAGAGAAAAGCCTGGAGAAGAAAAGATTTGATATCTCTGTAAATAAGATTTTATTAAAGAGATGCCTGATTTCATTGTGTCCTATTTTTTTCTCCTAACTGGAAACAAACTGAATCACCTTGTACATTTGGCTGGCACTAGGATGAGAAATGCTACCAGCCCTACTGACAGATAGCCCCAATGGACTGACTTGCCTGGACTCTACTCTCAATAGCATCACCTTCCTGTTTAGCATTCATGGGGTAACATGGAGCTGCCCTTCCCTGGGGGACACCAGGGACCAAACTGTAATTCAGACAGTTACGAATATGCTGCTTTTTATTTAAAAAACAGCAGTAGTTGGGGTGTGTGTGTGTGTCAGCTAAGCCATGAAAGGCTAGTATAAAAGTTATGAGCCCTGAGCAGCTATGGGGAGCTTCATGGAGATGAAAAAGGGTAAAAGCGTCTTCAGTTCTCTAGGCACACACAATTTCATGGTGTCCTCAGCTTTGGACATATTGGACATATTCTTTGTGAATATCCATACAAGCAACATGGACTATATCCTCTGTTAAATGTTGTTTATCTGGCATAAGGACGGCAAAGTTTAACCCTGTGTTATACATATTTACTTGCATGAGCTGTTTTCTTTTTTTCACTGGTTTAAAAAGACCAACCACTGCTCATTCATTCACTAGAAAAGACCTGCTGATCCTTTGACAAGTAAAGCAGAAGTTGTTTTTCATCGTGGCATGAATAGTTTGTTTTGTTTTACAAAAAAGCACTTCACACCAAAGCAGAGCCAGGAATTATCATTCTTCTTATGCTTGTACAGGTGCACTCTCTGAATTAGGCACACAGACTCTGGTGGGCCCTAATGGAGTGATGACACTAACACTGCAACAATAGAAGGGGCCTCCAGGGATGCTGGCTGTGGGGCAGCAGTCCAGGTAGGAATGTGCTTTTTAAGAGGACTACAGCTTAAAGCATTCTGTGAAGCTGACAACTCTTTATACTGCCTCTGCAGACTTCTCACTGCACAAATAAACACAAGTACAGTAAGCCGTATCAGACTGTGGGATTTAAATCTCAGTAACTTGTTGTGGGAAGAGCTTGCAAGAAGTCAGTTTTCAACAAAGTTCACCACAAGGTGTGTGCTGAGACTTCCAGTCCGTGATGCAGGTCTTCAGCTCATGTCCTGTATCACTGATTCTTTTGTTGTTTTCATCTATCCATCTATATAGCTATTTATTTATTGAAAAAGGGAACTGGACTCCACACACAAACTGTGTGTGTGTTTATGCGTCCATATGTCTGAACAGGGTCAAGTACAGCCATGTGAAAGAAGGAATCATGGCAAAACTGTTTATTGCGACGTGTGAATGAAAGAGCCAAAGTATAAATAGTTGTGTGAGTGGCAGGGGCAATGAAGCCTGGTTTCCTGCAGAGTTAATACTGAAGGCTGAGATCCCGTGCAGATTCACTGGTGTCTAGCAAATGGCGAGGATAACATTGAGTTGTGTGAGTGGGATCAATACAGCCTCTCTCTTCTATTCAGAAGCTTATTTTAACAAAACGTGCAGGAACTGGAAAGTTTGGAAAAGAGAACCTCTCTGACGTATTTTTATGGTTACTTCATTCAAACACTGTTAGGAGGAGCTCAGCAGCATCAGTAACACATATACCTCATTTGTTTAGAAAACCAAAATAGTTTAATATCACAAAAAATGATAGTAATAATGAAAATGAAAGTCCCTGTTACAGTATCTGATACTACACTGTTCAGTTCTGATCCAAATGACTGGGCCTCATCTCTTGTTCACTGTTTCTGCTTATATTCCTGTAGAACTAGGGGCCACAGCTGGTGCTCAAGCTGATTGTTGCACTGAAATGCCCCTGAAAGACAGTTATTATTCATGTCTTCAGCCCACTCAACAGCCTGCTTAACAAGTTACATCTAATTCAGTGTAACTGTGTAGCCCATCGACTTTATGCGCATAGAGTACCAACATGCTTGAATTGCAGACTTGTTTCATTAACTTACAGAACTGCAGCTTTAAAGAGAAAATACATCCTAGAAGTATGTGGATTGTGTCCATTCAAGGTATACGAAAATTTGGAACTAGTTTGGCTTCTCTAGTGAACATAAGTATTCATACTTTTAGGACTAATCTTGCCTCTGGCACTTTTTACCTTTGCAGAACCATCCATATGTTTGAAAACATTGGGAAAAAAGTTATCTACCATGGATTTCTGATATGGAGTTCTAGACAGGCAGATAGAAGTTGTCATTTACTGGTATGACCACGTTCAGGTACTGTTTCCCAGGCCCTTATTCTTCAGGGGACCTTTTGCCTAGTGTCAGTTACCAAAAAGATCTAGTTTTAAAACACTGCAGAATACACCATCATTTTCCTCTGCAGCTTCTACACTACATTTCCACCAATAATTGAGGCTAGAGCACATTAATTATGCAATTTGGTCTCCTCTGCTTTTAATTCCAGTCCCAAAAACTCATTTAGGAGTAAGTACTGTTGCCTGCGCTGTTGTGTGTCTCATGGCACTGAGGCATCTTCCTGCAGAGTAGAAATAGCAAGGGATATGTGGGATATAATGGTCCCTAGTGGGATTTCACACAAAGTAAATGTCTTTGATTCTGGGTGGAAAGTTGTGTGGGTAAGAGCTTTTTGTTCAATATACATCTGCCTAGTTCTTTTTCTCTCTTTTCTTAATCCTTAATATCCTCAGTTATTGCAGAGAAGATAATTTTATTGATGTGGGTGAATGCCATTAGAATGATGTGTTGAAAGCATGATTTGAGAGGAAGTTGCTCACAGCAGTTTGTAGAAGAATGATTTGAAAGGTTAAAAAAAATGGTTTATAACTAATCAGCACAGGTCAGAAGATCACTGAAGTGCTGTTTTGTTTGTCTGAGCTGATAGTCAGATGTCTGCAGCTCGCTTACACTTTCACAACAGTTAAGTGTTATGATTTGAAATATACAGCAGATCTTATTGCTGACAGGATATGGCTGCTCTTGAGATAGTATTAATGCAGTGACACGAGAGACTGTTTCAGAGCTATGCAACATTTTTGCACCATTTCATGGAGCATTCATGAGCACCTCTCATGGAACAGCCTGCTTTCTTTGAGATCAAATGACAATGCAAGGTCTTCAGTGTGCACCTTCTCTGAGGCACAGAGCATTATCCACTCCTGCTTGTGTGGCACAGACACCTTAGTGCAAACTTCCATGGGAACACAAAGCAGCAAGTGATAACCACAATTCATGCTGCTGTTCAGTGAGTCGTAAAAATTAGAGTGCTTTTACTAGGATGGCAATGGAATTCAGATGTCATCTCATGAAAGCACAGAGGCACCTTTTGAAGGAAAACAACATGACTTTGTCTGTCTGGGTCATCTCAAGCTTGGTCCACTCCAAAGACAGTAAGGCTAATCTTTTCATACGACTTCTTTGAAGACCCCTGCAAGGTATACCATGAGATGCTGTGGGTATCCTCGCGTTCCTTGTATGTTCCACATATCAACATCTTGAAACCAGTTAGACGGATCACTGGATTTCTTACTTTTAACTGCATTTTGTCAATACTCATAACTAACAGAAACTTCAATCATGCTCTTTACAGTGATTCAAGAAGTGCAGTAGTCCATCAACCAATGCAACTTCTCTGTTAGGAGTTGGACTTACTGATCCTGATGGGTCCCTTCCAACTCAACATATTCTATGATTCTGTTAGCATCAAGAAGTCCCACACATCTGTCCTCACCAGGGCAGATCAGCCAATTGCTGGGCCACACTCAGGTGAGGGTGCTCAGACTGTGTAAGTATGTTAGCAGCTGTGTCAGTCCCTGGAGCTTCAAGGGTAGATTTCATTTTGAGGGTTCACAGTTACAATGGGTCTCCAGAAACATTTTGAGGAGAATAACTCTTTGCTCCAACAGCCATATTTGGCACTCTGCCTGTGCTGTTTTACAGGGACAGATGGACAATGTTAGACATATGCTTATATTCCCAGGGACCATAAATCACTGAGAAGAATATTCTGATACAATGGAAATACTGCAGATTTCATGGAATATGAATATGAGATATATATCACATGTACATATATGTACACACACAGAAAAAGACAGACATTAATACAATGTTCATTGACATTTAACATTAATATTCAAGTAGTGGAACACATATAAAGTGACTTCTTGATTCTCTGAACATTCTTGTGAATATATGTTAAGTTTAGTTTTAGTTTTAGAAGACTCTGTTGGAGCAAAGTTCCTCCTGTGCAAGGTCAAGTCTATTCTTAGTACAGTAATTGAAGAATTTCCTGAGGCTGAAAAGGACCTAAAAATTTACAATACAAGTTTGAAGGTCTATGATTTTGGATCATACATTCATTGAAAGTCACTGGGAATTTTATTCCTGAAATGTTTTTGCACTTTTTAAAATTCTACCATAAATCTATCTCTATGTTTAAAATTAAGCTGAAATGTACACTTTGCAAAAATGAGATTATGATGTGCACACTTGTTTTTTCTTGAATCTGCTTATTGAATGTGTTCAAAGATGTCTTTTTTAATTGCTGGTCTTGGAAGCTCATGCAGAAATCTGAAAATCAGCAACTTTGCTTTGGCTCAGTCATCACTCAAAAAGTGCACGTGTCAGAATGTAATGATTTTGTTCATGGACATGGTAAAGTGAGGTCAACTCAAGAGAGCATCCGTATGGAACGGCTTCCCTGCCTCTGTGTAAGATACAGCAATGGATAGATATGATGGAGTTCAGCAGAAGTGTAGAAGTATACCATTTATGAATCAAAATTCTTAAACCAGGTGAAAGTGCCCTTTTCACAGATGAGTCTAATCAGCGAACATATTCAATGCCGTGTGACAGTGCAGTGGTAAAAAGCATAACAGAACTCAAAACAGAGATTAGAGCATTATGAAAGAGAGGTTTATTGGTTACTGGTACATGCATTGAACCATCTAGAAATTGGTGCCTGTTAAGAAGTCAAGCCCATATGAGATATGTCAAACATAGTCCTCATATCACAGATGCAGAATGATTTTGCTGCACACACAATAAGCTCAGTCTACCTGATATGCACTGACCTCAATGCCTCTGCATGTGTGGACTCGACCTGAGCGTCTACAGCTGACATCTGCCAGGGAATCTGTGCTGTGAGATAACAACTGAGTTGACCAGTTAGCCATTTAGAAACAGAAATGCATGAAACTCACATTCACCCTAGAGAGAATAGAAGGAAAACAAAGATCATGGTTGGTCCCATGTTCTGACATTCCCGAAGCAGTCATGGTAGATTTCCCATCTTATTTCTTTCACCTAGCAACCCTCTTTGAAATAAATAGCATTTTCAGTTAACACATGGATTGCTAAGACATAGTGCTTAGACATTGAAATTAGAACTATGAACTCCTGGATTTTATTTCTCATTTGGGAAATTACGCTGTTTTCTTCACTTCTCAGGCTTTTAATGAAGCTTATTTGATATTTATAATGTGCTGAGCACAAAATTGGCAAAACAAAGTTCAAAGAACTTCATCAGGAAATGATAGCTTAGAAGAACACTTTATAGGTTTCTATTGTGACTTTGAGAAGCACAGGAAGGATCCATACTACTGTCCATCCTCAGGAGCTGGGATAGGATGATCATAATTCCCCTTTTTTCAGTCCAGGTTGTAGAGCCATGGCAAGTCCTCCCTTGAAGCACTAGGATCGCATTGTGCCAACTTTGAGTTCCTTAACGGGCGTGAATTTAACTCATTAAGGGCAGCTATTCAGTACATTTAAGACAAATCTTCTGGAAACTACTGTATTTTACACTTGCATAGGAAATGTTTGAAAATATATGTTTGAGAAGTGTCCGTTTTGAATGAAGTCTAGCCATCACATATCATTACAACTTATTTTAAATTGGATATATCTTTCACCCCCAAAAATGCCCCATGAATACCCTGTCATGAATACACTATCTGCCACGTAAACTGGTTTAACTTGAATGTGAGCTCTCTAACTTGAAGTGAATTAATACTATTTTGTGTTGTTATGAAAGGAAGGCCACTTTTCTAGTCATCTGTGCAATTGCTGAAATTTTCAGCTACTCCTATGTGTAAGCTATACTTTAGTACCTATATAATCTACACTACAGTGGTTTTCATTGAGAAGGTGGAAATAACATGAGATGTTAGCTTTTCTCCTTGATTTGAGAAATTAAGGCAGGTTGGTTTTTTTTTTTTCCACTAGACTCTATAATTGATTTATGTATTCCTATTTCTTCATATCCAGGCACAGAGCTTATGAATGGATATACAGAAGGTAGGTGCACTCTGCATGTTTCTCCTTCCAGGCAAAAGATTTCCTTCCGACCTCTCAGTCATACCCAAACAGAGTTTAAATTTTGCCTGTGGACTACATCTGCATGGAACTTTAGGTGCGTAATCTGCCTGGCATTCGGTCATCTTAAATTTTAAAACACTTGGCTTTTAATGTTTTGGCTCAGAAGGAGGGATTTTGATCCCTACACATTTTATAACAGACTTCAAATACGGTCTAGGGAAAATTAAAATGTTACCCATATATGGAAGAAAGTTGTCATTCTCAGAGTGTGTTCTAGGTGGTTGCTTTGCAATGTCTGGGGAAAAGAGTTGGGAGTAGCTCATATAGCCAAAATGAAAAATATGCTTTTTGTAATATGAACAGCCCACTGAAAACATGATCAAATATTCCTTTTCATGATATTACATTTCAGTTTATTTCCTATTGCCTAACAGGCCTTTAGATAGTGATGGCTGTCTTGCAGGAAAGTGATTGGATGGATCAAATTTAAATTGCAAATTTTCAATAGGAAATAGATAGCAAAATTTAATGCTGTGCATAGTGCATTTTTGTTACCTTCAGTATCCCAAGCTAGAAAAACAAAGAACACATTTTTTGAATGTTTTCTTGTAAACAGAACCTATTTACAACTTAGTTGTTTAACTTAGTTTGCAACAATAATTAAAACATGATCTCTTCTGCTTATGCAGATATGGACTTAATGGAGACCAAACCATAAGTGGCTTGATGGACTGTCTGGGTCAACCTGTCATAGAAAGGTCCTTTTGAATTAGAGTGTTAACACAAACATTTTGAAACGTTAAACTGAATTATGTGCAGGAAGAAACAGCCTGGTTGAATGTTTGAATACATCAGTTTCTGATAATTTGTGTTGTGTCATACTCCCTGTATGAGTTGCAAGACTCACTTTCCCCTCCCCCCACACTATTGCTATTTGGTGGTTTATGCATTAAGTAATACTTTATTGACTTATTTCTTTCCCAAGAATAAGCAAAATTCTCTCTGTAGTCCAGAATTTCAGGCTGTATATAGGTTGTTAGACGATTTTATTCATAGAAACAATCTGTACTGAATTTGCACTAAAATGATGTTCTCTGAATTTGCACTAAAATGATGTTAATACACCAGACCAATACAAACAATAAATGACTGATAAGAAGAAAAAGGTAAGTAAAAATACAGTTTTGTTGTGGAACAAATTGAAATTTCTATCCTTATAGCAGTTTAAATAACACACACTAGGAGTACTACTTTTTATTCTGTTTGTTGATTTTAGTGTTTGTACTGTGCCCATCAGAACAGTGTAAAAAGTGTCTCCAGGGTATGTAAGTGCCTAAAAGCATTTAAGATCCAAACTCAGGAAATGAAAGACCAAACTCCCCCACTGTGATGGAGCCACTTATTTCAGTATGATTTTCTCCAGAAACTACCTGCAATGTGAATAATAAGCCTATGAAAATCAAGGTATTGACACTTCTCAAATATGCTGTAGACGAGATTTATTTCCTCTTTTTAAAAGGACCAGTGTGGTCTGACTGTCCCCTGGACCTGGCAGCCCGATGGAAGCAAAGCAGGGGCTCACACAGAGTAGTAGAGGAGGCACCATCCACAATGCAGTTTTAATTGAAGGGGTGAATTCTTGTGGTAACATTTACCTTTTCACTTCATCTCTCCTAGAATATTGCCTAATCCTGCATATTCTTAAAACTGAAGTATTTATCATAGACATCAGCAGTAATATTTTCAAAGTGAGAAGCAATGGAACTTTCATGTGCTTGTTACTTTGCACGTGTATTCATCCAATAATAAATATGAACTATTCATCATATGAAAAAAAAATAAAATTCCTCCACCTTCTTTCATTACAACCAATAATTAACAGCTTCCCTCATCTAGCATTACTTGTTACTGAGTGATCAGCACTTACCACTGTCTGTTACAATATTTGCTTAGTGGTAGTAAACATCAAGTTTCATAAATTTTGTTAAATTACGTCTTGGATGAATCTGGCACAAACTATACTGCATCAAACAAAATCTGGGCTTTCATAAGTTGTGGATGTTGCATCCAAAACTTCTCATTATACTTGGCAGTAGCTTGGCATAACATAACCTAGGATGGCTTTATTGTAGCATTAGGCAAGCTCAGAAATAGTTTGTGGAGGTATGATTTAGGACTGCTGTCTGAGTGAGATCAGACAATATATGAATCCCTTACAGGGTGGACAAAACAGAAAATAATAAACACAAATTCTTTCTTTTAAGATCAAACTCAAAAATACATACAAGTACATGTATAATAAGTATTAAGGACCCCCAAAAAACCCTATAAGCCCTTTGAAATTATCCAGTCCTCTGTTATGTTTACTTGCTCTTTTCGTCAATTTACTCAATTCAATACTGTCTATGAAAGTGTTGTTTTAAGGACACTAGTTCATTTTTAAAAACTACTTCTCCTCATTATGAAACACCTTGAATAATAATTTTCAAGTCCTAATTTTCAAAAAGTCTAAAATATTACCACATACTTGAGTTAAAGTATTTGCACTTAAAAAAATATTTATGCAGACACTGCAATACAATCTCCTGATTGTATTTCATGTTCCACGTGAAGAAACTCTCTTGTCTTTGCCTTTTTGGGGGATGCCTGATTTTATTGCTGTTCTCTGGGCATTTTATTACTGACCATACTTTTTGCTAGAGTTTAACCAATTCATCTCACTACACTTGGCACTCAAACAGGAGGTGCTTGCAGTACACAAGCAACAGGAGAATATAGGCATGTGTTTATTTAAAAATGTAGACACATCATATCAGGAAGTCATGCACTCCAAAGTGCTTAATGACTGTATACACTGGAACATCACAGTATGATTTATTATTGTGGTATGATTCAATGAATTACTTAATGACTTAGAGACAGGGGCTGCAATCCTTAATCGAAAATCCTACAATTTAATTAATGGAAATCTTTCTCAGTGTAGGACCACTTTTACCTGTGGAAAAAAAGAAAGAATGGCATTTTGTAAGTTTTAACCTTTTTATTCAGAAGAGAGAGTGGGAACTGAAACTATATTCCTTTTGTAAACGTTCAGCAAAAAAACCAAATCAGACAGCAAAAGGTGTTCAGTCATCATCTAGAGGGAAAAGACAGATTCATGCACTTAGGACAGTGAGTTTAATTCATTTTACTCTAATTGGACTGTGTGAAATATATAACTGTTTTAAGACAATTAATATATAAGTCCAAATTTTTATTTTGCAATAAGCAGAGAAAAAATATTAAAAGGTAGAGCATACGCTTTATGTATTTCCTCTAAAAATAAATTAAAAAAAAAAAAAAAAGATAAAATCCCTCCAAAGCGGTCTGGTTAGCAGAGCAACATTTCCCTCTAGTGGTCACACAGACGCAGTTAAGGTTTCCCAAGTTTATACCCCAGAATGAAAGCGTTCAACCAGCTTTCCCAGAGACCTGCGGGAAGCCCTGCTTGGCTGCTTTGCAGCCCCCCGAGAGGGGAAGAGCTCAGGAGCCGTGGCTCGGGCCGCGGCGCAGTGCGAGAGGGGACACCTCCCTGGAACCGCTGGGCAGCTGCGGGTGATGCGAGCCATGGCTACAGGGACACGTGCGGAATTCCACAGTAAGGGAAGCACCTTCTGCCATAACTGCTGCATATATCCAATATCTGTTTTTCATTAAGATGTATTTGAAATCACACAATTTTTTTTTTTTATAAATTGTTGTTATAGTCATTGAGGAGAAACTATACTGCTTTGAAACAATTCTGAACAGACTAAAAGGGGCAGAGAAGGACATAATCATATTATAAGAAGCACTCAGGAGCCAAAAGAAGCTGGAAACCAAGATAGGCACCTTAAAGTCACAGGTCACGCAATGAAGCCATCTCAGCCGAATGTGGTCATGATGGAAATAGCAGCAAACTCTAATTGCGATGAGTCCATATGGAACATTTTAGAGGTGTTAAGTTCCTAATTAGAGATATTCAGGCCTCAGCATGCTGTGGTGCACAGATGTACCACTGCTCAGAGCAAAACTGGAGCTAGGTAATGTGGGCGGTCATGATAAAAAGTGGAGTTGATTGAAAACATTTACAAATACCAGACAGCTAGGTCAAAGAGGGGCTGTGCCAAAGTAGGAAGGTTTCTTGTATCCTTTTAACTTATTTCTCTCCAGTTCTCCATTTTATTAGAAAACCGTTGCACTTCTGAACCTCAGGCCATAAATAGCATTCTGAATGGTGAGTCATATTCAGTTCTGAATTTTATGCAAAGATTTTAAGCGAAAATGAGATGTGATAATTTCTGAGATTTTTTTTTTGTTCCTGGAGAGTAGGAAATGGTTGGAGAGAGTGGAAGAATGGTCATGTTAGCAAAGACACAGATAAATGTTCACACATTCCTGTTCTGATGGGGAAAGGAAGAGCAGAAGAGAGATTAAAGGAGTAGAGTAGCACAGAGGAGGAGGAGGAAGCAGATGAAAGGAGCCCATAGATGATGGTGGAAAAAAGAGAAAAATGTCTCAATCTTGGATATCTCCAACCTTGTAATGAATCTACAATATTTGGCAAATGTACTATGCCAGGGTTTTAGTGAAGCATTTAAGAGCTATTCAGACCTTCCAAAACTGATATGTGTACACACCTCCAGCTAATATAATGCATTCAGCAGATGTGAGCAAAGGCTGAGAGGGTGTGTAACAGGACACGAGGAAAGGAGATATTGCAAATACATTTTATCAGGCATAGTTTTACAAATATTTTTTCAGGCTTTTGACTATTTATGAACTAAAAGTAAGACAAGAATGAACAAGTTAGACTACATTCTGTCTCCTTGCTGTAGAGCTTGGCACTGCAAATGATATGCGTGGTCATAAGGCTGGAGAAGTTAGGCAACATTAATTAAACTGAATCCTCCCTGGGAACTAAAATAAGTAACATTACTTGAAAAATTGAAAATTAAACATGATGAATTACTTAAATATCTGCAATTCCCAGACTGACAGGTATAAGCCTCAAAATATAGTTCTCTATAGTAGAGGAGTTGGTTTAGCCAATTCCAGAACTAAGCCAGGTGGGGCCTCTGTGTAGTTCACCAGTGGATCTACACGTCACTGGGTTTTGGGTAGATTTTGTATATACAATTAGTCATGGGAGAGAGCAGATAACTGTATGATTTTGTTTCTCAGTGATGCATGCTGACATTTTTATATACTTTCTCTTAGCCACTATAATTAAAAGCTACTTTCTGTTAAATGCTTCTATATGCTTGCTTCATAGATCATTGGCTAGTCTCAGGATCCTAAATTGTTATTTCTCCATCTATTCCTCTTACTCAAATATGAGACCCCATAAATCTGTCATCTTTCATGCAGTCAGAAGTTGCTGCACTTAGAGCTGCATGCATTTTTCCATATTTTTGAATAGTACTATGATGAGGCTGAGGTTATGAGATTAACTGCTCATCCTCTGACAAGCACTGGAGCATGCCTCATCTGCTCTCTGTAAGCACTGGGATATCTACTGTATGTTTGAAGGGTTAATCATGGTAGCCTGCAGTCCATAAAGCAAGGATTTAGCCTGTAGACAGGGTCTGTGGTCTGATCTTGTTAGTTCTCAGATTTATGCCTCAGTCTTTGCTAGAAGTGATGGGAATCCTAGTGCACTTTTTCCTCCCCTCCCCTCCCCTCCCCTCCCCTCCCCTCCCCTCCCTCCCCTCCCCGCCCTCCCCTCCCCTCCCCTCCCCTCAGCCCCTCCCCTCCCTCCCCTCCCCGCCCCTCCCCTCCCCTCCCTTCCCTTCTCCTCATTCTTTCCTCTCCTCTCCTCTTCCTCTCCTTCTTCTCATTCTTTCCTCTCGTCTCCTCTTCCTCTCCTTCTCATTCTTTCCTTTTGGCATTTGAAACTTCTTATGACCCTTGAGTCATTAAATGGAGTTAACAGTTTGTCCTCAAAATTCAAGCCTGTTCAACAAATACTGGGTACATTGAAAATCCCTGGAATATAGCACTTTTTTAAAAAAATTATTAGTATTATACTAATTGTTTAAGGTGACTATTATGAGTGCATAACACATAAATGGGAATATTTCTATTCCTCTGAAGGTAGTGTCTTTAAACTGCTTTTCTGCTTGTATTTACAAGAGTTTAAAATGTAGAAAAAAACCCTGAAGCCATTCTGGATTTTTCTTCACCTTGATAACTGACTTAATTATTTTCAGATTCTCCATGTAGATTCCTGCCATGTACAGTAAGCAAGATGTTCTGCAGGGGCTCTATTTCCTTTAGATTCGCAAGACAAAGATGATACCATGTATACCTAGTGCTGGAAAAACACAGTGAAAGAATGCAGAAATGTGTGACCATCTGGTTGCTTGTCCACTTGAGCACAGGCTATAGGGGTCACTGAGAACCCTCAGAGTGCTATTGATACCAGATCCTGACAGGAAGCACTTCAGCTGGTCCCCACAGGACAGAGGTGAATGGACTCAGAGGTGTGTTACATCTTCAAACGCTGGAGCTGGTGACAAACCAAAGGAAACTTCTAGCTGCTTCCAAATGCTCTTCCCTCTGGTAATATGCTGAATGGTTCCTGTCCCCTCCTGATAATCTGTGGCTTGGGGAAATAAGTATCTGTCAGAGGCTTTCTTGCCTCACTAACATCCCTGTGTGAAGGGCAAGTTAAAGTACCAACTGGGGGAATAACTTTTTAAAAATGCTGAAGTCATGATGAAGCAAAGTGCATGAAAAATGTGTACAGTGGAGGGATAATCTGACTGCAGGTGATGAAGCCAGGAAAGGGACAGTGCAGCAGTGTGTGTACAAACTTCACATTTGACGTGGATCATGAGTGCTTTTGTTTGTGCTTATCAGAGCTGCAGAGGTAGTTTAAAGATCCTTACCCTCATACTTGAAAACTGATTCCTAAAGGTTGATGGGCCCAAATGAAGGACAAAACAATTATCTGGAGGGCTGAGAAAAAGCATTTGTCTTTTCCAGCCTAAATGATTCTATGACTATAAATTGTGACCTTTAAACAAGTAACAAATTTAGGTCAAATCCTCTCAAACATGTCAGGATTTTGAACTTGCCTCTTATCTCTTTAGGTGAAACCCAGAACTTTTGCAATAATGGATAAAACAGAAAATCTACCATAACGCTCCATATTCAACTTCATCTTGCAAGAAGGGCTTGCCATTTTGTATGGGTTGAAGGTTGCACTAAGGTTCGTTGGAGAAACGTGTGACTGTCAGGTGAGGCTGTGCTACTTGACTGGCAATGGAACAGTGCCATCGCAGAGAAGGGCCCAGGGTAAGATGAGTGTTGAAAAAAATGGAGTTCTAAGTGCTGCTGTGTTGGTGCAGTGGGCTAAGATGACTTGGACTGAGACCAATGGTGTTCCACAGAAGACTGGATGCACTGGAGGAACACAGTCACCTTCTGCCTGTGAAGTGATCCAGGAGCTCTTTTGTAGGTGCTTTGTGCCTCATGGCACCCAGTTGCAGGATGACTTTAATCTATGGAAGATAAGATCAGGCAGCTTGAACAACTTTGATCCAGAATAGAAGGAAAAGTAAGTCAGCAAAGACTATGACTCCAGAATGAAACAACTAAATAATCCTTATATTTCATGACACAATAATTAGCCAGCAGATAAAGTGGGTGCAGCAAAGAGTCTGGATAAATTAAAATGACTGACACCAAAGTATGCTACAGCTACAGTGGAAAGTCGTTTGGAGTAACAGTATAAAAATAGAAAAGGAAAAATATAGGCTGCACAGTAGAAAAAATACTCATCCTTCTAAGTGTATTTAGCTGTAGAAATTGTCAAAAAATAAAAATACATTGCAAATTCTCAAGATATTTTTAAAATGTTAGTGGGAAAATGTACATGGGCAAGGAATTAAGGTAAATCTGAATATTTTTTCACTGTATGTAAGGAAGTATCTCCTCTTTGAATTTAGTTTTAGTATGAAAGGAGATCTCTACTAGGCATTTTGAGATCTTTGTACAATTCTTGCTTTTAAATCACTGAGGCCTCAATTAGTGCCAAAGAAAACAAAAGAGTTTTTTTCTTCTCTCCTAAGTGTTAATGCCGTTTAACAAATGTACTCCATTTTCAAGAGCATTATATCCTAAGTTTATCTGAATGCTCACCTAAAATGTCAGTTTTTCTGGTATAAATTTATGTATGGTCTTAGATTGGAAATGAAATTCTAATACTGTTATTTTAGGAAACAACTTTTCACCTATAAACAAATAAATTGCAACTTTTAAGGTATTAAAGATTTTATCCTGACCTATATCTCTAAGGCCTAAGCATGCAAAAATTTAGTTCTGTATACAAAATATATGGGGGAAGCTATGGTTGCACTTTTTAGAAATGATTATCCATATAATTGCACAGTTATTACAGTAAATCACATAATATTCAGTGTTACAGAATGGCTTGAGACTCTCTCCCTGCCATTTCAGCATCAAACAGACATCTGGAAGTTAATATACATAATAAATTAGGAGAAAAATTGCACACACATACCAGAGTTATCGTTTGACTTAAAAAATTTATAATGGAAGGAAAAGAAGCAGCATATAAGAACAGTGTTGTTTCTGTGATAAGTTATATCCCGCACAAGTTGCTACACATCACTAAGAATACCCCAGTCAGCTTAGTGGTTTTTTGAGACAAAATTCTCTGGCAAAGGTGATCCTAGATCCCAGTCATCCCTTGTTAAAAAGGCATAAAAAGAAGATTAGCATACAGCCAGCAGGGCTCGTGCAGTGGATTCTTTTGTCTCATCTTGAAGTGCTCCAGTGAGGTCTGTCTTGTTTTGCACTGTTCAGGATCATTTCTTTTGCCACTCATGGAAGTCTCAATGATTTAAAAATAATAATAGCACAAATAAAACACATGACCTCTAACCCATTCCTCTTTGATTAAGTCTCATTTTATAACAAAACTATGACTAATGTCTCTTCCTTTGCCTTCAATAAACTATCATATAATCTGTCTATTATTCTTAATATCCTCTTGCCCCAATAAGACATTTGTGTTTTGTTTGGATTCCCCTGAATGGGGTGAATATTATATCTATAACCTACTGGAAAGCATTTCTTCTTAGACATATTGGCAGGGCTAATTTTGTTTTTACAGGTGTTTGTACTTGGAAAGGGGTTAGCCACAGTCTTGAAGGCTCTACCGCACTGGTACATCACAGGAGCACAGTGTGCTGTGGGTCCTTGAGCTGTTAACGGGAGGCGGGGGGGAAGGTTAAATTAATCATTTATGCTTTATTTATACTTTCTCTTACTTGTGGAGTTGGACAAGCGGATGCCAGTTTTCCTCAGCTAAGGGCTGTCTGTATGACATGATGTTTGATATCTGGCGAAGCATAATTTATGTGATTTATATTGTAAATCAAAAAGAAAGAAATACATAGGAATTACTGCAGTGCTGCAATTTTGTCTGTCAGCTGGAGAAGGTAAATAACTCCCCAAAACTTGTCTTGAGAAATTTTGCTTTGATTCAGACAAAAGCACCAGCTTGATACTGTTTTCTTCTCAGCTTTGCTAAGATTTCTCTTTTCAGCATACTATGAAAATTCAGTTGTGACTGAATTTAGTGGATTTCATGTGAAATGATCTGAGGGAGTTCTTTCTGGAATTGCTGATGCTAAACTACTTGATTCAAGCTAGCAAGAAATTTACTTGCCTTATTTATTTATTTATTTATTTATTTTGATGTTCTAAACATGCAATTCCAAAATTCAAATTATCTTAATTTAAAGAAAGTGTACCTATTTTAAAAAATAAATTCCATGAACTTATAGAAATATGGCTATATCCCATCAAAAGAAATAAGCTCAATGTTTTGCTGAATGGGATTTAAACCCATGCTTAAGAATTTGCCTGTAGTATGGCCCTACACTGATATCTGCTCCTGAAAACTCTGTACTCAAGTTAACTGAGCTCATCAAACAAACATCATGTTGAAGAGATTCATAAAATGCTGCTGGATGAACAAAGTATCAGTCAAACTTACTGCAACTGCACAGGAAGTGCTTTTTTAAGCAGAAGGAGAGCAGAAACAAGCGGAGGCTCAGCGAAAACATTAAGTTCAAAAAGGAAGTATTTACATATCTCTTACTAATTAAGATTTTGCTCACCAGAGTCTCTTTAACAGGGAATTTCCAATGACTTGTTTTGTCTTTTACTGACCGCAGTATGGGTATATACTTCTGAGAGATCAGATTGCATAAGAATATTGTTACTTACCTGGAGAACAGTAGGATGAAAGCAAATCCAGAATTGTTCTAAGAAATAATTTCCCATTGCTTAGCTATTCTGAATCAGCCTAACTTTAAGGAAAATCTTAGAGGAGATATTATTCCCCCCCCCACCACCAGATATATGTGTTCTACATGACATTACTAAAAAAAATAAATGAATGATATTAACAGTTTTAAGTTTGCCAGCAAGGACAACTTCTTACAGATGCTGATACAAAATCATGGAATAAAATTTCAAAATAAGTCATATAATAGACCAGAATTTCAGACTTTAAAATGAGTGTAAATGAGGAATGGAGAAAGCTTCCTGAGGTGTCTTTTAAATCTGACTTAGTCAGCAAAGTTTCACTTTAGGCTATTAAATATAATGATCTGGTATGTATTACCCAAAGCTATGCTGAATTTGAGGGATACAGATGGGAAACAATACTTTGTATTTATAATCACAGTTATTACACTCTCACCTTATTTCTCTGTTGCTAGTCATGTTTAGAAGTAGCATACTGCAAAGTGTGTTTCGAAATGGCTGCATTCACGCTCTTACCCAAAAGCACATTTTTTCTACATGAGAAATACAATATTTAATGTTCTCTTTTAATTTCCTTTCAACACACATAACTTAAACCTCTCTCAAAATGTCCAAATTTACAGCAACTACAGTTAAAATATTTATACATAACTCCCTGCCTGCAGGTTTCTACTGCTGATATACAGCAGCTAAAGGATAAGGCTGCCTAGTGTTTTCTTAAAGAAGTTATACAGGGAACAAGAAATCTCTGTCCCTTTTAAAGCTGTTTTATTCTCATACTTTGTGAGTTTTCTTTGTTAATCTGAAAGGCAATCTCAGGATTTCACTGATTTTGGTGAAGCTGGTGCAACCATTATCCATATCTCCACTACTAAGGTGACTTGCTCATGCCCTACGAAAGTCATAGATATTTTAAAAGCAAACAAACAAGGGGATCAGGAACCCAGGACTTCAGTAACATCTGCAACACACATGCAGCCTTATATTTATACATCTCTTTTGATCCTACTTCCTGGATGCTCATCTGCAACACCATTCTCATTCCTCTGCTATCATGGGGTGGTCAGACACAGATCCTGAGTGGACTAATATCTTGGCGTTTAACCCACACTTAACAAATATTCATCTTAAATTTTGTTCTGCAGTCCAAATCATCAATCACGTGTTCTTGAACAACACTGGAGTTTGGATTTTATCTTGTATAACCTAACAAAGTAACAAAGAACTATCAAGGTACGGATGCTATTTTTTTTGCAAAACCAAGCTCTTCAATATAATTATGCAAGAAGCTTTGACTCTGCTTTGCTGTGTGTCAATCCCTTCTAGAGAATGTGGAGGGATCTCATGGAGAAACAGTCTGTGATATTGATAGACCACAGAGAAACTGTGAGCTGCCATTTCCTGACTTTCAAGTACTTGATTTTTCCAGATAAAATATTCCCATCTTCTAACATAGGTTTCTGCTTGGTGGGTAATTTTTTTTTGGTTGGTTGGTTTTGTTTTTGTTTTTCTTTAATTTCCAAGGTTCGTGGTGTTTGAGACTTTTTTAAAGAAGGAAACACAGCTACAACTATAACATGACCTTGAGCTACAACACAGGTTTGTGCCATTTATACAACAAAGCATATTGCCACATCAGTTTGCGACAGATGGTCATTACCCTTAGAGTGGAAATCATCTCTTGGGGGTTTGTACCGTTTCAGAGTGGCTGAAAATGGGTTAGTTATGCTTTTTTTTTTTTTTTTTTTTTTCCCCCTGAAGATTCAAAATAAAAGGGAAATTGTATTTTTTTTTAAAAAAAAAGAAACTTTCACTGCAGAGAGGACTAGAATGAATTTTGTCTGGTAAAGAGAAGATGACTTTAAGTTTAATCTCTGGCAAATAGCAAGAAGGAAAGACAATGAGACTTGAAGAACACTGGCAAGTATTTGACAATGGAAAGTAATAGGCAAGCCAAAAGGTCAGGTCATCATCAGCTATTTTATAATAATCAATGATGTGAATTATGCTCTTGAAACCTACTTTGAAATTCTACGGATTGAAATGATGGATGCACAGGGAAACTCCTACATCCAAATGATGAGAAATGAGAGTGGACTATGTAAATGAGATAGGGAAAATACTCTAACAAAATCTTAAAAAAATAGTCATGTTTTCCTATGAATTTCTCTTGGGAGCTCTGTGCAGAAGAGCAAAGAGAATTATAATCTAGAAATATGAAGCAGCTTTCTAAGACTTATAGGCTTCCTTTGATGACATGAGTTAAAGAATAACAATAGAGTATCCCCTGTATAACAAGAGATGAAAGTATTTCTGTTTGTCCCACTGAACAGTTAGTATTTTCCCCCCTGTTGTTATTATGAACGTTTATTTTAGTGCCAGTGATATGTTTGACCCTGCATTAGACACAAGAATAAAAGGCAAAACCTACGTAATTTGCATTTTAAAAATATACTTTTAGGTTTGTGAAAACCAGAGATGGAGAATCACTATAGAGTATGGAATTATTTGAAGTTGCAACTAAATCTCAGGATCTCCTTATAGGAGAAAATAAGTTCTTCAGATGGGTCTGAACATGAGATAAGTATGTTATAAACTCATTTCTCATTGAACTACATGCTGTAGTTCACTTCTCGCTATAACCAGTAGTCTCATATGAAATGCAAAATATAATACCTATATATAGTGTAATTGCTCTGTTGTATAACATGTTGTTCATAATAATGTCCCAGACTACTTCTTATAAAAGACAACACTCAACTTAGGGGGGTTTACTAAATCAGAAATTAATTTAGTGTCCTCTCAAAATTTAAATCATATCTGCTGCCCTCAACTCTGGCCATTCCACTGGGTACAGTAGAATAACACCAGACCTGCACTCTCCAGAGTTAAGGCCTCCTATTGTCTCAGTGAAAGTTATATGCACAGTGTGATTTTGCAATACTTATAAAAGCCCATAAGCTGGCCAAAACAAACCCACTAAATGTGAATGTGAATGTGAATGAGCTTTTCAATATGTAAGAATTATGATCCATTATATTTAAGGTCAAGATATTAAAAAATGATGCTTACCCAGAAACTATGTAAAGAAACTTCAGTATGTCCATTAGGAGGTCCTACTGTCAATCCTTAGCAGTAAATGGATGTTAAACACTTCTACAAAAGAGTAGTGAGTGCATGTGGATCACAGTTGGTTTTACAACTCCAGTAAAAATTATCAACCAGTTTTCCTTTCAAAAAATTAGAGTATGTTGCAATCTTGCCCTCTATTAAATAAATGCATCTACTAACTGCAGGAGGAGGAAAAGCATGACACGAAAACAATATGCTGGGTTTTTTTCTGCCTGCAACGAAATAGTTCCCAATTATGGTGATACACCAATTAAAAATAAATTGTTTCTGTTTGAGTCTCTGAATGCCAGCTCTCACACTGAAAAAAATTTCATTTTTCTTCATTTTTCCTAAGGAATTATTTAAGATCTCTAAAATCAGTTAACTGCAACAGAAACTCAGTCTGATCCTTAATGCCATTTGCAACAACAGCTGAATTTCTATAAAATATTTCTATAAAATGTCCTGCCATCCAGGAAAAAATAAGTGTGAGAAGTTTCTAGTGAGATAGAGAATGCCTGTGGGACAGAAGGCCACTGGCACAATGGCCCTCTGCTTTGTGGTGGTGGAGTTCAGCTGTGGCTGGGAGCTACCAGTAAAAGGTCAGAAACAGGCAATGGACTGAGGCACTAGAAGGGTGAAAGCTGCCAAATGGCCTTTGGGTCTTATGCTAGCAGAGTGGTGCATATATGCCCGGGAAAGCCAACTGTGCCTCTGTATTTTGGCTAAACAGATCCTCAGGTTGCGGCAGAGGTGGGATTTTGTTGCTCATATGGAAGAGGTGTGAGTTCTGCTGCAGAAGCCCCTGGGAAGGGTAATGATGCCCATGGAGAAGGTCCCAGGCTACATGTCTCCCTGTGCAATCCCCATTCATCCTGGACCAAGGCCATGAGTAGATAGATGTGTGTCATTGCAGATTGGTGTCTCACAGCAGGATTTGAAGGCAAAGGAGAATTGCTTATGAGAATTTATATTACCTTGGGTAGGATCAGTTCCTTCCTTTGCATTCGGGTTCAAAAATCTTTCAGCTACAGACCAACTCACACTGGCATTGGAGGAGCTGAAAATTAATTATGTCCATAGTAAGAAACCATAGAAATTGTGAGAAGAAAACCAGTAAATTTGTTTTCTGAGTGGCCTTGGGGAAAACAGTGGTAAGTTGCTGATGAGTGGAGCTTTTCAAGAATCAAAAGGACACTCAGAATCTCTAATTACCTTTAAAGCAAATAGCCCTGCTAGTGCCACAGTTTCCTTCTGAAAAAGCGAATGATCCCCTTTGTCAGGTACTTCCCATTGATTTTGTTGGGACAGACAGAAAATTTAATGCAGGGACAGAAGGCTTCAGGAAGTTTTTACATCAGGCACATCTTGAATTTGTTTATGGAAAGTACTATTTACTTCCTTGGAATAAGAAGTGCAATAAAGTCTGATTTCAGCCTATATTGGGCACAGTGACCCTTTACAGTCTGGGCCAGGCTCAACTTTTTAATGCTCTTGGGTTGAGGCTAAGCTTGAGCTCAAAGGATTGCTTACTGTGAGGCCTTGCAGGCACTGGAGCAAGACATGCTAGGAAACACTACCTCTTCTCTCCTCACTCCCAGTTAGGCAAGTGAGGATGCAGTAGGATATATCCAAAGGACACCACACATAAGAATTTAAAAGGCATAATAAGACTGAAACTCTCTGCCTTCTTCTTAGCTTCAGTAAATAGTAATTTCCTATGCCACCTTTCTTTTGACATTAGATACTTTCATTTTAAGGTCACCTCATGCTATACTGAAGGTCGCTTCTGCTCCGGCAGTGGCAGAAGAAGATCCTAATCTCCTATAGCTTGTCTTGCTGAGAGCTGTTCCAGTTTGTGAAACCAAAGTTTCCCACAGCATGGGGCTTAACTGGGAAGAGGGCACAGTATGTGCCTTTTTAAATTAAGAAGCCCTTGTTGTGCAGCTAATCAACTTTCAAACTATTTTTACTGCATGAAGGCATTATATTTAGTCATTCAGCTTTGAACATGAGGGATGAACAAATCAATGAAAGATTAAAAGAGTTTAGCTTTACAACTATTTCATGGTTTTTCATAGTGCCACTGCCAACTGTAGGGTGTTACAGAAGCTACATCTTTGATTGATGTGAAGTAATAACAAGCTGAGTTTTTGGAAAACATTGCCTCACTTGTCTATGAAAAGCTTAGGTTTTTAATACTGTTTTTTTAAATGTATTAGTATCACAGTTACACCTTTTTCAGTACATCTCACATTTTGGAATTCTTACCTAAAATTCTCCAAAATATTCAAGTTGAAATTCCAGCCAAATTTCATGGTAATCTTCAAAAGGTACCTGAGTTCAGACACAGTAAAAAACATGAACCTGGTATGAGAGTAAATCCTCAAGCTAGGCTGCAGTTCAGTGGGGCTGTGTGTGTGCACCTGGGGTCTAGATGAACATGCTTTGTCTTAAATAGCTCCTGCCAATTACAGAAGCCCTGAATTGAAAGTGCCAGGCTCTAGGGCTATCAAATACTTATGATACATTATCAAATTAATGACACACAGCTAATGATGATGGGGGAAAGCTGCTCCAAGTATCCCCACTGGGAATTCTCATAAGCTGCCAGGATCTGACAGATAAAAATTGACTTTAATAAAAGTCACAACAGGAGAGCTGAGACCTTAATCACCAACATGTCAATACTCAGTGTGTTTGAAAGATTTTAGTCTGAATACAATTATTATTAGCTTTCCTATTTTTAAAAATGGAAAAAAAGTAGGGAAAAGCACTAAAATAGAAGAAGAGATTATGGGAAAAGGAAGAGAGATGAACATGTTTATGCTTTTACATAAACATGCTTTTTATGCTTTTACTTTTTTTAAAATAAATGCCTGAAGAAGATGACCTCTTTTGGTTTTTTTTATATTTTCATTTAGTTTTCCCATATCGTCTACTTGCCTGTTCTCTGTTTGTGCTTCCTGCAGAGTAAGGCCAGACTTCCCAAAGTGTTTGAGAAGTACTTGCCACAAATGCAGTCCCAAAAATGTTTTTCATGACTAGTTAAGTAAAGGATCTAAGAGACAAAATACCACAAGCAAGAGTTAAAATAATTGGTTTTTTTCCTTGTTGCACTTATTTTTAAAATTTCTGAATTGTAGAACCAGGTTATCTGAGTTACTCTGATTCTGACTTGATAGGGTGGCACAGTGCTATGAAATCTGTCTCTGTGATTGGTAGCACCACTTCCCAAATCCTTAGTGGTTTTGTGGGCTCCAAAATCTTATCTTAATGCAGATGTCTAGTGTGGTGGGATCCTGCTTCTTCAATACATTTGTTTAGCTAATACAGCCACATAGAAATAACACTGAGGTCTAAGTTTTTAAATAAACTAGTTCATTTTAGAATGAGTCGTTTCAAAAGGGCTTACAGAATTCTAACATATGTCTAGTGAGACTTGGGAAAATATTTATCAAGAGAGAAGAGATGGTGGTGACAGTCAGTCATCGCTCTGACCAGCTTCCACATCATAGTCCCAAGAAAATATGTAAAGGAGAACTAAGAATATAGAAACTATAATTAAACGGCAAACTTCTTACACTTTTTGCATTTTGTCATTTTCAACCTACACATGCAATTATACAACTATACCAAAATCAGTCAAAACCACTTACATATGTAATTCATACAAACCATTCAGGATAACTATATGGACATGTTCAAAAGGATGAAAAGATAATGCTGAAGGAATATGGAGATATGAAATGGTGTGGACAAGCACTAAAATTAGCATTCATTAAAAAGGATGCTCATTCTCTATCATTTAAGAATGTGAACTCCTTTTGCATTAACTAAGCTATTTCTGAACCCCCATGTAAACATTTCCTTTTAAAAGGGCTTTAAATAGCTTGCTGCTTATGTTGTAAAACACCGACAGATTTTGGACATGTCTTTGTGCCAGGAGTACAGACTTGTGATTGGATTTTCCTCTTCCCAGCTAGAATTGTAAATTACTGCATCTATGCTAACTTCAGGTAATCACTTTCCCCTGCTAATTTAAAGGTTTGAATGCATCTAGAAGGTGTTGTATTAAAGAGAGATTTTTTTTTCTAGGCAGCTACAGAATTTTCTTGATGAAGAGAAAAGTAAATCTGTATGCCATCAACCCAGAATAGCAATTTAATGAATGGCTTTCCCCAGAGAGAAGGTGCTAAAAAATATACAAAGTACCAACCAACCTAGTTCTACTCCCTTTGGGATTTCAAAAAGTGTAAGGTGTAAAAGCAAAATAAGGACCCTACTTTTATCAAAAACTGTCTTGAAATAAACACCAGTTTTTAAAAAGGCTTATAAGAGAGAAACTAATATTTTCCTTTGTTTATACATTCTCTATGCACTCCTGATGGCCCCCTACCCCCTCACCCCATACTTTAATTCTGAGAGCAGTTTCTACTTGTTACTGACAATGAGAAAGATACTTTTTTAGGCTTTTCTTCAGAGGAGCACTGAAAATCAGCCACTGATATGTTTATTTGATAGCTGAGGCTGGAGCAGAGAAAATAAACATTGTCAATATGTTTGGTGTTAAGGTGAATGGCATCAGGTCCTCCCAGTTTGACTTGTAAAGTCTCAGCAACTATGTTGCTGTGTGCTGGTGTTTTAGCAGGCCAAAGACCGGCCTCTGAGAGGAAGGGAAAAGTACATGATGTTTGTACAGCTGAAAACAAGATGAAAAACCACAGGCCCCGTCTCACACTCCATTAGACCCTAAAGTCCATGGAGTACTGCACTCAACACATAAACACTCAGTTTGTGGAAAACTTTCTCAATGTGTGAAAGAAGGGAACAAAGCCTGGAGTCAGAACAATGAACATCTATGTATGCAGTGAGCAACCAGTGCAAAATGCAATGGCAATGCTCAGTTAAACAAACAGCTGATACAGAAACACATTAGTCACATTAATAGCTCCCAATAAGTTCACTTGGGAATGTGTCTTGATATTCCAAGTGGAGTATGATGTGCACAGTCTATAGATAATGCAGTAATTCTTTTCTTCTCAGTTTTTATGAGTGGAAATAAGAAACAATGTCTCTGGTATATGCTGACACAGACCTCGGCATAAGCAATAGGGGGACCTGGTTGTACATGTCCTTTATTGGCAACCCTTCTGCAATATTTTGTAAGAGAATAGTTAGGGAAAATCCATCAATAAACATGCAAACTTGTTATACAGTTGTGTATTGTAGCTCTGCTCTAAACTGCCTTCATTCTTGTACCTTGTGAAATAACAAAACAGTACTGTGCTGTGTCATTACTTTGCAATAGGAAACAGAATATAGGGAAAATGATAAACAGAAGTGTTAGATTCCATTGTGAAAAAAGAGCAGTAAGAAGTTTTAGTATCTTCTTTGAATTCTCTTGGGTTATCTAGCCACAAATTTCCAGAACCTCTACAGGTTATGACTCAGATGTGCAATCAACTAATGATATTAAGGATTATGCTTTATAAAGCCATGACCCCAGGACTAGCAGGAAGGTGTCAGATGCAGTGTTTACAATGTTTGCAGCTGGATGAGCAGCATGAGCAAAACAGCTTTGCTTCTTCAGATTTAGAAAATATTAAACCCCTTATTTCTTCTCAGGCATCAAGATTGTTTTAATACTGTACTTGCCACAATTCCAGAGCACTGTACATCTGCAAACAAGTAAGATCTCATTCTCCCAGCCAGCATATTTATTTAGATAAGGAGAATCAGCTGCTTAACTTACATGGTTAGATTGTATCAGCAGAGAGTTTCATAATGTACAGCCTCTTGTTCAATTACAGCACTTTGCCACTCCTCTTTCACCCTTTAATCTAGGCATAAGAGCTGGAGCTGCAGTAAAGGTAGGGTGAAAGGGGCATGGCAAAAGGGAGAAAATATGCCTAAATCCTACTAGCTGCTGTGAAAAAAGAGAAGCTGAAGGTTAACAGGAGTAGACAGGGCAGGAAGCAGCCACAGTTGGAAGGAATCTGAGAAAGAGAACCAAGGAAAAGATCACTTTGGGTTTCAAACTGCCTCTCTCTTACCCCGTGGGGCTCCATTGATAACAATATAGCTTCTGATTAGTTTGTGGCCAATTAAAACCCATATATAGAGAAAATGAGACTTCTAAACCTGCTTGTTTGTAGACAGCAGGGAGACAACTGAATTGTAGATGCTGAGTTGAACTTCAGCTGAGATTGTTCAAAGATCACTTTGCTAGTTTCTTGAATCAGTTTTTCAAAGCTGTACAGTACATTATTTTAACAGGATAATTTCATGAATATTTTAAAATTTGGTGTTGAAGAACTCAAGTTACTTGATCTTCCAATTATTAGCTACAAATGCCAGACCTTTAAATATATTTCCTGACTTCCAGAAGTACTGAAATATATCTCTTGCATTTTTGCAGGGTGTTATGATGAATGATAAAAATCAAGCCAATTTCCAGTGATAGGTGTGTGTGGAGAAGGATTTAAGTAGCCTGACTGTAGAAAATCAAATGGGCTTCTCTGACTGGTCATGATCTTCATGCATCACATCTAATTTTCATCAAGAAAGTCTGAATTTATTTTGGTTTAGATTTGATTCTGGAGGTGAGCTTGCTTAAGACTCTTCAGTTTCACACATCATGAAAACCAACATGCAAAAATGCACATTTTTAAAATCATATGTTTTTCTCTGTTCAGAAGCTCAGCTCAGTGGTACCATTAATACAAAACAGATAAATACAGAAATGTTATTGTTGCATCCTAATACATTAATTTAAGATTGATGTTAAGACTGACATTAAAGGTTTACCTTTTTAGAATTTATTTTTACAGGCACCCCTTCCCTGGGGTGCTCTGGTGAGCCATCCACAAGGCAAATCCTCAGCATGATTCAGACCATAGTTCACCTTAAGACCCTTCCCAGTCAGCATTACAGATAAGACTGCATCAGGATTGGCTTTCTCCATCTCACACATTTACAGATGCTATGACAGCAGTCTGTGTGCCCTAAACAGCCTCACACTTTAGAGCATATGCACATACTTTCAGATTTATGTCATGCAAGCACCGTGTTGGTGGGACACAGCCTGATACTCACGTTTTTTCAGATGCACTGAAACAGCACCTCCTCCCCCCCATCCTGCCAAAAACTCAGGTAAATATGTGTGGGGCCACATGGGCCCAGAGGAACTCAAGGGCCAACAAATACATAGCGAGGCCGCGGCCAGCACTGGAGGGATCCTGCACCAAGCGATGTGGGCATGGGTCAATCGTGCCACCCATCACACTGGATAATGATCACTCCCTTGGTGCCCTGTGCATCCAGACAGAGATACTGCTTTATGTGACCACTGCAGGTGACCCTGGGACCAGGAGTGACCCTTACAGTATCCTCCCCTCCCACACTAAGCCTGCTCAGGTATGGGACTCGGCTTTACAGTTTTACAGAGTTGCTAATTTTTGTGACTTTATTTCAATTCTAATGATATAGTTTGTTTTGTTGATATTGCAGAAATTGCAATTATTACAGGGTTTCCAGATGTCAGATTTTTCTAGAAGTTTTGAAGCATGAGCATTTAATTCTTAAAGATGAAAAAAAAAACTGAACTGTATTTATTTTTGATGCTTAAATCTCATTATTTAAAAACCATTCTCCCTATTCAGAGATGACTCCAGAAACAAAGCATCATAAATGTAATAACAAGAATGATATTACAAAGGTTTAGAATAGTTTTTTGTTTTTCCTCTTGCATTCAGTACTTCCAATTCATTATGAAAAAGATAAATTAACAGCAGAATTCTGGAAGGTTTACCTTAGTTTCCTAAGGTAGTAAATGTCTTGAAATAGAACTAAATGTAGAGCAAATATTATCTGAGATAATATACATGAATTCACATATCAATCTATATTTTTATATTTTGCAATTGAAGAGATATATTTTTGTTTAATTCTCTTTAGAAAAAAAGGTAAATTAATGAGTGGCATTTGCTGAATAATGTTTAAACATTTTTGTAATATACCGCCCTTGATGCCCCCCCTCTTTCTTTCTCTGACAGTATTAAGTCTGTAAGACAGAAATCCTCACATTCTCCAGATGGTAGCATAAATTTTCAGGTCAAGTGATATTAAAAATAGATGATAGCCCAGACCTCATGAGTCTCTACAGAAAGACTAAACAGTCACAATAGGGAATATCATTGTTTTGGTTTTCTTTATGAGGTTTTATGTACTCAGCTGTTTCTTCAACGTGCTCTCAGTGCAGAGAGACCCTGATCGCTCTGAATTCCAGTTCCACCTCACTTCCTACCCTTTATACTTTCTAAGCCCCATGCCACACAAGTCAAGGGAAATGTATTCACACAGCTGCACCATCAGCTCCTAATGTGCTCTCCACTGCTGATACTCCTGCTCTGCACTTCAGAGCATTTATAACCACAAATGAGTTCTTGAATAACCTGCTCTTACAGCTCCTTTGGAGGAACACAGTCCACTCCAGGGCGTTTTGTCTTTCTGATTAATGGATAAGACCTCTCTAAAAAGTCTGCTGAAAATAAACTTCTTTAAGCACAGGAAGTTTTAAAAGTGCATCATAATAAAATACATCCTTGAGTAATCATATTTGGTAGGCAAACAATAGCTGCCAGCTAAGGGGTCGAGCTTGTCTCAGATGGTTCTCTAGCAAGCCTATGAGGGACTATTAAAAAACAAGGTAGCTTCAGGGGTGGTACAGAGCCCTACCAGCTATTTTGGCTTTTATGTCTGGTTCTACTTGGGCCAGATCTTAAATAGATGTCTCTCACGTGGCCATGGGCATTTGCGGTTCAGAAAAATAGCTTTTCAACCATGAAGGCTGCTTTTCACACCCAAGTGGAACTGGTAAATAGCCAAACCATCTGCATGGTTCGTATTTACAGAGTAATAATGTTTTGGGAGAAAAAGAAGTTCTGTGGCTTATCAGTTTCCTTTGACCTGTGTGCCTAGTTCT
Organism: Pipra filicauda; assembly: GCF_003945595.2. Taxonomy (NCBI): domain Eukaryota; kingdom Metazoa; phylum Chordata; class Aves; order Passeriformes; family Pipridae; genus Pipra; species Pipra filicauda. Next base: position 715,337 of record NW_024104576.1, read on the forward strand.
TAAGACAGATATTTTCTTTTTGCCAATCCATATTTGTGGCCTTTTATTTTTTCTTCAGAAGACAATGAAGATAATGATGATTATTCCATAATGTCCCCTTCCCATGGGATGGATATGTCTTTCATACGTCAACTCTGATGTCTACTAGCCACTCCAGGAGAAAAACACTGCTGGACAAAACACCAAAGTGTGCTCAGGAATTGTACACTTGTTACAAAATAGACGTAGGCTACATCTGCATTAGCAACTTCTGTAGCCCATCAGGAGCAAATCTGGTGGGCAAAAAGGGTCGCTGATTAGGACCTAACACCCATACTGTTCTCACTTCAGGGCGTTTACTTCAGCTTCCGTAAAGGCTCTGACCCCTGGAACAAAAGCCTGTGAGTAGCTGAGATTTGATAGCAGTCTCAAGGTTTAATTTCATCTGAAAGGAATTCAGTTTGTGTGTCTTGAGGTTATTCCACAATCTGACTTCAGTGTGTTAGTGGGGCTGGGTGAGTAGATGATTCTCTTAAAAGAAAATTCTCCTGATCTAGACCACAACATTAATATAAGCTAGCTAGGGCCAGCATGTAACAGAATTGAAGCAGAGTTCCCTCCTGAAATACTGCTTTTCCAATTTCAATATTACATGCATAAATTTTAAAATCTCCATTCTGCAATTACAGGGTGTGTGAGTGAGAAGACATGGCTTCCACTACCACAGTGCATCCAAATTGGCTTGGCAAGGGCAGATCTGCTCCATGAGAGCAAAGGACTACACCTCTGAGCAATGGTACACACTGTGGCCCCCTAAGCATGCTGTATAATTCCATACCCATGAGTCACACAGTAATGCCAAAATGCTCTCAGGAAATTATGCTGTGCTGCCAGCCACAGGAATAGCTGCAGCTCTGTAAAAATGCAGTTCAAGGATTTTCAGTATATGTTCTGAAAATTGTCACTGGACAGCACTGTGTTGCCTCTGCTGAATTGCCTTGTGTTCCTTTAAATTTCCCTACATTTAATGCTATTTGCCCTTAAATACTGTTGATTGTCCCATATCAGAGTGGTGTTCCCAGTTCTAAGGCCCTGCTCCCAGACTTATGTTTTTGATTGCTCCTTTGTACTTACCTTCGGGTTCCTGTTAAGTGTTGCCCAGAGCAGCATACATTGCTCTGGGTGTGGGCACAGCAACAGTTATCTGTTGAAAAGTGCACTCTGTTCCTCTGTTTACACTTCCCCATGTTTGCTTGCTTTCCTAACTGCTACCAGACATCAGGTTGCTGGTTTTAAGTGTCTGTCAACAGTCATCACCAAATCCTTTCCCTGATCAGCGGTTTTGCAGTCTGTGACTGCAGAACATACTTTCTACTGTTTTTGTCAACACTCCTCATGTTATTTGCAGTTTGTTTAACAGCCTAGTTAATCTCCTCTATCCATGTCTGCCTTTTATTCCAGGGTTGATTCATCTTTTTCTCAACGGTAGAAGCAGCCCATCCCATCTGATAGCTTTCTTGTATGCCCAATTGTTCATCTGTTCATCATTTCGGGACATCCAGAATAGGCTTAACATTAAAATTCAGTGTCAGTAGTGACTATTATACAAATAACCTTTGTTTTATCAGTGCTATTTTCACCTTATTTTGAGTTTTCATCCACCCTCCGGAGTGTAATATTTCTGTGCCCACTGGTACTACTTTTGCTATCCAATCAAACTTATGAAATCGCCTTTGACATATTTTGTGCTTTAAGTTATCTATCGTTCTTATGTAATGGCATATAACAAAGGAAAATAGCTCCAGGTGAGTTCTGTACAGACCTAGAAAAAAGGCATCTGGAAAAAAAAAGGATTTCAATTATGTGGTGCTGGTGAAATACAAGGTTTGGTGAGAGCCTGTGCAGCATTAGGAGGTTTCAAGACACACCTAAGGTTACTCATTAGAGATGCTTCCAGTTCTTTAGTAATTAAATTTTGCATGGATAAACAGTTCAGGATCAATTTGAATCTGCTTCAGGAAGTATCAGAACTGTTCCCGATAGGACATCAACATTTTCTTTGTGAGAGAAAATTGTTTGTGGGAGGCAGCTGGAAAATTGAAACAGACATTTATCACTAGCATAGTATGTGTATGTCTTGATCATTTTATTTGTTGCTGCATGGAAATGAATAAATTACAATTGCTCACATCGTAAATGAACTACCTTAAAAATTTTCTGTTGGGCTTTTCCATTAATGGCACTAAAAGTTGAGTGCATGTGTGAGAAGCTGGAGGAGCAATCTGAGTAAAGGAGGAAGAAAAATGCACATATTCATTTTAGGATGAACCTTTAAATATGAGTAGTACCCAGTTCTGAAAACAGACTCCTTTATCAGTATTAAGCTCAGTATTTAGAGAAATGTGGTTCCTCTACCCTCTATCCTAACATGGCTTCATGTTTTTTTGATCTCTAGTTACTTGATTTTGTTACATAGAAACATTTTGTTTTGTCAATGACTTTGACATTTAGCTGTGTATTAAACTGGCACAAAACCTGGAACATTTAACATTTTCCAGAAACCAGGCTTCCCAAACATCTTCTTGTTTTGGATTGATGGTTCTTCATTCGACAAAATGGAAACATTTGATTTTCTTATGGTTTTTTGTGGGCAGGATTTTGATCATATGTTATATAAGTATGAGGTAAATTAAGAAATAAATAAATGAAAAGTTATGTCAGAATAAAAATTAAAATATTAAATTGTGAATATAGCCTCAGGGCAAGTTTTCAAATTGTTGAAAATGCTGTTCTCTTCAGAGTGAAATTCCACCAAAACAAGCTGTTTCTGTCAAAATTGCATATTACATATACAGGATTTGCAGCAGAGTTTTTAATAATAAGCTTTGGATTTTAAAATAATTTTCCTTTATACTGAACCTTAGGCAAAGAGGAGTTGTCTGGCTTTTGAGATAGCCTCTAAACACAACATCCTCCATTGCATCCCTTGAATAAATATTTCTTCTGATTGTGTTAGTATTCAAATAAAAAAAAAAAAACCTAGTTGTTTTTCCATATGCTTGATGATTCACTAAAACAGGTGGGGTAAGGTAAAGATGAACAAAAGAGAATATCCTGGTAAGGAAGGCAGGAGAAACATTCTGATACGAAAATTTTTTTGTGCTTTTTTTATCCACCTGAGCCTTTTGTTTTTTGTTCACGTGTATCTCGCCTCTCATAATTGATGCCACCTGTGACTTCCACACCGTATCCAAACTTCATTTACAGTCCCCTAAAATTGGCCAGATCTTTCCTCCAACTTCACTGAGATCTACAAGGTTATAATATTCAGGCTGCTTAACTGTAAGCCTAAATACAGATTTGAGGGTTTGTCTTTGAGCCGAAAGGCAGACTTCCTGAGGGGAAACAGAAAAGTCATGTAGAGTTTAGGGAATACCTGCTGATCCTGACAGGTACAGCCCCACAGAGAATGTCCTATGGCATGTCCACAGAGAAGTCAGATAAACTTCAAGAACGTTTTGAAAAAACAGTAAAGGTGAAAACAGTTGTATAAAGACATAAATTTTTTTTCAGAAATTGATTTTAGTTTTTTATTAAATAATAATAAATACAAGAATTCAAAGCCAGATAGAAAAATTACAATCCAAAAAATCTTCAAAATATATTCTGCCAAAGGATGACAGCAAAACCAAAAACAACCCTCCAAAAAACCAAGACAAATGATGAAAAGCAGAAGCCTAAAAAGAGTGCATTATCTGAGAAAGGCACAGAAGCACAGACTTACAGAGTGCTCCTGCAAAGCTCCTTCAGAGCACACTGCGCATGTTGCACTGTTTTGAAAATACATATCTGAAAACTGAGTTTCTTAAAGAAACTGTGGTTTAACGTGGAATCATTTCCACTCGGAGCTCCATTTAGTCTAGTCCATCCTGGTTCCTTGGTGACTTTTGAGGATGAAGGGTTGAAGAGAAAGATTTAAGAGACTCCAGAGTGCAAACATCAGTTGCAGAATAGGACAGGACAAGATTAAGCACACTCACGACACCTGAAATATAGCCGTGCACTAGGGGATGACCAATCATTTAAACAGTTACTCCCTATTAAATACATCTGCACATTTCTCAGCCTAGCTTAACATTTTAAAAGCCTGGGCTGCCATACTGAGGCAGCTATGAAGTATGTACACCTGCCTTTAAAGACAGTGACCACAGAACATATTCAAATGATCTAAATATTTACATATAGTTTTAAAAAAAATAATGAAAGAAGAAGGAAAACAAAAAGGAAAAAAAAAGGCTGTGGTACAAGCAAATACTGCCTAAATATATTCACAGAAAAAGTTTTCATCTGCTTTGTGTTTTGATATGATAGTCTATATTTTGACTCCAGAGTGTGATGACTGTATAACTTTTCACATGAATTTCATTTTTTCCTGTCAAGGTACATTATTTTAAGGGTGACAATAACTTGGCTTCAAATGAGGTGAAACCATCACAGTGATAAATGAGTTTCTTGAGGGGGGAGCTTATACCTTGGGAATACACTTTGAAAGACCACACACCTCTGCTTAACTAAGCTTGTTAGCTTTACAGCACACTACAAACACTCCTAATGCACACGGCAGTGTAGAGACCTGAGCACTTGACTTCTGAAAATACAGTGTATGTTGCATGGGGAGATTAGTCTTGGTTTTCACACCGGCCTTTTGTGCACGTCTGCTCTTTAACAACTGAACACTACCTTGTGTCCCTTCCTTGTTTTTCTTATTGAATGGAATTTTTTTTTAATTTGTGTGTGTGTGTGTGCGTGAGAGAGAGATATTAAAAAAGAGTCAGATTTTGACATGAAACTTCTAGTGCAGCCACGAAGCACCATCTCATTTACTTGCTGTGTAGTTTGTATTGCAATGCAGGGGGAAAAAAGTCATACAAAGTCATTAAAATAGTATCTAATTTTAGAAGTCTTTCAAGGCACCACTGTAGCAGGTGGTGCCTTGACAAGGCTGCTGAACCTCAAGGGGCATATGACTATCTTGTTAAGAGATTCTCATATTGCTACCCTGACATTGTATGTAACATAATTGACACATGGAGAAAAAAGCCCTGACATAACCTCTGGATGTACAAGAACACAACTGCCATCCACCATGGAAAACATACATCATGCTGCAAATCTTACTTCTGCTCTCCTGTAGCTTTTCTGTACTTATTGAAGTAATGGCTTGATAAATCTTTGAGAGTTCCATCAAAGAATACCTATGTGATGCTTTATTCCATTATATGCTTCATGCTATGGCTTCAAATAAGCTAATGGCTTTAAATAAGCTAATAGCACAGCCAAAAGATAGATTTATTTTTCCTTAACATTCATTTTCTTCTTCAAGGAGTTGCCTGAAGGACAAACAGACTCATGACTTTCTTGTGATTAGATGCTGTAAGAATGGTAGAGCTGGTATGTTTTGTAATGTACTTTCTGTAGTAGTGTTTTGGACAGAAATACTATGTTAAGTAACAGATTTGACTGAGATACCCAAACAACTATTTCTAAAGTGCAACTTCTGATAAATAAATTTCTCTTGTTCCCTTAGTCTCCCTCTGTTTTCATGCCTTAGGAGACTGCTTTCAGGGCTAAGCAGACCTAAATTTAATGCAAATGGAATCCAAATATCAGGGGCAGTTCAGTGAAACTCAGTCTTCTGAGCTGCTCAGGAACTTTTTCAAATATTAACTCTAATGGAATCTAAGAGCCTCCCAGTACTCATTTCTCCATGGAAAATGACTATGTTAACCCAGTCTTGAGGCATCAGAGCTGTCTCTCTGCCAGCCAGTATAAGGTCAGAGGGACTCATCTGCTCGAGCATGCAGTGTTGGGACCCTGAACATAAAAGGGAGCTGTTGTGGCACCCTAACTATTGCACAGCAGAGCTGTGAAACCTGTCCAGAAGCATCACGAGTCAGCTAGGACATGGAGGCAATAGCACCATTGGAGGTTTGTCTCTGTGTGGTCCCAAAACCCCATTATCCTGGACAGTAGCAATCTTGGCATATTTGGAAGCAAGGCTCCCACTTCCAGGAAAACTTTGAAGATGAGGAGGAAAAGTTTTCTCAGTGGGACATCTCCCTTTCTGAATTGCAGGATGTCAGCACTTTCAGAAGTGAATGCAAACCCTCTCCTCTGTGCAGGTCACCTCAAACCTTCCCCATACCTTTTGACAGATATTTGGAAAATGTTTGAAAGAAGAGGAAGGAAAAGAACCAGATCTGGCACAAAACCTTGGCTTGAAAGAGATCATCTTCTCACATGTGTCCATCCACTGTTATTGCCCCTCTCTGGCACTCCGAGGTCAGATTTGTAGTTCTCTCCCAGAGATTTTGGGGAGACTCGAGGCACCCCCGCAAAGTATACCCAGCGGTGTAGCCTTCCTAGCCTACCCTTTCCCCAAAATTGCAGGGGCTACCTGACTCTCTGTGCGCTCCTGACTGAAAGCCTCTGAATTGGTGGCAGCACTCATCCCCTACCGCTCCCGCTGGAGCAGAGCAAATGTCAGAGCCCTGTGTGCTCACAGGAGGCAAGAGACACTTTGGGGCAGGTAGAAGTGGGAAATCAGAATTAGCTTGAACACTCACTTCTCCTTGGATACAAGATATATATATATATATATATTAAAAAATGTAAAAGTCTACATTAATTATTTTTTTGTTTGTTTATGAAGGATGGGCCCTGCCTGTGGGGACGTGTGCCAGATATAACACAGGCAGGTGCTGTGCAAACTTCCCATCGCAGCTCAGCCAGTGCCCTGCAGTCCAGGCTGGTTGTGGTCTCAGGGCCCTCGTGATGGACGGAGTGGTGTTTTTATGAAGTGCGTGATGGCGGCTGCTGCTCGTTCCCGCTTGCTGTACGCCAGGAGAGCAGAACACTGAGCCATTCTGCCCCAAGTGTCTGCACTAACACCCATCAATTAGCACCTGCTTTTCGGGGCGGCCTCTCCTGCTCCCCAAATGTACCCACGCAAGTGCTCCTGGCTGCTCACACCTGCTGAGGCAAGCCCTGCATGCCACACGCAGTCAGTGGGTGAAGCTGGGTCAAAAACTGATTGTAAATCAAGGCCTTATTTTACCTAGTTTCATCCCACTCTTGCTGAATAAAAACTTTTGCATCGGCATGAAAACCAGGCTGATGGCTGCCAATATTTGGAGTGAAAGTGGCATTCATAAGGCTGAGTTCCTGGTCGGGAAAGGCTGCTCAGCATCGCAGCCGGCTGCCGTGAGGGGAATGCCGCCTCCTGCCAGGATGAGCTGGGCTCAAACAAGAGCTGCAATCCAGAGCTTCTCTGCAACTATTTGCTCCTGGAGTGTCACAGGTTTTTTTGCAAAGATGTGACAGGTGTCTTTTTTTAGAGAGCTGCCACCAATACTGACTTGGAAAACATCTGGATGCTTTCAGTTTGAGGACTTTTCCAGGAGTTAGCTCTCATCTTTTTTGCAACCACAAATCCCCGGGTGCAGCTGTACCTGGAGCAGTGATTCCTGATGACAGTGGTGTGAAATGCTGTTTCTGCAGGGTTTTCTGAGCCTGTGTTAGTCTACTGAAAAGTCTGAATTTCCTGGCACCCCTTCACTGAAATGGAGTCCAAGCCAGTATAATTCTTGCAGGATCAGACCAAGAGGCTTCTATGCCTTTAACTTCAAAGCACTGCAGCATATGTTCATCCAAAAGAAATGCAGTTTGTGTGCTCTGAGGTGCTCCACAATGTGGACTGAAGCGCACTTGAATGGATGCCACCAAAAGATTGTCTTGAGAAATGTTCATTCCTGACCTGAACTAAACCACCCTTCGGGATATCTCTAAGAGTATTAGGAAGATTATCTTTCTATATTTAGGCCATGTTGAATGCCCCATCTGCACCTCAATTTAGCCTTTTTGTGCTCTGAGCATCTCAGACTTTCCATTGTAGCCTAAAAATTCTTAAATATATATGATAAGCCCTTTATCCAACCTTCAGTGGCAGAGCCAGCATGCTGTCGTCCTTTAGTGGAATGTCTTTGCTGCTCTATCCATCTTTCTTTTTTTTTCCCTCTAATCTACATCGTTTTCTGCTCTTTCATATTTTCCTTATTTCCCCCTTTCTATTCTCTTGATCATTTTTTTCTTACCCTTCCTGATCGTCAATCTAATCTTTGTTCAGGACTGACCTTTCCAGGTACATAAAGGATTTATACATGCCAAGTATAAGCAGCCTAGTAGTCTTAATATTAACTTCCTCATAACTACTTTTTGGAGGTGCTGACTTTTTACCCTATGCTTAAATAATTTGATTTTTGGACAGACTTGTAATTTTTTTTTTTAAATGTGCTTGGACTGATGATAAATGTAAAATGCTATGCTGGCAGTAATATACCTGAAACTGTGCATTTGTAAGTCTAGTTCAAGACAAGGTTTGGAAATGCTGAATGAAGACACTTAGATGCAACTGATCAGGAAATAGTGTTTTTTTCCTCTTTCAGGGGAGAGATAAAAACAATAAGACTTTTTAGTCATCTAATACTTTGGTTATGTCGAAAAAAAAAATCACCTGAAAAGAAAATGTTAGCATTTACAGGTGTTGTTTTCATAGAGAACTTCCTCAGTAATTTTGTCAAAATGGATGCTATTCATAGAGTTTTCCATTTCGGCAAAAAGCACCTTTCCATTCAAACTTCTGATGGAAATTCTTGGCCAGCTCTAGTCAAAAAGTTCATCCTTTTTCAATGCGGTTGCCAATGTACTTCTCGGTTACTGTGATTTTACAACTTGGTCATTAGATGGTGCTCAAGAGATTAAATTCATGCTTTAGAATATCTTTCCAGTTTTTATTTTAAGCAGCTATTGACTAGATGCAGATTCTCTTTTTTCCCTCACAAAATATATGTAATGTGTTACTCTGTATTAAGTAGTGAAAGATTTACTATTCATTTCGGTGGGATCAAGGTCTTTACTGACTAACTGTTATGACAGAGAACAGATACCGAGAATTACTGCACTCTTAAACTCAAACTGAAAATGTAGCCACTGTTTGTCAATGTCAGTTAATCAATAAACTTTTAATGTTAAAATTAATGGGCCTTTGACAAAGATTTAGCAAGTGCTTTTGTAATGAAATAAGAAAGGTCTGAGTCACATCTGAAGCTTGCTTCTATTGGTTAAAAGATTTATAAAAATTCAATGAGTAAGGTTTATAAAAATATTTCTACTCTGTATAAGGTGTATAATATTGTTTAATGATGAGAAAGTTTTCACTCTGAACCAATCATTTCCATTATGATTTTTATTAGAAGTAAGACTGGGGGGAAAAGGGTTATTTTTGAAAATGTATCATAATTGTAATTAACACTCAAAGGTGAATACACCATGAATATTAGTCCCTTCACATAATGTAGCTAAGTATTGATATGTGGTTTTAATGACTATAAATATAAGAGTGGATGATTGTTTTCTCAACCTTTTCTCTCAGTGCTGCTCATAGCCACACTGTAGTGTGTTGTATGCAGACTTTTGATCTTGTTATGCCTCTGCTTCTTTGAGCGGGAGATTCCCAAGGTGGGATTGCACCATCTGCCACACAGACTGTGAAGGACAAGGTAATACAGATGGAGTGTGTTAGAGTGGTACCACAAGGAACCAAGTGACCTCAGAATATATTGAGTTGAAGATATCAAACAGGGATATATATTCTGCTTATTTCTTCCTCACATCTTTATTAGGCCACTGTTGCAAAAAAGGACATTTTTTCCACAGTATATTTTGTCGCTGCTATTTTCTGAATGATGTCCATGAGGAGGAAAGTCAATTCTTTATTTCCCTTCATCTGTATCTGTGAAGCCCGAGCTCTAGGCTGTGTGTTTGAGCAGTATAGTGTTGGAAAACAGCTCCATGCATTCCTTTGCCATGTAGTTTGGTTGGTTTTGTTGAGAGTGTCAGTGCTTCCACTGCTGAATCAGCAGAGATTTGGCAGATAGTAGTTAACCAGGAATCTCACAAAGTAAATATTTTAGCAGTTGACAATTACCACTACTTTGTCTGGTATCTTTTTTTGTTTGGTTAGTTGTTTTTGGTTTTGTTTTGTTTTTGTAAATACTTTTTTATTTTCACTTTCACCTGTTGCATATTATAGACCTAAAATAGCATTGGTAACAAAGTACCAATGATGTAATTGTCCTTGCTGTTGCCAAGAAAAGGTGTTGAGGACATATTTTCCATAGCCTTTTGTTAGCATCAAAATCCATAAAAGAGCAAAAAATTATCTGCTATAAGGACCTCTCATGACATTAAACAAAGACTAGAAGGTAATTAGCACCTGATATGAGGAAGTTATTCCCTGTTGACCACCTTAATTTGCTGGCAGAAAATGTTAAGAAGTCTTGAATGTGTTTTCATGTTTAAGTGTTGAACGTAAAGCTATCTGGATAAAACCTCAAAAATACTTTTAAGAAAGAGTAGTAGGGATGTGTTCCTCATTAGGCAGAGGACATAGCTACCGTCTTAGTGAGCAAATATTCCGTACCAAAGCTTATCCTGAAAGTACATATGAAGATTTCCAGTTAGTGCCATCAGTAAGTTGGCTGTAATGGTTGTTGCAAGTTCAATGTCGTAGAGATGAAAAACTACATATCCTACACTTTTATTATGATGCTTATTCCCATTTATCCAAGGAACTGCTAGGAAAAAATCAGTGGGAGAATGTTTCTTTAATGAGGAACTAGAACTAAGATCATGTTTGGAAGTGGCAGACAGAGGTCTGACAGATCTTTGTCAATGTTTGTATCATGTCTATCCACATGGTATACGTCAGTTATGATGAAAAAGTTTTCCAAACAAAGAAGACTTTGAAACATTTCCCAAATATGTTTAGATTCTCAGCTAATCTTATTTCCTTCTGGAGACTGACTGTGATCATGAATTTAGTTTTCTGTATTATTCTAGTTGAACCTAATTGGCTGGCTTCATAACTTGATGTTCAGCTTCCAGTGCTATTGGGTCTTAGTCCACTAATGGACTTGAAACAGAACAAAACCCTAAAGAAAATGTGTTCATGATTCCTGACTGTGGTTGTTTCAGCCATGGCAAAGGCAGGCAGATGTATTGCACATTAGCTAGAACCTGCAGTTCATCATCACATTCAACATCAACTACTGTGAATAACTGTAATCAAGCCTGGCAATGACAAATGTAAGTGTTAGATTGACTTGCCCTCCCTTGGAAATGAAGATGAACATTTTTTGGCAATTCTAAATGTGAAATGATTTTTCATCCTGATAAGCACTCATTTCAGCTACTGGTGGTTTGTCATCCAGAGGTGTATGTAAATGCTGATATTTGAAGAGTTAACAGCTGCATAAACTGAGAATAAAATATGCAACTGAGCGCAGAAGATATGTTTGCCACTTAAAGCCACATTCTTTCGTACCCTGTCCCATCAGTCTCATTGGGTATTAAAGGCCAAAAAGTTCAGTGAGGATCTATGTGGGAACTCTACAGGTGAAGACCCTTGTAGGGGAGGAAAGACTGCTCACTAAGGGGCTTACTCTGCTCAGTCAGTCACTCCCGCTGCATCACAGGAGCAAGCCAGCAAAACCTTTTAGCTCACTATCAAATGATAAAGGGAAACCAGGATTTCTGGGCACTCATGTCCTTACGGTTCAACCATGGCTTGTATTCACCCTCTCCAAGTTTAGCCCCTTATCTGAAGTGTCTTCTTCCCCAGTGCTGCCCATGTAGTTCATAGGAACAGTTGCCTCCAGGTGGCAGTTCAAAGGACAGATTAACTCATCCAAATTAACTCTAAATAATTCTGTGCCTTTTTCTATCCATGGTGCGAGATGATTGTTGTTGAAAACAATCACTTAGTGCCAAAAACTGCTGTGTACAGTCTATTATACCAGGTACAACTTATTAAACCAAAGGTTTATGGAAAGGACTGTATTTGTATAGATCTGAGTGAAAGACCACAGATTCAAAATCTATAAGAATAAGAAATTGCTCAAAAATATTAAAGAGAAGGTGGGTGTGGTTTTTTTTGTTGTTTGCTTGTTTTTTGATTTTGGTTTTGTGTTTGGGTTTTTTTTTTTGGTAGCCTTCACAAGGAAATTAAAGCAAAAAATTCAGAGTAATGGAGAAGTCGATGAGAGTTTTGCCAGAGTTTTTAGTGCTGAAAGAATGATAAATATTTATGTTGCCAGGTATGAATGTATGAGAAGGTGTTAGGAAACATGAAAGCTGTTGCCTTTACTATTTATTTTATTTTATTTATTTTATTTTATTATTTTATTTTATTTTATTTTATTTTCCTACTCTCCTGCTTTTCCATCACTAAGCTGACACTGTCCATTGTGGGGCATAAAACCTAGGACTCTTTCACCCTTGCAGCTACACTAGTTCGATAGCACAGCTGCGTGTGACCCTTGTGTTTCAAGGTAATTCATGCAAGTAATTAGAATATCATATTAACAGAACCTTTTTTGGTTTTGTTTTGGGGTTTTTTGGAAGGGTGAGTAAGGAATAAAATAACTCAAGAAAGTCAAATCGCATAAATCACCAGGAACAAGCAATTCTCTTTTGAGGATTTTCGACGAAATGTGATGCCAAGGAAAAGAAATAGTGGTGAGAACTTGCAATAAATTATTGAAAGTAGAAAGTAGAAAGATAAAAAGTTGAGTAAATATAAAATAATGCTAAGGGGAATTTTGGGAGGTACGGGCTGAATGCCTTACTGCTGTGTGTGTAGTATATAGATGTTATAAGATCAAGGTAATGCCAAGACAAATCCTGTCTTGAAAGTTTTTACATTTTTCACATCATAAGAGAACAATATTAGGTTCCACTTCCATAAAAATATTCCCATTCTTCCTTGCTGACACACACTGCACAAACCCTCTTGTGGTTCATATCCCTCCATTCCTGTAAAACACTCACAGGCAGGAATAACCCTTTCCTAAATGGAATTGTTACTGATATGGGTAGGTAGCACACAACAACAATACCCAGAGCCAACCATCTTTTGGAAAGACAGTACTGTCCTTTCCACATCTACCTACAATGTTTTCAAGTTAAAACACTTCCAGGCTTGTATTCTCTTTAGCAAATGATAACTCAGAAGGAGTAAATTACTCACATTATTTCTCAATAGACTATAACCAACTGTGTGTTCAGAGTAACCCAACCCAAGTGAAATACCCTTAAAAATGCAAGCCAAGCTGATCTAAATGCATGGGTTTTGGAAAAGATGAAAGAAGGTCATGAAAATAAGATCCTTTCAAGGGAAACAAGACAATCAAAATGCACCTTGACAATCAAAGTACCCTGTCCTGAATGAAAACAAATTAAACACCCAAATGAGCATTGTACCTTAAAGCTTGTATATCATCATCAAGATGTATTGTCTCTTGACTCCTTGTCTACATCCAGTCAGGACAAAAGTGTCAGCACAGATTTCTGGGTTAATTTTTAAAGAATGAAAAATCCTTAATTTGAACTAGCACTAAAGATTGGCCCAGAAAAATGCTTCTCTGTGGCATGTTGGAAATGAGAACAAGAAAACAATAGTTGGAAAGTGAGGGAAAAGAGCAGAAGTATCACTTTCAGATTTCACGTTTAATGGCAGTTAACAGTAAAGTCAATATGGATGATATAACACCAAGATGGATTTTTCAGAGCAGGAATCTGGAGGCTGTTCTGTTCCCATTCAGGTACCTTTTGGGTTCTTGCTTCTTAGGTGGTTCCAGTTGTACTTTATTGTCCCTTACAAGCATTTAATTTTACTGTTCCAGAGACTTTTTTTTAATTATTGTTTTTTGACAGTCTGACATTTATGGTAATGAAATGTTTAACTTTCCCCCCTCAAATTTCATAAATTTTTGCCTGCAAAATGTGTAACTCCTTTTTAAAGATAAAATACCACAGATACTTTTGCTCTTTCTTTGATACTTCTCACTTGCCGTTTTAATAAATGCTTTCAAAAAGAGTACTGATGCAATTTAGGTCTTAATTTATTTTTTTTCCACAGAAGCCAAAAAAGAGTCCTACTGTTGTGTGTGAAACTTCTCTATATTCTGTACAAGGTGCCTCTTATCACATTTTTGAAGTCTTTGCCTTATGTAAGAGAGCAACCTTTTTTCTCCTTCAGACTGAAATCTGACCTTGATTCTCAACCAATAATGTACATACAGTTGACTCTGCTTCTGTTGCCTCCTCACTTCACACACTGGGCTGTATTGATTTTCTTTGAATGACAGTGAATGCCTATATTGATCTGGCACATCTGGCAAGATGTAACAGTTGGGCTAAGAAGTAGATCGGCTAAAATTCTCAGGATTTCTCAGAGTTAGTGTCTGCAGAGGAGTTTAGAGATCTCTAATGAAATCTTGCTTGGGTAGAAATAGGTGGAGCAATTGAGTTTAATCTTGTCATTTCTTATTTCTTTTCAACATTGTAAATCAGCTCTTTTAAAATGACAGCTCCAGATCTGCCTCATATCCTGGTCTCCAAGAATAATAGCCCTTGTGATATGGAAATACGTTTTTCCTATCTTGTTTGTTTAAAGAAAGAAACGAAGGAAGTGCTGCCTGTGTTGGGGTTGGGTTTGCTCTGTTTCACGTAGCCAGCAGGCTGGCTGCCCCAGCTTGCTTTTCCCAGGCAACTGTTAACTTTTGGGGGCCTTCCCCTTTTTTCAGTTTTGCTTCAGTTGTTTCATTCTGCTCAGAATTTTTACTGTTCTGGTAATTGGGAGACAGCTTTTAGGTTGCCTGAAGATGTTGGCACAACTCTTAAAATGGATAGTTCGGAGTTTTAACAAGTGAATTCCAGAAGAGTGCTTTGAGAAGGCGCAAATCAACAATATCTTTTCTTTCCTGTCCCTTTTTCCATACAACTTCCTGTCAAGTTGACCCCATAATGACTTCATTATCATAGCAGTTCATAAATTATCATATTGTCACTCTAGATCCACCAGGTCTGGATACCTTAGAATTACTTTCTTTGACATTATAGATTTTTGTATCAGGAAAAGCTTGTTAACACTCAGAGTGATTACCCATGCCAAGCAGGCTATCTACAGATAAGGAAAGACTGTGATAATCAAAATGTCTGAAAAACTAAATGTGTCAAAATAGGTGAGGATAATATCAGATGATCATTCTCCTTGCTAAAAAGGCATTTGATGCAAATATTTAGAAAATGTTTCTGTTTCATCTTTGATTTAGATTTGCACTTGCAATTATGTAGATACCGTTTGTTCAGATAGGTTGTTTGCTTTTTTCTTGTGGCATTTTGAACTTTAGATTCTCATATATTAATAAAAGCAAAGAATATTGAAACTATACACTGTAAACTTAGTGCTCTATTTTACAAGTGCATAGGAACCTTCATCCCCCAAATGTCCTTTGAGGACATGACAAAAAATGAATACATTGTATTAGAGACATATTTATTATTCAGTTATTGTTTTCAGGGATGAATTAAAGGAACTTCCATAGACTTTTTAAGGAAATAACATCCTTGGAATATTTTGTTTACATATAAGGAATAAAGTAAGTGATGTGACTGACCATCTTGTAAAGCATGAACTCTGCATATTCCAGACAAAAAAGTCTAGTAAATATATCTGTGAATAATGAGACTTAGTTTAAAACTAGACAAGTCATACAATGGCAAAGCACCTCAAAGATTATAAAGTGATAGTTTCTTTTTGGCTTGCAATGGCTTTCTTTTTTGAATACTTTTCATTATGGAAAAAGCTGGCAAATGGATTCCTTGTATCTTTTGACCGTGTGGTGGATTGCAAGACTACAGTATATGGAGAACATTGCCACTGAAGAATGTATAGAAAGCCATTGATCTCTGCCTGTAACTAAAAGAGCGGGAAATAAAGAATGATGGGGAATTAGGGAATATGGTGTGGCTTTGGCTTTGTTATTTTACAGGGTGATGTACAGAACAAAAAAATTCTGCAGAGCTTCTGTGTCTGTGTGGTCCACCTCTCAGCTGCGGTCTGAGTCAACTGATTTCACGCTGGAATGAGTTGCCTGTCTCATGTTCATGGAAGAAGAAAAAAGCCCAGCCCAGGAGTATGGCACAACACTGTATTGTGACATCTCTCAGGTCACACCAGCCATGTTGTAAAGCAAGTAAAGCAGCAGAAATTTTTTGCAATGAAGGACTATTTTGACTTGTGGAAATAAAAGAAGTTGTAGTTTAAATGAGCTGGAAAGGCCTGTTTGAGTGAATGTTTCAGAGTATCTGTTTTCTTCCTGAAACTATTGACATTGAAGAAATTTCCACAGACTCTGCCCACTGAGCTCTGACATACTGCGCTCCACATTCAGCATTTTTGCAGGAATTGCTTCAAATCCATATAGTGTGTTTAGGTCAAAGGTGTGGCAAAATTTTGCCATCACTAACAGCAGCGCAACTTCCACTGGAGCCACCATGGCATATTGCACTTGATGAAATATCAATTGCCAATCAACTTCTGAGGTTCTACCCTCATTCTTGATTACTCCCCAGACAAGGCTTACATGCTTAGTTTGACACTAGAGATTCTTAGAAGCATGGGTTCTTCTCTCTAAGAACCCAAGTGCACATGCAATTTGTTGTCAGGAATAGCTCTTGTCATCTCTTGCAAAGAGGTGACAACGACTTTGATCCTGTTTGAAAAAATAAAATTATAGAGCTTGAGGGAAACCCTTCTTGCTTTCTATAAAGTTTTCTATGATTTTGTCCCTTTAAAATAGTCTGGGAATGTAGAAATGCTCTGTATGACTTACAGTGAAGGTCATGAAGGCTTGAGTCAAGAAGCTACCTATGAGTCCATTAATTTTTATGCATCATTTATTTAGATAAAAGATCCAGCATTAATCATTGATCCTTAACAAACCATCTTGCTCTGATTTAACCTGTTGGATTTCAGAATCTGCCTAGTTTACCAGCAATAAGAAACTGCAAAGTTGCCAATCAGTCTAGCTGTTCACTGTATCTTTTTCTCTAGAGTTTTCCTGTGTATTAAAAAAAATAATTCTTACTAAAAGCAAGCAGTGCAGATAGCTTCTGTAATAACTCCAGAGAATGCTGGTTATCAAGGACTCCCATTTTTTTTTTAGTCTGTCTCCAATATTCTGTTTCATATCAGTTTTACAGCCACAGAGTTGGAAATCCAGAGGCTGTGACTGAAAAAAAGGTGATGAAAGCTTGGGCTTAAGATAAAAACCAAAAATTAAACAAAAGGAATGGCTCCTTACCACAAGTAGCTTTTCAGCTTAGAAATGAGGAGGTGCTGACCAGGGATACTGCTTATCCAGCTCCTCGGGTTGCTCAGCAATTAGGTGGTTTGTACTGCGTGAGCCATTTATATCTGATCTCCCCAAGATTTCTTACAGTACACACTGTAGTAATACTTGGGAACTCACAGAGTTTAGTGGTTCACTTCTGTGGCTACATAAAAGCTGAATCAAGCCTTTTCTGTGCTGTAAGCAAACACGAATCCAAATTCATTCTTGGTTATTGCCAAGATGAGTAAAAAATCCCATGAAAGGAAAACTCAGTGAGAGAGTGAGTGAGATTTTAGCAAAAGAAGGGATGGGGGGGAAGGGTTGACAGGGACCTGATCTGGGAAAGATTAGCAGAGGTGGAGTTGGATGATAGTCCTGGGCTTTTAGAGGTGTGAGTTGTAACTTTTGTTGGAATAACTCCCTTTTTTTCCCCTTCTTGCCCACCAGTGAGTCCAACCACTTCTTCTTCACCCTGTGATGTAAGGTAAAGGAGGCACTGATGTACACCTACTACCTACAGGGGAGCCAGTCTGTATCTCCAGCTTTTGGGCCCTGTGCCACTGCTTTCCTCACCATCCTCTTCAAGTAGGTATAGCCTCTTTTGAATCAGCGGTTGTGGATGAGGGCTACACTTTTTCTTCCTCTATCTTCTTCTGTTTGCTCCCTATCTAACTCATAATTCTCAGTGGTGGTAGGGACATTCTCAATGGCAGGTCCAGCCCAAAAGCAAATCCCAGGATTTAAACTGCTCTGTCATTGCCTGGAACTGATCTTACAGAAATGGCACAAACATGGCTGCACTGAAATGCAATTCAGACTTATTTTGTTGTTTATCTGCTCCTAGTTGCTATTGAGTAAAATACTACATTAATGCAATGCAGTAAAAGATATATATATAGAGAGAGAGAGACAGATAGATAGATAGATAACAGATGTTGATTCAGTCCCTTGCTTTAAAATATTGGCTTTGTTTGTTTTTTTTAAATAATGAAATAAATACTACTGATAAATGGTTCTTTGCTTGTTTTTCCCTTTTGAGTAGCAAATCAGATGTGTCCACTAATTTCCCACCACATGCCTAAGAATCCAATCTTTCTGTTTCTTCATGGTTGCTTACTAGTACTTTGACTTCATATGTGTCCAGTACTTTAAAAGCCAACTTCTGTCAACAAGCTTTATGGACTCAACAGTCCACAGTCAAATCCCCTGCAGTTTGGGGTGGATTATCCAAGCTGTGGATCACTATTTCTGGGTTTCCTGCTGCAACATAGTGCCCTGCGGAGCTTGGCAGAGTACGTGCCGCTTGCCAGTCTCCTGATGGTCTTTAAAGGAGCTATCTGCAAAAGTAGGCTTACTACAGTTCTGAAGTTAAATGCACACAGCCAAACTTGTATGTGGCTTTTATTATCAAGGACTTTGATTTTTGAATGCTTAATTTGTCTCTCGTAACGTACTAACATCTAGTTGAGAACTGACTGAATTAAAAAAAATAAATTATAAAAAAAATTCCCATTAAATATGATAATGGAGGAAAGCAGTTGACTAGTAAGAAAATCAAATTTGGGAGGGATTATAAAGGCAAAAAAAAAAAAAAAAAAGCCAGGACTGAAAATCTACTGAGAAGATCTACTCAGCCCACAATAAGTCCCAAAGTGACTGGAAAGAAGAAGGAGGTTAAAATGGGTACCCTAAAATAGGGAATACAAAGGGAGCACAGAAAATACAGAAAACACAGAAAATACCCATATATGGGCACTCTGAAGACAAAAATAAAAAGCTTGGATGTACTGGGGACCAGAAAGTATTGGAGAAGTCTGAGATCAGCTAAATAGGCTCTCTGCAGAGTCTTTTCATTTTGACAATGCTGCCATTCCTTACTAGTGAGAAGTTGTCCATGTCAATCTGAGGAAATAAACATGTAAGGAAATGGTGCATCTGGTGTCTAGAAACCTGTTTTTTCTCAAAAAGCTTGTGCCCTGCATGTGTTAAATAATGTATTGCTGTGAGCAGCAGGAGGAGCTGTGGAATTCCACTGAGTGCAGCTGGGAAGATTTTATGCTTCTAAAACCCCAAACCTTACGAGCCTTGTAAACTCTCTTAATGGTTCAATTTTTATTTTTTTTTTCAAAATCACCCACAGCAGGCTATTTATCCATCACTGTCTGATGCTTTAGTTACAACTACCATGTAGCTGTTCTCGGAATGGCCAGATACAGCTGGATTTACTACATTTGTTTTTAAACACAGGTGACTGAACTCAGGGAAAATGTTTTTTCCTTACCATGATGCAGTTGTCTCCTAAACTAATCTTAGCACCGGGATATAATTTCATGATGTAGTGTTTTCCATCTGGCACTGATGAACTGTACCTGAAACAGAAACAAAACATTACACAGTGCTAAAATGTAATTTTATGATTTATCTCTATGTATGACCCATAGGCATAGTCACGACAAGCAGCAGGTCAGTAGCTTTCAAAGTCTGTGGCCTTTACATGCTGTTTAAGTAGGCTCATAGTTAAATCAGTTACATTTAGGAACTTTCTGTAATTCCCGAGGTTTGTTTTCCAGTGGATGAAACAGTCAGACAATGCATAGCTATTGAGGTGTCTGTGGTAGATTTTGTTTCTGTATTTTCTAGTGATTTTTTTTAGCCCGTTATTAAAAAAAATTGCTTTGTGTAGGAGGATGAGAGTGCAGAAAGATTAGACAATGCATGTTCGTGTTATTGTCTGGAACAATCAGTATATGTGCTCTCTGTAGTTATTCTTTCTTTTGAGCTTGCCAGCACTTATTATGCCTCAGGAAACATCATCTTGCTAAAGAGTACCCTTGTGTCAGTGAATATAAAGCAGCAGAAAATATTAAAGAGAATATGCCTTTCAAGTCTGGTTTATTTTAAAATTAGTGGGACAGGTTAGATTTGGATCTTTATCCATGACCATACTTTCTGTTAACAGTCTTTTATCTTTTTTCATTTTAAAAATATGCCTGAGAATGCAGATTTGTTTAAGATTTAATTGGAGAGATGAGAAAATTAATTTTACTCTGAGATAATATATTAGATAAAAGTTATGAACACTTGAAATGGGAGGTTACGTTTGGAGCTTTTTTTGTACTCAATTAAATGAGCATCCAATAACTTTGACAGTACAATTACTGTAAGGTCTAATCCAAACATAGCTAAGCCTAAAATTTATCAGGGAAAACTTTTTTTTTTTACAGTAATTTATATATTCAGTCAAATATTTTAAGCTAAATTTTTAGCAGATATCAGACTAACATAGCTTTTACCCCCTGATACTTGGTAGTTTCTCATAGCAGAAATTCCCTGCTTGCGTGTGAATTTCTGTGTGTGTTCAAATGTAGCAATTACAGGGATGAAGGTTTGTTTGGGGGGAGAGGATGGAAAGACACTTAAGTTGACAGGCATACAAGTGTGTGCACGCTTCACAAATACTTTAGAGTAAAACTCTGAAGAGTTTATCCATTTGTTCATTACCCTGAAAGACACTAACTGAGATTTTCACCTGACCAAAAATAAAATTTGTCCTCAAAGGACTGTGCTGATATGGGAAAAGCAGTTATGCAGAAAGATAATACTGTGGAGATTATGGCCCATGAGATATTGTTATTTCTTGATTTGCTTTAAAGTCTTGTTAATGAAAATAGAAATTCTTACGGAACACTCTGAGCATTAAAAATATAAATGTCCTTACAGTTAATTACTTTGCTGACTATTCCAAAGTTTTACACTAAGATGGAGCTGCAACATAAAAATATTTTAATGCATTTATTTTATCACTGAAATATGATTACATGGTGGGTTTTTTTTAGAAAGCGCAAACAGAGGTACAAAGCTGTATTTAAAACTGACTCTGCTTGTCACCCAAAATTTTTCCATGTTTCCATTTTACTTGAAGACCTCTTAAATAATGAACAGTTTCTAGCAATTAGTGATTCCCTTAGGTAAGTGAAAATGTAAATCATAGCTTACTCAAACTTCTGTGTTCTATGGTTTGTCTCAGAGCTGAAGTATATTTCTTCTCTGTAAATGTTTCAAAAGATTTGATGTTACAATAAAATCTACACTGCAATGTTATCGACCTTAGAGATCTCATTTTAATCCTCTTGGTATTCCCTGCATTTACTTAAATTACTGTTTTACAGCTTCATTCTTATACCTGATGAATTCCAAGAGATCTATTGCTAATCCATTTGGAAAATGTAAATCCACAGAGTATTCTCTTTAATCATGTAAAATTACTTCAACGTGAAAGAAGTTAATGGTAATTTAATTTAAATTAAAAAAAAAAAAGATGAGAATATATTTTAACTTTGTATTCATTCTTTTTACATGAAGAATAAGATACTGCAAGATCAGATGCAAATGGATGCTTCTACCTTAACTAAATTATTGAATTTTCTTTATCTGCATTTGTGATTTAAAATTACATTTTTTGGGGGGTGAATGAGCTGATGACTAGGGTTGTTCTTAAACATCCATTATAAGTAGTAATATGTGCAGGGAATATAATTGATGTACAAGCAAAATAATTTGCATAAAAGACCTGATTCAACAAATTACATGAATCTAGTCAGGCGGCAGAGACTGAATGTACCAAAAATAACCAATTCATTAAATTTCATGTAATAAATATTCTGAATAAAATTTTCATGAATGGCCCATAAATAAATAAATATTTATGGAAATTATTTAACCACTGTAGAATAATAAGTAACTCAGAAAAAAAAATATACATTGTGAGTGAATAGCATTCAAAGGCAAAGGAGTTCATGTCCCTGCATAAGTTATTCATTGTGAATTATTCTCTTAACTGTAAAGGCTAAGGAAGAAAAAAAATTAGGTTTATTTTCCATATTTTGTTCACTGTTTTTCAAAGTGCTTTACAGTCATTAAACTAGTGTTATTCTCGTTTCAAAAATGGATAAAACTGAGGGACTTGGAATTTGTGATTTAGCAAAAGCCACAGATTAAATTAAATGCCAGGATTAGGAACACAAATGTGATTCTTGACTTAATTTTTTAGTGTCTGCTCAGTAAATAATTCTTCCAAATTGATTCTCTGCTAAAGGAAACAAGAAGACAGTAAGGCAAAGGTTTTGGTTCAAGCACCAGGAATAAGAATTGCCATGGATTTATAAGGAAATTTTGTTTCAGACTGATGAAACCCGTCTTTGGGTTATCTCTCTCCTCACAAATGGCATTCACGACCCATGTTCATGGATTTAGGACACTAAGAGTATCCTAAATCCCTGGGTGATGGTATTATCATAGGCTTTCTGTTTAGATTATTCTCCTTCCTCCACCACCCCAGATCTCTCCTCATCTTTCTCCTGAGACAGTGTGAGGAAGTGCTGCTGATGGTGGCATTCTCCTGCCTACAGTGGGCAGGAAGGGCATTCTCCAGTGAGCAAGGAGTTACAGGTGTCAGTGGCCACTGGGGTCACCTCCTATTCTGTAGATATACCTGCTGGTGAAGCCAATGGAGTCACTTCAGGACAGCTTCCATACAGCATCCACATCCTCAAGCCTCCAGAATCCAATTAAAAAGATTTCTTTTGAGCCTGAGGGTTGAGTTTGTACCAGACAGGTTATTTTAAATACTTCCTGAGAGCAACCATTACTTTCCCTAAGGCCTTGAGACTGTAGATGTCCCAGAAATCATCTCCAAGAGAGTGTGCTTGATGGCTTGCTACAGAAACCCAATTCAAATCTGCTCCATCATTTTCATTCACATGCTGCCTGCTTCTCCATTTGTCAATGCAATTCTTGCCAGTCTGAGTTTGCATGCCCAGTCTCAGTCTTTTTTCAGGACTTCAAATGACATTCCTTATCTGTCTGTGTTCTCCTGGTGCCTAATCTGAATGGCCCCAGGCAGACAAATACTTCTCTCTTTACTCAGACACTTCACCACCCTCCAGGCTAGGATAGGTGTGAAACATCTTGGTGCTTCCTTATTTGTGAAAGACTCTTGATGCACATATGAGAACTTTTTGGTTTAGACCCACTTAACCACATGAATCTTGGTCTCAGGCGTGACCATTGGGAGTCTTCTCCCTGCCTATGCAGGACTTCTACAGATAACAAGAAATGAGTGAACCTGATAACTCCTGAGTGATGGTTTAGACACCTATACTGGCAGTGGGATGAACTGTGAGCAGAATATTGTCATATTTATACATTTTGATATGTACCAATGCATTTAGATGTGTGGTTAGCATCAAGGCAGCAGAGCAGTGCAAGACATGGCTCCATTATGCTCCCCTCAAAAACTTTTCCTTCTGTGGTCATATGGGTAATTTGGAATTTATAGAGTGCTCTGTCTTACAACCGATGGGTTCCAAGCCCACATATGGTGCAGTGATTGGAGCTGCTGCCCAAAGAGCATATGGGGGCTTTAAATTGTAGGGTTTTTGATTAAATGGGGTGCAGCTCATTCAGCTATGAGGAAAACACAGCAGTCCTACACCAAAGCAGGAGTGGGTATAAAATCCTCCTATTCACCGCAAAGTTGTCATTTAAGGGATACAAAATGAGGTAAGATACTAAGAACTAATAGGTGACAATCGTTTTTCTTAAAGGCTGCTCTCAAATTCTATATAATTTGCTTATTTGTATCCACTTTTTTTCCTAATTGTTATAAGAAAACCTCTTTATTTTTCTGTGGTTGTATTTGGTTTTACTTTGTCATTTGGATAAACAACACTAGTTTTCTAAGAATATTTTTAAAGAAAATTTTAAGAAAATTCAGGGGAAGTTGTCCCTTCTTGCCTCAAAGACACATATTATAAACCTGAAATATTGCAAATTTTAAAATTAAACACTTAAAAACCAGTATAGTATAGCATTCCTACCTTTTGCTAAGCTTGTGAGATCATACTAAATGTGTTTTCTCTCTTGTTTTGCTCTTGTAAGGTCCCCTCAGACATCAGGAAAAGCTGACCGATTCAGAGACGTTCCGGGTGAAAGTTTAAGGAAGTATATGCAAAGAGTTGTCAAATCCCAAAAAGTAAATAGAAAAAACAGTTCACTGTCCTTCTGCCTGTAGTTCACAAGAAATTTTCTTCCATGTGAGAGCTACTGTTTGATCACATCTATTCCAGTCTAGATAAAATGGAAAGAAGAGGACGATCCATATCTAATTAATTGAATCTGATCTTAAACTGTTCTATTTTCTCCAGTGTACATTCTACTTTGCTTCGTATATCTTGCCTTCCACTGAGAACATTTGTTAAGCCATTTAAATAAATAAATAATGAAAAACCCACAAAGCCCTGAGGATTCATGGAGAAATTGCTTTTCACGGAGCACTTGTTTATACAATGATGTGGAGTTTTGCTGCATAGTTGTGGGTGGTTTGGATACTAGTTATAGTGAACTGCCTAGAAAAATCTGTGTATGCATAAATCATGTAGACTTCTGTTGTGGTAAGTATTTAGATACCTAAATACCACTAAGTAAAATTTGAAGCTTCTATATCCCTCAATGGCCCCAGGTGAGCATGCTTCAGAAACGTACTTTGCTTGTAACTCTGTTTTACTGAGAACAGTGATGCAGCTTCTCGTGTGCATAAGAACTACAGAGAAATAGAAGATGGCTGAAAAAAAAGAACTGAGAATTGAAGAAAGAAAAAGAAAAGGAGAAAAACGAAAAGCAGAACATCTGAAGATGAATGAGAAAAGAAGGATGTAATAATACAAGGTACTTGCTATGGTACTGTGCCTCTGACTGATGTAGTTTTGAGGAGGTTATTTGCATCTGCAGAGAGGTCATTGTACCACTCATCCCATGTGGGATCTTTTATTTGATTCTGAAACTTAGAAGAAGCCCTTGGTTGGTAGAAATAAAAATGGATTGAAGAATATTCTTTCCCTCAAAATCAGATTGAATAAAGATGAGATTGCTGCTATAGCCTTTAAAGACTATAGGAATTTATTCCATCACAGTGCCCATGTTCTTTCTATGTTCAGAGCTCTGCAAGCACCTCCAAGCCCTGTATCTTACCTATGAGACCACACAGAAGGGTCTATTGACAAAGACCAGAGTTTCAGCTATTAACTGCTCTTTAGCACTTGACAGAATTGAACTGCATGGGGTTAATTTCCCTCTCTCCTCTTCAATTAAGTTTGGAAAAAAAATTAACACATTCAGAGACAATATAATGTTCCTAGTGTCACACTGAAGAGAATTTTTAAGTAGAGTTATGGATATCTGTAATGTAAATATTTGTGTAAATATACCTAATATTTCTATATGAACAGAATTTCCCTACCTTTCTTTTATCAAGAAGCAGAAGGAAGGAAGCCCATGAACTCCTGTACTATAGGAGGAAACTTCTCTTGCTCCACCCAGGAATGAAATACGCAGCAGGGCAGAAGGTCCTGGTGCTGGGCCCAGTTTTGGACCGTGCTGCTGCAACCCAACAATATTTCTTAGGAAATCCTTGGCTTGGTGTAAAGCACATCTTGGTAGATTTTCAAGTATAGGAAGAATTTTGGTTACCTTTTCCATAGCACTGCCTCTGTGATTTACCAAGTGCCTCCCTCCTTCAGACCATAACCAGAGCCAGACTGCAGCACATTTTCAAGAAATTGTGCTTTCAAGTTTCATGTCAAGATTCTTCATGATGGAGAATAAATAAGATGCCTATGTAAGTTGTGTCTGTGTTTAACTATCATTTCCCCCCCCTCCCCCCCCCATATTTACACATGTCTTTTGGAGACAGGATATTAACACATGCATTTGCCCTTTGAGAGCAGCGTAGAGTATTTGGGAAGAAATCTATCTACCCCAAAGCACCACCATATTAAAAGCATTTTTCTCACTCAGTTTTTATTTAAGAGACCTCAGAATATCTCAATGGCAAGTTTCCTAACAGAAGATGATGGCAGCCTGTAATTTTTATTTTATGGATCCATTGACAAAACCTGACAGCTAAATTATAGGTTCCACCTCTGGTTACCCCAGTAGTATTTTTGAGTGGACATGAATGACTCCAGGCATTGTATTTGTGGATCCATATGATCTCTTTGGCTTCAAGTACATATTGAAATGAATATGCACACCAAATAGAAATGTCTGCTTTTTAAACAGGCATCCAAAAAATGGAGAATCTGTGCAGCCACAACAGTTTCAAAGTGCAGTGTCCCAGCATGGAAAATGTATTCTGTGAATCAGTACAATTTGGTCTTAATTCACTCAAATCCACAGAGCTATCCAGTTTACAGTGACTGGTGGTCTGGCCTCTTTTGCTATCTGTCCTTCATCAAATTCCTTAGGTACATTGAAAATATATATGAACCAGACAAGGAAATTTTACTAGTGTAAAGCTAGACAACCAAGAATTGTTGCAGTCATAAACAAAAGAGCTGAGTGCCTAGACCACAACAGAGAGGGACAAAGTAGCTAAGATACTGCTGAGAAGAGAGGAAGGGGAAATTGCATTGGTTCTGCTGCATCAAGAATTCATCCTGTATCTGAGATGCAAAAGGGGGTATTCCTGCCTTCACTCAGGTAGATACATAGGTTAGGTTCATTGGAATACATGGTAAATTCCATTTTATATGGATGCAACAAATAGTGGATACAGTCTAAATGCCTGTATTTCACTGTCATTGCAGATGCATAAATGATTGCATAGATACTCTAAATAAAACTAATTTCAGAAATAGAGAGCAGTACTGCCTTTGGTTGGTTTTTGAGATGACTTACAGCTCTCAGTATTTTTAATAATGCACATTGCTAGTATATAAATTAAAAATATGGGTTTGATTATCAGTGCTTAGAAAGTTTTAACATGTTTATTTTTATTCTTAGAGTAGAATCAAACCGATTCATAGTACAGTACTGTTACTCCAGTAAAGTACTATACAGAAAGTTGTAGCCTTTTATGTATAGTGAGATTTGTATTTTGTTAACTGACATTAACCAGATTGACTCATCACTTGTCTAATGTTACATTACAGTGTTTGTGTATAAGGCTGTGGGTTTTGTTTTCAGTCTATTTTCAATAAACACATCATGGGCTGGGTGAGCAATTGGCTCATGGGTCAAGCACAAGGATAATAGTGGATGGGGAAACATCAGACTGGTGAGTTGTCAGTAGTGGGATTCCAGAGAGCTCCATCTTAGGCCTGTGCTCTTCACCGTCTTCATAAATGACTTAGAGGAAGGAGTGGAAGGGATACTAAGCAAGTTTGCAGATGACACAAAACTTGGAGGAGCTGTTGACTCCCTCAAGGGCAGGGAGGTCCCACAGAGAGACCTCAACGAATCAGAGGACTGAGCAATCACCAACCATAGGAAGTTCAACAAGGGAAAATGCCGGATTCTGCACCTGGGATGGGGCAACCCCAGAGGTATGTACAGACTGGGGAATGAGATGCTGGGAAGCAGTGCCATGGAAAGGGACCTGGGGGGTCCTGTTGATGGCAAGTAGAATATGAGTCAGCAGTGCCCTGACAGTCAGGAGGGTCAACTATGTCCTGGGGGGCATCAGGCAAAGCATCGCCAGCCGGTCGAGGGAGGGGATTGTCCCACTCTGCTCCCACACTGGTGCAGCCTCACCTTGAATATTGTGGTAGCTTTGGGCATCACAATACAAAAAAGATATTAAGCTCTTAGAGGGTGTCCAAAGAAGGGCAATAGAGATGGAAAAGGGCCTTGAGGGGAAGCTTTATGAGAAACGGCTGAGGTCACTTGGTCTGTTCAGCCAGGAGAAGAGGAGACTGAGGGGAGATCTCATAGCAGTCTACAACTTCCTTGTGAGGGGAAGAAGAGGAACAGACATAGATCTCTTCTCTTGGTTACCAGTGACAGAACCCTAGGAAATGACCTGAACTTGTTTCAGGGGAGGTTTAGGTTAGATATTAGAAAAAGGCTCTTCCCCCAGAGGGTATTTGGGCACTGGAACAGTCTCCCCAGGGAAGTGGACACAGTGCCAAGGCTGACAAAGTTCAAGAAGCATCTGGATGATACTCTAAGGCACATGGTGTGATTTCTGGTCCTTTGCCAGGCTAAGGATTGGACTCAATGTGGGTGCCTTCTGACTCAGCATATTCTGTGATTCTGTAATACATTAGAAATTGGTAAATCATTTGATACACATACTGGGACATCTAAATTTGGTATAATCATTTAAAGAACATCCCTCTTTCTCCCTTTAATTCACAATCTTGAACTTGATGATAACTTCCAAACAGTAATTGCATGAGTTGCAAACAGATTATTCATCTTTTGACTTGGCCCTAAATGGTTTATTGAGTCCATTTTCCTAAGAACTCTATTGTGGAAAAAAATAAAACTGCCTTGTGATAACAAAAGACATTACAGCTACTTGAGTCCCCCTAAATCTTTTTTCCTCATGAAGTGACTTCTCCAAAGTACTTGATCTATGAATCCTTTTTGGTTTGATAACATTGCTTTACAAGAGATTATTTTTGGTAGGATTACTCTCAATTTCCAGCAGTAGAACTGAGTTCAGCAGCCAAAGTCAGTGGACCATTAACACTATTTAACTTGGATGAGGACTTTCCGTTGGCCCTGGGTTTGGCCCTGCCAGTTTTGTAAACTGTGCCCTGCTAAAGAGTGGTGGTATTCAATGTCCAGAACAACACTGATCTTTAAAACATAAACCATTTTGTGGTGTATTAGGAAGAAGAACCAAGCCTTCAGAGTTCAAGGAGTATCTTGAGAATGCTCTTGGTTATATGGTTTAGTTTTAAGTTGTCCTCTGAAGTGCAGGGACTCAATGATCCTTTTGGACCTCTACCAGCATGAAATATTCTATGATATTCTATGATTCTAAGAGAAAGTTAGAGCCAATCTTTGAGAGGCTTAATGTTGGCAATGCCACATCAAAACAATTCTATTATAAATCATGCAATATTCATATGTAGTAAAAGCAGAAAAATGGTTATTTCCACTCACTTCAATAATCTGCTGAGTATAACATTTTTTCTGGCAATTATTCATGTTTTATCTTCTGTGTTGGTATGAGAAGAAAAAAAAGTCCTCTCCTATCCTACTACTAGTCATCACATGGACTATTTTCCTCATATTTAAACTGAGAAAATAATTACTACTCTATCTGTATTTTTATGAACAGCATCAGTAATTATTAGCATTCCTGTAGGTGGTTTCCTTCTCAGAGTTCTACAACACCAGAAAGTATTTTAAGTATTTAGACTGCAAATTGGTTAGATACTCCATTGTTTTTATGTTCAAATGGGCTGATCAGGAAATTTCTTGCAGGATCTCATTTCTCATGCCCCATAGGTAAGCTGCTGTTCTCTGGTACAGGTGAGTCAGTCTTTCAGAGTCGCTGACACACTGTCCTGAATTCTCCTACACCAGAATTACACCTCTGTGGAGTCTGACCCAGTTAACATCCAATTTACCTCTAGATAATATAGAACTTTCAGACGGATTTACTTTCCTTGCTGCAACTCCGGCAAAGTTCTTTCACTCAAGGGGCACAGAATAATCCTTAATCTCCTTCCATCTCTTTGCATTTTCAAATTCTAACTTCCCTTTACATGTCTTTATAGACCTTGAAAGTAGGATACTTTCATATTGAGAAAAAGTCTACAGCGTTTGCTGTAGAGGACTGACTGAAACCCTTTCCACAGGAAAGAATGATCTGATAGCACACTGTTCCACATTACACTATTCTTTCTATCAATGTTGTTACTTTCTAGTAAGAAGGAACCAAAGTTTTTATAGACAGTAGAAACAGTCTGATTTTTGAAGTTGGACAAGACTGTAGTTGATGATTTTTTCTTTTTTTTTAGGTATAGCTTCTCAATATTCTATAAGCATCTATCTCCAATTGAAGGCAGAGTACATAAAGAAAAAAGTTCTTTCTAGGCCTCAGGGCAAACCCAAAGCATTCAGGTTGGCTTTGGCTTCGTATTCATCCTCTAAAGCTCAGTGCATACTAAAATCTCCCAAAGACACCAAGGTTTTTTTTTTCTTCTCTATTTTCCTTGGCAACTAAAACACATTTTACGAAACCACATTATGTGCTTCACAGTAATATATGAGATTTCATAAATGGTATAAATGGCCTCATACAAATTCAAAACAGCACAGAAGTCAATAAACTTATATTGCAAGGACTCCAGACCACAGCAGGGAAATATCTCAGCCTTTCAATATTGGTTCATTTTTTCCTTTAAAAAAAAAAACAAACAACCGTTTCCTCTAAAACACTATTTGGTTATATTTAATTTCTTCACTGAATATTTTTCCTAGCTTTTTCTTGAATATCTTCATCAAATTATTTTATCTCCTCATTTAGCACTATTACTTATACACGTACATATATCCACATAGATCTGAAATTGGTTTTATAGGGCAACAGATATTCTATAAAGCATATTATTTAGGATGGCATGAGCTTTGGCTCTACTGGTATGCAAGTAATTTATGGGGAAATATTCAAATCTAATTAATGTAATTCAATGGTACTGGAAGAAAATCTTTGTTCCATGATCATATTTATTGTAGGTATATACTACAGAATTATTTCTGGATTATCTTCGTGTTTATGTTTGATGGCCCAATTGCCAATAAGGTGTTTTTTGGTCTGTTTGTAACAACTTCTGTTAAAAAATATAAAGACATAAATTCAACTGAAAAATTTTAACTGCTTTATTTTTCTGAATATTTTTCATAACTCTCATCAAGAAGCTGGTTCATTTGACATGTGTCCTCTTTTTGTGTTAATCTTGGCTCTCCTGCTATTCATAGCATTCCAAGTGACTGTGATCTTAGAAAAGGCCTCCAAAATATGAGATTTTTATCTTACTGACTCACTTCAGAACTGTACATAAAAACATGTGACATTTTGTGGCCTGATCCCGTGCCCAATGTCTCGTTAGCCTCAGCAAGTGTTGAACATGGTCTTCAGTTCCTTGGTTTTGGTCTTCATAAAGCAGCTTTAAGTCAAACTGTGATTTTAGTTGATTGAGTCATTTAAAAACTGATAAGCACCACATTCTGTCTTTTCTTCTGGATCCCGTGTCTGTGTAATTTGATAACTTGTTTCCTTCTAAATAAATACTCAAAGTAAAAATATTTTTTTGTTTAGCAAAATCACACTGAAAAGTTATATATTTATCATTTGCCATTTGAAAGGAAATTAAAGTAGACATTAGTGAGCAGTATACTCACTGGGAATCAGTGCTGTACATGAAAAAGAAAGGGATGAAAGTTACTTACATTGGTTTCAGATTTTCAGATCTCTTGAAAATATATGACAATTCTTTGACAAATATTCTTTATTTGTGAATCTCCCAGGCTTGAATAAAGGAGAGACAAATTAAATGTATTGAATTATTTTTTACACCATCCCCGTAGTAGAAAGGCTGTAAAAGTCCTAGGACTTCTGCCATTTTCTCTAAATTTTTCTTAAAACAGAGATGTTAACTGAGGGACAAAACAGAAATTTCTTTGCCTAGAAGCAGTAAGTATATCAAGTACTGTCCATTGTTTTAATTTTCTCATCAGGCTGCCCCAGATTCCACCTAGGCCTATCCATTTCAAATGCACCGTTTATTTTCTGAAGCAGATGGCAAATAAAAGTTGCTTAAGAGTTTACCTAAAAGAAGCTGTAGATGCAGGTGAACATCATAAAAGCTTAGGATAAAATAATAAATGAAATAATCAGATTCTCAGGAGATTCTGTTTCTTTATGGCACTACCTTTAGCTTCACCTGTAGTCACTTGTTCATCCATCCTTCTTTGCTAATCTCCAACTTGCAGAGCTTTGTCACAATAGATGTATGACTCTGCCACATGTACCTTTGCTAACATCTGAGGAGACACTGTGACATTTTCTTTGACTAGCATGAGATGAAGAAAATTCAAAGCTTAGTACTTTTATAGACAAATCTGCCTTTTGAATAGGTTAGTAAAGAAGGAAATTTGTCTATGCACTGGGAAGAAATGGAAGGAGAGAGAATATATAAGCCTCACAGTCAAACAAATTCAAAGAACTTAATTCCTTCTAGAAACTCTTTACTGCAGTCGCAATTGTGCTGAGTTGGACAGAAAGAAAACTCCTTGTGAAATTGTTTTGCCTCTACAGAAGAATTTAAATGTGTACTATAATGCTTCGTATTTTACTATCATACTCATTTTTTAATAGCAGCAAAAATGTAGACATTTTAAAGCGACTTTATTCCTGACATTTTATATATATTTATATCAGTATGTGTGTGGATGTGTGTATTCAATGCAGTATTGAAATGCTGCTAAGACATCAGCTACGAAATTGAATGCAATAATATAATATACAGGCATGACCTTTGAAGGCACCAAAGTTAATTCAGTTGTACTTTACAATTTTGGCATAGTAATGTAAATTATGTGATAATTTCTTAAAAATAAAGTCTCTATTTTTTAATCACTTTTAGATATTTGAATTTTCCACTTACAACATGCAGTTTCCTGACCTCATCTTTCAACTCCAAACAAGACATTTAGATATTTCATGTGATGTATTTTTTTCACGTGATGTATTTTATGCAGTTAGGGATCTTGCAGGTATCACTTTGCAAACACCACAGAACACCTTGTGTTCCTGTTTGGCCTGTTGCTGCTCTGCACATCTCCTGCATGAATACAGAATCCTCTGCCAGGTGTTTCTAGCCTCACACTCCTCTTCACCCACAAGATAGAAATAGAGATTTAATGAAAGGAGGTTGCCCAAAAGGGCTTGGAGTGGGGGCTGGTCCTTTGACAATAATGAAAATATCAATCCTTTATGGCCAATAACAGCAGCATTTTTTCTTCTGTATAACTTCAACAGATTGTATCCCACTTTTATTTCTCGCACGATTGCGTTGCTTTTGATTTGAAACCTAACTTAAATAAAAAGGTGTTTCTTGGAAAAATGGATTAGATGTACAAGCTGGTTTTTTTATAGAGATGAAAGCTACGAGAAGACAGATTTATACATTTACACCACCTAAATTACAGACTAGGGTATTTAATACCATTTACAAAGTACCACTCTGCTGGTAATTTTCTAATTCTCATCAGGTACTTAAGTGGATTTTGGTTACCAGCATACCTTTTCATTTATTTTGCAATACTATCATTACAGTAAATGTATATAATTTTGAGTCTCATGCAAAACCAGTAGACAACCTTTGCAGCTAAAGGAAACAACATGCGTACAACAGACAATTTTATGATCTATGAGCATGTTCCCGCAAGACAAAACATGTGAATAACTTTTGAAGTTAATTGGTTTATTCATATAATTAAAGAGATTTAGGTGCTTAAGCTTTGCAAGATTAAGCTTTGCAAGTAGTAATAGTCATTATAATAACTATGGAAGGCAGCTCAAATGAGAACTGAAACAATAAAAAGTAAAATGACTCAGCAGTGGTGTAACCACTGCTTGGTTACTTTAAACAAGGGTGTGCTAAAGTGGGTTCACAGGATTACTTAAAGGAAAATTAAATTTGTTATAGGTTAAAATCTTCACTTTTGCTAAAATGTTTCCTAGAAAAACTGGAAAAAATGAGCAGATCTGAGACATTTTTCTATTAATTTTTATAGTGTAGAATGATCTTAGCTTTGTTTGATATGACTGGTTTGTGGAGCCTATAATTTTTTCCTATAACTTTTCAATATTAAATTCTGTCTATAGATGGCACTATTTTCTTGCTATTTCAGAGAATCCAGGAAAGCTTCTTGACATACACAAGACATTTCTTGACCTTTTGTGTGCCATAATCCAGCAGTAAGGGCATAAAATGACCAGTTTGCAATTTGCTTTAAAAACATAAAAAAGAGCTTTTATTTTGTATGTTTGTTTGTTTGTTTTTAAGATTATAAAGACTATTGATGGAAAAGAGGATCAGAATGTCAGCTGTAGATTTGTAAAACATATTTTGAATGTCTTTCATACATTTAAAGACTCAACCTTTTGAAAATGAGTGAATACTCTTAAAAAAGGAAAGAACATGCTATAAAGTCAAGTCTTGTCCTGGTAGTATGACTGTAATAATATAAAATGTTGATCTAAGTGCTTCCTTTTAAAAATTTAGACTATATCATTATACGTGTCTTCTGTTTCTAAATCTGCATTCGTTAGTTGAAAAAAGCAATATGATTTCTGTATTAGACAATTTTGAATGTGGTATTTATATACTTACTTCAGTAAAGCTGTACTGATAGTGTGTTCTAAGCATTTATCTAAGCATTAGGATATGACCTTCATAAATTGTATGGAATAAATAACGAATAGTAGACATTTTAAATATCTTTCACAGTTGTGAAGCACTATGATGTTGTAATTGACATTATTATCATACAGATTTTGACTATTAATTCCAATTTAATTTAAGCCTGTTTAGTAGAATGAGGTACAGAACTCTCAATTGATCTTTTTATTGCAAAGACATCAATTGATTCAGAAATAATCTGTCTAGTTTTGAAAACATTAATAATGAATGAGAATGTTATTTATTTCTTTACATTTAAAAAAAAGTTTGCATAATTTTTATAGAATCACAGAATCCTAGGTCATAAAACGTTTTGTGTTGGAAGGGATCTTTAAAAGATCATCTAGTTCCAGCCCACCTGCTAAGGGCAGGGACACCTTCCACTAGATCAGGTTGCTCAGAGCTCCATCCAGCCTGGCCTTGAGGCCTTCCAGAGATGGAGCATTTGCAATTTCTCTGGAAAACCTGTGCCAGTGCTTCACCACCCTTGCAGTAAAGAATTTATTCCTAATATCTAATCTAAATCTCCTCTCTTTTAGTTTAAAGACATTCCTTCCTGTTTTATCACCACATGCCCTTGTGAAAAATCTCTCTAGCTTTCTTGGAGGCCCCCTTTAGGTACTGGTGGGTTGCTATAAGGTCTCCTTGGAACCTTCTCTTCTCCAGGCTGAACAATCCCAACTCTCTCTGCTTGAATTCATAGGAAAGGTGCTCCAGCCCTCTGATCATCTTTGTGGCCCCCCTCTAGACTTACTCCAAGAGGTCAATGTCCTCCCTGTGCTGGGGACTCCAGAGCTGGACTCACTACTCTAGGTGGGATCTCATGAGAGCAGAGTAGAGAGGCAGTCACCTCTTTCAACCTGTTGGCCACCCTACTTTTGATGCAGCCCAGAATATGTTTGGCTTTCTGGGCTATGAGTGCACAGTGTCGGCTCATGTCCAGCCTCTCATCCTCCTGCAACCCCAGGTCCTTCTTGGCAGGGCTGCTTTTGATCTGTTCATCTCCCAGCCTGTGTTGATACAGGAGGTTTCCCCAGCTGAGGTGCAGCACCTTGGTATGAGATTCCCTTGGGCTTACTTCTTCAATATAGGCAATGCGCTATTTATGGCAAAGAAAAACGATTAAGGACTAACACAGAACAAAATATATTGAAATAATTCAATATATGTATAGATGATGTAGAAACTTCTGACGTCATGAATACAAAGAAAGTGCATGTCATACATAATTTTTTCAAAATTTAATCAAAATATCTATGCAACCTGTTTAACCTTATTAGGAATACAGCCTCCAAACCAGCCGACATGCAGGCCACACTGAAATTTCAAATCCAGATTTATAGACAAAATTTTGAGATCGTGTCCATCTCTTCTGCCTTTTTCTATGGTTTAAGAAATATACTGTGGTAGAATTTCCATTGAAAACCTATTGCTTCCTGTGTAAGCTTTTTTAGCACTCTTTCAATATGATACATTACTTAAGGTTTCATCTTCAGCCCAGAAACCTCCATAATGCTGTTTGCTTTAATATTCCCATAGGAAGACCTAAGACAAATTAATAATTCCTAAACATTAAAATAATTCAAATGGTAGTGACCCAGAAAACAAAGCGGAATTTGCTGGTTAGCAAAGAAAGTATTTGGGATCAGGAAGTAATGGGCTGCCTCAACAACCATTAAAAGCAAAATAATAATAATAATAATAATAATAATAAATAGCTCACATAAAATTTTCCAGGAAATTCAAATGAGCATCAAGAGATCCTTTATTCACTGAGGCAAAAAGAGAAGAAGAAATGAAATGAGACAACTCATGAAGATAGAGTCAAGACTGAAAACAACCTAATGCTGTCCCCAGAAGTGGAGAAATCAGAGAATCACAGAATGGGTCAGGCTGAAAGGTACAACAGTGGGTCATCTGGTCTAACTTCCCTGCTCAAGCAGGGCCATCCTAGAGCACATTTGTATTGGGACGGAGTTGGGATGATATTTTTGGTCTGTGTTTGGCCCTAGCCACCTGCAGAAGTTTATAGTTCTCCCTGCCAAGTTCACTGATAAAGCAGTGAATTTGGCCTTGGAGGGAGAACTTCTGTATAAACTGTTTTAATTGGTCTTTTGTGATTGGTCAAGGGCTCGTCATGGGCATTTGGAGGAGAAAGTGATGATGACATGATGAAGGCTCTCCCCCAGACTCAATTGGGAAAGACCCCTCAGGACTTACTGCACCTGCATGAGGGGATTTCCAAAGTGCTCACTCATGTGCAGGAGGGGTGCACTTACATAACCAAGGGGGTGGGACTGAGAACCCCTGACGGGGCGGTACTGGCCACACCTCCCCAGGGCAGGTGCTCTCAATGAACTGTATAAAAGCAGACACGTTTTCCACGGTTAGGGCTGGCTCTTCATGAAGGACCGAGTTGCTTTTAACGGGGCCGCCTGCTAAAGTGGGAGCCTGCCAGCCCTTCGGAACACGCAGTTGCTGCAGAGAGGCTTTATTACTACTTAGGGTGGGTAAGACTCTCTTATAGGTGACACCTGGGTGAGTAGGGTGTCGAGCCTTCTTTCTAGGGTCTTTTGTTCACTTTTTCCTCCTCCCTAATCCTTTTTTCCTTAGGCACCTGTTTTTTTCCTTTTTCCCTGTTTGCCACCTTTCATAATAAATAGTTACTTTGTTAACTGGCAACGGTGTTTAGTTTTCCACCTTCCAGAATCTCTCGAGCCTTTTTTCCCTGATACAGTAACCCCTTCCCGGTCACACACATTACACAGGATTGCACTCAGATGGTTCGTGAATATTTCCAGTGAGGGAGACTCCACAACCTCTCTGGGCAATCTGTTCTGGTGTTCAGTCATCTGCACAGTAAAGAAGCTCTTCCTCACGTTCAGGTGGAACTCCCTGTGCATCAGTTTCTGTCCATTGCCTCTTGTCCTATTGCTCGGCACCATCAAGAAAAGCCTGTCTCCACTCTCTTGGCACTCTCCCTTTGTACTTATAGACATTGATGAGATTCCCTCTCAATTGTCTCTTCTTGAGCCTGAACAGGTCCAAATTCCTCAGCCTTTCATCATAAGATAGTTACTCCAGTCCTCTAATCATCTTTGTAGTCCTCTACTGGACCTGCTCCAGGAACTCCATGTCTCTCTTTTATTGAGGATCCCAGAACTGGACACAGGACTCCAAATGCACCTTACCAGGGCTGAGTAGAGGGGCAGGATCACCTCTCTTGAGCTGCTGGCAACACTTTTCCTAACAGACTGTAATTGTGGATACCCTTCTGGAAGATTTGTAACGAGGAGATAAGGGCTTGTTTCACTTAGGAAGTATTTCCTGCCTAAGAAGTACCTTTCTCCAAGATAGTTGGATTTATTTTTTTTCCTTCTGCATTCCGGAGAAAGGTTGCAGGCTCTTTCTCTCTGGGATGAGGAGAGATAAACAGATCTTACAGGCCTGCCTGGGTGGGGGGCAGAGAAGACAAAAGCCTTGAAGAGAACAGGAGGCATGTATTTCTGAGTCAGTGCTTTTTGCAGTACAGATAGAAGTTTTTCCCTGTAAGTCTAGTGTTCTCGACTTTGGAATAAATTTTTCAGAACTCTTTCCAACACCTAGCATTTCGAGGGTCCCTGCATGTTATCTTACTTCACGTGGACCCATTGACCTTCTTGACCACAAGGACATACTTCTGGCTCATGGGCAGCTTTTTGTCCACCAGGATCTGAAGGTCCTTCACAAATTAAAGATGATGACAGAAATGGTGCAAAGGCAGAACAGCTGGTGGAAAGAAAAGATGGAAATAATAACTTGAGGAGAAGGTGCAGAGTTAAGGCACTTAAAAAAGGAAGTGAGGGGCAAATATCTCCATCCTAGAAGACCAAAAGCTTTAACACATGAAACCACAGATCAGGCTGCAAATCGCTCAAGACCCAGCTTGTTGCTAAACAAAGGGTGGTTTGTCAAGGTCATCCTCTGATGATGAGTGCTCACCCCCTCTGCACCTGGGCTGGTTTTAGGCAGATCAGAGGTTTTGCCACCACACATCCAAAAACTCTCCTCCTCCTCTCTAGCTGGGGGGGGTGCAAATTTGGCCTCAGCAAAGCACTCTGCTGCTTTTGCAAGTGGCCAATTGTTTGATTCATTAACTGTTAACATTTCAGTCTCTCACATGCATAGAAATACCACCTTTCTGTTCAACAAAGAACCTAAAACTGTTATCTGGTGATGCTTGACTATGTCTAATTAATTTCAAACCATTTTCAACAGAATTTATAATAAGGTTTCAATGCCAGCTTCTGTGCCTGCACACTTAATTGTACACAAACATAATTCCTACAAATTCTGAAAAAAGTTACAGATGCTACTGGAATAAACTACCAACTTGTGAAAATGATTGTGATATTGGACTTATTTTGTAAAAGAGAAGTTAATTTAAACTATTTTCAAAACAATGAGAAAGACCAGTGAGTATGAGTCATATCACAAAAGTAATCCTTAAAAGTGTAAAGTTAATATCTAAAATTTTTGCAGTGCTGTAAACACAATTCAGTTGCTCTTTCTGAATTTTTATATTTGAGAGATAGGAACACTGTGTTCAAGGCTACTTTCTTTTGTGCTTCTTTGGGTATAGTTAGATAGTCCTCAGTTTTTATAAGAAAATAATAATTTGAAATCCTGTCCGTGAAAGATACAATGGTGTTAATGTGTCCTCAGAACCTGAAACATATATTGATAAAACGGAAATGCTCTGGAGGTAAATTTATTTCACTTGTAATTCATTTGCTTCCTGCCATAATTGAACAAAGGAGTTGAGTAACTGCCAGAGAAAATGAGAAGTTAAGCATTCAATCACCATGCCTGCGATTCCAAAATTTTAATTGCATCGTTCACTGAAAGACTTTGGAGGGAAAACTTCTGAAGACGGAACATATCATGAGTATTGTAATGCTGACAGTCTTTTTTTCTTATTCCAAACTTCTCAATCACTGCCAAACAAGTCTACCCAGCTCCAAGGAATGCTACTCTGGTATGGACAGTTCCTGCGTCAGTCACTGAGGAAATGCAGGAAGATTATGCAGATGAAGAATGATCATGTGGATCTTCAGGGGAAAGGTATAACAATAACATTCCTTAGTTATGTTTGAGTATTTAAATGAAGCTGAAACTTTCATGTACACCAATTGCAAAAGCAGTGTCCTACCGTCTCATTTGTAAGTACTTGATTGAGATGTTGGGAGCCAGATTGACAGGGGAGCTAGTTAATTTTGCAGACACCCACTGTCATGAACAAAATCTGTGCCTAACCCAGCAGGTGTCTAAAACTTTTGCATCAGCTTTCCTCTGGGAAAGCTGTTGGTGTACTGTTCTAGCCAGCAAAGTCTTCACAGCATTGAGATACTTGGCAGGTGATTAAGGCCTTAGCTCTGCCAAGGTTCACAAAATTTTCACCTACTTTACCTGGAAATCTCCAGCCAACAGATGTGCTCAGGCATGAAATAATTAACAATGCATTTGCCTAGAACAAGAAAATGAAAATTCACATGAGTTTATTGCTTTCACTCAGATAATCACTTGGAGGTGTGAGGGCTGGCTTCCTGCCTCTGTGCCAACAAATGTTCTAATCACTGAATCAGTACTTTCCAAACTGGTGGGGAGGGCAGATGCAGGAAGGGGAAAGGAGCACATGAAAAAAAATGTATTATTTCCATTTGTGATGGTGAAGGAGGTCTGGCTGGGTTATTTGCATTTACAATAATGAAGAAGGGCTAACTGGCTTGCAATGGGCAAGTGTAGAAGGTGTAGGTGTAGACCTGTGAGACATCAGCATTTTAAAGGAGGAAGGTACTCTGCAGGAGTCATTGCTGCATATCTGCCTTTCTGGTGAGTCCCGAGCTTGTGTTCTCGTTGGAGTGGAATACCTCTGAAAGAAGTGAGTGAGCAATTCCCCATGCTTAACTGACATTGCAGCATTCTGCTCCCACACTCTTGGTGAGTAATCCCAGTGCCGGACTACTGACTGTCAGTTCCTACTTTGTTTGAAACTACTTGATGGTTTCCAGGCATTTGAAAGAAGAGCTTAATGTTGTGAATCTCTGAGAACACTAGGATACTAACAAGAAATGCCACTTAAATTACTCCCTCTTTCAGAGATATCTATCACACCGAGAATCTAAATCCTTCTTCAAGGAATTTTGAGCCCCCAGTTGCCGAGCATTTAACTGTCCCCACCCTAGGGTGGCTAATTTGAAAGGTCTGCATTTCACAGTGTAGAAGATGATCTAAAATTTATGTCTCAAAAAATCCCCAAGATTCTCCCATGAATTTATTCATTTGTGGTATTTTAGGAATGGCATGCAGCACACTGAGAATGTTAACTGATGCAAATGTAAGTGCCACTGAGTACGTTTTTAAAGCCAAACGAGTGTTCTTCAGAATAACTTTCCGCTGAAGTTGGAGAAGTTCCACAGAAAACTGAGATGAAATTTAGTAAGTTGCAGCATGACAGATACAGAAGTGTCCTAGAATTTTGCTAGCACATCACAGAGGTGTTAAACCTTCCACAGTCAAGTCTGTGTTTGAAATAACTTAGACAAGAACCATTCCTATTAATGCTATGCAAACACCCTTATTTAGATTCAAAAGTGATTAGTCCCTGTGACAATTATTACATCAAACAGACATAGAGAGGTGCTTGCATCAGCTGTCAATATGGTGCTGAAGCAGAGAGGGATAAAGCTACTTTTACTCTGGGGTTCAGTAAAAATAAGGAATGGACTGTGTATTTTTCAAATAAACAATTTTTACCTCAAAATTTACCATTATAGTTACATGAAAACTTTATTACCCTTACTGCCTTCCCATTATTGTCTTAAAACACTGGTTTCCAAATAAATGCAATGACAGACCTGCTTGAGAATGTTTCTTAGGTTTATAAAAGAAGGACTGTGGAAAAAATTCTGTTTAAAGGAAATAGGAAAGACATAAACTGCTCTGTGAAGTAGCAGCTTCTAAATTTCTCATTAAATGATTCCTCTGTTTTTCTGGTAGCTCAGATTTGAAGGCATTTGGCAATAGACTCAACACCTTAGAGCTGTGTTCTAATCTAGACGCAATATGTAGCTTTTTTTTCCACCCTGAGAGATGATGTACAGTTTATATGAAATCTCGCAGGGAATTCTTTTGTGTGAAATGCTTATTCTGAACTTCAGTTATGCAAAGTCCTTATTCTCTAGTCAGTCTTCGTTTAGCTTCTCTTAATTTTTAACGGGAAATCTTGGAATTAAGACCTTAACTGAAATATTTGTGTGTCTTACTTTTAGATGTTATTTGGCTAAGACATTATGAGTGTCTATGACAGGAGACAAAGAGGTGGTGCCTGAGGCAAACTGGTAGAGCACAGTGATTTATTATTTTTATTGCTGGCAAAGAACCACTTTTTAGATGCTGTGTGTTTTATAA
This sequence comes from Pipra filicauda, assembly GCF_003945595.2. Taxonomy (NCBI): domain Eukaryota; kingdom Metazoa; phylum Chordata; class Aves; order Passeriformes; family Pipridae; genus Pipra; species Pipra filicauda. Next base: position 757,326 of record NW_024104576.1, read on the forward strand.
ATAGCAGACCATGTATTCTGCATGCTTCAAGCATGTAATTTGGTAAATGTGGGACTCTTACTAAAACTTGACTTGCTGAAGGATTTGTGATTTATCTCAGGGTAATAAATAAGTGATGTGGGTTCATTTGAACCCGCTGAACTGTCATTCTGCCATGTTTAAATACTTCTTTTGTAGGTGACAAACTTTTGTAGATCAGATGGACTGATGTTTTCTTTCGCTGCGGCTTTGTTGTGTGCAGCAAAAGTAACTGTTTCCCATTTGAGTACTCAAAAGTAACAAAGGGCAAAGTTTTAATGTAATTAGAGCTTAAATGTACTGCAATAAATTATTTCCTTGTTATTCTGATTTAATCTATACTACATTTTTTAGTAACTGGCTTGCTTCTAATGGTTTGTTGCCATGCTTCGAAATGTTATGCAAAGTATATTCAGCTCTGTAGACAACAGAAGTGAATAAAATTTTAAAATTTCATATTTAAAATGTATGGCCTGACAACTGTTCTTCAGAAAGTTGGAAGAGCTTTCTTTTTACTGTGTAAGTTTTGTGTCTAAATATAGAGGAGGAAGTAACACAAATAGCATATGAAACACACAGCTTATGAAACTTGCTAAAATGATCAATGCATTTTATCCCAAGGGAATTTTTTTTTCCCCATTCTCTCCAGTGAACATTGAAAAAGCAATTTTTTCAGTATGAATTCTTATCTGTCATAAAGTCACTTATTCTGTTAGTCTGTGTTTTACTTAAGAAATGTGACTGTGGCCTGCATTACAAGTGTTTTCCCTCAAGCTCATTTCAAACAAAGCTCTAGTGAGTAATGAAAAGGTAAACCATAAAGTAAAAATGATCAAGACCTCAGTGATGTCAAACATTGGGTTTTTGCAATTATTCATTCTAGTAGAATTTACTGGGGAAGGGGGGCAAAAATTAACTACTCACCTGGATGCTTAGCTTGACATCTGGGCCTCAGTAATTTCCTTTCCTGATGCAGTTCTATCAGTATTGAAAGAGTTAAACATATACAAAAGAAAAGAAAGGTGTGAGGGGAATTATTGCTGTAACACTGGAAGTCTTTCAAAAAGGAAGAGAATTAAGAAGTAAGGCTTCTTTGAGATTCTTTTTACTGCATATTTGTTTGAAGATTGCCTCCTCCTGCCCACCTTTTGTAATGGTTACTCCTCCACCTGACCTGAATCCCTGAATGTGGCTGATTGGACGTCGGCTGTTGGCTCTGCATGTTGTCAGTCTGCATGGTGAAAAGAGGCTTAAAAACACCTGTGGCTGCTGAGTCAAGTAGTGGAGAACTAATAGTAAGACTGGGATAAAACAAGAGTGCTTAATGTACCCTCTATCCTGGCAGAGCCTCCTCTGGGGAGATAATAATTTTTGGCTCCTCAAATCTGTGCCAGAGCCTTGTGTATAAAACCAGTGATACACAAATGAATTATTCCAGCCATAACATGGATGTAGCTCTAGATATTCTGTTGCTCTTTAGTCACTGGTAATTCTCAGGGATTTGTCTCATGGTAGAACAATTGCAGATACTGTGGGTTTGCTGCACACCCAGAGAAACAGATTATGGCTATTAACCACTGAGAATATCTCACTGTTTTAATGTTGTGCATAAAAGTTCCCTGACTTTTTTGAGCAGTAACAGAAGATCTTTGTTGTGAAATCACAGGAAACCTCTTTCTGGCACCCAAAGATCTTTTGCTGAAACTACTTTATATGCCAAATATGTCTCCCATGTGAACATATTATAAATCATCCGTGTTTTATTGAAAAAAATAGTACCAAGCTCTGACAAAGGGTACTCTCAGTAGGTTCAGTTGTTTGTTCCCGTCTTAAAAGAGGAATGTTGAAATCTGTTGTGTGAGCAGGAATTCCTGGCAAAATAAACTCCCGGGAATGCTGGAGACATAACAGTTTCTCTCAGCTAATAAACACTGCAGAATCTTATTAAACTAGTCCAGCCAGCACCAGGGTAACTGCTCCAAACTTTGCATGAGTTGCCAAAAAGGAAGAATAGATGCACTTCATGTAGAAGGAGTAGTATGGTACTTATTTGTTAAGGTGCACACACCTGAAGGGAGCTGGGCTGTGCTGCCCTTTGTGCAGGAGAAAAGCTGTCCTTGGATTCAGTGGGTTTGGATTGACTCACCTATCCCTTCAACAGTACTTTAATGAAAATACTGAACTCCCATAACACTGTTATTATTTTGGATAAAGTCTCTAAAGTAGCACCTAATCCCAAACTGTTTGGAAACTAAGTGTTTCATGGAAATAGTACTTAGCACTTAGGGAATGCAGAAGGTTGGTTTCTGCCCTGAATTATTCTGGACCAATTTATATTTGTGTTCCTGATCTCAGTGTCTGTATTTTTTTTTTCCAGAATTTTTAACCTAATTTTCCTCCTCATGTTAACATGAACAGTTTGTTCAAACTAGATCTATGAAAGCTACTGACAGATGCACACATCTGTCAAGGGGATTGAAGTCAACGGGTGAGGGAGAAGCAATCTGCTCAATGTCACTGTAGCCTTTAATCACAGCTAAGGAAAAATTTGGTTATATTTTGCTATTATAGATATAGGCTGATACCATTAAATCCAGGCAGATTACACTGAATTCTTGAACTCAGTTTTGGTCCTGTGAATTTATGAGGGAAATGTCAAGGGAGAGGGCTGTAATGTGGGATTTAAGAGAGCCTTTGACGCTGAAGAGATGCTGAGATCAGAAAGTGGTTTGGTGTTTTGGTTGTTTTTGTTTTTTTTTTTTTTCATTTAAGACCGTATAGTGAATTCCAGTTGAATTTTTCAAAGTAAGAAATTGTGAATAAAACCCTTTTAGATCTGCTGGACTAAATTTCTGCCCATGGCCTTGTGCTCCATGGGGTAGAGTTTACATCAGAACCCCAAGATATATAGAGATGTCAAATTCCGTTTTTTCGGAAGAAAAGAATGTATTTGTGGAGTGTTTGAATTTTCACAGCCTGTCACTCAAATGATGCTATTGGCAAGCTTAGCCTGCTTTTCCTGTGCTAACAGAAGAGTGCCAGGTGGCAGCTAAGGATGGGAAAGAGAAAGAAGAAACTTAAGACCACTGGAGAAGGTAATTAGAGAAGCCTGTGGCTGAAATTCTTCCATTGTGCACGTTATTTTCCATAGCGCTTCAAAATCTGATAGCTCTTTAGTGGATGGAAGAAAAGATCTTTCTAAAACATGTAACTTATTAGAGGAAAATAAATGTGCAACACATTCTCTAATTTGCACTTAGTTTGCAGCTTGGCAAACTGCAGAATTATATGCTTTACTGTCACATGATTAAATTTTGTTTCTAAAAATGTTTTTATATGTGGTTTAAGCTCTCTCTGAAACTAGGAATCATGCTATTTTGAAATGCTGAGATACTCACAACGTGTGTTTGCAATTTTCTTAGCATGCTTCCTGGTTTTTAGTATGGTAGCTCTAGTAACATATCCTGTACAAGAACAAGAAAGGTGTCAAGATACGGCTACAAGGGGAAAAGAGTCAACAAAATCAATTTACCCCTGAGTAAGCAGACATGGGGTCTCAGCATGACAAAATAACTTTTTGCTGATTGAGCAAGGGATGCTTCCAGTAGCAACTGACAGAATTGTCCTACTTGTATATAATTTCAGAGCAAATTAGTGTTAGTAGTATCTCAAGTCCAAATTAGCTCTTTGGACAGTGTGTCTACACACTTTCTCATGGTCATGGCAAATGTACAGCTGTGCTCATGTTAGGAAAAATTAAGCAAATAGTAGAATGTTTAAACGGTCTGTAAAATATATGCACACAAATACCACACATTACTTCTAGAGTGTCCACAGTGCTTCTCTGTTCTTTTTTATAATTTTTAAAAACTCAACTAAGAACATTTTATTGGCAAGAATATTCATAGAGATAGAGTGCTTTGGCTACATCTGTGAATAGCAAGAGCCATTCCAGAAATGTTTACACAGGCATCTTCACTGCCTCTTGCATGTTTAGAAGTTGTTTATTCAGAAAGGATAAGCAGGTTTGTGCAAAATATGTAAAATAGAAGTACTGGCTTTTCTTAATACACTGTGAAAAACCTGTAGGTTGAAATCTCCTTGCATAAATATTTTCATTTTTTTTAACATATCAACAGTTTCATTCAAGAAATTACACAACAATAGGTAATTTAAAAATAAGTAGCACATAATATCTCCAAGACAGAGCTTAGAGTCTAAAAGTTGTTTAAAAAATTTGTAGTAAAAAGCCTAAAACGAGATGATGCACAAATTCAGTTGAGGAATCAAGGACATAATTCAGCCATTGGAATGAGTAATAAATAGTATACCTGTCCAGTGAAGCTGTAGGTCTTCTGTCTGTGAATGTCTTTGACTCTGGAAAGGAATTTTTTTTCCCCCCGAGATATTTATTTACAAAGCACAAACTATTTGGCTTACAAGGGGAGTTATTAGATGAAGTTTTATAGCTGGTATAATACAAGTGGACAGGCTAGATGATCTAATGATCCATAGTCAGAAAATATATTAATGCAGAGGTCTTAACTTACTGAATGTATTTATTAAATAGATAGTTTTCAAAGAAACCTATAGGAACTAGGCACCTAAATCCCCATAAAATTAAATCTCATTCAGTGTTTTTTCCAGTCACTTCTATCCAACTCCTCTGCCTTTTCTTGCTATGAATGTAGAATAAAAGTCTCCTGAGAAAGAAAAAAGAAGAATAAAATTCTGAGTATTTTACACTTTCTGAAATTCAGTGGATTTCTTTATGGACTCAAAACAAAGTGTTTCTTAAGAGAGGATCAGCAAAGTGAAATCTGGTCATGTTTCCTAACACACAATGTGAACATATCTGGTTTGTAAATATTGGAGTATGTTTTCTTCAGCTTTCAAGCTAATCAAATCCTGGCACTATTTACAGAAAAGGGGATTACTTATCCCCTTGTTTCTTTTCCTTTTTTATTCCCTTGATACTTGACAGACTGGTGGTAATGCTGTAAAATGAAAACCTGCAAGTAGCATATGTTATCACAAAATCACAGAATGGGTCAGGCTGGAGGGCACCACAGTGGGTCATCTGGTCCAACCTCCCTGCTCAAGCAGGGCCATCCTAGAGCACATTGCACAGGATGGCATCCAGATGGTTCTTGAATATCTCCAGTGAGGGAGACTCTACAACCACTCCGGGCAGTCTGTTCCAGTGCTTGGTCACCTGCACAGCAAAGAAGTTCTTCCTCATATTCAGGTGGAACTTCCTGTGCATCAGTTTCTGCCAATTGCCTCTTGTCCTTTTGCTTGACACCACTGAGAAAAGCCCAGTTAACACCTCTTGACACCACCCCTTCAGATACTTATAGAAAGTTATGAGGTCTCCTCTCAGTTGTCTCTTCCCAAGGCTGAACAGGCCCAGCTCCCTCAGCCTTTCCTCATATGAGAGATCCTCCAGTTCCTTAACCATCTTTGTTGTCCTTTGCTGGACCCACTCCAGGAGCTCCACGTCTCTCTCATACTCAGGAGCCCAGAACTGGACATGGCTTTCCAGATGTTCCTCACCAGGGCTGAGTAGAGGGGCAGGATCACCTCCCTAATGCACACCAGGATACCATTGGCCTTCTTGGCCACAAGGGCACACTGCTGGCTCATGGACAACTTGTCATCCACCAGGATGCCCAGGTCCTCCTCTGCAGAACTGCTTTCCAGTAGGTCAGACTGTACTGGTGCATGGGATTATTCTTCCCCAGGTGCAGGACCCTGCATTTGCCCTTGTTGAATTTTAAATAGTTTATCCCTGCAGCAAGATAATATTTCTGCATCAATGTACGTGAATTGAGGAAAGGATTTTTCCATGTCATCTCACCTGACATGACTGGTGTCACCTGGATGCCACCCTTTGTCCATTCCAGACACCACTGTGTATTGTTTAAAGGAAGCAAGTGTGAGGTTAGAGTGACCAGAGATTCTTTGGAAACTACTTTAAATGCTCTGATCAAAAAACAGATTATATGCTGGGCTTTTGACCAAAAGTTTCAGTTCTGAAATTCTCCTCTATACTAATACCTACTCCTGAAAACTTTCGACCCTCAACCTCTTAGGTGCTAAAAAATTTGCTTTGAACCACTGTCACGTGAATAGGGGAGAGTTCCTCAACCCTCAGTGTTTGATTTGTTTGTCATCACCCCAGGAAAGATGAGACCCTTGTGCCTGACCTGTCTGTCAGCATCCACAGTGGTAACCCTTCACTGATCCGTTGTGCTGAATTGGAGGGCTATTTGACTGTCCTTTTCTGGGAACTACACCAACAGCATAAGGGAGACCCCTCAACAGGTCTTCCCACTGTATTTGAGTGTGTTACCCACTGTTGGCAACTGCTAGTGCCCAGGAAGGACCATGACCAACAGTTTACGGAATAACACTCTTTATTAATATAAAATTGTGACAGGTCAAGGCTTGAAAATTGCCGGTTGTAGTAACTGACTGCTAAAATGTATTTAAAGCAATATGCAAACAAGCTATAATCCCCAATAAAAATATTTAGCACATATAGTGTACAGTTCTTACCCAAAGGTGTCCCAACGGGGTAGAAAACAGGTTCAGCCCATCAGCTGATCCCAGCAGTTACGATGGTGTCTTCTCTAACTTTTCTCCCACTCTTGGCTTACTTTTATACTATTTCTTTATGTTTAGGTGGAGCTTGAGTGACTTTATTCATAAAAACCTTTGTTGCTGATTGGTGTAAAATTCTCTTGCTTCACTTTTAAAGATACAGTTGACAGGTGCGGTGCAGTTTATGAGCTGCAAAATACTGTCGAGTTCCCCTCCCTGCCAGAATTTCCACAGAGCCTGGCCACAGTGTCTCCACTCTGCTTCCACCCTCCATTCCAACCTCCTTTGGCAGGTGCTTACGGTTGTAGACTGTGTGTACGGGGAATCATCACAGAATAGGTTTGAGCATGTCAACTGCAGTCCGTACAGGGAGTAGGAGCTGCATTTTACCCTAAAATTTCCATACCATTAAAACTTCTATTAGAATGTGAATATAACTTCTCAGTTTCCTCTAATTTTTTCCCCCCAGCCATCTTTCCACACCCATGCATAGGAACACCTCTGTTGGAGTGTTTGGCTCGCCTAAAAGCATTGTCACAATCCATTTACTAAAGTACATCCTTGTCTGTCTGTCCTACTTGCAGACCTTGTCTGCAGATCTTCTCAAGATCTTCCCATTAATGGGATTGGGCTACTGGGAAAAAAAAAAGGCAATAAAGAAATTTACTACCTTTTTAAAAGACATCAGGTAGAAGTTCTTTGCTGTGAAGTTTGATCAGCAGAGTTTAGGAAGGACACTACTGCTAAGTCTCAAGCAACATGGGCATAGATGCCCACCACAAGAGTTTAACCCCTTATCACTGCAAGTTTTGGAAAATATTTTGTTTCTTAAAAGCCCAGCTGCTGAATATGTACCTACTGCCTGGGAGGAAATACTTCAATTTCAACAGCTATTTTAATTCTGTATTTAATAAAGATGAGAATATTTAGATACCACAATTCCTAAAGATTCTTGAAGAGTATCTCATCACCTGTAAAGGGAAGTTTCCATGCCATTTCACTCCAGACTTTAAAAGTGATTCCCCAACTAAAGATTGAAGAGGTTTCTCAGTCCTCTGATGTTCACCTCGTCTTTATGTGCTAGTTTGGTTCTTTCTTGAGAGTTTTGCTTTTCAGCCACAGGTCACAGTGAATAATCTTTATCATAGCCAGGAGCCTGTCTTTGAAGATTATACACCTGCTCCTGGCTGTAACCACCTGAACTGAGAGTGTTGTTCAGTGGAATTTTCCCCTCTATTGCCTGGGACAAATCCCTGGAGCATTATGGTGAGACAAATTACACAGCGGCTGTGTAAAATTAGCTAATGAGGTTTCAGTGAACACATTTGCAGTACAAAAAGTAGTATCAACAATTCAATTGGCATCACTGCTCCCTCTGTCAGAAGCCCAACATGACATTGAGAGTGCTGTACTATTGCGGTTTTGTGTTTTGTCCAACAGACACATGCATCCTACTTATGCATGGGAGCTCAAATGCCTGAAGGAATATGTTTCAGCCACAGTAGAGGGTGGTGTTCTTCCTAAATTCCCATGTGAATAATTAATCTGCTATGTGTGAAATGTCTTTTGCTTTCATTCAGGGATGATGCTTGCCACTTTTTCTGCTTTGGTACTGATGTCGGAGAACTGCTCTTTGATCAACAAGTTGGAAGTATTGTCTCCTAGTACCTCTGTAAAGTTTCTACTTCAATTAGTAAGGCCATTTTATTACTGTAAATTATAATTACCACTAAATTAAAGAAAAAACATCATTATATTTATGCCAAAGATAGTCAATTAAAAATAAACATCTGTCTCTATCCGGTTTTTCTCCTGAATTTTAGGGGCAGACTTTAAATAAATTAAATGATTCGTGAGTTCATCCTGGCTGGATATCAGTATTTTTTCTGATGCAGAAAGGTTAATGAGCTGTAAAGTGAAAATTAAAATATTCTAAATGCTAAGTCTGATTCTAGTAGAAGTAACTTATGTGCTGGTAATTTCCTTTCAGAGCTTCTGTACTCTGTGGTGTCAATAATTACTTAGGGATTGGTTAGTACATGGACTATCAGCATAACAGGCTGTCTTTTAATGCTCTTTTAAAGGTATTATTAGGACTTTTCAGAATATACATTTCCATGTACTTTACCTAAGAAAGACCTTTTGGATGTTTTGGGTGTTTTCTGGTGTCACAATTCCTCTCTACAGCATAGCCAAGACAAATGCAGGCACTTAAAGGGTAACTATGATTTGGCCAACTAGAAATTAAACAATTGAGAAAGCCTATTGCAGTTGGCCCAAGTTGTGTCCCAAGTTGTCTCCCAAGTTGTGTAAATGACACCTGAAGCCAAGATAATGTCTGCTGCAGGGGTAGTTCCAGGATAATCCTAACAAATGCTTTTTAGTCTTGTGTGAGAGGTGCTACTGAGAACCAAAATACTTGAGCTGAGACTATAGGCTGCTTTGTGCAGTCCTGAATTACCCTTCAACTGCTAAGATAGTAATCTGTGGATTTTTCCATGAATGTTATTTTTTTATAATATAGTTATAGAAATAATATTGTAATATGTGGGTCTCTATTTTAATATCACCATGTCATTCTGTGAATGTGCAGGAGAAGATAAGCAAATTACTGCTAGAAGAAATTTTGTGGGGGTGGGGTTTTTCTTCTCAAATTGAATAAAAGAGAATTTCAATGCTAAACAATGTCTTAAATCAGACACTGTTTTGTGCCTAAATGTATAAAAATCAGTAATGGATGACCAAGTGTAAGGTTTGACTTTCATACCATATTACTCCTATGTTACTATATCTTGAGCACTGAAGTGTGTAAGGCACCGCTGAAAACAAAAGGACAAACTTAAAATGAGTAATTATGCCATTTGCGACTTCCACTGGGTATAATGGCTGAAAATAATTGTTATGAAACACCTTTGAAGATTGTGCTGTAAGTGTGAGTGTAAAGGCATGAAATTAAAAACCCTTACAATGTAGATGATGGTTGCCTAGGTGATAGAAAGGGCTTTTTCCATCTTTCTTACATAGCCTTGCCTACAGAATTTGTTTCTTCTCACAAAAGTCCAACCATATCAGGATGAGAAAATGGCAGTGAAAAATAGGTGTTCTCTCAAGGTAGAGTGACCAGATATGAGTTTAGCTTTTGGAGAAGAAATATGAGATATGGATCCAAAAATAACTGTCTCAGAGCCTGGCACACTGGGATGCACATCTAGAGGAAATATGCTGCGAGGGGAAACAGCACCTGCACACTTTTTATAAAACAATGGTGTTTGAACTGTTGTCAGTAAAGAACTAAAAGTCTTTGATAAATACTTTCATTTTATTAGTTCTGGGAGAATCATCAGATACTTTTTTTTTCTCTCTTTTTTTTTTCCCTTCTCAGTCCCAATCAGGGAGAAAAGAGCAATGTATACCATGTTTTCCTCTTGTGCTGACATTTCTGAATCGTGGTTAAAATTAGTTCAGCACCTGCAATATTATTAATAGCTTTGTGTCACTAGCCGCTTGTAGAAGAATCCCATCCTATCCACATGATAAAGCTGGTTAACATATAAATATTCTTCTTAGTTGCCTGAGAAGGTAAGAAATTTAAGCAGGTTAGAGATGATATGTGGGTTATTTAAGCTGTGTTCCTTAACACAGTCCTATGTGGACTCTTACAGGATCAGGACCCCTTCATGGACCTCAGTTGCCCTTTAGCTTAAATACAACTGCACAAAATGTGTAACAAATATCCATAGCATTGTTTTCCTAAGTGTTCTATTCATAGTTTATCATAGTTACAAGGTCCATCTCACACTTCACACTAATTACTGACAAAGATCAATCAGCATGGGTGTAAAGTGCAAGGCGCTTAGAGTGAACTCAGCCCTGCAAACATTTTGGCCAGGACTTGGGGCATACAATACCAATCGTTAGCTGCGCCTCTGCGTGAAATCTTGCAAATATCTTCATTATTTAACACTTATTACTGTACTTGAGAAAATGTCTTTCGTTCATTTCAAGACATGAATAATTAATTTCATATGTCCTAACTCCTAAAGCATTCACTACTTTTCAGGATCAGTTTCTATATTCGCATAACAATACTTGGGTCCATGGTGGAGCCAGACAATGAATATTTAGATCCAAAAGAACAAGAACAACAACAGAAGGAGCTTAATTTGTCAACTTCTTTTTCATCACTCCCTATCACTTCTTACAAAAATTACCTGCCAGTGTCACAGGGCTCTTCTTTGGTAAGAAATCTATAAATTAACAGCAACTAGACATTACCCAAAACATTAAGCGAATTCTTCAGGTTTTGGATTGTAAGCAGTAATGCAGGCACTATGTAAAAAATGTGTAATTCAGTCATATCTATTATAATTGGATGTAAAGAAAAAGAAGTAAGAAGCTGGGTTGTGTATGTCATTATCATAAGACTGAAAGGAACCACAGTATAATGTCATCTGCATCTAAATTCATATATTCCCCTTTTAGAGTAGTTGCACATAGTGAGGTCTTATGATATGGCCAACTTTCAGCTAACTTGGCAGAATATATTTTCTCTGCTGTAACTGGAAAATAAAAGAAAATTTGCAATAATTTTATTTTGAAGTCAGTATCCAACTCCCTCCACATATCTACTTCTTAGAAGTAGATGAATAAGAACAAAAATTATATAATATATATCGATGTGTCTGTTACTATCAAAATTTAAGATTCTCTGAGAATGGCAATACAAAATACTTTCTGATTGATTGAGAGACAGCTGTGAAGCAGAAAATATCTTAACCAATGACAAAACGAAGAGCCTAATACTAAAGATGGGTTACTGCTTTGAAATAGCATGACTGCTAGGTGTAGTAATCTAAACTGTGGGTTTTTTTTCTTTACATTGACCTTATAATCATGTACCGACTTTCCCTCATATCAGTATTTGAAGAGAAAAGACAAGGAGCAATCAAGGGCTCACTCCTACAAAGTACTAAGCACTCTGGGTCTGACTGTGCAGAACACTGAAGGCTTGTCATTGAACATCAAGAGCTGTCCCCCTCACTTTGATGGCAACATAACAGGATTATGACTTTCCTTTCAATTAAACATGTGCTCTCCTGTTAGTCTAGATTATAGAAAATAGTTCTAGGAATCAAAAACTAAATGCACAAATTGATTGGTTTTACAAGCCTGTACTCCTTTGACTTGTCAAAATATTATTATATTAATTTAAATTTCTCTTAGTGTGATTTTGTTGCTAGTAGAGAGGTTTTTTTTAGTATATATACTATTAATAAAGGACATATATGTTAATTGGCAGTTGCCAGTTGCCTAAGCTTCTGTATAGCCTACATCAGTCCTGGAAACTCCAGTGCTCATCTAATTTACTTGGTTTTGTAGTGCTATTCTCTGTGAGATTTCAATAGCATAAAATATGTCCCTGGAGAGATTAGACCGCTACTGTTGATGCCTCAAGGGGTTGGCTTGTATAGACATTCTAAAAAACAAACACACCAAACAATAAACAAATTATGCAAAATAAAAAGCATCAATCACGGTGGAGAATGTCGTCAATTTATATTGCATTTGTCCTTGACTTTCAACATGCATTTATAATGTGCCAGTGACATGGCTTTTAAAAATGAGAACTCATTTAGAAATTTCATGTTAAGTATGGAGCATTGCCAGGTTTCCACAGTGCAGGAAGATGTCTCGAAATGCACCCGTTCCTTTTGATCAGTTGTACAATGACTGGCAAGTGCAGGAGGGTGTGTGTCTACTCGGAGGATGCTCAGCATTTGTGGTTAATCCTCTACACTCATACTCAGGGACAGATATCTTATTTAACTAGTGGAAGATGTGACAAGAAATAAAACCTTACCTACTCTATCATGTTAACCAAAATTCTTCCTTCTACATGTTTTGATTCTTTGCTTCGTAATTGTAGCTAGAATAAGAAAATAGTGTAATGGAATTTTCAGATAAATAATTGATGTAATGTTTATAGCCTACCTACAGTCTTAGTCTTTCATGCAAACAATTATTAAACTAAAAAAATTGTCATATAATCATGGTACTTTTTATTAGCTCTAACACAGGGAAAGGTAACAACTTAATGTTTTGCACCTGCATGTCCCCACTTTAAACATAGGGAGTGTGAGATGCAGAGAAATTAGAACAAAAATTTCTAAGTCAGCACAAGCCTTTTAAAAGTGAATGCATATGAGTGACTAAATTACAGGAGGAACCCTTGATAATATCAGCCTCAAAGATTTGTTCAGTGCTACTGTCAACTGTGACATATTGTCATAAAATGAAAGTCTTTCCAAATTTTTCCCATAAAGGTTCAAGTGTTGGAGGAGAGGAGACGGAATGGCAAAAATATCAAGCCTGGAGAAAGATTTATGACCCTTGAATGGACGCTTTTATACCAGAATGGACACTATATTACTGAAATGGACACTTACACCGGATATGACATGCCCTGGACTTGACAGTTTTACCCCAGTTTTCCCCAGTTTATTGTTATATTGTTATATGATTGTGTGTACCCCCAGTTGTTGTTTTAAAATCCTACCCACCATATTGTCTCCTTCCTCCCCTCACAGTTTTCCCTCCAAAACCTGTTGTCCTCCCCTGTTTTCCCGCTCCTCTGCCTGTGATTGGTTTTGTTTTGCTGCAGTGCAGAGGTAGCTCCTATTAGCCCATTTCCCCAGTGACACCCAACCTCCTCCCACCCGTGCCCTGTTACCCTATCAAGTGTTTCCCTAGGTTGTCAGTCTCTTGCTCCTCCCCTAGCCTGAGTCCGCCCCCTGAACCTACCCTATTTAAGTTGCTGCTTCCCTCAATAAAGTGGGCATTGCTTCATGAGACCTCTGCTGTGTCCCGAACCCTTTTTGCGGTGCCTGGTCCCATTCCCTTTCCCCGCGGGCCGTGGCATTCAAGCAGGATTTCAGGCCACCCCAGAAAGTCTATCTTAAGCATAGAATGCCCTTCAACACAAGACCAAATTGTTCATGCATATGACAGGGAACTTGTTTTTTTTTTTTCCAGTAGGCATTTCCAAAAAATTCAGAAGCTAGAGGTCCTTAAAAAATAAAGTAAAGAAGGACTACAGCCTCTGAAACTAAATGGAGTGGTAAAGCAAAGACAGTCCAGCGGTTCCATCTGGAAGAGATTATGCTGAAAGCTGATATGCCTTTATCATAGTCCTCCCTTCATCTCCCAGGTGTCTCTGGAGAAGCTCTCAAAGCCTCGGAGGAAAATGATGGTGTGGATGGTGGTGCTCTGAAGTGCAGTTGCCTGAGAAAAGTTCTGTGAAACCTTGCATATAAAATATTCTGTCTTTGTTGTATCACACAGTGAAATAGCAGAGAAAATGTCCTTGTTTTAAGAAGACATCAGGAGAAGTGATTCAGTCAAGAGGTTAGCAGGGAACAGAAACTGTCGCACTAGCTCTTGTGGATCTGTCAATCTGAGGTTACATTGGAGAACTGAAGGGGAAATTTCATTCCTAAAACGGTGTGTTGTTCCTCTGCCCTCAGGGTTTGAGAGAACTAAGCTAAAATAATCCTTTATGAAGATACAACACAGCTTTGGACAAAACCATAGCAGATTATGCACATGATGTGCAGGCCCCGTATGAAGAGCATATTTTTGAAGCAGTATTTTTCACTACAGGCAATACAATGACAAATTTTTTAATTTAATATTCCATCCCAAAGTTATAGCTAGCTAGTCATGTGAATGCCATTTCTTGAAGTGTGAGTGATAAAGCCACTAACAAGAGACTTCATTGCAAAGCATGGCTGCTACAACATAAAAATTTTATGAGTGGTGCAGCACTGGGCATGTTGCCCCCAAGTTACCAAATAGGTAAAAGAAGGTTCTCTAACAGGCTGCTAACTTGTTCCTTGAGTGAATCATCAAATGGTGGAAACTTTGGCCTCTGCAGGAGTTTACTCATTTTGATGATCATTAGAAATATGCTGGTTTAACTGAGATTCAAAGTGTCACCCAAGGAATAGTAAAAATAAATTAAACCAAACATTTTCAAAATATTGTTTTAAGCAGCAGTAAGATCTGTTTCTAAAGTCTTACCTTCACTGAACTTTAAATAGCTGAAGTTATATCAGCTAGCATGCTGACATATTGTTTAGAAATCTAAAGAAAAGATATTCTGCCTGATGCATCTGTTAAGCTGTCCAAATTGGATTAGAAATCTCTCCACACGGGTGGAAAGTTTGGCAATCACACCTTACCATGAATGCCATATAATCAGCCCAGCAACAGCATCACACTTTCTGGTGCTGTCTCTTGCCTGCTCCTCTGTCTGCTGCAGACAGTAGACTGAAGTAACTTGTGAAGAAAAGCTTTTGCTTCCTGCATAGAAATCTATTGCATTGTTCAGACTGGTGAAGCTAGACTTTTGCAAAGCCATTATGAGCTACAATTTTCACATAATAAGGGCAAATCAGTGTCTTACACCTGCCCTCAGGCTCTTTCTCAAGGAAAAAAAAATCTAACTACTTTTTTCTGGCATTTCCTTTCATACACACCACACTAGTGAATTACTAGTTATCTCTGGATGAACACTCTATTGTTACTTGTCTTTTAAAACTAGTATAAATTAAAAGAAGCATAGAAAAATCCTTGCATTTAAAAAATAAATTGAGGGATATTAGTTTTTGAAATGTCTTTATTTGCCAAATTACGGTGTTATATATTACGTCTACTTTGGGTCTCATTTTGTTTTTACAAATGTTTCTCTTCTCTGCTGTATTACACATATCATAGAAGAAGGTGATGGAAGACGGTGGGAAAATGTTCAGAAAAACAGTGAAATAGCAAACTCTTTCTCCCATCTTCTTACTCTCCACAGACCACTAAATATAGTCAGCTTCACGTCATGTTAGGAAGAAATTTGAAAGACTTAAAGACAGGAAAGGGAAAGAGGGAAGAAAAGAAGCAGCATACTCTCACATTAGAAAAAGCTCTGCATATTTTTATGCCCTGTCATGTCAAGCCCACATCAAAAATGCCATCCACTCATTTGAGATGATCACGACCACAACATATAAGCAGGGGCTGTAATTTGGCTGACTAAAAATCTTCATCTGTGTGAATGTAGTAGCTGATCCTTGGTGGTGTGCTACAAGTCATTGTGATATTCGAGTTTGGACATTACCCACTTAAATTAGCAGTTTATCAGAGTCCAGGATGGAAACAGCAACAGGGATAAAGGATGATGAATCACATGACACAGATTAAATGTAACTGTGATTAATGAGACATCACAAAACAATAAAAAAGAGAACCAACTGTGGAAAGAGATAACCACCACAACAAAGAGCAAATTATTGTCTACAGTGATGTAATTAACTCCAAGCCTCCCCATGACTTGGATGGCCAATTCCAAGAAGACTTCCTATTGTGCCCACAATAATGACAAGGCTGTGGATTCTTAGTTTAAATACTGGGATATTAAGCTTCATTTTTACCCTTTGCAGGGAACTGATAGTGTCAAAGTTGAAGATATGGCAATTACAATATATTGTTGTGAGTCTTTCAACTAACACTCCCTATGAGAGGACAACTGGAAGCTCAAACATTGGGCACTGTGATTTATGTGGTCCTTTTAAATGTATAAACTCAAGAATTACCCTTTAATTATAGTTTTTGTCACTATGTGAAGTCAAAGCAGCTCTCCAAAAGCATTTTAATATAGTAGATGTGATTTAAGGTGTTTTTTATTTTTGTCCTTATTAGTTATACCCTGGATGGACAAGTAGTATTTTTTTTCTTTTTCTCAAGAAATGTTTCAGCCCTAAGAATCTTTCACTGGATTACTTGCTCGAAGATACCTTGATTCATAGTTTATCATCTTCATCTATTTAGAAGACAAAAGCTTTATTCAGATAATTTGCCAGCAATTGCTGCTGCTTCCTTTCTTAACTTAGAAATTAATATTTATATGCACCTGAAGGGAACTTGCTGACAACGTAAAATATTGAGGTATTTCTAAAAATCCAATACCTGAAAACTTGGAAGTGGAGCCAGAATTTTAGTTTTCTCTGCTGGCTGTGATACTTTAATGGTTATTCTAAGATGTCTTAAAGATAAATAAGTTAAATATTTATAAATAAATATCCCTATAATTTAGCATCCTAGCTTTGAAAGGAGTTTTAAATTGCTTGTAATTTTACCATAAAATATATGTTGGATTTGATTAATGGTAATCTGCTGAGGTGACAGATCAACTTCACACTGGCAACTGTGTCTGTTTATGTCTGACAACAGTACAATGATCACAGAACAATAGATTTAAAACTACCACAATTTGAAAACCTTCTAGATATAAACAGAGAGAGTCCAAATTGCTTGGTGGTTGCATACTTTTTGGATGCACCGATTTCTTGGGATATTTTCCCTCTGACTTGTTTTTCCTTTGTGTCTAACTGGACATGTGTATGTGTCTATTGTTGTGGTGCTAGTGACAGAGTGCTTGCTGTGTCCGGCATGAAAGATTTCTTCTAAAAGTCTCTTGACCTCTGAAGACATAATTTTGATTAGTTTTATTAAACTTCCTCTTTCAAAATTTTAATTTCTTCCAATTGATTTGTAGCTTTTGCAAATGTGAAGTGCATTTGGGATACTCTAAAAGATGATGATGGTGGGTTCTGTAGTTGTTACTGAGATAGTTTTGAAATAGCACGGTGGACTACTGGTTATGTACAGCTTTTTCACCACTGAGGCTGACATTTAGTTGCCTGCTTTCAAAGTTTATGATTCTGAGATTCTTGAGATAGATGTCATGTTTTCATTTGTTATAATATATGTTGCACAACACAGTCCAATCTCTTGTTTGACCTATAGGTATCATAGCTGTATAAATAAAAGATAGAGAATAATCAGCCTATAAAATCAAAACTATGAACTGATGTAGTTTTTAAAAGAGTCTTAGGAAAGGGGAGGTTTAATTTTTGCCATTCATATAATTTTTTTCCCTTCTGAACTTCATACACAGTAGTAGCATGCTCTTTAAACTGTAGTATGCACAGGAAAGTGTGTTTAAATAACTAAGAAAAACTGATAACTATTGCTATTGTTTAGAGTCAGTGCCAAGAAATTATTTTTATATCATATTATATATTAACTATTTCAATAAAACAGATATTGGCCCCAAGATTAGCTCAGTTGGTTAGAGCATGGTGCAAATAACATCAGGGTTGTGGGTTTGATCCCTGTATGGGCCATTCACTGAAGAGTTGGCCTCGATGATCCTTGTGGGTCCCTTCCAACTCAGAGTATTCTGTGATACTGTAATGGAAATCATGCTGGAATTTTACTTGTAATCAGGCATATTCATGTAAGCCAGGATCAGAAATATCCCAGTATCTGTTTTACTGAAGTAAAAAATTGACAGCTTAATGCTTACTCAGAGTTTTAAAATTATTCATGTAAAAATTGTGCCAGTAAGACAAATCAGGACATAATATTTGAGTGAATCTCTTACATTGCAAAATGAAACGTGGATCTAAGGCAAAATATTTCTGATTTGTACTTTAAACAAAATTTTTGAACAAGCTAAACTTGATATAAATGCCAAGTTTTTAAAGAGCTCTTGGGACTGTATGAGTGAAACTGCAGTCATGCATAGTGAACTTCTGTTTGGTACCCAGTATTGAACAGGAATGGAGTGCTTGCACAGGCCATTGTTTAACTTTGTTTATAGCTGCAGGATTCTCATTAGGAGAAAACTCCATTACTGGTAAACAGTTTACTTGCATTGGTTCTTCACTTTACTTTTCTGAGTTATTAATAAGCAGTGGATAATGAATGTGATTTATGAAGGACTAAAACAGCAAGTCCATAGCAGAATGGTGTAGGTAATATTATGGCAGGTACTCATCATGTTTATGATATGAATTGTCGCAAGTATTTTTCCTAAAGCAAAAGTGAAATATTATTTTCCATTACAGGATTAACCTGGTAGAGCTACTTTCCTCATAAGTATTAAGAGACAAAAAAGCTAGCTGGAAATCCAGTAGACTAGTAGCTAGTGAAAAACCAGCAAGCTCAGTGATTCATCATGGAAAAAAATTAAGAACTCTTCTTTATTTTTCAAATGATGGATTGGATGTTTCAATAATTCCTCTGTTTCATACAGTACATGCCTAATACAAAGACGAATTGTAGCAGGTCTATACAGGAAGCTGTGAGAAGAGAGAAAAATAAGTATGTAGATACAGGTTCTGCAGTACTCATTATCTGAAAAGATAATTATTCTTGGAGCAAAATCCATGCCCTGCTGAAGGCAGAGACAAAAACTCCATTACTTTTAATGTGGCCAACATTGCACGTCCTGAATTTGGAGACATTCACGGATAGTTGCTTCACATTCATTGGGCATAATAGCATCCTTGACCAGGTACACTGAGCAGACCAGTGTGTAACTCCTTTACGTATTTTACAGGACTTGTGATGGTTATTTCCTACAGATTATATTATCTGGGAAAGACTGGAACCATCATGAAGTATAACCTCCTCCATTCCTTCTCAATTTATGGTTATTATTGCTATAAATTACCTTTCAAACATCTTCAAAAATCGGGTTCCAGACACCAGTCATTCTTAAAAGTTTTTTTAGTGTTATATCCCCAAACTTAAACCCTGGCTCAGTGGTAATTACAATTTAGCCTCCATTCTGTGTTTTGCAAGCCATACTGACAACCTGCTAAGAGTCCTTTTAATTTTGTCCTTGAGGAGATGCACTGTGCAAAGTCATCTCACAGAATGACCTCTGAACAAGCCCTACCTTCTTGACTGCAGCAACATGAAAATGCAGGCTTGTATCCCATCAAGTTAAGAGCAAGGTAGACGGAGGGAGAACTGCACATCCCTATCCTGCAGGCAGAGATGTTTGTTACCCAGGGATGCATTCAAGAAATGGCAGCTGTGTGTCTATTGCCCACAGCCCTTTTTAGACCAGCATCCTGAATTTTTCTTTCCCAGCTCAATGGTTTTTGCAGTCAGGGCTTTATTGGCACTCCAGAAACATATGGGGAAAGGAAGAAAACTGGTCATGGACCACATCTCTCTGTAGATGCTATTTCAGCATCCTAGGAATACTGCATGGATTATCAAAGTTTTAAAACAGGGACCTAATAGGGTCCCTAACAGGGACAGTTCATCAGGATGTGTGACTGACACATTTTCTACGTGGTTAGATGTGAATATATTACTTTTGGAGTTTCATCCTGTTCCTCAAAGTTAGTGTATGTTGCAGTCAGAGAGATTACACAGAAGGTTTTGTAGGTCTACCAGAGATAGGGTGTGGCAACAACACATTTGTCACCTAACTTAATCCCCAAGCAATTTTTCTCTAGTTGAATCTTGTTGCTTATCTAGTAATTTCCTGAAGTAGTAGAACCTAATTAAAACATTTATTTTCTCTTTTTTAACATTAGGAAAATAATAGCAGCAGAACTTTGCACATTTAAATTTTTCTATTTTAATTGGATTGAGTAACAAAACATTAAGAATTCTCACAGCAGTTATCCTCAGATGACAAGACAAAGCTCATTTGGATATTGGCTGTGTTTCAGAGAAAGTGTTCTTTTTTTTTCCCCCAAGAAAGAATACTAACCCTTTTAACCTTATTTTATCTAAAATTATTTAAAGTCTTCTCAGTTCTACCACTTGTGTCACCTATAGTTTTAATGAGAATCTTCTGTATCACAAATATTTCTGCTTAAAACATGGAGAAGTTTTTTGTTCCAAACAGACACTAAGTTGAGTGCTTCTCACAACAGCAAGGAAGGCTTGTATGTCATGTCTAATAAATGGTGTTGTTAATCCTTAATTGTGTATTTATAGTTTAGTTTATGGTTAACCAGGAAGAAAATAATTTAAAAGTACTTACGAGAACGACGACCGTTCTCCTCAGAGATTGAAAGTTGCCAAGATTAATGTCTCTTACAGGAACAGATTGTAGGAAAAAAGAGCTACCAGATCAAGGTTTATTCTATATATATATCAAGTTGTTCTTGGATTAGTTATTAGTGAATAAACAATTGCCATCCTCATTGTGTGACCAGTCTTATTCAGGAAGTGATTTGTTCCTGTTTACTTTAAATTCTTTGTAAATTCATTTGACTTGCTCTATAACATGATCATGAACAACAAAGTTATTCAGCTACCATAATTCAGATTAAATCAGGGTGTTGCATTAAATTATCTTTCAAATACAAAAATATATACTGACTGTGATTTCCCTTTTTTTCCCAAGTGCACTGAATATTGACTTTTAGCTTCCATTTCTGTCAGATAATGATTACATATACAAGTACTAGAAAAACTAATGATTTAATGCCTCAAAGAGTACATGATATTGTGCCATTAATACACAGAAAAATCCACAGTGCTACAGTCTGTCCTTTTGTCAGTGCCTTGTCTTCTGGTAGATCTGTGCTGTCTGCAGTGAACCCTAGGTCTTTTCCAAGTTTATTGTGTTTGGTTTAAACTCAGCAAGGATGAAAGGATATTTCATTTTTTTATTCCCATATGTATCAGTTTGTGGTTTTCCGTAACTAATTTAATTTAAGGACAGAACTGTCTGATTAGGACTGGAGGTACACATTTCACAAGTGTAGCACTATGGTTATTAGTTTTAAGGAGCATGGAATGAAAGGTTCATAACCTGTGGCAATCACATTCTTCTGGTCTTTTTGCTTTCATAACATATTGCAGGAAAACAGTAAATAAACTGAATAAAAATAAAATAAAAACAAACAAAACAAACAACCCCCCCAAAAAAAATGTAAAAAAAAGACCTTTAATTCTCCCCTTTCTTCTGTTGACTTTAGAAATCACTGCAGAGCTTGTGTTCCTTCGTCCACGTGCCTTTTGCAGGTCAGGCCCTGCACCCTAACATATTACACTCTTTAGTACTCACACTTGAAACTCATTTATCTCTTTATTTTCAGGTTTTCACATGTTCTCTTGCAGTCAGAGTTTCTGAGTCTGAAAAATTACCATTTGAAATGGGGTAACGCATCACAGGGCTGAAGTTCAAAGTGCTGGGAAAAAATCACTTCTCTGCATTCTGGCTTTTAAAATACATGTTCAGTGGTTCTAGAAGGCTGGGCCACAGTCAATGTGAGCCAAGAGTTAGTGCCAAGCAAAGCAAGCAGTAATGTTATCTTTCTGAAATGGTTGGCCATTTGTGAAATGTCCAAGAAGTAGGTTTAGGTTTTCATCATCTGCCTAGTCACTTTTTAGGACTTAGAGTTTTGATTTGATGGAAAAAAATTCTTTGTTTTCATATACCAATTAATAGCTCAATTCTATTTACCATAAATACAAATTCTTAATGGAGAATGCCCTTAATAGGCAGTATATAGATAGTTTACAACTCTGCAGTTATCCAAGACCTTCTTTAGTAATTGGATTTAAAGGTGTACAACTACGACAAAATGCAAATTACTTGTGTGTTGTCTGTACTAGGATTTTACATCAAGTTAACCCCCTTGGTACACAATAATTTCTGCAGCAATAACCCAAGCTCAGAGGATGTCCTTTTTTTACCCACGTACCTTGTCCTCATTCATGTTTTTCAACAGAATATAGACTGCATCTCGATAACGAGCATTGTGTTTAGCAGGTAATTAGTGTGCCGGAGCACACTACCAGAGAAAGCTTCTGGGGCTGGCTTAGTAAGTGTTATTTGGCATGTAATTTCCTTTTTAATTAATTAATTAATAAATTTATTTATTTATTTATTTATACCCCACATGCTTTATCTTTCTACTTGGACTAAACAGTACTGTCTTCTGTTGTACCATGCTTTCAAAGTAGCTGGTAAGTAGCACTATAAATAATGAAGCCTATTATTACTTCATAGAGGAAACAGAGACTTTGAAGCTTAAGTTCAAAGCCTCCACACTAAGGTGAAAAATCACTTTCAATACATTGCTTTACCTCTCTCTTCTGAATAGGCATTTTCAGCAATGGGATGGAGAGCAGATAAAAAGGCTGGAACACACTTGCTTGACCAGCAATATGTACTAAAATGGATTTAATGTCTCCTAATTAAGTGATTTTATGAACAACAAGCAGAATATTATAATTAAACATTATAAGGAGAAGCAAACTTGTAGATGAACCAAATATTTTGGTACTTGAGG
The DNA here is from genome assembly GCF_003945595.2 of Pipra filicauda. Classification (NCBI taxonomy): domain Eukaryota; kingdom Metazoa; phylum Chordata; class Aves; order Passeriformes; family Pipridae; genus Pipra; species Pipra filicauda. The sequence goes on from NW_024104576.1 coordinate 780,116, forward strand.
TAAGCATGTCATAAATAGTTTCAACATAAGATGTTACCATCCAAGTCCTAGAAAAACAAAGCCAAATAATGGAAGGGCAATAGGGAATAATTAATAATAAGTTTTAAGAAGGAAATGGAGTTTTCACGTTGAGATTGCTTTCATTAATTACTTCCATTGCATGCTGTAGAGGTAGTTAGCGTTATGTCAAAACCTTCCCACCTTTACCTGCTCAAACATACTGTTAAATTCTTATGACTCATATGCTATGTTTTGTTTGGTTTTTTTCCTTGTACCAAATTTGTCAACATTGTCTGGCCTGAAGAAAACAGGATGTAGGCAGATGCAGACAGATTTTACAAGAAACTGCAGCTCCTTAAAATAATACTCATAAATCATTATGTGCTTGAAACAGGAATCACTGAGTGACAGTAGTTCCATCTATCAACAAAATCTCTTCTGGACAGATTGTTCCCTTTTCCTCTACTACTACCCACAGGAGAAGAATTTGTATAATTATATTTTGTTCCTATGTTTCTTAATGTTCCCTTAAATTGATTGGCTTTTCTTTTCAGAACAATGTAAGGAAAGAACCACTTTACCTGACAAATTAGACATGGGACTTATGTTAAGGGTCATCGTTGCAGTAGTGACAAGAACAGCAAAAGTTTTTAAGGTGGACATAGTATTTTGGTCAATAGCTGAAAATACACATTCAAAATCACAGTGTCTACCTCCAACTCTGCACAGGTGCCATATGTTAGTATCTATTCTTTACAGAGAAGACCAGATCTGAGACCATTTAAGGAACCTAAAGGTGCACAAGTCCATGGGACCTGACAAGATACATCCATGGGTCCTGAGGAACCTCGCCATGAAAGTGGCTAAGACCTACTCTCCATCATATTTGAGAAGTCCTGGTAGTCCAGTGAAGTTCCCACTGACTGGAAAAGGGGAAACATACACGACATTTTTAAAAATGGAAATAAGGAAGACCCAGGAAACTACAGGCAGGTCTGTCTCACCTCAGTGCCTGTCAAGATCATGGAACATATTCTCCTGGAAACTGTGCTAAGGCACATGGGAAATAAGGAGGTGATTTCACTAAAGGCAAATTGTGCCTGACAAATTTGGAGGCCTTCTATTGTGGGGTTACAGCAGTAGTGGGTGAGGGAAGATCAACAGACATCTCTACCTGGACTTTCAAAAACCATTTGGCACTGTCCTACACAATATCCTTGTCTCTAAGCTAGAGAGACATGTATTTGATGGATGAATGACTTGGTGGATAAGGAATTGGCTGAATGGACGCAATCAGAGTTGTGGTCAATGGCTCAATATCCAAGTGGAGAGAAGTGATGAGTGGCATTCCTCAGGGATCAGGATTGGGACCAGAACCTTTAACATCTTTGTTAGCAACATGGACAGTGGTATCAAGTGCACCCTCAGCAAGTTTGCTGATGACACCAATCTATGTGGTGCAGTTGACACGCTGGAGTGAAGGAATGTCATCCAGAGAAATCTTGACAGGCTTGAGAGGTGGACCTGTGCAAACCTCATGAAGTTCAACCATGTGCAAGGTCCTGCACATGGGTCAGGACAATCCCAAGCACAAGTACAGTCTGGGTAGAGAATGAATTGAGACTAGCCCTGGGGAGAAAGACTTTGGGGTGTTTTTGGACAGAAAGTTCAATATGACGTGGCAATATGTGCTCATAGTCCAGAAGCCCAATCGCATCCTGGACTGCATCAAAAGCAGCGTCGCCAGCAGGATGAGGGAGGTGATTCTGCCCTTCTACTCAGCTCTTGTGAGACATCACTTAGAGTACTGTGTCCAGATCTGGGGTCCCCAGCACAAGGAAGACGTTGACCTGTTGAAATGAGTCCAGAGGAGGGCACCAAGATGATCAGAGGACTGGAGCACGTCTCCTGTGAAGACAGGCTGAGACAGTTGAGGCTGTTTAGCCTGGAGAAGAGAGGGCTTCAGGGAGACATTATAGCACCTTCCAGTACCTAAAGGGACCTTACAGGAAGGCTGGAGAGGGACTTTTTGTAAGGACATGGAGTAGTAGAACGAGGCGGAAGATCTTTAAGATCAAAGAGAGCAGATTTAGATTAGACATTGGGAAGAAAGCCTTTACTGTGAGGGTGGTGAGGCACTGGAACAGTTGCTCATTGAAGTTGTGGATGCCCCATTCCTGGAAGTGTTCATGGCCAGGTTGGATGGGCCTCTGAACACCCTGGTCTAAGGGAAGGTGTCCCTGTCCATGACAGGGGGGTTGGAACCAGATGACCTTTAATGTCCGTTCCAAACCAAACCATTCTGTGATCCATGATTCTATTCTTCATACATGAAAATAAATACAGAAATAACATTATTTTAAAACACTGTATGTTTCTTGTATTTGATGATTTATTCCTGCATGGGGCTTGGAGTACCTTAAAATCACAGTTTTGCTTCACTACTCATAGGGATTTTTGGTTGTTTTTTTTTTAAATCCCCAGTCATTTGGAGAAAATCAAATGTTGCTTTAGTTTATTTTATGTGTCAGCACACCTAGAAGCCGAAAATCTGCCCCAGTAAGATGACCTGGAACATCTCAGGCATTGAAAGCTTAGGAAGGCATTTTTTGTAAGTTGCTGTGTCAGGTCTCTGCTGCGTATTTGACAAATCTCTTGTGTAAGGACACTCTCAAAAGACTGGTTAAGCTAGTTTACAGCTGTTTTGTGCCACTGGAGAGAGGCCTAAGGATTCCTGAGATTAGCTTCAAGTGGACTTGAAAGCAAACCCAGGCAATGCTCTTCCCTGTCTCCCCAGTTTCTAAGTATGTTTATGAAGATCAAATACGTTTTAAAAACCAAAACCATATTTTAGCAATACATAAATATACAATGCTTTCTGAAACACTAAAATAGATAAACACCACATTCATGCCCAGAGCTTAAATTGCCAATAAGCTGTCACAGAGAACAGCGTTGCAATCCGTGATGTCACCTGCTTTGCCCACTGATTTCAAACAAATGACTGTATAGCCACTGCTATTACAGTACTTCAGTAAAGTTGAAAGGTCATCAGGATGGGTTTGATGATCTTGTACTGTTTTTCCACCCTAACAATTAGCTTCTCTACTTAATATTTAGCCTAAATTCTCTTTTCTGTTTATTAAGCTAGATGTTTTCTTCTCTTATATGCAGCGAATAAGATAAAATGTTCTTTCATAAGTGCTCCCCATGCATAGCTGCCCTTTTTGTTACATACAGCCTGATGCTGAGAATGACTTTCTGGTGAATATTTTTTATAATCTGACTCACTGTCCCTGAGTGAGGCGAATGATTGACAATTTGAGTGAAGCAAAGTAATACAAAAAATATGTAGAGGTATAATTGCATTTTAAAAGGAAAGAATAATTTGTAAAAGCTTTGCTTCCAAACAGAGATGGTGAAGTTATCCCATACAACAGCTGTCTTATACAACAGAAACTACTTTTTCAAAGGTGTGGTTTGCAGGCTATTCTACACTGTCCTATTTCAACGCAGAAAATTATAACTATCTTGGGCAGGATGTTAAAAGAAAACAATGCTCTGAGGGTTATTCCTTTTATGAGGCTAATTGACAACTCCTTAAAATATCTGCTGTATCAGAACTTAATGTATGTGCACAGAACTGGAAAATTTAATGTGACATGTTATTAATGTTATAAATTAAAAAAAATGTGGGAATAATTCAATTGTCACTAGCTGCACAAGTATAAAATGTAAATCCTCAGAATCTCTTTTAGGTTTTTGGATCTGGGAGGACATGTCTTTTCCCCATGGGGCAAGTATGCAAATACAAAACTCTTGACTGGGATATGCCTCCAGTTGCTGAGAGTGGCCATCGAGGGACCTGTTTGTATTGCCTACCACAGTAGAAGCTGTAATAGTGGTCATGGTTACTGCACTCACATGAGAAAAGAGATGTCTTCAGTCACCTTCTGGCATTTAATTGTTTTAGGATGGTGTCGTGGCTTAGAAATAGTATTCCCCACTTCAGTGCCCCCACCAAGACCCTCCCAAACCAGACACCGCTCTCTCACTCCCACCTTCCCCTTCCTGTTCCAGGGTTGGAGTTGAGAACTGGAGGCACAAAGTGTGAAAACCACATGTTGGGATAAAAACAATTTACTGGAAAAAGCAATGAGATAATAAAACAAACATTAAAAGCAATAATATTAATAACAAAAGGTATAAGACAAAGAAACTATTTACACGGAAAGCCCGGGAAAAATAGCAACCAGCTCTTTCCAGTCATGTTTTCTCCCATCAGAAGGGACAACTTTCTCCTCCTAAGTGGAAGTCCCTTACCCATGCCCCAGCAATGATGTATGGCGGTGTCAAATAACCTAGTAGCCACGGTAGCAAAATGAGCTGCCCTGTTTGCTGTGTAGTCCATCAGCACGGACCTCAAAGGAGGAACAGTTGCAAAAATATTTATAAGAAGCAAGACGGACTTGCAGAGGAGTAGAATGGACAGAAGAAGTACTCAGTGTCTTACATGCTCTAGCTAAATATTCCTGAGCTTCTGTCAGGCTTTTTGTCAATTATCTGAGTTATTCCCCTTGTGGATCAAGTCTGAGATCTGTAGCATTTTGTCTACTCCACCACAGAAAAATGAGTGACATGGGTTGGTCATGCATCAACCAGCTTCATCACAGCAGCAGATCCATGGGTTTCAGGGGAATTATCTCGAGTTAGTTAGGATCAATGCAAGAATGTATGATCTTGGCGAGAGGATTGCAGGTGCAATATGCAGCCAGCCACTTCGGAATTTAGTAGCTACCAAATAATCAGTGTGTTGCATTGGATCGTATTAACAGGTTTACACTTAATTTCTGTGTTAAATTTTATTAGAAAATTACAGGCTGCAGAAAGCCATCATGGAATCTCAAAATTGCATAAGCTTATTGCTGTAGAAAAAATGCCCATTTTCAATAAAAACTTATCTTAAAAGACAACTAGACAGCTAGTATGATTTTTTATACTTGGAAATGGACAAAAGGTTCTTCTAGCTGAGTGCAGCTTGGTTACCAAATCTCATCCAATTTTGTCCTTCTTCTCTGTTTATACCATGCACACTCTTTTAAGACATTTGCAGGCAGGTGCAGACAAGGGTTCTGACTGTTTACCTGCTCATTTCACTAACAAGACCTGTTATTTAATCATGCACATAAATGAGCTCACTTCTCTAAAAAGTAAGGAAACCTCATGCACTTTCTTCTGTATGTTCTGCTCCTAAAATTGTCCCCATTGTGTCTTTTATTTAAGCATCTAGACTTGCACACTATGTATATGAAAAAACCCATTTGACTGATCATGGACATGTAGTGAATGTGGAGTGAAAATAAGCTTGCCAAAATGTTGGGTTTAATAAATACTGTTTTTACTGTTCTAAAGTGTTTTCATGCTACTTGTACACAACACTGAAGAGGACAATTGAGAAGTGGGGTTTTGCGGTCAGCATTGTCACTTCATTTTTAACACAGCTGTCTGAAGTAGGCAATCTGTAACACTACCTCACATATCCATTTCTTACATGTATTTACTTAAACCTCAACTCTGAGAAAATAAAAGACCCAGATGTAAAATCTAGTCAGAAAATCACAAAATTTCACTTAGCTGAAAAATCTGTAAAGTTTTAAACAAACATTTAACAGTATAATGAACATTTAACTGAATGGTGGCTTTCCTTTAACACAGAGTCTACCAAAAACTCAAATGCAAACCAAAAATGCTCAGTCTGGGTAAGAAGTCTTAGTCTTTGCAGGCTCTGAGACAGTGAATTGAATAGGAATTTCTTGTTTTACAGAAGCTGAAATGTTGGTCGGTTCTGGGTTTTTTTTGCATTTTGGTGTTCAAGAATAGTTGCAGCACTTGCACAAAGTTTGAAGTCACTAAACAATATTTCTTTTTTACATTTGCTAACTTAAAGGTCAACTGGCACATGCCATTGATTTTTTTTTTTTCAGGTACTATAGTTAAACAAGTTCTACAATCAAATTTATTACAGGTGATTCATTAAATGCTTGAACAGCACAGTACAGTTTAATTTTGAATGTAATCAATATTTCCAAAGCAATGCACAACTAAAATAAATTGGATAAATTCAGAGTGGAACTCATGGTCATTGACATTTGCAGTCAATAATGTTTTTGAAAAACAACAAACGTGGTGCTTAATTCAACTACAAATTCACTGTTCTTGTGGTACAAAGGTAACTACTTTGGAAATAAAAACGTGCAGGAAAACAAACACTCCTCCCTCAATCCCATAATAAGCAGAGCTGTTATAATAATGTATATTTCTTAAGGAGAAAGTAATAGTTAACAGTAAAGAACAGGAAAGGATGGTGATTAAGGCCTCTTAATGGTAATAGCTTGAAAGCACTTTGATAATTTCCTTCCTGGTTTTCTCCATCTACGTAGGATTTTTGTTCCCTAACAAGAAAAGTTATTCAATAGTCAACGAGTAAATTTCAAAAACTATTGTGTAGAAAATAGAACATAGGTATGAGTATTTTATCGTCTACATGAAGGAAGTTGATGTAATATGCATATTTTAGCTTCTACTTTAATTTTCTACTGCAAGGCTGCAAAACAGAGTTGTCTTTTTACAGGAATCGGCTTAAATGGGAAAGGTGAGCAACTTCTGAATATACTGTTGAAAATACTTGGGGATTCCTTGAAGTTCAATCTGACTTCAAAGTTGGCTATGCTTCAAGTCAGAGGTTGGACCAGATGATCTTCAAAGCTTCCTTCCAGCCTAAATTATTTTATGATTCTGAATTTTGCTCTACAGTTGACAGTATCAAAGACTCTGCAGAAAAGGTCATATTAAAGAGATACCAGGAGTACAGTATTTGAAAGTTAATCTTATTTCTCCAGATATTCTTTAAAAGACAGTAACTGCATATTTAGTTGCTCTTATGCATTAAAAAAGGGATATAATCTCAAATCCCTCTAGCTCCTGTATAACTGAAGAAAGAGAAGTTGGTTTCAGTTTAACAAAACTATTGGAAAGCTCCAGTTTTGCTTTAATACTGTGGACTGTCCTTGTCATATAAATTTTAATATATGAGATATCAACAATTCCACTGTTTGTTAATCTCATGGGGTATACTATGGAGGGCTTTCTTCCAGATCTCATCACCTACAGCAAGTTTTGCGACTTTGAATATGAAATTCTTCTTGTCATAAATTGACAGTTCTTGTTCCACCCTAATCCCATGAGGCTCTTCTAAAGAAAAAGGAAATGTAGCAGTCAAATTGCATGATATGAAGTGACAGGTTGATTTGTAGCATTTAAAAGATAGCTGCTATTATTATTAGACAATTTGATAGAGTGGAAAAATGTGATTCTCTCTTCTACAGTTTCTACTGAAAGTGTAGTGCAGTTTCAGTAACCGAGTTGTATTTTACTTATATTTTATTCATTGGGAAATTTGTCTCTACTTCCATGAAAATACAGAATCTCTTTTGTCAGAACATTTTTATAGGCCTTCCTTACAACTCTCTACATTTTCACACTATGTTGCCATTCAGGGAAATACAAAAGGAAGCCCTGTTTTAGATTAAATATTAAATGGTGCATGCTTAGCTATGTGTTTGTCACAACTCATTCACTTCCAGTCATCACAATCTAACACCTTTACCATTATGAGATATTTGGTCCCCTGACCGTGGGTGAGTAGATGAAAAGTGGGTCACCTTGACATATTCTGCACATATCTGGGCGAAGAATTTCAGGACTAAATTACTTTTCCTTCTGATTTTATTTATTTTTTTTTTTGTTGTTTTTCTCACCAAATTCAAAGGAAATACCTCTTCAGTTTTTAGTACTTAGTGACAAACAGATGGTATAGAAAGATTCCTGAATTTCCATAACTTGGGTAACTGACCTGCTACCAGCTATGGGATAAGACACATCAAAAAAGGAGATATGGGCCACTCACCACATGAAAAGTCCTTCAAAATGCCTTCCCTAAATAGATTAACTTAATCTGTTAAAATCTAACATAAAATGCATGTGATAGGTGAGTCAGTCCAAACCTTCCACAGAAGCCATGGATGTTGCCTCCACTTCACTAAACTCAATAAAGAAAATAAATCAGGAAGAGAGAATCACCTGGCTTTATGTGCTGCATGTCTCTTTCCTCAGAAAATAGAGTTATTAAAATATAGTAAAATGAATTCACAATTGAAGTGAATTCACAATTGATTTTTAGGGCTTACTTTATTTCGCTGATTTTATTAGAGCTACATTGGGTTACTCTTGAATTCATTTTCCATTAAAATATATCAGTTTTGCACTCATTGATGAAGTATAGACATCTTAATGGTGACGACAGAGCACCAAGGTGCATGGCTGGTCTTCCAGTTTCTCTGCTGTTCTGATTCTGCCTTACTCCAATCCTTTTGGAGTAAACTGAACTGCATAAAAGCTATGTGGACAGTCAAGTCTCAGGTTTCAATTCCGCTTAAAAAAAAAAAGCAACAAATGCCAAAAGATCTGACAAATAGAGGGAACAACCTTTTAGCCATTTTTAATCCAATAGAGAACTTTGGATCACTGCATAACTGAAACAGTGAAGGATGACTGAAGTTTCATTTTCCAAATCAATCATTTCCCGTTACATTTTTAAAAAATACAATCTCTTGTCTCACTGATAAATGGCCAAATATTGCCCAGAACTTATAACATTTTCCAATGTTCAATTTATCTTCTTGTACTAAATGTATTTACTCTGACAGACAGTAAAAGAGAAAGAAACAAGGCCTGTGAATAGAAAAATATAAAATCATTTGAAGAAAAGGCACACCCTACAAAACACAACATCCATCAAAAGTAACACACTGCCTTATTTTCACAACAGGAAAACCAGCAATCAAAAGGGTGTGTCAAAAAGATTTTTCCACGTTTCCTCATATGAATTAAACTCATATTCCTTATTTATGTAATAAATACATCTCAATTATCAGTCTGTAGAAACTGTTGCTACCAATTACTACACAAAAAAGACCAAGAGCTGAGGTCCAAAATGCATGTGCAATGTATATACACAATATCTCTTGGTTTAGGACTGGAGAGACAGCACACCCTGAAAAAGAAGTCCCCTAAGAAAGGGAGTCTATAGTCAGCCTACCAGCTGTTACTAGCAGTTGGCCTAGGTGTCATAACTACCTCTCTTTGACTCTGCAGCAAGTCTGGGAACCCTGGAGTGTAGGGGTTTTGCATTTCTCGTTAATCTGTACATAGAACAACAGTAAGAGCTAAGCCACATCCAGATGAATGTGGCTCTTCATATCTTCGTGCTATCCACAGGAATGCCTTCCATGCAGGAAAGATGGGAACTGCATTCGCTTCTCCTGAGTGCTAATTACATTTCTCAGTTGCAAAGCAAATGTCTTGCAAAATCTAAATAAACATGTGAGATACCAAATGCGTTGCATAAATGTCCAATAAATCAGGGAACTTTTTCTGCAAAGTTTGACTACAAAAAAATACTTAATTATTAAAAAGCTCTGGCTCTAAGCTCTGCAGTCATTTTATTATAACGTATGGTTCTCTAAGCTATTAATAGGAGTAGAGCAGCCACAGCCAAGAGTATATGGTTAGACATGAAAGAAACAGCACGTCAACAGCTCCAATTCAAAGATGAACACAGAGATATTTTGCAACATTTTTTTTTGTTTTTCTGTTTGGATGGTTTTTAATTAGACTAATAGTAAAGGTATCATGGAAATAGGCCTTGTTTGAAAAAAACCATGGGCCATAATAAAATGTGCTTATTCTTGGCCGAAGATGTGCAAATGTGTTGTAGAACTTTCAGTTCTGATTGACGTGACCTCCAGGTATTTTAATCTGATCTCTAGACCAGATAAGTGAGATCTGTGTGCCATGTGTATACTATACTATTTTTTCAGATGTAATTTTTTTAGGAAGAAAAAATGACAAAAATTGTGTGCTAACTTAGTAAAGGATGAACAGAAGAAATTTTGGCCTAACAAGTATTCCTATGCTTTTTCCACCCTGGGCCACAATCTTAATATCCTATGTAACTCTTCTTAAATTTCTCAATTTCCACTGCAGAAACACCATGCAACTGTAATATATTTTGCTGTGAACAATGGAGAAAATGCTGTGAAGAACGAAGCTTTAAAATAAAAGGTTTCCATGAAGACTCTTTCTAACTGGTGTAATCTAGACATTATAATGCTGTTTTAAGCTCTGTAAGTCCCTACCAGCTGTGTGACAGGAGCATTTTGTGAGAAATAACGTTTAGCTATGTAAAACTGAATTTCCCCCTCATCTCTCCCTGTGCTGATAACTCACTTGTGCTACAATGAGGTTACTACTGCATTTCAACTTCAGCGGAAGAGCAGAATTCCCTTTACTGAGGTAATTAGTGCAGTAAGTAAAGGCAGACTGCAAAGCAGGAATCGGACTGGATGATCACAGTGTTACCCCTAACTCCTCCTGGGACTGAATTTGGTGTCATTTAGAGGTGGTAAAGTGCTGCCCCAGCTACTTCACCATCTCAGGGGCAAAGCATAGCCAAGGCATTCAAACACACAAAATAAAACTGCTCCACATCCAGATATAAAAATAGTCTAGAAAGACAGAAGACAAAAGCAACTGTATTTTCATAATAGTGCACAAAGTCAGCAAAAGCAGAATGTCTGAGAACTGTACAAGTAACACTATAATTTCAGCTACTGTTTCTACCCCAGAGTGCCATTTTCAGAGCTAAAATACCAGACACCCAAGGAACACGAAATTGTTGTACACAAATATTATCTATCTCAAAATAAAATACAACTACCTAATTATATTCAGATCGGGCACTCTCAACAGATGCTACACATAGGATCAATATCAAAGTGTAGTTACCCTGATACCCCACAACTGCAATTATGATCTAAATAAGAAAAGAATAAAAAAAAGCAGAGGAGCAGATGGATGTTTCTGTATGAAACCTATTTCAGATACTGCAATGTGACAATGATGGTGAGCCCACCACACTTAAATAGATTTTGCCAAATAGCTGGGCACCCAGGGCATATGTTTGAAAGAATCAAGAATCCTAATTATTGTTTAGAAGGCACAGCACTGTGACAAAGAACACACAGCATTCTTGAATACTGTCTTTAAATCTTTCAAAAGGAAGAAGCTAAGGGATTAAAGATATGAAATTTGTAATCTTTTTTCATATTACTCTTTTGCAGGCAAATGTGCCTGTGGCAGATTTTAACCCATATATGATGACAAAATATCTGCTGAAACCAATCTTTGTTAAAAGCTCCTAAAATTTACAGGAGACATTTCTTTGGTGTTAGTGGCAATTGTGTGAATGAGTGGAGACACAAATATATGGAGACAGAGAAAGATATCAAATATTAGACAAGAAATTAAAAAAAATCTTCTAGTGAAATGTAATTTTATGAATTTTAACAAGGTTCACAAACTCTATCTCAAAATGGCACCCTGTATATTCTTATATCATGGGGTTTCATAAAATATAGCACAATGGTCTCCTAAGCATGAACTATGGGGTACCCTAGCATGCATAACTATGCAGTCTGGACATTGTAAAAGGAGTTGCCTATTGCTAGATATTTTTAAATGCTCCAGAGATGGATATGTCTTAAATTTTCTTCTCCTCAAGCCAATTGGCCACAGTATTATTGACCCAATATGACTTTTCTTAATACAGTCTCTTTAGTTTACAGGTTGCTTAAAAGGTGTATACTTAGATGGTTTTTCATAGTCAGCTTACTGTTTTTGTTGTAAGACGTTGCTCTAAATCACTTGTCACATAATAGTAAGAAAGTAAGACCTTGAAAATGACAACAGGAACAAAATGGTTAAATCTACCTTTATTTAGGGTGATATAATCCTTGATTCAGGAACATGATCTGAATTCAGGGTACAATAAAAGCCCTTACAGTCCTTTCCAGCCCCTTGCACACAGGTCAAGCCAAGCATCTGCACCTGACTATATCCAGGACTTTAACTGAATGGGAAGTTTCTTTGTATCAGGTGATTCAAAGTGCTCCAAGAGAGTACAGGCCTAAAACTGCACCAACTTTTCAAGGTAGCCAGCTACTTTAGGAAACCTCAAATCAGTGTGCAAACTTCACTTGTTATAGCAGTGTCCATAGTTTCCACGATTTAGAGAAGAGTTTAGTGGTTAAAGCATTTGTTCAGATATTGGAGAAACTTGAGTGCTGTTCTTGCTTTACTCAGTATATGTATCCCCACCTAGAACTGCTCATGCAGAGAACTACCAACCCAACTTTTCAAAGACCAAAGGAATTAGTCCACACTGCAAAACTAGAAAACATCAAACAATAAAATGGGACAAAACCAAGTAAACAGCTACCTGAAGGTATGCTTGAGGACACTACTTTTTCAGTAACTTCTCTTGATATAAGTATGCTGCAATCTGCAGTGTTATGTAGAGAGACCTGAGCTAGCTGTAAACAAGTTATTCTAACACCAACAGTCTGGTCACAACAGCATGGAGCTCTTGGCAGCTTAATTCGTCCCGTCTTTTCTGCTAGAAAATTTTTTTCTCGAATGTGAAATGGTTCTTTTTCATAAGAAGGATTTTTCTCTTTAAAAACCTGACAAGAACACTGATAATGCTTTTACTTTAGTGTTTGATTTAGCCCTGGTGCAAGCAAATCTAAAATCAAGGGAAGCAGTTCATGGAAATTCCTAGAATGGGGCTTGAGGCAAGGAGTTGTCAGTTCTGGTCCTGGCTTTTCACACATAACAGATAAGTGAGCAAAATGCTGTGGTCTTGGCCAGATATAAGCAAGTAGGAACGGCAGATAGGAAATCCTCATGTTAATATTGCTGATTAAACTCTTATGACATTACAGTCTCCAAAGAGTTAAGGCTAATTAAGCCTACGAATAACATTTTTGGACCCTTCAGGATGAAGCACAGCAGTTGCAAGCTCACAAGCTCAACTGCAGGGAACTGGAGCCTCTTCACTTTTAAGAGAGAGCCTTTGCACAGTGGTCTGTTGCATTTTAACGGAACTTTTCCGACTGTCCTAATGTCAGTATTCTCTCAGCTAGACACAAGGCTTCATGCAGAGAGAAATGTCACTGGGCTGGGGAAGGAAGGCAGAGCCATGCCTAGCACAGCACAAAGTAAGTCTGCTGATGCTACGCAGGCATGGAGCACTTCACGTCTGATTACACTGCAGCATTCCTGCTGTTTTAATAAGACTTCTCCCCTTAGAAGAAATAACTAACAGTGTCACATTGTGGGGTGGCTTTTTCACACTCTCAACAGTTGACAATTGTAAATGACTTTCACCAGTGACCTGAATTAAGCTTAACAAGAGCTTAATAGCCACAACTTCAGAGGCCCTCTCTGTGCATGTACAGCTTCACCTGCATCACTTGGGGCACATCGTTTGACTCATCTGAACACAGAACTGCTAGCACTGAACTAATTCACCAAATTGACATTTATACGGATGCCACACTTAAAATGTTGGACTTTGGCCACCCTCACTACTTCTTTGCTGCCCTCATGCCCTAATAATACACATGATGGAAATGCAAATCAGCAATGTCAAAGCCATTTATGTAAAACAGCATATTTATTTAAGGATAAGGTAATTTATTTGAAAAAGAGCACAACTGGCCTGGAAAACCTCATGTGTTACCATTTTATAGCCAGAGACACTGGAGAAAATTGAAATTCAGACTTTGCCTTCCCTTGTTCCCATCTTAGAATAATTTTGATACCATTTTAAAGTCCTCCCAAATTGCTGTTTTCAGTGTAGCCTTTTCCACTTATCCTCTCCTGTGTCCTGCCTGCAGGTCTCCCTGCTATCCTTCTACTTTTCTTTCCCCTCTTTTCACTTCTCTTGCTCTACTGTACTTTCCGAAGCATTTTACCTTATGTCACTGCCAATCTGTCTCCTAAGGCACTAAATCAGCACTTGTGGAAGGCGATCCTCCCCTGACTGACTGCTGCCTCTGGAAGTGCCAATTCGGCTCAGTTGGAGGCTGGTGGCCAGATGGCAGCAGCAGGACACTTTCAAAAACTGCGATTCTTCACTGTCCCTATGGAAAGGGTGAGCTTGCAAGACCCTGAGTAGGTGGTTTTGTTTATGTACTTGTATTAAAAATTAATGTTGGACCAATTTTTTTAGCTCTACTGTTTTCAGTGCTGTTTGCCCAAGTCCTGATTGTATTGATTTGTTTATGTTTATCAAAGCTAAAAGGAATGTTTTCAGTAGAAAATGACACCATGTGATTTTTTTTTTTAGCTTTGAATTTTGTCAGAAATTCTGATCTCAGGCTGTGGCTAAATAGTGGGAATCTGTGAATAATCTGGGGATAAACTTAAGCTCGCCTGTGTTTTGATGTCAGTTTAAGCCATGGTTTTGCCGGTGTTTTCCTGGGGATGGAAGGCAATGCAGCAAGCTGTGATGGTGAACCCAGACTTGTTCAGACCCAGGAGCAAAACGAAACTTGGAGGGGGAGCTGCAGGTAGAGCGTAGATAAATCCTGGTGGCAAAATATGCTCCAGGACCAGAATTCTGTAAAGAAAGTGCATGAAGAACTAGAAATCTTGAGTCTTGCAGAACACGTGGGATCTGAGCATAGTCTGCAAACACAGGTCTGGTGCTATTCTTCTGGGAAAGGCTTTCATGAATTGTGCTTGTGGGGAAAAGCTATTCCACTCTTGACATTATTAAGTCATGTAAAAAAAAAGACACTGGAAACCTGCCGGCTCATTAGTTTATTCATAGAGAAATGTATTAATATGGTCCAAACATCTACTACTTAAGTGTAAATTGTTGGTCCTCTGGTAAGTGCTCTATAGATGAAGAAAAAAAAAAAGTACTCTAAGAAGTTGTTAGTGGTAAAACTACTAGGGAGAAGGAGAATTTTTGATCTCAGGTCTACAAATATAAAAGCTTATTAAGACTTTTACAATGTTATAGTGACACAAATCTCTGTTTTATTTCTTGCATGGAAAAAAAATAAAAGGTCTTGCATAAAAGAAATGAATAGACTATCTTAGTCTGCAATAATGGGTTAACCTAATTTACCTTTATCTAGATTTTGCATTTTTTTTATTGTTAGGGCTTTCAACAGAGGTGATGATTAAGTATTCAAAACAGCATACTACACTCCAGGAATATTTCAGCCAAGAGTTCATGTATGTTGATACTTAGGATTACTCTTTATTCTATTTCCTGCCCACGCAGTTTCCCTGATCCATTGCTCAATCAGCCTTTGTTGTCTTTTGTTCACAATCCTTTTGCTATTGTAAAAAACTCACTGTGACTAAGATACTACCTCCATTGTCCCAAATCCTCTTTTGAATACTGAATGCACTTTGGATCCAGGTTTCAGATTAGGTAAAATCCTTCTTACCTCTTTGAGTTCCTGTAGACTCATTTCAGCACCAAAGAACATTAAATTCTTCCTGGAAGTAAGTCTGAGATACTCTGTGGTTAGAAATAAATGTGGTGAAAACAGTGAGAAGACATTGTAACGCTGCAAGGTGGTGATTCACCAGGTCAGCACTTCGTCTCTTCCTAATCTACGATATAGTAAAACTGAAGTCCTTTATCTTCACTCACATACAGACAACCATATTTTTAACCCAAAGGAAAAAGAAAAAAAAAAAAAGCTTTAGATCAGCTAAGACGAGAGCTAAAGTAGTTTGCCTAACTTTTTTGAAGTATTAATTTTGATACTAAAAGAAAACAGTTTAAAAGATAAAAAGTCAAGTAAATTTTGACCTTAATTTGAAAATTCAATATATTCTTACCTTTGACTAGCCATCAACTAAAAATTAAATTCAATTTATTATTTAATAAACCCCATTTTCCTATGACTTTATATTGGATGAAAATTACCTTAGTTCTTTGAGCATCAGTAGCCTCTGGCTGAGGTAAAATTCTGATTTCTTTCCTGGCTTGGAAGTTCATTTGGTAATATGAGCCTATACAAGTAAAAAGGTTCAGTAATGCAGAGGCTGCATTGAGATAGTGAAGGGTCATATCCTAGGCTGCTGATGGAGGGAATGGATATTATTGCTATTAAATTTATGTGAAAGAAGTCATTATATCATTCCTTACAAACATCTAATATTTTTTTAAAATTTAATTAGAATATAGAAAAAACATGCTAACAAATAATATTTATGCTGACACAAAAGTACCTAGAAAAAGAATAGACATTTTATCACATACAGAAAAGAATTAGAACTGTTATCAGGAAATGAAAACAGCAAAACATCACTTTTGATTCAATGCTAAACTTTCTTCTACTGTTCAATTTTACCACTGGACTAAGATTTCATCTAAAAAAGTAGAACTGTAAGATATATGAGGTGTCCTGTATGTCCAGGGTAACTAATATAAAAATTATATACATTTCTGTTTTCATTAATATTTCATCTCAAAAGCTTCCACTTTTCATCAACAAATTAAACTTTTCAACCAAAACATTTTAATGGGGGAAAAAAAAAAAGGAAGAAGAATCTATGGAAAGAAGCCAACCTTTTCATTTCGTCATAAATCTCGTATTATATTGTAAAATAATTTTGAGTAAATTTTAAGAAGAACATTTCTTTTTTTTTATTCTTGAGTTGGAGACATTAAGTAATGAATAGAAGTGGGTAGAAAATGACAGCCACCCTATTGTCACTTTAAACGAACCTTTACATTTTATAGCAGGGGGGAAATTAAGTTGCACAAAATTATTTAAAACCTTAATAAACTCTATATCATTGTCTATCAAGTGAAAGGGTTGTAGAGTAATTTCTTTGCCATATGTTTCAGTTTCATTGGAATATTCTTGCTTTCATTCTAACTTGTATTTCTTTGGTTTGCATTACATGGAACCTTTTTCGGAAGTTAGTGTATCTGTCTTCCACTGTGTTAGCAAAATGCAAACTATTGAAATAAATACCTATCTTTGAGGAGGTCTGAAAATTCCTCAACAGCCTGCGCACACATGGACACGTCCAAACATCCTGGAGCCTCATTATGCTGTGACTCCAGTGTTGAGTCAAGTTTTCACCTGCACCAGGCATGGACACCCATGGGAAACAAAACTCCTATTCACAACACTAACTGTGCTATGAAACACTGCAGTCAACATCCAGTGGTTTGAAAACAAACAAACCTCCATGAAACCAGTGCATGATTGTTCTGTGAGGACCAGAAGAGATAATGAATTTCTGTTTTGTGAGTAGATTTTCAGGTCCAGGTTGCACAAGTCCTCCCCCTTTGCTCCAAGATCTGAGATAAGCTCTTACATCTCCAGGTTATTTAGTGCTGACTTAGGAATGAGCTCCATCCTCAAGAGAGCCTCTGTTCTCTGCTTAACTTCCTGATTTCAATATGCTGGCAGGAATTAATGTCTTAAAAGTCTTCACCTTTGTCAGATTTGGTTAAAAGCTGTTAATATGCAATTTGTGGGAAAACACACATGCACAGGTACACATGTGCACGGAAAGGGGACGTGGTTTCCTAAGCCTTGTTTCCACTTCGAGTCAGGTTGTAGATATTGATTACATAATTAATATGTTTATTTTCTCTGATAAAAAGATTCTATGGAATCTTTTTATGTAAAGTAACATGCAACTTGCTGCTGTAATGCTGCAAATTTCTCATCCTGCGAGAGATGGCTGGGATCATATCTCCACTCTCATTTTTACTGTTTATCTTAAACTGCTACAAATAACATTGTCAGCTACTGTTAAATGTAACTACTTGCTAAACTCTGTGTTTTCAGTGGAGACCAGCATTTTAAATGTTTGACAAAAAGGACATACAAATAGTGTAAAAAATAGTTTGATGTTTATTGACATATGCTTGTTAAAATGTCTTTGTCATCTTCTCGAACAACAGTCATAAATACAATTTGTAGTCTCCAGTGGTTTGAACCAGCAGAATAGTTTCTCCTTTTTCTTTCTTCCAAATGTCATAGTACGATTAATTCAGTATTGAGGTTTTGTATCCCTGTGGGATGTGATAAGATAATGGTAGTACAGACAGAACCAGTTAGACAGAATCACTTTGCAGACTGTTTTCATAAATATTAACAAGAATCACCTCCAGACTACCAAAGCAGTGGCACATACAGTGCTTGTCATTCGCGTTGCCTGCCAGTGAAATGTTTTGGTTGCTTGGGCACAAGGTGCACAAATTAATCAGGTTTGACTGAGCTACATCCTACCTAAATCCTTATCTTCTGCAATGCTGATTTCAAAGCCTACAGTAGTTATTTCATATGTCTTATCATTATTCAAGGCCCTTTGGGGGAATACCCTAATTTCATAAACATATGATGCTTTTTTGAAAGGAAAAGTGAAACGTGCTGCAGGGAGAACCTTTGTAATTTGTTTTGCTTACAGATATGCTGAGCTACTTGTGCTTCGTAAGTTAAAAAAAAAAAAGGAAACTAAAAAAAAAAATTCCCAATGTGCACAATTATTTCATGGTAAGAAACTGTTATTTTTATTCAAGTAGATAGTCCAGATCTAGATGTGAAACTACAGGTCACTTTCCCTGAGTTTATTTACCATGTAGCAGAGACCTGGGCTGATTCTTACCCTCTACCCAAATTCCACCCATGACACTCAGGACAAAGGGAAGAGCTGATGTTGGAAAGTTACTGTTTTCGTTAAAGATGGACAGGAAGTCCTTTGAGCACTGATAACCATAATAAAACATGACGGTGCATGGGTTTGTGTGCTAGGACTGATTGGTGTGGATGTTTAAAAAACACCTGTTCTAATTCAAGTATCTCTCCAGCTCCTGTTTATTAGACTCTCTCCAGTGTAGAAACCACCCTCTCCAGTGTAGAAACTACAGCATGTAACAGCAGGCAGGATTACACTGAAGGATTTCCTTCAGTTTTAGGCATCTGTAAGATGTTCTTTGGCTCCCCAGACTCCCCGTCAGCAAACTTGCGAAAACTTATTTTTTTAAATACATCTACCCTATGTAAAATTTGATTGAAATAGGTAATTTGACTGAAATAGGCTTAAAGATTCAAAGGCTGGGGGAAGGGATGACTCTGATAGACGCAGACAACATAATAACATAAGCCCTGTTCCCTTAGGAAGAAGAGTCTAATAAAGAAATCCTGCTATTTCCCAAACCAAGGAGAGAACTGTAATTTCTTCTGTTGAGGTCAGAAACCACACGCCCAGGATGTGCTGGAAGATAAGCAGAGTCTGCAAGAGGGAAGGACTCAAGCACAAGATATCACACCTTGAACAGGGTAATATTTTCAAAACCGGAGAAGAAAGCTGCAAGGAACCAGGGACAAGAAAATCACTCAAAAGCTCTGAGATTAGGGGAGACAGCAGGTAGGAATTTGGGTAGGCTGAAGTCAGATATTAAAAAGATGATGAGCTGTGGACAGGGCAAAAATGCTATCTCTGAGAGAGCAGAATAAGTTGACACCACAGCAACATTTGGAAGTAATTATATTGAATTTATATGGGGCAGAATTCCTGTTATAGCACACCGTTTGTGACAGAGAAAAAACAGAAAATAGCAACAGGGTTAGATAGAGTAGGCAGTGCTTCAACAGTGTCTTTTAGGAAATGTTACCTGTTTCAAATTGAAGATTTGTTTTTTCATGTGGAGTTCGGGAGCCTGTTACATGGATTTTTTAATGATATAGGGAAAGGGTCATGATTTTGCTGCTGTGTCCTCTCTATCTCACCTTTTAATATATCTTTCTTTTTGCTTCATTTCTTATAGATTTTTACTTCTTGCTTTTCCAAATATTTTCCACTGTTTTGTTTCTCAGTTTTGCTTGGTTTTCAATGCCAACTGCATCCTGCTACCCAGCCTCCCAGTTCATTTTGTGCGAAACCAATCTGAAGTGCCACTGAAAATTGAAAAAACAAGGGAAAAGTGTTGTTTGATAGTATCTTCACTTTTCAGATGCATTTTTCCTTGCATTGTGATTGTCATTTCATAGATTACCATTTCCTGCCTTGCCTGCATCCCCTGAGGTGAATTTGATCATTACTGTTCATGTGATTAATATTTTGAATATGTGAGACAGCACTAGGATTTTGACCAGGTTTCAAAAATGTTGTTACTGTGTGACTCACAAGTGCCACATTGATGGCCTTAACAGTCAGGTATCTCTTTACACACAAGCGAGGTTCTCAACAGGCAGCAGAAGTAAAATCATCCCTAGGTGTTACTGCTGGTTTAAATATTAACAGGCAAAGGACTCACAACAGGATTACAAGGAAAACCAAACCAAACCAAATAAAAAACCAAACCAAACCAAAACCAATTAACAAGAAAGAAAAAAAGAAAGAAAGAAAGAAAGAAAAGAAAGAAAAGAAAGAAAGAAAAGAAAGAAAAGAAAGAAAAGAAAGAAAAGAAAGAAAGAAAGAAAGAACGAAAGAAAAGAAGGAAAGAAAGAAAAGAAAGGAAAGAAAGGAAAGAAAGAAAGGAAAGAAAGGAAAGAAAGAAAGGAAAGAAAGAAAAGAAAGGAAAGAAAGAAAGGAAAGAAAGAAAAGAAAGAAAGAAAGAAAGAAAAGAAAAGAAAGAAAGAAAGAAAGAAAGAAAGAAAGAAAGAAAGAAAGAAAAAGAAAGGAAACACAACAACAAACCAAAACTCCTCTGTCCTGTACTCCTTAATAAATACTTACCATACTTGTTTGACCTTCTCAAGGAAACAAGCTCAAAATTGGTTCTACTTTTCAAATGAAGACTATGCCAGGTATTTTGGTCTAGGTTTGAACTTGTATACTTCCTTCTCTTTGTTTACTGGGTGTTCTTACAGCACTCTCCCAGGTGGCTGGCGTTTTCATTGTTCATTGAACCTAAATAGCAAACACCCACCAAAGCCTCAAACAAAAGTCAGGTTATAGATTGTATTAAGGCAAACTCCTACTTTATTAAAGGGAGGATTTGCTTGAGAGAAGCCAACAAGCTTTAAAAAGAGTGATGGCTGACATTAGGACAGGGGTAAAGAAATTCAAAATGCTGGGCAGTCACAGTTCAGAAAAAGCAGGAGAGTCAGGGGAAAGAACTGTGGTGGTTTTGTGTTTTTTTTCTTTTGTCTAGCCTGTTCCCTGGGCAGAGGAGTAAGCCACTGCCCATTGCAAGTTAATAATCTGTTATTCTGAGCAGAGGCATTTGGTTGGCTGATGAAGTTTAAGACACCCAGCAAATGCACAAAGGTCGTAATTCATTATCCACACTCCCTTGAGAAATCACTTATCCCATTTCTGCAAGCAAAATAGTAAGATGGTATCTTACTTTAAAAAAGGATTTTTCTTAAATAAAAAAAAGAGAAAATATTAAAAATGCAATGGAAACAAAAGCACAGGGCTTAAAATATTAATTGCAGAATCATTTCCCCTTGCTTTATTTTCATAGATCAGACTTTATTCCTGAGGAAAGAGGAGAAGAAAGGCAGCAGGTAGCCAGAAGCAGAGAGTCAGTGTTCTCACTTGTCACTGTCAGTACCTGCTGTGTAGGGAAAATACCAGTCTGCCAAGAGCCAGCAAAAGTCTCAAGGGGGCAAAACATTCCTAATGTCTGTGAAACTTTGGAAGCAAACAAAAATATGAAAGGGCAAAAGCCCTGCTTTTTGCTTGTGCACTCAGAAAGACTTTTTCTCAAATGTCTGAATCTTTTTTGTTTCAAAATAATTTTCAACGCTGTGAACTCTAGGGGATGAAGAATATACCTGGGTTTTTCTTGGAATTTGCAAAGCAGCATGTGTTCACAAGACCCTTATCCTGCCCATTGCAATATCAGTGGCTCACATACACTGTGTGTGGAAGGCTTGACTTAGAGTAATTGCAGCCATTTCTGAAGAGTTTTCTTATGGTGTCGAGCACTTCATATGGTGTGATTAACACAGCCTAAGTATCCCAATTAACATACTTCAAAATTTTGGGGTTTGGGTTTTGTTCAAGGAAGATCCACTATGGATACTTAAAACATTGGAAGCATATTTTGCTATAATCTTGTCCAATATCCTCAGTGTGACAGTAATCCACATTACAACATGCACTGCTGTAAGGAACCTCCCAGCAGGCACATACTGTACAACCCTTCCCTCCTATCAGCCTCCTCTTGGTTTTCCATCGTTGGAAGTATGATCAGACCAGTAAAGAATTGCATGTCATTTTCAGTCTTTTACACCTCATAAGTAGGCCAAAAGATAGGACTTCATGCCATATATCAGAAAAAACTTCAAACAAGGTCTTTTGATCTAGGAGTTTCCCCCCTACCACAGGGGGGAGCCTGTGGCTAAGCTACCAGGGCAACCTGATCACATAGGGTTATCTCCCCTCTTTTCTTTCACACCAAGTTTTTAAGAGAAGGTGAAGATAGATGGAGGTAAACAGTAGTATCTTTTACTACATATTAGGGATATAGGGGATGGTTATATTTTGCTATAATGTTCAGTACAAAGCAGACTGTGTGGTGGAAGGCCTTCAGGAAAAAAAAAATGTATGAGAGGGAACAAGTTATGTACCAGATAAGATGCTCTGGCAGACTCAAGTTTCACCAAACCTTCACTAGGACTTTTTACCATGGTAGTATGAATCAGTCTAACTGCACTAGTATAGATCCACTATTTACCTCGGTATAGAAGCAGAATCCAAGCTTCATCTCTCAAAACAAATGAGAAAGTGCACATTCTGCAGTGGGTAGAAAAAGCTCTCTGAAGCACTGATGTTTAACTAAGTTGAGGCACACTTCTCTTATTTGGGTGCATTGAGATTTGAGTAATTTCCTTATTTTCCCAACACTGACCCATATCTATCAGTTCTTATAAACGTTGGCACCCTTTCCTCTTAATTACAAGTCCTGCAAAGTTTCAGTTTAGTACATGATTTGATAAGACACAAGAAATGGCTGGAATCATGAGGAAAGAGGGGAAGGTGATGTGGGACTGTGAAGAAGAATCTAAATGAGCCAGAGGTCTCAAGTCTGAGAGTGGGATGCTGCTGCAGTCTTTATTTTTGATGTCCAGCATGCTCTGCAAGGGATGATAACAGCCAGAATTTAGATTAAAAAAAAACCCAAACAAACTGGCTGGAGATTGAAAAAGCATTTTCACTAAAATACTGATGCAAATATCTCTTTGATTTTCTCCACTAAAAGCTCGTTTCAATAAAAATTTCTCACCCAGCTCTAACAGTAGGCAATAAAGCCAAGGGTATTGAACTAGAACAATTGAATTGTTTTTATGATACATGCTATTTAAGAATGAAGGAAAAACATTGGAGTGCATTTGCAGACTGACAATGACAACAGAACTAATAATGTTGCTGAGAAATATTTAGATTGATTGGAGCTGGTTAATGCAGCCAGACAGGACAGTGTAAAGAGTCAAAATATGTGCTATAGCAGAGACAGATAAAGAAGGTACAAGGCAAGTCTTTGTTTTCTGGACAAGGACACAACTTTTAACCTAATATTTTTCTCAAGGCAATTTCTTCCATGTATACTCAAGGTTCTTGAAGTGGCAGCTGCTTATCAGATGTAACAAGTTCCTTCACTAAAGGCCATATTGTGGCTGCAATTTTAAGCAGCGATTTTCCTTGATGTTAAGACTATGTGATTTTTTTAATTTTTTTTTTTCTACATATCTTAGAGGAAAGTCACCATTTTGTCACACTTAAACAGCCAGAACAAATTTCTAAACAGGTTTGTGGGAGACTACCAGCATGAATTTTAAGATATAGTGACTAAAAAGTGTGAAGTATACACCGTGTGTAGCCCTCTCTTCCTCTAAGAAATCATTATATGCCAATTGCCTAAATTATTTCATGTCCATGAATAAAATTTATTTGTTCTGAAGCAATGTGAAGGGTAGATGAATTTGGAATTTGCTTGTATTTCCAAGCAATTAGTTATAATATTCAGAATACTCAGATTATAGATTATGGGTAAAAACTAATTCATTGAAGATAGGGTGATTTTTTGAGGAATTTCTGGGTTTGATTTTTCAAGTAATTGATATCTTTTGCAGCTGATATTCTATGAGGTTTAGCCATCAAAATAGCTAAGTAATTTTTGAAATTGGCATTTAAAGCATCCAATTTCTTTTAGGACATTTCCAGTCTATCTTCTTAGTCAAAAAGATAACAAAAATAAACACCGGGAATGTTTCACGTTGCTTCTCTTCTACAATTATTGATGTAGAAATTAAGACTAACATTCTACAAATAATTCAACATATCTGATATATTTGCATTCTTCAAAAACAGTGATGTATGATATTGACACTGCCAGTAACCTATTTGTTTATTTGTTGAGCTTGAGCCTGATATCTGATCTTGATTGCACATGAAAGGATGGGAAAATAAATCACAGTAAGTAGCAATTTTGTTTTGAAACAAAGGAGTGTTCAGTGCTGGGAAAGGACCAATTGGTACTTATATAGGATCAATAACAACCACAAGAAATGCTGATCATGAAATTATTTTCTCTCGCAATGAAAATGCTAGTGAAAATCAAACCTTGACTCATTTTGTACCACCACAAATTTGTAAAACAAATCCAATTGCATTTTTGGATTGCAAAGACAAGAAAAAGCAATTTTTTAAAATTTTAAAATTTTTAAATTTTTGTACCTATATCTAGGTACAATTGAGTAATATAATTTTAATGAAAAATTATAATTTCTTCAAACTTCAAATGCTCTTTTTCTTATGCCTCTTATGGTTTGTAATGTTGATCACCTCTCTGATATTTATCCAGTGAACATTTTGAAATATTGTTACCAAGCTGCAGAAAACATTTGGTTTAAGATTTTGAAGCCATCAAATGTCACAAAGAAAGTATCACATGGCACTATTATGGGAAAACAGTCATATTTTTAAAAATACTTGCACAAAAATTGCATTTGTGATTATGAAAAGCCAGAGACTGAAAATGTTACCTCAAAGCCCTTGTTTTTAAACTCTGAGCACTTCTGAAAAGTTTTCATTAGATCAAATGCCCTTAAGTTCTTGCTCCGGCAGTAGCAGTAGGTCACTAGTTCTCTCTCTCTGGTGTGAAAGTTGCACTCAAGGAACACAGCTTCAAGAATAAGTAAGCTTGATTTATGCTCATATTCTGAATTTGTCCTTTTGGAGGTATTTCCAACAATCCAGCTTTCACAACACTGCAGACCATTTTACAGCAATATTTGATTATTTCTATATTTTTTGAAAAATATTTGTAGTATTTCTGAAAATGGCAAACACTTTCTCTGAAATACCACTATTATTTCAATTGATTTTTCTTCACAGCTGCAGGATGAACTAGTTTAACTTCTCTTTTCTATAAACAACTTTCAGGCTGTTTTTTCTAAGCCTGTGATTTTTTTTTCCATTAAATATAGCCTTGTTTTTCTCATTTCCCTGTTTGAATGTTTCTGTCAGAGCAGCACATATTTGTTAGACCACTTGTTTGCAAACCAGTTCAATCCACTACCTGAAGTTCAGTGTAAGAAATGTTGGGGTTTTACAAGTAACTTTCTCTCAAAAGTTCAGTCCTTACTATTCTGTACTATGGCAATGGATGCCTTACATTCATTTTGGGTTTTTGTGATTTGTGTGGTGATATCAGCATTATTACATCCCTTAATCTTGTTTGTGATTTCCAGGATCTGCACCTGCTTCAATATTGTTTTTTACACTTGATCAATTGCCTTGGTAGGTCTCTTTGGAACCATGCTGTATGTTGTTTTGTTGTCATTTTCCTGGCCTGCTTAGGTACTCAAAGAGGCTGGCATATTTCCTTCAGACTTGCTGTCTTGAAAAGTAATGCTTTGTTTTCTGAGATCAGAATTCAGATTCCTTCCATTCCCTTTTTGCCCAGTGCAAAATGGGTTTTTCTTCTCCTGCTTTTCTCATTCTTTTATTGCTCTAAAGTATGTGCTAATACAACTGATTCCCTTGCTCTAATGCTGAAATTATTTGCCTTAAGTATGACTTTTTGTTTGTTTGTTTCTTTGTTTTTGTTTTAAACTATGCAACTTGTTCATTGGGTTCAAGTACAATACGTGGCTTTCTGAAATTTCTTTCCCGTTTCTGCCTGTTGTCTGCCAGTGTATTACAGCATGGTACAGTTTGTGAGGCTTCCAGACAGCTTTTCACACCCTATGGCTGTCCAGAAAATGAGAAATTAAATTTTTTTTCATAAACTTCATAATACTTTCAGAAGATGGGTGTTGTGGTTTAATCCCAGCTGGTGACTAAGCACCACGCAGCCACTCACTCCCTCACTCCCCAGCACTGGGATGGAGGAGAGAACTGGAGGCGTAAAAGTGAGAAAATATATGGGTTGAGATAAGAATAGTTTAATGATGGAAATAAAATATAAAAATAATACATAACAATTGTATGGAAAGGAAAATTACAAAAAGAGAGAAAAACAAAGAGAGAGAAATATACCCCAAGAAGTACAAGTGATGCAAATGAAAAAGGTAGTTCACCACTGACAAACCAATGCCCAGCCAGTCCCTGAGCAGCAGGCCCCCATCAACCTCCCCCAGAGTTTTACTGTCAAGAATGACACCATATGGTATAGAATATCCCTGTGGCCACTTTAAGTCAGCTGTTCTGGTTGTGACCTCTCCCAGGTCCTTGTGCACCCCCAGCCTCTTTCTAGTGGGATGGGGTGAGAAGCAGAAAAGGCCTTGACTCTGTAAGTGCTGTCCAGCAATAATTAAAACATCCCTGAGTTATCAACACAGTTTCCAGCACAAAGCCAAAGCACAACCCCATACGAGCTGCTATGAAAAAATGAAGTTTATCCCAGCCAAAACCAGCACAGTGGGTAATAATAAATTGCTCTAAACAAGTAAAGAAGGAATGAAATAGGAATTATTGATACCTGTTTAAGATGGCCCAGACAGGAAATAACCTATCTAGAAATGAACAAAGTCTGCAACTACTTCACGAAGAAATAAAAGATCTGATATTTTAAGACACACCACATGCTTATCTTCTGTTAATGGTGAGAATATTTTCCATCTCACCACCTCTCAGATCTGGACCTGCACTTTGAAGTATTTTCAGTGGTCATATGCAATATGTGATGGAGAATACAATTTCAAAACTATTTATTGACTATACTGGCTATTTATAACATAGGAAACCTTATTATCACAACAATTTGTGATCAATTGTAACATTTATCATATTCTAACTCACTTCATTAGTTTTTTAGCATTAGAGTTCTAGTGAGTTTCAAAAGCAAAACCTCAAATTTTCAGATAGGAATCAAATTCCTATAAAACTCCATAAGGAAATGAAGCCCGGTACTGTAGAAAAAGCATAAAATAAATTGATGAATGAATTAAGATTTATTTTTCTGCATTCACAAATGTGTAATTGAATTACTTTCTGTGGTAGTATGTATGTCATATTTTTAGGAAAAAAATGCTATTTAGAAAATTTCTTTCTATCAAGAGAAAAGTAAGTTTGAATGTGACTTTAATGTACAAGCTTATATTACTAACATTCCAGTTTACAGCAAAGCTGCAAACAAAGAGGGTTCAGATAGGGCATCCGTTCTTCCTATAACTCCCTAAACAATCCCTGGGATTGATGTTTCAGAAAGTGGATGGAAAACAACTCACTACTCACTGTTTACTTCCCAGTTCCAACATAGGAAAGGTGAAAACCTGGTTCTTTCTATGTAGGCTGTTGCTTAGAATGGTGGACAATGGCACTCGAGTTGGCAAATTCTCACTCTGCTTCCCCAGTGCAGCCCTGAGACTGCTCCTGCTAGCTACCTTGTAGTTTGTTGCAGTTTCTTTCAATAACATCCTGCTATGTCTGCAGGGGGGGGGGGAAGAGAGGAAGTAGCAGTGTGGTTTGGAGACTCAGGGGGAGAAATAAATTGGGAAGTACCATTCCTAAACCATGACAGTAGCTAAAGAAAAAATTGTATTCAATTTATAATTAACATTTTTTTTTAACATGTATCATGTTAGATTTGATCATACAAAGTGATTATAAGCTAATCAAAACGCATTTTAAATTTCTAGAAAATATATTTGAAATCCAGTCCTAACTTTAAAATTCTGAATAATATTAATTTAGTTTTACCAGTGGTTTCAATTTCACTTAAAGGCCCTGAAAAAAAATTAAATATGATTAGTCATTCTGTTTAACTGGATCTAATAAAAAATTATATTAGTTAGTAACTGAATACTGCAAAAAATTATGAAAATATTTTGGATGGTTAATACTTATAAATTACTGATAATTTACCAATGATTCCTCTATTTGACTGCTTAATTGGCTTCATGAGATGTATTTTGCCTTAGAAATGGAAGTGTTTGACTCAGAAATTATACACATTCTTACATATAAACTTTTCTTCCTGTTGAAAGCAACAAAGGATGAGTCTCCAAATGGAATTAATTTTACAATATATTGTACAGTGAGGGATTCCACTGAAGCTTTTAAATTACTGTCTTTCAGGTGACTCATTGAGTGAATTAATATCAACTGAGTGGAAACAAAAACTCCTGAGTCAAATATTTATAATGAGACTTTGAATTACACTTAACATGAACTACACAATGGTGAGCCCCTTGTGAGCTAGTTTTTCTTAGTCATATTTTTTACACAGAAGAAAATAGTAATTTTCTTTCTTTGAAAGGAAAGTTCAACAATCTTTTATCCTTGATTCCATTGAAAAATGGAATAACCTTTCTGAAAGAATTATAGAGGTAGTTTACATATTTTTACAGAGTAGCTTAAGTAACTTGAAAATGATTTCTTGATGAAATTCAGTTACCTCAAAGTACCATTTAATTACAAATTGTAACTTCCATAAATTATTTCAAATGCACACAGTTTAGGACTGTTTATACTCTGCTTATGAATATTTTCTACATTACGGCATTATTTGTCTTGACCACTTTCAATCTACATTCTATATATATGTATATATACAGAACCTTTATGTATCCTTATCCTTTGTGTAACAAAATTAAGACACCCTTTAAATCAAACCAAAATGACAAATGCATCCTAAATCTATTTCAGGAGTCTTTCCTGTTTTCTGGATTACATCTCTTTCATGGTGATTTTTCAGTGCTCCATAAAATTTAATAGACTAGCAAATGGGCAGTCCCATCTGTTCCGGTTGTGATGAGTTCGTTAGTCTCTACCTGAAAATTTGAGTGTAGTTCTCAAACAGCTTTACTCTTGTCTGAAAATATATCAGGCTCATCTCTGTTAAAACTGTTTTCACTTTCTAACCAGTATTTCACCTTCTTATAAAGAGTGTTATATCAAAATTGTTATGATGTTAAAAATAATCAAGGATATAAAAAGACAGGAAGAGCATCTGCACTAAACCAAAGTCACTAAATTCAGACGGTCTCCCATTCCCATGTATTTCAAACAGGTTTTGAACACATCTAGTGAGATGAGCTCCTCATACTTCTCCTTGATGGTAAATCTCCTGAGTAAAAAAATGCTGCTCTACAGATATAGTGATATAGTGTTTTTTCCTTGCAATTTGGAAAAAGTCAGTCATAACCAGAAAGGACACAGTGCTGTGAGTTTTAATTAGGGGATGACTTTGAGGGAAGAGGGATATTCTTTTGTGAAGTAGATGAATTACTTGGAGACACAAGAGGAAAGTTTCAAAAAACTTCTCAGAAAATTAATTCCTTTTAAAAATCCTTGGCCATTTATGAAAGGGAGATTCTGAATGTTTTTTAATTCAACTCAGTTAGTTTCAAAAGTAATATCACAAATAATCATTTTTCATTTCCTTAAGAGAGAAAAAAATGTACCTGTGAACTAGCAGTGCTTTCCTTGTGAATAATAGGTTAATAAATTATTGGTCACTTTTTGTACTTCTAATGAGAGCAGTCCTTCTCTCTCTGGTGAAGACATTTAAGCATATAAATATTCTTTTTAATAATTTCTCTTCTGCAGTACTGGGAGAGAAGGCATGCCTTACTCTGTTACTCACAGTAAGATTAAAGATTATCTCTCTCAGAACCCACCAGTCTCGTGGACTGACACACAAGTGTCACATGTTGGGATTGCAGTAGAGGGTCAGCTCTACGTGTGTTGTAGGCTTTTTAATGAAATGTTAGAGATATCATGACAGAGGCCCCATTTGCTTTAATCATTAGGATAAAAGGTTTTACTTACAGTAGCAGATAGTGAACTGCTTCGATCCACTCCTTATGTCTTCTTAAGTTTTATAAACTGTTAGAACTGGTCAAATATCTCCAACTGAAATATAGTTCACTAAAACTTCGATTTTGTCCAACCTGAATTATTTGATTTTTATGGAATCTTCTTTTGGGAAATTAAAAAGAAGTTTTTGAACTTCAGGTCATCATCACATTAATCTCTAGTCTTACTCAAAGTTTCTATTTCTATGAAGCAGTATCATAAGGCTCTTATTTTTCTTCCCCAGGGGTCTATGGTCTGTTAATGAGCTCTCCCTCCCTATGATTCTTGTCAGACCTGAGTTCATGGCATGGTCTCCCTGCCATAGCCATTGTCTTGTCCTCCTGCCTACCTGCCACCAAAGGAATGAATTTAATTTTTTCAATGGATTCTGGTGCAAAGCTGCATCAGCTGGGATGTGAAGGAGATGGCACTCAATGAAGTGATAGGGGGAAGTGTCAATTGAGTCCTGAGAGCACTTCAGTCACACTGTGTGGAATAGCCTGACCAAGCACTGCACCATAACAGCACTTAAACCGAGGCTTATTCTAAAATGTTAAACTGCTTTTCACTGTGTGATGTGGATATATTCTGGGAATCAAAGCCTGGATAATGGGGACTAAGGGGCTAGTGCTCTTGGGATTTTTTCTTGCATATGCATTGTTAATGGAAAAAATCACTATTTAAAACACATAAGATAAACTTTGAACCGATTTGCCATAAACTACTACAAGAAGAGAACAGAAACAGGTTTTTTCACTTGAGATAAACTTTGTTGTCTGCTTTCCACAATTTAAAGCAACTGCCCAAAGTTATTGCTGATGTTTCCTTTATTTTTTGTCTCTTATAGTACATATACTTTAGGAAACTAGATTTTATTCATTATTGTTGAGTGCTTTAGCATTAGGGAGGACAACTAAAAGACTTTATGTGAGCATGGAAATCAAAGCACAACACCTAATCATATCTGTGAATGAACACACCATCTTTTACTTTAGAGGAAGAAAATGTCCCCTCTTATGGCTGTTATCTCTTCATACCAAAGAGACAGTAGTGAGACATCAGCCAGTTAGGCAAGTATGAACAAAATGGAGATATTTCAAAACATAACCTTCTTCTATGTCAGTGTGTTCTAATTTTCAGTGGTAATAAGAATGATATGTAACATACTATATTGTGAGCAACATCAAGATTTTTTTTCTCTGTTAAACTGGGACAAGGTTGCCTGTGGAGCCAGAAAAGATGATGAAAAAGAAAAAATAATGCCAAGCCTTTGCCTTCCCACTGCACCCACCTTATTATCTTATTTTAGGGGCTTGCTTTTATTTTCTACATTAAACATCACACTGGAGCCTTAAACAAGTTCCTTACTGAGTTTCTCTATGGGCAAAGAACTCTTCAAGGTCCAGGCTGATGCCTTCAGATCTGCTGAAATGCAGAGCCAGGCTGTGGGGGGAACTTCACTATCCTTGGGTCAGAACTCCTGATGATATGGGACTTAAAAGGAAGTTCCTTTGAGGTTTGAATCTAAGTCAAAATATCCCAGCTATAAAAATACATAGAATGCTTTAAAATTAATTTTAGCTGGCTGAACTCAGGCTGTATTTAAGGGTCATAACTCAGGATTTGAGCTAAAATGGCAAATCTAAATGAAAGGTTGGAAAGAGCAAGGCAATGAACATGGTAGCAAAGGAAGTATTTCAAGCAGATTTGTAAAGAAGGAACATTGATGTGGGTAAAGCCTTTTTTGATATTAAACCAACATATTTAGATTACACTTATTTCTTTTGGAACTCCTACCAGCTAAGGACCATCAGAATGCAGTGTGAATCACTAAGCATGTACTCAAAAGACTCAGCCAACTTTTTAGAAAATGGCTTTGAATAAACACTCTTCCCACTGGGCTTGAATACTGTTTCTTTTCAAGAAAACAACACTTATAAACAAATACTGCTTCATCTTCACTTAATTCATCAGCTTTCCCATGTTTTATAAAATAATGCCTGGTTTTCATGAAGTGGGTCATCTGTAATTCTTCTGGAATTCGCAAAAATCCCTTGCCATTGATGTATTTTTAGCAAAGAATAATGAATAACTGATAGGATGAAATATAGTGCTACATAATTGGCAAATGGAGAACGTTTTGCAGAAATCACTCAAACTATTTTGAATTTCATTTCTAGTCATGGTTTATTTAACACTAGCAGAGTGCTGGAAGAGTTTCACAAAAGATTGATGACCCTCTAGAGCAATTCCTTAGTGTAATATTATGTCTTAAAGAATTATGTCACTTTCTTTAAGGGTGCTGAGAAAGATATTACTATGCATCAATAAAAATTCAAGTTTTACCAACCATCTGTATTGCATAAATCAAGTAGAGGGTAAGGGTTTCCCCAGAAAACAATTATGGAATGGAATGAGATGGCCCAAAAGGCATTTACGATACTAAAGCATGTCGGTAAATGCATTATGCTGCAGCTACAATGAACTTCAGAATAAATTTTAAGGACAACATTTTCAGGGATTTGTGCCCAGGGCCCTGTATTCATGGAAAATGGTGTTCCAAGGCAGAGGTGTACCTGCTCAGTTTAAAGTGTGGTTTACAAACTGCTTTAGAGCTGTTTGGAAACATTTTTCAGCTCAGTTTGGCCATTTTATTTCAAGGGAACTGATCAGGAATCTTTCAGCCGAACTGAAACAAAATGCTTTGAAAAGAATGAGTGTGTGTATGTGTGTGTGTGTGTGTGTGTCTATATTATGCAGACACAGGAAATTGTCAAAATTAAATAAAGTGTAAAACAATTAAAACTTTTAAAAAAAATTAATGTACGAAGTCTGCAGTCAAATTAGTTCAATGGTGTTAATTTAACATTTACCACCTTTTTGAGAATCCAGGACATTGTAAAACCACTTTACATATTTTGAAGGTGTTCAAGGAGACAATGACTACATAAACACTTCAAAATTGATCAAATGTATCTTGTGTCCAATTTCCTGCACTGAAGGTGCCACTATATCCACGTGCAAGTAAAATCACATTTAATATATACAACATAGACAGCTGAGCTTGTGCATATGCATTATTATTCTGTAAAGGGAAGTTCTGCTTGTCAGTTTCTGAACTAGGGTGCAATTGAGTGTATTACAGTTTTTCACAGAGAACTGGAGTTAGATCTCTATTTGTTGTTTATGAAATACACAAATTTTTGTTTCATACATAAAATACGGTAATCTCAAAGTGCGAAAGTTTGTCAAATTTGAACTCCCTTCAAAAATGTCAACTCCCTTTGACACTAAATAAAACCCACTTAAATTAAGGATTTATAAAAGAAATTATTTCTGAATCTCCTAAATACGGTGAAGAAGGAATAGCATGAGATTGTTGCCTAAATTCTGGTGTAGTTTGTATCTGGAAATGTACATTTTGAGTAGAATTTATTTTGTAAAATCCAATGAGCATGGGGTTAGACTGTGCAATACACAAAACTATACATTTTGAAAGGAGAGGAACCTTTCCTTGAAGTACATATCACCTGGATTGATCTAAAAGACTGGTATGATGTCTCTCAAGGGGTTACTAAAATACCATTCACTTAAAAGCTGACAAAGACTGTGAAAGGTAATAATGTTTGCTCTATTTTTCAGGCATCAGTAGCCCTTGGGAGGGACCTACTCCTCCTTGAAGAGCTGTGCCACACCAAGACAAACCTGCCTATGACCACCACACTGACACTAGAAGGTGCACTAAGATCACCATATAATTTCACAGGCATTTCGGAGCTATTATTTTCTATCACTAATGAGCTGAGATGTAACTGGAAGAGATTATAAGTGGTAACGGGGACTCTTTTATCAATTACCCCAAATATGTAATTCTTTTTTGCTTTTTGTATAACAGTGTTTGTCAAGCTATGAAGACTGTACCTCACTCTTATCACAAGTGCTGTGACATACCATTCTTTCTCCTAGGTGTCTACAAAAGAGCCTATCAATCTCATTTAATTTCCTGAAAAATCAAGGCCACTCTACAGTCTGTTGAAGCACTCAGTGATATTTAGCAATGTTTATTCAGGAAAGATTAAAATGCTGATCACCCTAGGAAACCTGTTTTATAAATTCAGAGGGCAGCTGTTATGAATAAACCTCATTCTCAAGTGCTGGGCTTTTTAAATGGAAATGGTTGCCAAAACCATGTCTTTCTCAAACTGATGCTTCATTACTGATGTTAATGACTCCAAATTCCCTTGTGCAGTCTCAGCCTCAGCTCTGCTGTCAGATCTAGAAAATTACCCAATTGTTCTAAAATCCACTTCTCGGTTTTCATTACTCTTTTTGTGTGGGCTTGGCTTGCAGAAAAATTTACAGATACTTCTTTCAAGAATACATGGTTTTGGTAAGAGCTAGTAGTCATCTGATAAACTCTTGATGGGATAGTTTCTCAACTAGATACAAGTATTCAGCATATTAAACTACAGGCAGTTTGCAACTTTCTACAGTAATTGGAAAACAGTTTTAATGTTAGTAAATGCCCCAACTTTTAAAATACAGGGAAATGTTGCCAAAAGTTTGAGAAGTCCATGCTGATATGTTTCAGCGTAATGATCATATTCTTTACCAGAGAAGGACCTGGGTTTCAACATATTAGTAACTGAAATATTAATAACTTATATTTAAAAGTCAGAATAAAAATATAATTCTCAAAACTACTATGATGTACGATGAACTGAACAGATCCATTTTCAAAATCAGGCTCTCTTTTATTTTGACATTTATTCCAAAATCTCAAATATTTTTACAAATCAAGAAATAATATTTCTCATCCCACATTTTTATTGTAAACTTGCTAGATCAGCCTCTCTTACCAAGGATCTGTACAATGTCTATCATGAAAAGACCATGTTGTGGGCCTTCTCCAGGCAACAAATAATTCTCAAGTTGTTCTGACTTAGAAAACCTAGAAAATTCTTATATAAAAGACGTGAAGTTACTTGCAGGTATAGAGCATAGTGCTCTGTGATTTAGTAGTCTAATTCTGTAGCCTAAAGGGAGGTTACCTTCAGCTAGGTTAGCAAAACTCAATGATCCCTGTAGTCTAGGCTGCCAGCGTGTTTTAGGTAGTTCTCAAAATAAAGAATCCAGGAACGATGTGGTGTTATAGACTGAGAGTTCTCTAGTGAATGTTGTAAAAGATAGATCAAAGCACTGTGCTGCGCTGAGCTGTCTTTGCTGGCTTCAGCCTCTTTCACTCCTGTCACCCCGGAGTCAGTCACCCAGATTTGGATGGAAGATGTTCTTTGTCTCCCTGGCACTCGGTCACTAAATAATAGCACTAAAATCTTGTGAGCCAGAAGCCCTGGTTTGCAGTAGCCCTAACATTTTTCCCAGACAATATGATACATACTCTCCATTATTCATTTAGAATCAGTCCAAATGTAGCCATAATCTGAACCATGAAGGCCTCCCTCCACTTTGACGTTTTGAAAAAAAGGTGAATATTGAGAACAGACCATAATATCAAAGTGTCTCTGTACAGTACTTTTAGAAAGAAAACCATGTAAATTTATGCAAAGACGACAGTCTTCCTTGGAACTGTAACTTCAGCTCATACATTTCAGGCAGCACACATTGCAACCCTCAAGCTAACGAACATTGCAGCATGCTCACGGTGGGGAGCACTGCAGTTTTTGTCCTGAAAAATAACTGCAAAAAAGGACAAACCAAAGCGGCTTGGACTTATTCACAGCCTGAAGGAAACTATAGTTTTTCCTGAGGCAGACAGAAATCACAGTGCCCTGGGTGAACCAAAGCAATTAATAGTCATCCAGCTGCCTAAGACAGCCTTGCATGAATGCAAAATATTCCTTCTCCTATTTCTGGTCTCAGTTTAACGCTGTCTGTTACACTAGGGATGATATCCAAAATCACAACTGATAGAGCATTTGGCCAAGAATTTGTGCAAATTTGGAAGCACTTTTGACAGCCCTTTCTCCTAATTTATTCTGTGGTTTGAACACACCTTAAAAAATAAGATTGAGTTTCTAGGGTAGTATGCAAGGTACATTTTTGGGTTCTAGTCGCTCTGCTGTTTCCCTCAGTTCACACTGCATTGTTCTATGACAGGACTGTGAAGACTAGATGGATCACCTGTCATGCTTGGTGGTGTGATAAGTCACTTTGGAAGTAAACCTGCTATCAAACAGAATTGATTCTGGTTCTTCATTTACTGGAAAAATATCTAGCCACCAACTAGGGACAAAGAGGAGAGACTTTGGCAAGAGACTTTGGCAAGACTGGTGCAAGAACTATGCAAGGTAGTTTTGTAGTTGTGTTTCTCTGGGAGAGGAACATCTGCTATTTGCATCCTGATGGATTTTGCAACTATCTGCTTAGCATTATCGTGTACGGGATCTTCCATTCAGGCACCTATATACAGTTTCACTGAGGGAAAACTCTTTCTCTCTATGACATGCATGTGTCCATAGAGCCAGTCAGAGGATGAGTAAAGGTTTTGGGGATCCAAATTTTGGATTAGAGATTGGCAGCTTATAGAGTGAGACTTAAAGTGTTTGTATCTGTTAAAGAGACAGCGTTGAACTGAACCGATATGGTCCACTGCTTAGTTCTTGCACTTAATTCATGTTCCAACAGGTAGACTGAGGTGATTCTAACTTGTGAGTTGCATACTTCACTGCTCCACTGTCATACTTTAGAGGCTATTGCATTGATGGAAGGAGTAGCTGAAAAAACTACTTCAGCAGCAGTAGATAATGCTAAGCTATCAGCTGGGGTGACTAAGGAGCTGACAGGTATCTAATTTTGCAATGTAGCTACAGTAGTAGTGACCTGTTTTTCCAAAGTACTTCTGGACAGGTAACCCAAAGACCTTAAATCTCTTTGACAGTACTCCATTAAAACAGAAAGTCTCTGATATAAATAGTCACTGTTGAAGGGGAAGAAAGGAATGCTAATAAGGTTATTAAAGACTAGCTGAATGCCAATCAGATTCATATGGATACCTTAGTTTTTCAGTGGAATTAAAATGCACATATGCTAATAACACTGTAAGAACACCAGAAGGGTTACCAAAAGGAATAGTACTAGAGTAGAAAGGGTCTGACAACTAACAAAACCTGTGGAATAATATTTTAAAGTATGGGCCAAATGATCAGACCTCTCAGACCTCTGAGACTGCCATGGATCACCTACCAGTTATGATAGATAAAATTGGAATCATTATGAACCTTGAATTAAAACTTTGTTTTACTAATTCATTTTTCTAATTTACAGAATTTCGTTATGAATTAATGAAGAAGTTTTGATCCACTTTAAAAGTATAAATCCTTCATTATTAAAGTAAGTGTTGAAATAAGACATATCTAAGCTGAAGTTATTTTGTTTCAAAATCATGGTTAAAAGATGCCCTCACTTTAGTCTCTTTCAAATTGTAGTGTAGCTTAGACAGGATAGATTTAACACTATCAGGAAGTTTAAAACACTGCTTTTATTTCTAAAGGAGATGGTGTATCATTATGAAAGGAAGGAGTTTTCAGCATTTCTTTATTTGCTGTTATATATTTGACATAATATTAAAATAATATTAACTATTTTCAGGACAGAACTGTGGTCTGGGGTCTGCATTTAATCCTTTTCTTCCTACAGGTGCGTGAGTCATTGATATACAAGAAGAGTATAATTAATGTCAGAGAATGCCCTAAAAAGAAGTCAGAATTTTTGCAATGCAAAATTAATGCAAAATTTTTGGGTAGGATATTGCACCTATATTTGTATACATGGGAGGTACAGAGGTGTGCTGCATCTCTACTCAATGAGTTCTAAGGAAATGGGAATATAGGATGTATTCAGAGTAGCCATTACCAATTTCTGACACTTGCTACCACATGTGTTTCATAAGAGGTTCCCGTGGTTCCATTTCTCCTGCCAAAGTCCTAGTCTGTTCACATAGGACTGTTTGAATCTTGACATCTGAGTTGGTATACCAAAGGAATCCTGAGAAAAATAATTTCATTGTATAAACAATATTCTGAAATTCGGTTTTATTCTGATTGCCTGTTGCTCCCTATGTTGGGAATAAGCAGAGAAAGAGAGAGGAATAATCCTAGACCTTTTATTTCAAACCATATAAGCAAACTAATTTTAATTGAACTGAGTTAGCCATCAATCACAACATCAGCTGTAAAAGATGTCAAGGAGCAGTGAGAACTATAGGGGAAAGAGGGAGAGCCAGAGGATGGCATGTGTCCACAACCAAAGATACAGCAGGACAGGGCAGTGTAGGTTCAGACTGAGCAGGACAAAGTGGGGTTTGCAGTCCTATCTTTTCCTGTGCACAGGGCAACCTTGCCTGGAAAGCCTTTGGAGACAGTCACGAGCAAATTTTTTTTGAGAATGTTTTCCCC
Organism: Pipra filicauda; assembly: GCF_003945595.2. Classification (NCBI taxonomy): domain Eukaryota; kingdom Metazoa; phylum Chordata; class Aves; order Passeriformes; family Pipridae; genus Pipra; species Pipra filicauda. Next base: position 818,743 of record NW_024104576.1, read on the forward strand.
TGCAGTTTGTTGTGTCCCTCCAAGCATATGGGAAATGTGCTTGCCAAATGTTCCCATCTCCCATGGGAATTCCATCTTCCCTGTCCCCAGTGCAACTTTCTCTCAAGGAATATCACTGAACCCAAAAAAGTATAATTTTTTATCAAAAGGATATGAAATCATATGTAGTGATGAATGGGTAGAATAAAACTGGCATTCTACTGCAGTATATTCATTTTGGTACATTTGTATTCCCTTTCCTGCCAGATTGTGTCTAAAATATGTGCTAGGTTCCTTATATATGCCCTACTGGATTGTTCTTTTTTCTTTCTTTCTTTGTTCCCATTTATTACAGTATTTATTTATATAACTTTTTTTCTGTGTCTCTGTAAGAATCTATCCCTTGTCTCCCTCTTCAGCACAGCCTCAGCATTCCTTCTCTGCAGTGCTGAATCCACACAGTAGGTTTCCTGCAGGAAGTACATACTTGTCTTCCGGCAAGGTACAGCAGGCCTGTTCTCAGTTTCTGCATTTGTGATAGAAAGCCTGACTAACTTCATTGGTAGAGAATATCTGTAGACTCTTATATTGTTAGTAACCCCTTGAAGTAGCATATGATATCATTAAAGTACTTATTTCTGAGGTGGTTCGATAACATCTGTATTTTCAGGAGAGGCTTCCCTGGTCTTCCAACTTTCTAATGGTTAGCTGTGCTGCAAACTTGAGTGTAGCTACAAAGGAAGAAAGAGTAAGGGAAGACTTTAGTACCCATCATTATCATCTTTAAGCCTTGATGTTTTTAGCGTCCCGTTGGAAGTGGTATTGTATTGCTTCAACCAGTAGCCAGTCACTTGGGATTGTATGGGAACCCTCTTATGGTATATCTTGTAGTAGGAAAGAAAAAATCTTATTACATAAGTTTGGAAAGTTGAATTTGGAAAATATTAATATAGTGATATTTTAAGAGTTATACAACATTTTATGGATGCTAATGTTTGACACAAATAGTCTAAAGGGCTGTGGTGGGTTAACCCTGACTAGACTCCAGATGCCCACCAAAGCTTCTCCATTGCTCCTCTCATCTGGATGGTAGAGAGGAAATATAGCAAATGGCTTATAGGTTGAAATAAGGACAGGGAGAGAGCACTCAACAATTACTGTCATTGGCAAAACAGCCTTTCTTGGGGAAAATTAGTAAATTAATTGTACTTATTTATTTTTATTTTATTATTTTTAATAATTTAATTATATCAGTTATATTATTTAATTTATTACCAATCAAATCAGAGTAGGATAATGAGGACCATTTTCTCTTCTACTGACTTTACTAAGGGCAGAACTTCAACAGAGGTGGAAGAAAGTAAGATTTGCTTTTGACGCAATAAGGTTTACTAGAGCTTTGCTGTCATGACCCTTAAACTGATGCCTCTATGTATGCCAAGTAGATGTGAGATGTCATCAAAATTTGTTTTATCTGTCTACTATATACACACAAATTATTTAATTATTCTTAATATTAAATAACAAAGTAAACAGCTGTGTAAGCCAATTGTACCAACCTGACAGATCTAATAGCAATAGTAGATAATCAGAATCAAAGCTTCAAATTCAACATTTGTATTTCAGCTAAAATCCTGTCAGTCAAAAAAGTTTAGGAAATAAAGTAGGATTTACCAGCAAACTATCCTGTGCAATGAAATGAGTTTATAAGGCAATAGAATATCATAGATGTGAGATGGACTAGATTCATTCAAAACTTCATAAGTACTGGTTAATTTCAAATAAAAGTTGAATCTCTTAATTGGCTTCAAGAATAAGAAAAAATTGCAAGTCTGATATTTATACACATTTTAACTACAGTTGTAATAAAATATTCTCAGTTTCAAACCACTACAACACATCCACATGTAGAACATATTCACTTTATGTCATGGACCATGATGAAGAAACCTTCAAGCAAGACCCAGACTAGTAAAGTGTGTAGTGCAGTGCCATACGCGAGTGTCAGTAGCTCAGGCTTGCCCCAGCAACACAGGTATGTAGCTCAGGACTGAACCCAAGCTTCTTCAGGAGGTCTAATTAGCAGTTTTCAAGGTGATAGCGGTGTGGTCTGACTGCCTCTTGGTCTACAGCCAGTTCAGTAAACATCACTCTTGGGAACTCTGCACAATCTTTTATCCCAGTGCTGATGCACCAGAGGTAGTTCTGAGGAGATACTGTGCAGTCTAGGAACTGCAGTAAGGCCAGTACTGAACCCCCATTTTCTACTGCTGCTCTGTCTGGTGTCAGTTATGCTATCTGCAGTCTTCTATTTGCAAAACCCCAAATATGCCAAGTAAAAGGTTCAAAATAAAGTTTATGAGCTTCAAGATTACTTTTGGGCTCTTCCTTTAGCAGTTAAATTAAGGTTTCCTAAAATTATTAAAAAATTAAGATATAGTCATCTCATCATTTTATTGTGTAAATTTTTAAAGCAAAAAGTTCACATTTCTGCTTCTAATTACTGATTTATTTGTAGTAAACATATTCACATTTTTTTTCCACTCACATACTTCTAGCTATGTAGAAAGACTATTAGTGATGAAGATCTTTGATACACTATTCATTTTCTACAAGTTTCCAAGTAGAGAATACTGCCAGCTCAGTCAAAATGCGCAATGTTCCCAACAGGCTGTGAACCTTCTCAGGATAGTTTCTAACCCAGGAGCAATAACAGCATTTCCCTCACAGCCTAAATATTCCAAGGAGATCCAATATCTCTTTTCCTCTACAGCACTTTTGAAATTCAATGTTAATGCCTTCAAAAGAGCTTTAGGAGGAATTCACTCCAAAGTCAACATTATATAATGGAAGTGTGCCAGCTTAAAATTAATGTGAGAAAACAAGTTACCCATGAACTACCACTCTGGTATACGAAACCTGGAGACTTTATTTCTGTCTGTGTTTTAGTAAGAAAAATATGTATTGCATCATTCATCAAAGCTTGTTAACTGTATCCACTGATCTACATTTTTATCATCAAGAATATTCTTAATCAGAGTCAATCTATTTTTCATATTGGAAGAAGATAATGCTGGCAATATAACAGCTTGAGATTTCAATAACTTTATTTTACCTTATGAATACAAGGACAAGTATCCCCTGGTTTTTTTAAAAAATACCACCCATATAACTGAAGAAGTCTTTTTAACGTTACATTTATTCCAGATGACATATACATATATTTTTATATAAATTCATGGGGTTTTTTTTGAATTATATTAAAAAAATAGGAAATGTAAAATTTTAACATTAAAAACTCTAAGATTCTTAATTTTGGAAGGTGTAAAAAGTAAATACAAGACCCTTGGTTCTTGCTCTTTGTTGGAGGTTAAGACTGCAAAAAATGAACAATGAGTAGGTGTTCTCTGACTATTGATGAAACCAAATCAGATGAAACCTAGTGTTCAGAAGAATTCCTGTGAAGGAGTCTTCTTTTGATTAAGGCAGTCCTGTGATGCTGACAAGTTGAGGCAGCCTTCCAGGTTACACTAGGTCTCCTGAGTTGGGCCTTACTACAATATCTAGTGTATTCTGTCTTCAGAAGGGTAATCAGGAGGTCATTCAAGGCTGAAATACATAGCAAATATCTACTTGTTCCTCAGTTATTTACTCTGAAAACCTACAGCTTTCACCCTAATCCCGCTGAATGCAGAATTCAGGTCCATGTGTTCAAGACTGTGTTTCTGATGCTTTCCCAAGTTACCAATGGACTCCAATTATTAACAGTAAAGTCCTTCTGCACTTTTCTGGAAATGTTGAAATGGCCAGCTGACATTGATTCTCCATAGTATGAGATAATACATGACATGTGTAAAAACAGTCATGCCACCTTTATGTAACCATGTCTCCATATTTTAACTTAGAAGGGAAACAGGGCATGAAGACCTGTGGTTGGAGTGCATTCAAGTACATCGGGGAGATGTTAACACCCCAAGTTTTCTCAGCAGAACTACGGTTTCAACTCTTAGTATATATCACAAGGAGGAAAAAAAAGGAAAAAGACAAAACAGAAGGAAAAAATATATTTATATTATATAATAAATAATACATTTTATAACAACAATGAAAAAAACACTAATGCATGAATGGGCTAGCTCTACCTCTCTGGGGTACAAAAGTGAGATTGAAGGACTTCTACATGGAAATCTGTTGTTTCTCTTGGGAACAGTCCTTGGGACAAAACTCTACTGACTCTTAACCAGACAAAATTTCATCTCAAGGAGCGTGTAGCATAAGATCGAGTCCTCTTTTTGATGATTAATAGGCTTTTATTTTCATGGATCCCAATCTGGTATATATATACTGTAAACACTTTAACAAAAACAAAAGCAGTGGAGAAATGAAGGATAAACGTAGGTGACATCTGGCTGTTTCCCGCTCATGTATCCACATTGGGTTTTTTGTTTTAGCTTTGGTATTTGAAAACTGTTTTGTAATGTCAATGGATACGAAAGATGCAGCTGTATTTGAAGAGTAACAGTAAACCTGATTCATATCTAAAACAAAAAATTAAAGAAATCACTCATCTCTGTATGGACATACAGTAAATAATTTTGATATTTTTTCATGGAACCAGGTTTTCACCTCAGTGTTTCTACCCCCCTTTCATATACTTTTTAGATTCCTCTTACTCCTGTTCTTGAGATGACTTTATCCATTCCACTCTCATGAAATGTTGTTGTGGGTTTCTGTGGCTGGGTTTTGGTAGTGTGGGTGGGACTACAGGGGTGGCTTCTGTTAGAAGCTGCTAGAAGCTTCCCCTGTCCCATGGAGCCAATGCCAGCTGGCTCCAGGATGGACTTCCTGCCGCTGGCCAAGGCCGAGCCAATTAGGAGTAATAGTAACACCTCTGTGATAACATATTTAAGAACAGAAGGTTGTTGTGCAGAATTATTCCAGCCAAGGAAGACCGGAGTGAGAACATTTGAACAACAAGGTAGACACCAAGGTCAGTGCAGAAGGAGGGGTAGGAGGTGCTCCAGGTGCCGGAGCTGAGCCCTGCAGCCCGTGGTGCAGACCATGGGGGAGCAGCTGTAACCCTGCAGCCCATGGGGGACCATCGGGGTGCAGAGACCCACCTGCAGCCCATGGAGGAGCCCATGCTGGAGCAGGGGGATGCATGAAGGAGGCTGTGACCCCGTGGGAGTAGCAAGATGGAGCAGGGTCCTGCTGGAGACCTGTGGCCCATGGAGAGGGAAGCCGATGCTGGAGCAGGTTTTCCTCAGGTAGAACTTGTGACGCCTGTGGGGGACCCACCTTGGAACAGCTCATTCATGAAGGACTGCACCCCATGGAGGAATGACCCACAGGACAGCAGTTTGGGAAGAACTGCTGCCTGAGGGATGGAGAGGTCCATCAAGGACTGTCTCCTGTGGGAGGGACCCCACGGGAGCAGGGGAAGGACTCCTCTCCCTGAGCAGCGGCAGAAACAACAACTGACCACAACCCCCATTCCCTGTCCCCCTGCACTGCTGGGAGGGAGAAGGGAAAACATAGAAGGAAGGAGGGGTAGAGGGAAGGTGTTTTTAAGACTGTTTTATTTCTCACTCTTTGGCTCTGATCCTGTCAGTAATAAATTTAAGTACTATCCCCACTTTAAGTCTGTTTTGCCCATGAAAGTAATCAGTAACTCACCTCTCCCAGTTGTTATCTCAACTTATGAATCCTTAGCTGGTGTTTTTTCTCCCCCCTCTGTCCAGTTGTTTAGGGAGAGTGAGAGAGCCGCTTTAGTGGGTACCTGGTATCTGACCAGGGTCAACGCACTACAAATGTGTTTCATGTTTGCTACAGCTTTAGCTTTGCAGGAGATGTCCTTGCTTAGAACCTGATTCTGCACAGTTTTACTCACATTTATCCATACTAAAGAACTGTGCATTGTGACACCTATGAATAAAGTCAGAATTAGTATTTCTGTAAAATGAAGAGGGTAAAACTACTGCTGGGAAAAAATTAAACTTAAGTGAATTACAATATATGAATGTGTTAATATGCTAGAGTTGTATTAAGAAGTAAAAAATAAAACTGTATGAATAGGTGTGATTAGAGAAGTAGACAAATTAGTGGAAACTGGAAGATGACAGCTAGAGAACACATACATAAAAGAAGAAGAACAGATGCTGGAACAAAATATTTTTAAAATTTTACTATTTGACAAATAATAAAGGTCTGGTAATTAAGTTTGTTTCAATCTACCTATCTGTCTACTAGGGCTGTGTGAATATTTAATTCTTTAGTTCAACAGTCCAGATCAGTCTAGATGAAAATGCTTTTAAAATGTGTTGATTTGCTTTAAACCACAACAAGCAAAGTCATGTAGTTCAACATGGCAAAAGTGTTCCTTCTTCAGAATGTAGTCAAATAAAATTATGAGACAGGTAGAAAAGCCTTAATCACGTTTCTCTGCTGTCTCAGTGACGAAACATGAGAGCACTCACTCAAGGAAATTGGAATCTCTTATTTTGTTCCCTCCCTTCCCTGAGGTGTGCTCCCTCCCATGAGAAAACACAGTCATATGTTTCTTCCACGTTAAATATCCTGGGACTGAGGCAGGTACTGCTGCTACAAATGTTCCATTTAATAAGAAGTAGTTAACTATTTTGCCAGAAGCGCCATGACACTGTATTACTATAGGTCAGGATGTTTGGCAGAATGCAGGCTGGCAGGAAGTTCAACCATCTTGGGTGACTGTTCCAACCACAAAGCTCTTCAGCCACACTTCTTTGCTGACCATTGCTTGTGTTTTATGCAAAGTGGAACAAAGATGTCCAAACATTTTGAAGGATCCCAAATGCTCTAAGCATGAGATTTAGGCATGTGACTGGAAAATGAATGTTCAAATACTGGGCATTCAGGAAACAGAACTGGGCACAAAATCTTTATCTCCTCAGGGAACCCTACACCAGAGCATCCACAAGTATTCTTAACAGTGATATTCCCATTTGAGAACAGAGAATAGCCTCCTGTGTGAATTAAGAATTTCTCCCTTACTGGCCTTTCATAATAGAAACCGTTTTATGAAGATTTCAGGCCAATTGAAACAAAACTAAAATTCTGGGCACTTATTGTTTTGCAAGAAAAAAGAAAATCGGTCAGCTTTACTACTTATCTTCATCTTTCATCATCAGAAACACTCCATCAGGGGATTTTGCAAGAGAATAAAACTAGTTTGTAAAGGAACATTCCATTTGAGATTGCCTCAAATCTCAGATTTCAGAACAGGTTGCTGAAATGGGAAGAAAGAAAAACTAGATTTTCTTGTTATTAATGCTGGCAGAAAAGAATCTTTCCTCATAAAACTCTTTTAGATGGATGGATTTTGCTCTTAAGAACAGGGAAATGGAGGGACAATAACTTTAGAATGTTAAAATAAAAATGAATTTCTGGAATAATGTGTTTAGAGTAAAGCACTTATTTATTAATAATCACAATTCATATTTAATTTTTACTTTTAAGGGTTTTTTTGTGCATTTGTGGTGATGGAAACAATTTACAGATTTATTACATTTCTGGGATTAGTTTAATAGAGTTATTTACCTTATGCAATAATAATATAAATACAACTGTGATATTTTTTCATCTGTTTTGTAATACGAAGGACCTAATCAAAGTTTTTTAAGCATTAATATTGGATATTCTACAAAGAAATCTGAGTTTTAAGCTATGAGAAGCTGTTTCCCCAGAAAAAACCCTACTTTTATAGGCGTGGATTTGGTCCATCCTGTTTATATCACATGAATACACACTTGCCCATCTTCCTCTACAGGATGCTGACCGAAAGGAGGAAGAGGTGAAGGGGCAGAGATTACGGGGTTGCCAGTATGTGCCTCTGAGAGATCAAGAATACCCTCTGTTCACAGCTATGAGTACAGGCCAAAGCTGTTACATTTCTAGAAAAATTTTCCTCTAGTGATTCAATCCAGACAGAAACATATTATTTACCTGTTCCGTTATAATCCTAGTTTTTCTCAAGTTTCATTTGATCATGTTACTAAGCAAGTTCCTAGGAAGCCTCTGGAGTCTGCTATATGAGAAACCATCAAACTTACCCCTATTTAACTAAAGAAAGTGGATTCCTGCTGGGCAGCTTAGTGGTTTTCTTCACCTTAACCCTTTCTTATTGTATCAGAGTAGAAAAGAGCTTTGGCCAAGTAACCATCATATTTGATATAGTTCTTGTGGACAGAGCAGAGAGATTGAGTGAGCAATTTCTTCTGCATTTCTGTAGTCCTTGCATTGGCATAGCTAAGTACAGACAGTAAAAGATACTATGTAGTTAACATGGCTTCAGCCTCTGAAGCTAGAACACTATGTAGTTAACATGGCTTCAGCCTCTGAAGCTAGAACAAAGGAGGATCAGTGCCAAGGTTAAGGAGGAGTCCTGAGAGGTAAACAAGTTTTCTCATCTCATATGGACACCTGCAATACTCCAATTAGCACTGGAAAACAAAGTATGTACCCAATGCCGTGGAAGAAGAATCACGCGCTGGGGTGTAGTAGCAGTATATAAAGAGTATCCTTCTTGTAAGAAACGAACATTTTGTCGACCATATTGGTCTGTGAGCAATCTGTTCAAGCCCCTCTGCTGATAAGTTCTGGTGTATTTGATCTTTCATAGCTTCACAGCAAGGTAGATATGATTCCACACAGCACTTAACATCTTATCCTATCCTTGCTTTTGTCAGTGTTCTCATTTGCTTAGTTCATTGTGTCAGTATTTTTCAAATCAGAAGCCTATTCAGTAACCGTTGGAGATTCACGGTATTTGGCTCTTTATGAGGGTGTCCCTATGCCACGTTGTGGAGTCCAGTGAATTGTGGGCAACCCAAGCTACATTTATTCTAGCAAAGTTTCAGCACCAGCAGTGTCCTGTTGTGGATTTATGGTGTGACATCGGTATGGACCAGGTTTCTTGCTAATTTATTTTGCTTCTCCTGTAGGCTTATAGCACACACAGAGGTCCAGCTGCATCTACTGTCTGCTACATCTGATCTACTACAGGTCCTTTAACAGGATATTTTAAAGTTTTTTCAGGTGTATATGCACAGTACTGGCTGCAGTACATATACAGTTAATGATTTAAATTTCAAAAAGAAAAATGAGAATCTGTCATGCAGATCATTGATCCTGAAGGTTATGGAAATGGTGGGCACTTTTCCTGCTCAGAGTGTTGGTCGCACTTCCAATTTTAGGCATATCAGTAAGTGTATGAGCAATTTCTGACTTTGCCATTTAGCTTGAAGTTAATTGGAGTTAAGATTGACAGCTAATTTTAGCAATTCTTGATGACTACTTTGATGATATTCCTTTCACTGATGTGCCTGTTTATTTTAGTTTCTATTTGCTACATTCAATGTACTATTAATTATTAGAAGTTTCGCATATTCCTTCCCAATAAATAAATAGGATAAATATACAGCTGACAACAGGCTATAAAGCAATACCAAAATGATATATTGTGCCTGAGTCAAACCTAAGTCACTGGGAATACTGTGAAATATATTGCAAAGGTTGAACCTTCTGATGGATAGTATCACTAAACTATTTGAATTGAAGTCTGTGCCTTAAGGAAGACTGGAGGTATTGTAGAATCAGCATAAAAGTTCACTTTATATGACTCTCACCTTGAAAAATAAACTTTACTTTAGGCCAGTTTCACACACTGTAAAAGCTGGTTTGGAGGGGGTAATGCTCTTGGCCTCTGCCATATGCCACCTCCTCTCTCACTTCTGTCAGCCCAGGTCATGCTTACACTGAAACCCAAATGTGTGACTGTCATCCTGCATCTGTACCTTGGCTAGCTGTCAGCTAGTTCAGTCTGATATCTCACTGCAGCTGCTGGCAGTACAGGGTTCAACATGGAGCATGCAAAACCTGCCAGTGACACTGAGTGACATTTAGGGCAGATATAGATGGAGATGTTGAGAGGCATTTGGCAGTAAGGAACAAGCTTTAAACTGAAAATTGGATAGCTGTATTAGTCGTGTATGGGACATCAGCACAAGATTGATCCTGTACTAATTACACAATGCCTTTCAGGAGAGTTTAGGATTTAGGCATAGTACAAAGCCAACAGTATTATATTATTCATCTCAGAGCTGACTGGTGTCCAGCTGCTCAGGAGAATGAGAGAGGAAGAACCGTCCTTCAGGTACACAGCTGTTTGTGTTCGAAGTGGTTCACTGAAAGATGACCTGGGGACATACAAGCTGCAGTCACACATCTCACTGCAGCAGGGACACTTATTTTGCACATAAATACTGAGACGCTGATTCCTGACTCAAAAGAAACGTACTCTTTTGGAGCTCCAGAAATCTGGTAGCAGCGTGGGGAAAATCTATGTCAATTAGGTATGTCAAGTAAATGCAAGAAATATGGTTATCTAAGGAAAACCTCCAGATTTTAATACTGCTGTATCAATGTGCTGGGTGATATCTAGAGTTACTTAGTGAGCAGTTATGTTGTAGTATCTGTTGGGGGCCATGGTAAGGTGTTCTGACTTATTGCAGTAGATGTAATGGAACCACTGCTGTTGAAGGGAGTACAAATTCAAGAAGTGTTTGAAAGAAATGGTATTTGGTTTGTGTTGACATAGCTTTTTGAGTGGAGCATGTAAAACCCCTCCTTTAATATACAGGGGAGTCACTGTTTCTTGTGTTTGCTTTTCTTATTCTGGCTCCTGTGTCTCTAAGTTTCTGCCTGCAAGACAATGTTAAAACTCACCTTGAAAAAATGAAAATCTTCCTGAAAGTAACAACGACATGGAAACTAGAAAAATTATGTGTACTTTTGGGGCAGAAAAAAAATGAAAAATTGAAAATTAAGACAGAAAGAAAGAAAGAAAGAAAGAAAGAAAGAAAGAAAGAAAGAAAGAAAGAAAGAAAGAAAGAAAGAAAGAAAGAAAGAAAGAAAGAAGAAAGAAAGAAAGAAGAAAAAGAAAGAAAAAAGAAAGAAAGAAGAAAGAAGAAAGAAAAAAAAAGAAAGAAAGAAGAAAGAAAGAAAGAAAGAAAGAAAGAAAGAAAGAAAGAAAGAAAGAAAGAAAGAAAGAAAGAAAGAGAAAATAAAGAAGTTGAGATCAAAGGCTAGTAGTTTGGAATATGAGGAAACACAAGAGCACCCAGCATATTTGGAACCACTGGGTAGTTTCAGGTTTGCTTTGTTTGGAGAGCTGGCATGACATGAAAGCAGAAATGTACTCCACAGTCCTCAGAATATTCTTCCCCTTCCCATTAGAGCTATGTACATAGAAGGATTGCAAATTGGGTTTTTAAGACTCAGAGGGTATGATCTTGTTCCTCCTACAGCACAGAGGTTGCTTGTGGGGAAGAGGGAGAATTGAATAAGTGAGGTAACACATAGAAGTTTATTTGTACAGAACTCATCTATTGTTTTATTCACGTAAATGCCTGCACACATTTGACCTCAATAAGATTGGAAAAATAGCATTAATCATTTTGATAAAATAATTTAAAATACTTCTCCCATTACTAATGAGCTTGTGTTGTTCTAGTTTTAAGTATCCATAAAAATGGGTGTAATGTTGTGTTAGGCAATAATTGAATATCTGTGAATTATTGTTTTCATTCTACTGCATTCTGTTTAGGTAGTACCTGCAATGTGTAAAGCTCTTCTGAGCCTACACATAAATTTGGGGATTTCCCAAAGCTGAAATTATGCTAATCAGTACAATCAAAATGTTCATGTGTCATGGTTTGAGAACTCCAAAAATCCAATTCCCTAGTCCTAACCCCCTCCCACATCTCAGCCCAGTGTGAGATGGTTTCCAGACACCACACAAGACTCAAAATGGGGGAAAGGGAATATATTACAATGACTGTACAAAATAAATACTACAATACATTATATACAGTCTTAATTATCTCTACCATGACATAAGTATTTACAAGGGATCAAATCTCTTCTCCCCTGCAAATAAAAGTCCAGGAGGGAAGAAGGAAAAGATCCTTTTCTACTCTCAGAGCAGCAATGTCTCTAAGGCAGCAGGTTCTCTGTCTCTCTCTTCCATGCACCATCTGTATCTGGATCTCTGCCAGTACACATGAGGGGTATCCAAGCCCCTTGGCCCATCGTCTTCAAGCGAGGGTCTTCTCTTCCATGGACTACATAGCAGGGACAAAACTTGCTTCACCATGGTCATATCATGGGGTGTAAGACCCCCATGAAGGTCCCTTCCTCAGGGGATTCACCCCTGAGCTAGAACATCTCGAGTGGCTTTCAGTTGAAGGCCTTTGCCTCAAGAGTTCTACCAGAGCTCCTGTGCTCTGTCTCAAGCAGTGGGGGGGGGAGGTCACCCTCTCCGCATTCCTTTGGCCATCCTGGTCCAGCTTTCCAGGACGCTTTGAGCTTTTCAGCTCCTCTGCAGTGCATATTGCACTTCACCCCTCCCTTCTAGGAGGTGACGGGTCTTATCGATGGGGAGGCACGAACATAAGCTCACAGACCCTTAGGATCGGTAATATGTCAAATTTATTATTTAAATCAGTTAACTTTTATACAGTTTAGTTTGTTTGGGGCACATGCCTATAACAAGGTGATTGGATAGCTCAGTCTGTGCACGCGTCTCATGTCTCCAGTTCATTGGACCTGATGTTCCGTCCACGCGATCTGAAATCATCCTTGGCATAGAAACCTCTTTCTAATTAATCTGCTTTTAGAGTTTTACTAAATTTGCAGGTGTTTCATTATCTTCAGTTTCTCAAGGTTTTCTTTCTATAAACATATTATGTTCTCAAACCTTATAATTAGACACACAGCTAACAAGTATAAGCATCACATATTTTCACACAGTCTATAAGTATAAACAATACACGCTTGACACTTCCATGGCAAGCAAGGCCTACAGAGTGCAGGAAAAATTGTTCAGAGAAATCTCTCTGTCCCGGCGACAGGGTCTCCAAGGAGTTTGGGGTCTTTTTGTTTCAGTTCTTACCCCAACTTCCTCTCTCTCTGCTGCTGGCTCTCTCTCTGCTCTCTCAGATAACTCTGTGTCTTCTTCGGTTGCATGCTGTTTGCTGCTACTTCTCTGGTTCAGTTCTTATCTGTTGGCTTTTAGCCATAGCCTCTGTTCACTGCTGTCTCTGCCGTTGCTTTTCAGCATCTCTTGCTGCGGCTCACAGTGGAGAAACATCCCCCAACTCATAGCTACAGGTACATAGTCCAGTTTAACACTGTTCCAAGTCTCTGTAGCCTCCCTGCCGGGGACTGGGGGGGGCCCAGCCCCCAGTGGGGGCTCCTGCTGTTTCTCCTCGTGGCTTCACAACATGGCTACTTCTCCTACAACAACTACAACTAACCTTCTCTTCCGTTCTGCTTGTGATATGTTTATATTTTGCAGAAGCGCTCATTGGGTAAAACCTCAAAACTTCAAGGGTCACCACCCCCTGGGGTTTTACCATTTTATAACTGCAGGAGGAAAACTGTTTCCCCCCACCACATCATGGCAAATGTCAATCTATGAATCTGATCTTCATTGAAAAAAAAAAGTTTGGCTGTATGCACATGAGCATTGCGTGCAAACAGTGCTTTCAGGATGTTTTTCTTTGTTTGTTTTTGGAAAGTGAGGTTGATAAAAAATGACTGTCAGGTACAGACCTGTGAGCAAATGGAATTAAACTGTCAGAAAAATCATCTTAATCTTATGCCCTCAAGTCAACTCCTCTGTTCAGCACTGCTTTAAAAAACTGCCTAAACCAGACTTTAAATTGTGTTGAAGTCAAGATTGTTTATGTAAATAGTTAGGGATGCTCCTGAACTGGTGCATGAATTGACAGCAATATGCATGTCTTTTAATATATATGGATACACATACACATATGCACATATATATGTATTCAATATATTTGCAAGCTCCTTTCCATCAGTCTGGAACAATACACCAAAGTAAACTTATGTGACACAGGTAACAGAGAAGCTCTCCCTTTTTTTTCAGTATGGATATTTAAGATTAACTGCATCCATTACCTCAATTAAATGATCTATAGTTCTGCTGTACAGATACTCAAACCCTTCCACTCTCAGATGTAAATATGTGATATTAGTCAGTACTCCATCAAATCACTGTCTATCTGTTAAGCATTAATGATACACAACAAACTTAATGAAAATATGTTTAGAAGTAACTGATCTAAATAGTAATCCTAGGAAAAAACCTGACCACTGCTATGAACCATGTTTTGTACTAAGAAAGAAATCGTTTTTCATCTCTGTCTTGCAAAGCTCATTAGATATTTAAAATATAAAATAAACTGTCTGGTTATCAGCAGTCTAAGCCATTCATGCACTTTCATAGTAGATCAAAATGCATTAGTGTAATTATTATAGAGATTAAGACTAGAAATAAACTGAAATGTATGTTACGTTTCTTTAAAAGTAACCTTTCTCCCCTCATTAAAGTGGTCATTGGTAAAACCATTTTCTTCACTCTGGAACTTACAGAATAAAGCTAGTAAAAGAAACTAAGTACCATTCATTATTGCCAGCATCTGTAATTGTTTGCATTATACTTTATGGAAAAAATATATAAAATGCCACATTTGAACTTCAGACTATTAAAAGTGTCAGCTCTATTATATCATTTCTGGAGACCAATTTGCCTTTTTTTCAGAAGGTTGTAATGAACCAAGTTCATTTTGCTTTCTACCATTTATCTTTTCAGCAGTAATGGAAAATTTCCCCCTCAGGCACAGTAAGCTATTCTTATCTTAGACAATTAGGCCGAAATGAAAGGTATCATAAAGGTGAGATTTCTTCACAAACAATGTGATGTACTTTATACCATTTAACACTGAGGAATGTCTGAGAAATAAATTCAGAGCGGTATATGAGTGTAGTGTGGCTAATAGGCAACTCTCAATAATGCTTCAGCTTCTTAATGCATAAGAAAGAGGGTAGGCAACCAGGGTCACTTAAAGATATACCTAATCTCTAGTTCTGTTACACTCTTTTGTTTCTAACAGAAGTTGGAAAACTTACACTGACACTGAAAATAAATGGAAATACGCCTGTCCAAAGCAGTGAATTCATTATAAGGTAAGAGGAAAAATGCACACTGGGACATCTTCATTCACCAGCAAACCTCACTTGGAAGGTTTACAGACATCAAGGGTTTTTTTTTATTTTTCCTTGTACTGTAATTTCATTTTATGATTAAAAAGTCTATGATAAGATTAATAAATTGATAAGAAAAATATTTGCATTGTGCCCAACAAGGAGGGAGGTATATATGCTGATTCCTTTAATGGATCCTTTTGGTGCCTGTTTTGGTGCTGGTGTTTGGGGATACCACAACATTCTTTCAGGTCTCCTTTCCAGAAATCTTCTTCTAGCAAGTTTGAATTACAGATTAGTTCTACCTTTGGCGTTTCCATCAGGAAATCATGTATGAAAGATAAAATTGATTAATAAGGTTCAGTTATGGATTTTTATTACTGATGTTTTGGGGGCTGATCCTCTCTGTCCCATCCTTTAAAGGAGCACTAAGCAATTTTGAGGCTAGAGAACTATTGGATGGCCAGTCTTCAGTTAGTTCAGGATAAAATATTCCTCCATAGTTTCCTTTAATCTGTGTGAAGTGACATTACCATGTGATGCTACCAAATGGTAGCAGTGTTGCTGAGTGTAGCTTATTCCCAATTAGTTTAGGTGTATACACCTAATATAATCAGCCTACCTTCTCAAATGCAGATAATGACAATAGTTACATAAATCTGTGAGAAAGTTCATAGAGAAGCAGTGTCAAGAATTCACTGTGCAGTAGTTGCTTAGTGATGCCTGAGAGCAGTGCTATTCCCTAGGAAGCACAAGAGTTTGTAAAAAGGAGAAAACTCCTATTTGCTGTGTATACCACAGAATTAACATGGTGTGCATATAATAAGTAATAATTTAAATTATTTATTTTTTTTCTTCTTCCTTTTGGGATGCTAACATTTTTATTTACCTTGTGCCATATAAATCCAACAAAGCTATTTCTTTCTCTGTAAGAGAGAATAATTACTGGTGATTTTCCCACTTCAGTGCAGAAAGAGGGGCAGGTAAAGCCCTCCAAAACATGTTGCATAGTACAATGGTACATTTTGTATAGTCAATGTAGCACAATACAATAGTATTCTATATACTATATTTGCAAATAATAGAGTGCATGGTAGTTATATAAATGCATGTTGACACTGTTACAGCAAAGAGAAACTCTGCCAAATAAAGAGTAAGAGACAAAAAGTAAGAGGCAAAAGTAAGAGGTAAAGCTTCAATAGGAACTAAGTATGCCTCAGTTCATTTCAACATTGCAGGGAAATGCTAAATCTTCTCTGAAGAAGGAAAATTTTTGGCACTGTACTTAGAGCTGCAATTAAATTAATTACTTGGACAAAATTACTTCTTTCACAGAGAAAATCTCTAATTTTAAAATGTTCTAGGTGAAGTCATAGAGTTAGAAAAAATCATGCTCTTCAGTATTTACTAATACTCCTTACTACCCTTCAGAATTACTGGGAAAATGCTGAGGTGAGCGGTTTGTAACTCAGTTCCTTCAAACCAAATTTAAATAGTTCAAACTGATATTTGATGTTCTGTCTCATGTTCACCAAAAAAGAGGTGAAAGTTCCTACCTGAACAGTGAGCTTGGAGAACCCAAGGGGCAGCACTACCCAGCAAAGAGGGCAGGAAAGATTAGGGAGAAGGGAGCATCTTGGGTGAGATGGTGATCTTTCAGCTACAGCAGCCACAGATGTGGCAATTTGTGTTTTGATCACACATGATCCAAACATCTTTTCTTCTGGTTCTTGTGTCTCCCCATGCATATTCAGTCTTACTAATAAGAATATGCCTGGTCTCAAAGGTGATAGTGTGTGATGAGATCATCTCAGAGGCTGTGACTGTTCTAGACTGGCTCATATAGTACAACCCGTGTAACACCACATATATGCATACATGCACCACTGCATGAAATCTCCTGCACATTGCCTAGTAGCACCTCCACAGTTTGACAATTAGAAAATTATTTGCTGATTATGGACTCTGTTCCACGTACAGAGACATCTTTTCTCTTACTGAGAATTGCTGAACTGGGAGATGATGTTAGTTTTACCCTGGACTCAATATTTTATGATTTATAAATTTTTTATGTTGGCATATTCTTCACTTTTGTCAAGAGTACCAATTAAGACATGGGAACTCATGAGTCAGGTTTCTTGAAATAGAAATTCTTCCACTTTTAGATGAATCACAAGCCTACATGTACATTATTTGACATACCTAATTTACAGGATTATTACTGTTGCCAGTTTGACATTTTACACTTCAAATAAATTCACCCATAGGCACAAAGCCACTTTACACAGATTTTCTTATTTAAACAAAATGTCACCAAGAGAAAGAGACAAGCTTGGTGAAAAATACCACTATCCTGTAACAAAAGGGTGCTGAATTTTGAAATAGATAGAACAAGTTTTGACATGAATAACACTGGTTGTCATCTATAGAGATTGGTACATTTTGGAAAACTTATAGAGGAACAAACTTATATAGAATGAAATATGTCCCCAAATTTTTCTGCATGCACCCCACATCTGTAAAAATTATGATGAATTAATACCAGTAAAACAATGAAGTGAGAAAAAATATAAAGAAAACATGTAATAAGGAATTTCTTAATTATGCTGCAGACTTTTGTTGTAATGAATGTTCCTTCTCATTCCTCCTAAAATTAGATAATAAGCATATGATGGGTTTTTGGTAATATATGTGCAGTGATTTTTATAGCTCTATACACATGGCCCACAGCTGCTTGATCACAGGATTATGATGACTCTTAGGAAGCAGAGGATAATCAGACAGCAGGGAAGAAGTCAAAGAAGTGTGCAGAGAAAGAAGAAAGAAAGTTGATGTGATCTAGTGTAGCTAATAAGCCTTCTCTGTGAGAGATTCAGATAATTAAGGTGATTCAGCAGAGACACAGTTTTGGGATAGATACTAATGGGATTGGGATGAGAAAGTCATATCTGGTTAGCACCTGCTTCAGGTCATACTCTGCAATGGTCCAGAAGCTGTTCTGTGCACACATATGTATGCTAATTATGTGACAGGAAAATATGAGACTATGTTGCATATTTTCAGAAAACCTAAAGATCGTTAAATATGCTGACCTCACACTATATAATGATTTTATGACAAAAACACTTGTGAAGACAAACATGATCTGAGCTCATACACAGAAATATCTCTTCATATATGATTTCTTCATGACTGCATCACAAAACACTCAGCAAGTAACCCTTCTAAAAATTGTTTTCTTTTATTACCATAATTACTCATTGCCTGTCAGAAGAAAGAAGGTGACTTACAAGACTTCTTTCGTCGTGAAAACCAATGTTATCCTCCATCTCTTTCTAAAAATAACAAGATATCATCAGGCAAGATAACCACACTGATAAAATACCTTGGAAATAAAGTGAACCTTGCCTCATGATGTGATCTCTCTGATGTTCTTATTGAAGTTCTTGATGGATATCAATACTTTATGGCCAGACATCAATATGACTTTCAAAGACTATGCATCAAACAAGATTATCCTCTACATCAGTTAACAGTTTAAAATGTGTTAAGGCTTGATATTGTGTGTGCTTTTCATATGGTAGAGGCTTTCAGAGACACTTCCAGGACATACCACACTCAGGGCAGAGATCTTGAAAGGATATGAAGGGTATTCATAATATAACAAGAAACTAGCAATTAGTAACAAGCTCTTTTTTTATTTAATAACTTTTCTACCTAAGAAATCTTCATCACCAGAAATTATAGTAATCATCTAACAATTAGTGAAAGCCCTTTGGAAGAAAACCCTACAATTGAGAAGGACAGGGATGTTTTCAAACAGAACACAACAGGAGCTTAGTTATACTGACTTCTGGTATGTATGCAAGGATTTGGGGCATTGCAACACTCATTAGCTTGGAAAACTTAGGAGTTTTCCACCTCATTTGGCAAATATGAGAATTTCTAGTCTGCTAAACCTAAGCAACATGCTCACATATCACTAAATCTCCAAACAGTACTGAGGCCATTTCATTTTTTTTTGGAGAAAAGAATAAAGGTTCTATACATGTACAACATATACCTTACAGTATTATCTGAAATATTTACAGAGAACAAACACTGCATGTTTCTACAACTGCATTAGCAGTGTTATGTTAGTGGTCATGCCACCATGTAGAACTGTTCATCCAGCATGCCACACCTGGAAGGATTTTCCTTCTCAAGTTGATACAACAGCTGTAGTAGTCAACAAAAATTATTTGCTATAAACCCGCAGCCCTCACCACTATCAGAACAGTATTAAAGGAAAAAAGTGCACAGGGACATAGAGAAAATTAAAGCACTTGCCAACTGAGATGCAGAAAAAGAGGACTAGAAGCTGCAGGTGACAGACGTGTACCACTGTAGAACTAAATAGCTTAGCTGATGAATGTAAAGATTAAATATCAATAGTGGAGAATGCACACACATAAATATGGGACTGGAACATCCCAATGTCAGAAAATTCATTTGTATGCTGTTATTATGCCTTAAATGTGCACTTCATCTAAAGATCTTGTGGTATACGTTACAAGATTTAAAGTAAAATCCATATCAACTGATGCCTAAAACTGTACAGAGAAAGAAAGTTTTGAGACCAAACCTTAAAAGTTTGTGGTGCTGATAAAGAGTTGTAGCAATTATTGATTTTTTACATTGCTTTTTCAGTTAATGTGACAGTCACTTGAGTCAAACCAGATGTAAACGAGATATTGCAGACACTGCACAGTCAATTAAGAATAAAATTATACAAACTCTCAGCAACAAAGAAGCTCCAGGACTGATGTCCTTGTGACACTCTGAATCATTTAAAATAGCACCACATCTCAAATCAATCAAGACATGAATGTCTATGACAACTTTTGTGCTTTCAACAGCAGTCCCACAGCTTTGACACGTATTGACCTAAATATTGCAACTGAACTAAAACAAACCTTTCCACAGCCAAATACAGATTTGAGCTGCTCTAAAATTACTCTTGGCTGTTCCAGAGGTCCAATGTGCCCTAGTCAGCCTTAACCTTTGGAAAGCACATTGAAGAGGGAGTTTAGCAGAATCAGAAGGTTAACCCATGATCCTATGTATCATTTTATTTTCTTTTAGGCAAAGCACTCCCCACAACAGATTTTGCTTTCCTCTTTCTTTTCTCAGCAAATGTAGTGGTGAATTATCCCTTAAAGCATAATTGTCTTCATAGGGGCATAATTTTTTAAGGACAACTCACAATTCTATTATAATTAAAACATTAATAGCTAATTGACCATGTAATTAAACTGAATCGATTCCCTATCAAAAACCAAAATAGAATTATTAAATAGAAGTCAGGCTTCAATCACCAGATGCAGGACTGTTATGTAGGGTAACTAGAACAGTCCTTCCAGGGGCAGAACTGTTATGGACTGTTCTGGAAGCCTTCTGATCTTTTCTGGCTAGTCAGCAACTTTCCATATGGAGTTGTTAGAGTCAGAAGGGCAACCACTCAAGTCAGTGGAGTTGAAATTAAAACATCATAGAGACTGCTCATGGAAGGATAAGTATTTGCTATTCTGCTTTCTCTGTTGCTTTGTGTGCTTTGCTTTTACATGTTTGACCTATTCAAATTGTAAATCCATTAACAGAAGCAGCTGTTGCTCAATAAAATGCACAGTTTCACTATAGGATCCTCACTGGATCGCTAGGAATATATTTCTTTAATAAATATTAATGTGTAGACGCTGTAGATTCAGAGAATTTGTCATGGGTACTTGTGGTGAGATATATTTTAACACTTCTTTCTTATAATGTTATTGCTTCTTATTTTTAAGTCTGCTATTTAGAAGGTGTTTAAACAGCTCAAGATGACCTTACTGCTTTGACACTAAATCACAGGAAAGAGCTTCTAGTGTCAAAATACGAATAAGAAATGCCAAGAAGTCTACGGATATGTCATTGCAAAATAAAGCCGTCAGCTCCTGTTAGAGAAACATCAGACTTACATTTACTTCAACAAATAGTAAACAGTCCTGACAAGTGAAATGTTTCTTATGTTTCATCCCTTAGAGAATTTAGAGGAAGACAAATGCTGTCATTTCTGAAGGGTTCGAATGCAGGTCATGATGCCACTAGGAGGGCAGGTCCATTCAGCATAAGCAGGCACACTGCCTTACCTGCTGTGCTTCCCATTCTGGGCCAGGTCTCGATGGCTCTTCTCAGACAAACTGATTCTGGTCCCCTTCCTCTCCCACCACCATCACTTGCTACCGATGTGCAGTATGCCTTTGTTTGCTTGAAGTTTGCCATCAAAACATCTTTACGTTCTACAGGATAAATAGTTTGCGACTCCTCAGAGGCTGTTTTCCCACAGAGCTACATACAGAATTTTTTACATGACGCAAATACAAATATAAAAATATTATCATCCTCATGTGGGTCTTTGTTTGTTTGTTTGTTTCCAGATAGATTTGTTAGTAATGCCTTTTTTTGTTAATTTTGTTTAATCAAAGTCAGATTTCAGGTGGGTGTGAGATCCTTGGCAGAAAAGAAATATTTGAATAAAATATCCATGAACAATACCGTAAATAAATTAAAGCTTAATCTTTAAAGGCTACCTCTAGGTTGGTTGGATATTTAGGGCAGTGGGGAGGTTAACATTTAAAGACTATTCATAGCTTAGTTTGGTACTTTGGTCAGTGGAACTTTGGTTAGTGCCCTGCTAAACAGTGTTTAGCATGAGTCATAGTTTACGACTCATATTGTAGTGATTTATCTGGAAATCTAGAGTAATAATGGTCTCAGTTTTTTAAAATCTGTTTTACTACTTGATGGTATGATCAAATTAAGACATGTTCTTTTGATTGCAACATCCATTTCTTTACTGTAAATCCAACATTTATAGTTCAAGATTATGAAGTACACAAATCTAAACTGCATATAAACATGAACTACTCTTTCTGGTCACACTTTATGCCCAGTATTGGTAGAAATAGCTATGGAAATTTTTTACATTCCAGGAATGATTGTGCAGACAGGACTGGTGAATTTGGACCTCAGTCGTGGGAAAGTTATGTTTTTTAAGAGTAGTGATTAAGCTCAGAAAGCAAGCCAACATCACGGAACAGCTAAGGAGGGAGGCGACCTCTGGGAATCCTGTGGTCCAATCCTTGGCTAAAAGCAAGATTAGTGAGCGCTGTTTGCTCAGAACTGTTTCCAGTGTTGTTCTGAATATCTCTTAGGACAGATACACCAGAACACGTCAGTGCAACCTCTTCGACAACCCCTACAATAAAAAGGTACTTTCTTATCTTTAAACAGACTTTCACATATTTCAATTTCCACCCTTCACCTCTTGTCCTGTCACTGGACAGCACTGGGAAAAGCCTGTATCCCTTTTCTTTACTCTCCCTTTCAGTTATTCATAAGCAGGGACAAGGTCCCTCTAAGCCTTCTCTTCTCTGAACAATCTCAGCTCTCTCAGACTCTCCTTATGTGAAAGTTGCTTCACTTCTTTAATCATCTCCATGACCCTTCACTGGACTCACTCCAGCAGGTCCATTTTCTTTTACAAAGCACCACGCTGCAGATGTGACCTCACCAGTGTGGAGTAAAGGAAAATTGTCAACTCTTTCAACCTGCTGGCAGCTCTCCTCCTAACACAGCCCGGGATGCAGTTGGCTATCTTTGCTGCAAAGGCGCGTTGCTGGCTCACAGTCAACTTTTTGCTCACCAGAACACCCAAGTCCTTCTTTACCAAGCTGCATTCCTGCCCCAGTTGAAGTTGGTGCCCAGGGTTATTCCTCCTCCGTTGAGTTCCATGAAGTTACTGTTTTCCCGTTCCTCCATGCTCGTTAAGGTCCCTCTGGATGGTGGCACACCCAGGTAGCGAATCAGCTGCTCTTTCCTGTTTTGTACGGTTAGCAGACTTGCTGATGGCGCATTCTGTCCCAGTGTCCATGTCACTCACGAGGATGATAAACAGTATCAGCACAAGTACTGCCCCCTGGAGCTCACCACTAGGGACTGGTCTCCAGCTGGAAATCACACTGCTGATCACAAACCTCTGGGCTGGCTATTCAGCCAGCTTTCAATCCGCCTCACTGTCCACTTACCTATTTTGTACTTCATTTACCCGGTGTGTACTTCATCAGCTTTTCAATGAGGTTTTAATGCGAGGAAGCGTCAAAAGTCTTATTTTTTATTTAATTTTTAAGTGATCTCGCCAAGGAGCCCGTTAGACATATCCAAAAAGTTTTTAATCTCTTTTCCTTATTGAGTAATTTTTCAAAGAGAAGAATTTTGAGTTTTCTGAATTTCTTCCTTATTTTAAGGAAACATATGACATTTTAAAGTTTGACATTTAGAAAAATATGTTGTGCTTAGATCTACATGCTCTTTAATTTCAACATTTCAGCTAGTTTGTCAGTTAGAAGATTTTTGAATTAGTGTTTAAAAAAATGTTTTGGCAGGCCCAGGGTTTTGGGATTTTTTTGGAATATTTTATTCATGAGAATTTTTGAGAATATTTTTACTCTCTCAATTTGTACCATGTTTTGCTAAAAATAAAATAAAAAAAAAACAGAGAAAAGAATGTGTTCAGCTCTAGTAGCTGTATATGACACCTTTTGTCTTCCCAGAAGAGAAAAGAATGTGTTCAGCTCTAGTAGCTGTATATGACACCTTTTGTCTTCCCAGAAACCCAGATATAATCTATCATGTGTACGATTGCGTAAAGTATTAAGATTCCGTGTTCATTCTTCTCATTTTACTTGGAAGCTGTGCTGCGTACTCAGTTTATACAATCCAATTAAAATACCTACATGTTTTAAAGTAACAGTACTCATAATATTTATAAGAGTAGTTCATTGTTGAAAAAATCATAAGTTACAATATTTCTAAGTTAGTTATAAATTCCTATTACATTTGAGAAATTTTAATACAAAAGTATGTAAATCAGAATGAAATAATTGCATTGTGTTGTTGCTGAATATAATGGATGAAATCCTGGACCCACTGAAGTTTAAGAGGGAAGTTCTCATTGACTTGAGCAGAGCCAGGATATTATCTAATACATTTGGTATTGTTTTTCACATGCATTTCTAAAGAGTCAAACATACCCTTACTTTATATTAGCATTTTAGTAGTGCCAAAAAGCTTCAGTGAAGTCTTCATTCTGATAGGTATTAGTCTTTCACGTGTCTTATTAGTCTTACAGATGTCAGTCTACAGGTTGCAGTAGGATCACAGCAGCTTTGGATAGTTATATATTAGGAAAGAATCAGCACCTTTCTCCTATTTTGATTCTGTAATTTAGTTTAAGGTTTAAGCTGTAAAGCAAAACCCTTTTTTAAAATTACATATTGTTTTTCTTCCTTTCAGGGCAGCTGCATTAGGTTCAAAAACTCCTTTCAGGAGATGTTCTAGCCTCCTCTGAGACTGTCAGATTTCATACTGGATTTTACTTCTGAATTGAACACAGGTACACATACCCATGCTCAGAGATGTGCCAGGGAACACTGGAAAGCAAATTTTCTTGCCTTAAGGTTCTTACTAGCCATGAGCCCTTGGCATTTTCAAATTTGAGAGTTTAATATGAAATTACAGTTTCTAAGTCACTTTAAAGATTGCTTTTAGCATATTTCTACATATAAACTCCTTTCTCTCTCTAAAATATCTAAAAAAATCCCCAACCCAGGTGACCCTTTCAGTGCCTGAAGATGTAAGATAAAAGCATTCCAAATTGAAGAATGGCTTCTGCCTCTGTATATGTGGAGCATAGAGCTGTTAGGCGAGTGAGAGAAGCCACAGCCCGTTCCCATGACCAGTGCCATCGCAGGTGCTGTGGTGTGTATCTATGAACCTAGAACCAAATAACATACAATCAGACTTCTCAAGGTACTGTGAAATTCTTGATCTGGAGATATGCAATCTAAACTAAAATCTAACCTGGCTTTTTATTAGACAGTTATATTGCTATATGCAGCCAAGGAGAATTCAGAGATTTCACAGTGTGATAAAAAAGGAAAAAAAGTCTCCCAAACCTATATTGTGATTAGCATCACTTTTCTCAGCAAAATAGCTCCTTGTGAACTTCTGAGTGAAACTCAGGTCTCAGAATACGTGCCAAATTAGGTGTCATGAACTTTCAGTTTCTTGATTTTTTTCACTGAATGGTCCCATTATAAAGAACATCAGTTTTTCTTGTTACTCTTTAAATAAAGAAACATCAACACCTGACATTTCAACATGGTGAAATGAAAATTTAATATGGAATAGATATTCTTGAATAATCCCACGCTCAGACATGCTTTTGCCCCAAGAACGAGGTTCATGACTCCTCAGGCTTTCACTTCCTTCTTAACTTATGTGATGGCAAGCTTTGTGATCACTGGTCTGGAGTTTGGATTATTAGTTGTCAAATGCTAGCTAATATCCTACTCCTTATAAAACCCTGTATCAAACTTGAGTAGGTAAGAACACTGAATCATTGTTAACTTTCCCAATCCAAACCTAAGTGTGTAAGTGATGCTTTCTCTCTGATTCAGCTCTGTATTCTTTGCATACAGAACTTCCAGCCATCTGCATCATGCACATTGTAAAGATGATACATAGTAGCAACAAAGTACACAACATTTCTATTCTGAATTTTAGTCATATCCATATTAAAGATTTTTTTTAGGCCAAAAAAAATATGGCTTAAGAACACAGAAATTTTAGTCATAACACATAAAACCAATATTCGTGTCCTTTGTGTCCAAATTACAGAGCAGGCCTATCACACCTGTGTCATTAGTCATAGAGTTTCAGAATGGTTTGGGTTAGAAAGGACCTTAAAGATCATCCAGTTCCAGCCCCCCTACCATGGGCAGGGTCACCTTCCTCTAGACCAGGTTACTCAAAGCCCCATTTGTGAGAGACTTGAAAAAATTATAACCCGATAGAAACAATCAATGCGTGTGAGGGGAAGAAGGGGCAGATCAAGTTCTGCAAAGGTGGGATGGTGCTCTGCCCCCATAACCTCGCCTCCTTGGGAACATCTAGTGCATCTATCAGTCACTGGCACACCAGAAGCACTGCCCCACACCACACCCCTGGAGCCCTCAACCCAGTCCCATAATGGCTGTCAGACCTGAAGCCCCATCTAGGGGTGGGTGGCCACAGGAGACCAGAGCAGATAAAAATCATTGCACGAGGCATACATATATCACATCCCTATTGTCCTTGGCTAAGACCATGCTGGAACCAAGGCAGCAACTATATTCCTGCTTTCTCTCTTTCTCTTTCCTTCTCTCTCTCTTTTTCTTCTCCTGATTTCCTCTTCTTGAAATCTAGGTAACTTAAAAGTTGGATAGGCTGGAGTTTTGCAAGTCAATGCATCATGAAATGCTTTATTGTGATTGAATGTTGCCTTTAAAATTTACCAAGTTCCCTTATTTTCTAAAGTTTTCCAGTAAAAGTTTGCTGTTTAACCTCCTGAAAAATGTTGTTGCATTTTTCCCTTGTGCCCTCTCAGAGTATAAAAATAACAAAGCCTCTTTAAGGAACTCACTGAGCAAGACTGGGGCCTTACACCACCCAACCTGGCCTTGAACACTTCCAGGGATGGAGTATCCACAGCTTGTCTGGACAACCTATTTCAGTGTCTCTTCACACTCACAGTAAAGAATTTCCTCCTAATATCTAATCTAAATCTCTCTTATTTTAAACCCCCTCTCCCTTGTCATATCACTATTAATACCACAGGACAGACAGTCAGCATACTACAGAATTTTACCACTTGAGATCTGGTCATATCACTTGGGTCAATGAGTGATGAGAAAGTGAAACAACACTCAATTGGGTGATCTGAACAGGGTCCTCACTGGTGCACTTCATGAATCAGTTGAAGACCATGCTAAATTGTAGGCATGGAAGCTAACCAGAAATGTTAACTTATTATTCAAAACGCTCTGAGGTTGTGCAAATTTATGCTACAAGTTCATTTCTATGGATAGCTGTTTCTTGAAGGGAGTTGCTCGGCGCATTTTTTTTTTCTTCTTAGATTTCGGTCAGTCCAAGTAGGTCTGCAGACTCAGAAGATGATTCCTCCAAGCACCAAAAATTCTTGCTCTAGTGCACTACCAGAACGAAGTTGCTACCGCAGCAGAGATCCAGCAAATCTATTCATTAACCTTAGACCGCATATGTAGTCTGCTAAATGTTAAATCACCTTCAGGCAGTCTGAAAGTAAACTAGTGATGCTAGTCTGTAGGTTGCAGCTCACCTTGCCTGGCTTTGATGTATAAAACAGAATAAACAGGATAGGACTTAAAAAACTTCTGACTGCTTTAGGCATGTTTGATAGACTTCCATGGACCTTTACTTGCTTTCCATCATGGGTGCTTGTCAAAATTGACAGAATCTAGTTAGACAGCCAAGCTTTTTCCATACATCTCTAAATTACTTCACCATTCCAAAGGTTTTTATCAAATTAATTAAAATTGCATAAAGGTCAAGATTTGCTCTTGACAGTATTGATTTGTGAAGCAGTGAAAATTACTTCAAGTCTTTCACAGCTTGCTTTGAACCCACAGTTGTGATCCATCTGAACTATGAAATGTCACAACAGTCACTTGAGGAAAATCTGCAGAAGGATTTTGCCCAGCATGATCAGCATAAGTATGCCCTTTGAATTGGTATATAGTGAAATTCATAACTACTTAATAAAAATGAAGAGTTAGAAATGTGACCAGAGTGAGTGAGATATGAATCATAAGGCACATTCTTTCATTAAATAGCAGAATCAAGAAAGTTTTTTTTTAAATAGCAACCTTTTCTCATTTACAGAGGTTTATATTTTAAATTCAATACCTTTTTGCATAACCAGGGACTGCTGTCCAGTAGGTACACCGTGGGCTACATTTGAAAGATTTGATTAGTAGCCTTTGCTTATCCTCTCTTTTCCTAGCTGCATGAATTTTCAGAAATAATATGGATTGGTCACCATTTTCACCTTCTTTGAGAGAGGCCAAAAGTTTTGACTAGGTGTGAAGGAAAGAAAAGCTGCTTAAAAATTTGCCTCCAGCTGATTTGTTATGAGTATGTAACCTAGGGAATAACATTACGAAATTTGAGCATATGTAACATGACATACCAATTCCAAGCTTTAAAAATTATTATATTCTTATATATATATATATATGTTTTATGTATAATATATATTTATATATATATAATATATACTTTAGGGAAATGTAGTATAAGGATGATGATAATGGTTTCTTATTCAAAGGTGGGGGAAACGTTCAGATAAAGGACAGTTATATAAATTGGTCTGTAAATGAAGTGATAAGCTCAGCTGCATGCTTGTCTTTAAGCATACACATAGTTCTATTGAGCTGGAGGTATCTGAGAAATCTGTGAAAGATGCAAGAAATATTAACTTGTCCAAAGAGAAGTAGGGAGACTGGCGTTACAGCCTGTTTAGATGTATGGATCACTATGAAGAAAGGCTAAGACAATTGGGAACATTCAGCCTGGAGAAGAGAAGGCTTCAGGATGACCTGATTGAGGCCTTTCAGCCCTAAGGGGGGCTTACAGGAAAGACGGAGAGAGACTTTTTAAAAGGGCATGTAGTGCTAGGACAAGAGGGAATGGCTTTAAATTGAATGAGGGTAGGTTTAGACTGGCTATTAGGGAGAAATTATTTACTGGGAGAGTGGTGAGGGGCTGGAACAGGTTGCCCACAGAAGTCATGGATGCCCCATCCCTGGAAGTGTTCAAGGCCAGGTTGGATGGAGCTTTGAGCAACCTGGTCTAGTGGAAGGTGCCCCAGCCCACGGCAGTGGGGTTGGAACTAGATGATCTTTAAGGTCCCTTTGAACCCAAATTTTTCTATGATTCTGTATGATTTTATGACCTTTCCATAGAAAGAGAGACTGAATTCCAGTCTTTGTTCCTAAAGTTCATTGCAGGCTGATCTCCCTCTTCTACACAAGTGAATGTGTCCTGGGCTACAGAGCTGGTCTTTGCTCTTCCTCAGCAATTATTTACTTGTTCCATGTAAAATAGAACTGTCAACTAAAGGGATTGAAATAAACTCATTTACAGAATAGATCAAGAAACACTTGGGGTCCTTTGTGAGTTTAAATCCTTTTGGAGAGAAGAGGACAATCTCTGTTACCTTTGTGACATGGGGATATTCTGTGCACTGGTTAAAGAAGGATGAGAGAAGAGCGCAGCCCTGCAGCCTTTGCCATCATTGTGAGGTTCAGTTAACTGCAGATTTTAAGGGTGAGTTCTGACTGCTGATAGCTCATTGTGTCCCCCCAGACCAGACTCCAGAGCTGAACCACCTACCCATAGCACAGGGACCATTAGCTCCGACTACGCTGCTCAGCCAACTCCTGTAAAAACAAGGCCGAGCAAGATGAATGTTGTCAGCACTGGATGGATCTTCAGTCTGTGAGCTAAATCTTCTTGAATTATGATGCAATATACATCTAGAACATAATCAGTGTGCACCATAAATATCACAGCCATAAAAGCATAGTTGGCTGAATCCAGTCATGGCATATCAGGCACAGAAAGTGTGCAGAATTCAACAGATCCTTGTCCCACGTGCCCCAAGAGTAAATTTGGTCTGTTATCTTTCTTGTTCCGTTAACATTTATTTGCACCTAATAAGGCATGAAGTCATTACTTTTAGAGTACATCCTAATATTTAATCCCATGGTATCATATTTTAATTGAACAGAAAAAGTATCTAAATGGTTTTACTTCCCCAAGGATGTGGGCATCCAGTAATAATCACAGGCCTTGAAGCTCCCTTATTACTTTTATTGAAATAAAATCCTTCATGACTGAAATAGTACTTAATTTTTAAATTGCATCAAAATGAATTTGATGGCTTAAAAGAACAGATTGCAAATTTAGTTCATACAAGACTACCCCTAAGTAATACTTTATTGAGCACTTTCACATACCAAGTCCCCTAGCTGTAAAATGATAACACTTCAAACACTCAAGAAATGTGGCTTAGGACATCACATCTTTATAGGCCCCATGAGGGGTCTGTGAAGCTCAGACCAATAAATATGGTTTGAGGCTTCAGCCTTTGTTATGTATATTACATAGCATCTGATTAAGTGGAAATAAAGCACCATTTGCTTCATCTACTGGGCTATTGCTGATTAGGTCATTCCATGCAAACCACAATGGACAGAAATTGCAGAAGAGAAGTTATCAAGTTTCAGCATAGTCCTTTGGGCTACAGCTGTACCAGTCAATGAAACAGGTCAGAATTCATTTTCTGAACCGAAAATAAAGCAGCAAAAGCACAGAGCTAAATCATCTGCTCTCTACCCTGTATATGTCCAAACCGGGAAGACCTAGTCCCTCCTGACTTGTGCTGCCTCCTGACCCCAGCATAAGAACCACCCAGGAATACTCTGGGTGCACATCAAGGAGCCACCGTTGATCCAGCCATGAGCAAGGACACGCCAGTGCCAGGGCCATTCCTGCTTACTGGGGTTGACATCACTCAGATCACGTGTGACAGAGTACAGGGAGTTTTCTTGTCACTAGAAATGAAGTCAGCTCTGTTTTGAAACCTGTTTGCAAAAAAAGCAGAAAAAACCAAAACTTTTAAGAGTGAAGTCTAGCTGATGTAATTGAAATTATGGAAAGTATTTAAGTAGATGGAAAATAATGAACTTTGCTAGAACGCGTGAGGACATGAACACTAAGTCATAATAGTCTCCTTGAGGAAAAAAAGAAACACCAGGACACCTTTTAAGACCCCAGTGTTCTTGTTTTTCCATCTCAGTGAAGATGCTATGAGAGCATGATGCAAATAGAGCCCCAGAAGAGCCCACCCTGCAGCAAACCTCTCCCCTTCCCGTCTGCCTCCCACCTCCTGGCAGGCACATTGGCCCTCAGTGTTAATTGCAGTGCACTAACTCCTGACAGCCTTTTAATAGGCAAGGCAGGAGGGAAGGCAGCACTTTGTTATAGGTCTTTATAAAGTACTAAAAGGCAAATTTAAAATGCTCATTACACTCGAGTAGTTCCACTCTACTTAAATATTGGCTTCAGGTTTACTTCATTATCCTCTTACGAGTAATTAAGCTACCTAGAGACAATCAGCAAATAATAAAATTCTGTGGTGGAGGAAATTGGTTGAGACTACAAAGAATTGAATGAAATTATTGTACAAAATAGAAGGAAGCAACAGCATATAAAAGATATTTAGCTATCTCTAGATAAATACATCCCAAGGGCCCTAGTATTTCCTCTAAATGAAATATATAAACTGGGGGTTTGGGGAAGACCCTACTGAGTTCTTCAATACAGTTTATTAGGTAAATATGGCCTTTCATTCCCACTAATCTGATCAACAGACTGGTCATTTTCCTAAAATTTCAGTTGTTTACATACTAAAGGCTAAAGACAATGTTTGAATAAAGCATAAATCTTCTGCCTATCTCTATCTTCCATCCCATTGACTGAAGAATACAAAGACATAAATGCATAGAATAAGCTGTTTTCTCCTACCTTGAGCTGTAAACAAACAAAGCGTTGCAGTCATGTCATCCTGGAACTGAGGCCAAGGGTTTGGCAAGGCATTGTCTGCGCTCTCTGTTTCCCATCTTCTGATCTCACTATAGCTCACATAGGGGTTTTTTTTCACTTGTCCTAGAGAAGCTTTCCTGACCCTGAGCTCTAGGCAGAGCAGGGCAGGACATGTTAACAACTGGCTTGAGAAGAGCTGAACTTGTTTCAAAATTTCTGCTGATTTTATAGCAAATAGTAAAAAAAAAAAAAAAGGAGTAAGATATGACCATTGGAGAGATTGAAAAGCAAAAGTAGGGGAGGAGATTTTATTTCATGCAGCATCAGTAAATCCTAGTTAAATGATCTCAGTTAATTTGTCTGAACTAGATTAGAAGACAAGTGACACACAAGGGACATAAAGCCTAGCACTTGACTGCTCCTTCTCATCCACCCTGCAAACACTGATGTAAAATCTGTGGGGGTTAATTGATTCCTACAGATGTGAGAGAAAAATCTGCCATTAGAAAGCAGGTAAATTTCCAGGGGTAAAAGCCTTACACAGTAGGGAGTTACATTAAAGGAACAACAACCCATGCCCTTTTAAAACTTGATAGGCGACAAACTACAAAAGCAATTCTGTACCTTCATGGTGCACTTTAAAGAAAATCATGCCCTGGACCTTAAATGCTGCCAGGTATTTTCATCAATTCCTCAGTTACAGAAAGTGGCTGTGCACCACTGGTATTTGTAAACAGGATGGGCACCTTTGATATCACAGGAGAAAAAGACAGACTCCGTTCTCTGTGTGATTCCTGATCACTTTAAATGTTAACACCATACTTTTTTTTTCACAGAACACAGTTTCCCCTCAAAAAACTGCATTTGTTCAATTTCACATCACAGTGGGCAAATGGAAGACAGATGGCTATTTTACTCATCTGTGATTTTTTTTGTTTTGGTTTTGATTGATTAGCTGCTTTGTTTCAGGTACTAGTGCAAGGAGAAACCAATAATTTAACCAAACTACAAACACTATAATTAAGATTTTATTATTGTGCCAGTACTACATAATTTTTTAGGACATAACTGAAGTAAGGGTTGGTGAAAACAAACATATCTACAGCAGGGGGGTGAAGAACCACCCGAGCCTAGAAGCTCTCTGATCTGATATAGTAGAGCTTTAAAATAGAAAAGAAAGAAAGAGGAAGTTAGGTCATTCCTTGCATTTATATTTCTATTTATGTTCTCTGTTGTACTGATGGCATTGCCATCAATCCAGTTACACTGCAAGGTAAAGATGTTTGGTGTATTCTTAAAATCCAGAGCTCCTGAAGTCATATGATTATAACTCCCTATTTGCAGATTTAGTAAGTTCTTTGTCCTCAGAGGTACAGTGAAAACTTTGTGAATTCTAAAAGGTAAAACTCCAAAAGGCAAATGCAAAATCTCAGAATGTCTGTGGGTCTTTGAGATATACGTTTAGTCTTTCCTTATGATACTCACAGAGTCTGGCTCTATATTTTTGAATATGCACAGTAGGTAAGGCTGAATACTAAAGTCCCATTCACAGCTATAGCAAAAGGAAAGTATATTTATGCCTGGGACATTCGCTTTGAAAAAGGCTTGTGTCCTATGAACACAATAAATGGACTTAATTGCAAAGAAGCTTTTCATAGGCTATTTCTAGAATATAAAGAGGTTCTTACAAATTGTAGAGAAACTTATTTGAATGCTGCTTATTTCATTATCAGGATTTAAGAATGACAACCTGTTTTAAAGTATTCTGTGAGACACTTTACATAGTATTCCTTACCTGTTTTATCAGAGCTATGCATGTATAAAAGAATCTGTTTGATTTTGTTTGTTTATTGGATTTTTTTTCAACTAATGACACATTGAATTAATTGATTTTGGTGATTTAAAATAAAAAGAAATACAGACTGCTTTTTTTTTTTTTTTTTAAATGAGGGGAAACTAGATATTTTCCAATACCCAGTAAAAAAACCTCTGAGGTACATATGATGATCTGTATAACATTCTGGAATGCAAAAAGTGTTGTTTAATGTGGTGTATGAATTGCTACATAAATTTTAGTAATGATGTTGTTATTTTCTCAACTGTTGTGAGTGAAAATATACTAAAAACTGTAAATATACTTTCTAAACTGGTCTCTCGTAAAACTGCTAGAAGGCTATAAGCAGAATCCTTGTATTATACAAGTTGAAAGACTGTTTCAGATAATGATGTAATAGTAAATATTTTCTCTCAGAAAGCATAGTCAACAAATATGTTTCAAAGTGAAGGAGTTTAAATTCTGCCAAGAAATGAAGTATACTATGAAAACTCACTAGGTAGGAGCTGTTCTCCAACTGACAATACAAACACCACCTCTTTTCCTGGGAATGGAGGAAAATAAAGGTTTAAATATACTGCTTTGCTAAGCTTGAAGTAACCTTTTTTGGGATAAAATATTAATATTACTTTGTCCAACTAATGCATCATAAATTATAATTCTATCAAAATCTGTTATGTGGCTTACTGAAAGACTGCTATTCGTAGCATACAAAGTCACTTCAAGAAGAACATCATTTCTTCACAAAGGGGTTTTTATTTTTTCTTCCAGTGCATTGTATTTGAAATTCTTTTATATTGATTTCTTTTCTACATTTTTAATGTAAACAGAATATGGAAAGCACAGTAACAATCAAGCTCCATTATAGCACTATATTTAGTTTAGAAATAATCAAAAAGATAAATAATGAATAGGCAGCAAAGGCTTATCTTCCTCTCCAGCCTGCTCAATGTAGTGCTTTGTTCCAAAGTTACTGGCATTTTCTATAAAATGTAATAGTCTATTTAGTCAATTAAAACTTTTCTATGATTCCATAACAAGATTTATCCTACCTGTGGAGCTCACGGGAAATTGAAAACTTCATTAATCTTACAAACTCGCATTTCCTTACTAGGTTTCACATTCATAAATATGAAGTACATGGTTGTGGTTACAATCTCAGGTTTTTCACTGCTGCCAGACTGTAACTGTGGCTTGACAGCATTGGTAATGGATTGCCCATTGAGAAGAACAGAACACATGTGTCAGTTCTACAACCTGCAGCTATTTGTGAAGACTACCAGGTGTTACTTGGACGTGGAAGTAAACACAGTAGGGTTTGAGCTCTAGGGCTTGATTTTCAGCTACTTGCATAAGTTCAAACACAGAGTAGCACCATAGAAATTATTTCAGTGTTAGTTGAAAGGAGTAAATCCAAGCTGCTGGGTATTACTCAGAGATCAGAAAACATAACAGACAGTGTACTATCAGTGACATGATAGAAAATAATGAAGCTCTGCGTCCTCTATATTTTCTCCATGTAGACTTACATCTCTGCTGCACAGGGAAGGTCCCTCATGGAGATCCAGGGCCTAAGCTGGGGAAAGCCTAAGGAAAACTCACAGCTACCCTATATGTTAAATGTGAAGTGGGGTGCCTGTTTCTGGAGAGTCTTCTGCTTGGCACTTCCTCTGCAGAAGAGGCTTGACACAGCTGTCATGGCAGGATGTGCATTCACATCCCCATCTGTTTTGCTGTGAGAGTTTGTGTCCCTCACTCTCCTACAAGAGCCTCCAGAACAAAGGAAATGATATTAGCAGGACAGCCTAGGAGGGCTTGCACTATCACTGGCTGTGCTCTGAAAACTCTTGGTGCTTCTTGCTAGAAACATTTTAAAGGAATTATGCAAGGTCTCATTTTGGCAAGTTTATCAAGAACATGCTGTATTAAAAGAAGGGGTTTCTCCACTTTAACTGTTTAGATGTATGTCTGCACAGTGGTTTACTTGCCTAATTCCCACTTAGGACATTGAAATCTGATTTTAGGTGCATTTGATATCTTGAAAAATCTTGTTTATTTCCTATTTCAATTTGAAAGTGCCAAATCGCTTTTTGTATCTGCATTTTTGCTTCAGGGTGCATGTGAAAGAGCAAAAGTCTTAGCAGCACTTTATACCTTGCATATACTTATGAATTGGGACAGATACTCTTGATAAGTCTCACAGGGATTCACTTGGTAAGTATTCTCTAGACTCATTTGTGCCACACATAAGAAAAGGTCACATTTGTGCCCATGATTTTTATGGTTCTCAAAGAACTCACCTGAACGTGTAATATCCACTTTCAAACCTCTTTCCGATTTTTCCCTTCACTGCTGTGATTACTAAACACCAATATATTCCAGGACTGAAACTATCTCTGCAGTTTGAGCTATTACACTTGTGCCTGCATAAAGAAATACAGACTTTAGTCCTGAGGCCACTTGAACAGCAACATCTGGAGTGATTGCTGCCGGCCTCCTGAGCTCATCACATCTTCTGGTTCATGCAGTTGGTACTGAGCTCCTGTTGTACCTGCAAACAGAGAACAGTCTCAGTTTGTTTCTGGCAGAGTAACAGGGGCTAAAGTGAAAGTCCTTGAGCAATTTTACACCTGGAAGGGAACGTCAGTGTTCAGGAGCCAGTGCTGAGCCCTTTGGGGACTGTCACATCCCCAGGGGACAGAGAAGTTAACACCACATAGAAAAATGCCCTTCATATATACTTAGGTTACTTACATTAGTGTTTATAACAGTGCCTTCCCAAAAGTGCCTTTGTACTTGCTGCTGGCAAATTAAAATGTATCCAGGTAAGTCTTAGGAGTGAGATATCTTTATTTTTCAGGTAGATACTAGAGGAAACCATTTACCTACAGGTGAAAGATCTCCATTCTAACCAAACTGGATCATTTATAACCTGTCTCTCCCAGTAAAGTTGCTGGACAACTATATAAGTATCTCTTTGCTGCAACAAGTCTCATCTATATCAGAAAAAAATGAATTTTGTCTCTGACTAAAAAGCATAAATAATGTTTCCAACAAGTAGGTCTTGTAATAAGTCACACTTTTCCTGAACTTAGTTGTCTTACATCCAGCAAGGCTCAGATAAGAACTAGAAGATAAATAAGAAAAAGAGAAAGTAAAAAATATTTTGAAGCCAAAATTCAGTTTGTTTTTGTTTGTTTGTTTGTTTTTTTCCCTGAAGAATAAAGATCCTTCTAGATATTGCCTATTTATTTCTTGTTTTGATATTTCTATAAATTTGTTGTCAATAATCTGACACAGGCACTTTGTCCACTAAATCTTACTTTTCTCTTACACATATACATGTTTTTCCGCCTATTGGCAATTTTTGATATTGCTGGTAGAGGAAAGTCATTCAAGGTGGAGGAACTTCTTTGATTGAGTTTTGTGAGGGACTCCAGCAAAGAGGAAAATTAAATGGTAGCTTCATTGCACTGCTTCTTTCTTGCCTCAGAGATTTCTTCCTTCAGTGCCCACTTCCTCTGGGTTATCACTGAATCATTATTTATGTACAATGTGTATGTATAATGTTATGCATAAACAACTATATTATTTACTTCCATGTCAGGAATTAGAAGTTGCAGGAACTCAAGGCTTTGCCTCCTATTCTGACATAGAAATCCTCTGCACTTCAAAGTTGTTCTCTCTCTTTGGTGAAAATCTCACTATTCATTTGTTTCCTTAAATTCAACTTCACCTCCATGAAGAAGAGATCCCTGCAATTCTTGCAGAGGTTCTGCACTCTAAGAAGAAGGAATCGATTGTATTTTAAATCTTCCTATAGCAAGTATTACGAAGTAAAGAAGACCTTGTAAAGCACAGTGCATAGTGTGCTGTCTCTCTGATGTGTAGCTTGAGAATAGTTTCATTATGTATTATTAAAGCTGACTGGAAAGTTTCATCTGCTTTAGAGTCTACTCTCAGTGCTTGAATTTTCATTTGAAATTGAAACACCACCAATTTCAAACAAATATTGGAATCCTATGTGCAATGGAGGATTTGTTAGCATAGCTCCATGTGTCACAAGCCACATCTATATCAAGCACATAGTGCAGTTCTTTTTTAGCAAAAATGACAGATGTCTCCAATTGTACAGGTAGATTTGTCTTGCTGACAACATCAGCTGGGGATTCTCTTCCTCTTCTTCAGTTCATGATGCTGCAGAAGGTTGGTTGTTGCAGATTTAGCTATTCTTTGTAGGAGTAATGAAGACAAACAAATATATGTACCCTTCACTCTACCTAGGTCTCCTTAGGTCCTTGGTTTCTCTTATTACTTTTTTTTCTTTTTTGAGAAGGAATTCTGGCAAAGGATTTATTTCTTCTGTTTGATTCAATGGTGTATGCCCGTCTCAAATCTGAACTCACACATCTCCAGTACTGAATTTATTCACTTCTTTCTGCCTTTCTAAAACACCAAACAGGCAGCAGAATCTATTTAGTATTTCTCACTACATCTCTTATGTCAAAAAATAAAAAAATACAGTTTTTCAAGACTGATATTTAGAAAAAAAAAATCCACATCATTCACACTTCCATTACCTTACATGCTTCATTAATGGTAATGATATTCCACAGTCTGTCTTGTTGTTGACCACATTTCAAAGCTGAAACATATTTGAATTTTCATTTGAAATTGAAACACCACCAATTTCAAACAAATATTGGAATCCTATGTGCAATGGAGGATTTGTTAGCATAGCTCCATGTGTCACAAGCCACATCTATATCAAGCACATAGTGCAGTTCTTTTTTAGCAAAAATGACAGATGTCTCCAATTGTACAGGTAGATTTGTCTTGCTGACAACATCAGCTGGGGATTCTCTTCCTCTTCTTCAGTTCATGATGCTGCAGAAGGTTGGTTGTTGCAGATTTAGCTATTCTTTGTAGGAGTAATGAAGACAAACAAATATATGTACCCTTCACTCTACCTAGGTCTCCTTAGGTCCTTGGTTTCTCTTATTACTTTTTTTTCTTTTTTGAGAAGGAATTCTGGCAAAGGATTTATTTCTTCTGTTTGATTCAATGGTGTATGCCCGTCTCAAATCTGAACTCACACATCTCCAGTACTGAATTTATTCACTTCTTTCTGCCTTTCTAAAACACCAAACAGGCAGCAGAATCTATTTAGTATTTCTCACTACATCTCTTATGTCAAAAAATAAAAAAATACAGTTTTTCAAGACTGATATTTAGAAAAAAAAATCCACATCATTCACACTTCCATTACCTTACATGCTTCATTAATGGTAATGATATTCCACAGTCTCTGTCTTGTTGTTGACCACATTTCAAAGCTGAAACATATTTTGAGAAAATCAAATTATTTTCTCTTGGAAATGTCTGTTGGGGACTGCATGGGGAAGGACATATTTTGCTGTGAAGACACACTTTTCCTGCACTGAAGAGGAGTAATGAGCTGCACCCAAAATCCTGCCGCCACCATAGTAAGACGAACCCACTGAAAATTTTCTTAGCTCCAGTCACTGGTGGCCTCCACCATACTACATGTGGAATATGCTGCTTGGAATTTCTTTTTCCTGTGGAATCTTGACAGCAACAGGAAAGGGCATTACACATCACCCCAGTAATTTTTTCTTCTTTTCGTATTCTCCTGCTGGTTAGTCATTGGATAGAAGAAACCTGTTCTAGGGCTTAGAAGACGAATAGCACTGAAAAAGTAGCCAAAAACCTTTTCCGTGTTCAAACACAACAACTGCTGTGGAAAGGTCTTTGATTGGGTCTAGGAAGGGGAAAGTGCTGTCATTGTTTCTGGAGGATGGCATGGCTTGTCCCAGAGAAAAATGATAATAATAATAAAAAAAATTAAAATGGAAGTTTTGGGGAAATTAAGAATATAAAATGTCTGTGCATGGACTCCCTGAGTAAGTAAATTGAAAACATTACTTTTCATAAGTATGCAATCTTAAATCAGCTTGAACCAGAACCAGAACTTACGTACCAAAACTTGGTTTACCCCTCTCCTCTACTTCCTGCATCCCTTGCAGAATTAGCATGTGACATTTTTGTGTTAAAAATCTCTTAAAAAATAAAATAATAAAAGAACAGAAGAGAGAACAGAATGATTACAGATTTTTCTAAGAAAAGAGCCTATCCTCTTTTTCCATCATGGATACTATAAAAATTTACCACCACTAAGCACTCTTTCTAGGGCACTGAAATTTTGGGGTCCTTCTGAAGATCCATGGCTTGTTAATCAGCTACCAGTGCTTTTTCAATGCCTCTGTGTAGCCTCCAGCCCTGCCTGAATCCA
Source organism: Pipra filicauda (assembly GCF_003945595.2). Taxonomy (NCBI): domain Eukaryota; kingdom Metazoa; phylum Chordata; class Aves; order Passeriformes; family Pipridae; genus Pipra; species Pipra filicauda. Next base: position 858,519 of record NW_024104576.1, read on the forward strand.
CAGTAGATAATTCCTCAGACATTGCTTCTTGCCAGCTTCCATTGCTCTGTCTGTGTTTCTAAAGGAAGTTCTCAATTCTGGTATATCTCATTCTGAATAATACAGAATATGGGAGGCTGCTGCTTGATGCTCAGTTAGCCAGCTAATGACCTGCAAAATGGTTGTATATAGAAAAAAATTGGTTCCTCTTTTATCTTTCCTATGAAACAATATTTAGGAAACTGAGAAGATTTAAGACTTCTACTTCCATCGGAGTAGAAAAGCTTTTCACAACCAGGATCCCCTACTTTCATCCAGGACAGTATTACTCTTTAAAAACATTTGCATGATTTCCTACTATATACTAGGAATGCTTCAGGCAGTATTCACATCCACCTGGAATGTCTATCAAGACTGGACATGTCATATCCCTACTACATATTCTTTTGCCATGTAAGGAAAGATTGGGAATAGCAATTGGTCCTGGGGAGACTCCTCTTACTTCCCTGTCATATGGTGTGACTACAGGTGTCTGCTGCTCTCCAAAGAAGACAACAAGTAAGAAGATCCTCTGTGACATTAAGCTGCTGCATTTTAAATAAATGGAAGGACTTTTAGGAAAACTCTGCAGTGCTATTTAACCTCATGAGTTTGCATGAGCTGTTTCCATGCTGGCTTCCCCATCAAGGCCAAAGATCATGGCCACAGCTTTGTAGTGTTAAGGTTCATCCTTAATTTTCTCTCAAAAGTAAGGAAAGTGCACACGGAAAGTCCTGTCCATTCTTGAACAACATAAGCTGTTCCACCATAGTCACTTCTCTGGTCTTGTTTGTTGTATAGTAATGTGTGTACTAGTTCTATTAACATTGGTGCTGCACAGGCTTTTAGAGAGGTAAAAGCTCTGAGACCCAAACAAAATCTTTGGAAGAGCTTTAGAAGACCTTGGTGAACCAGTGACAGACTTTGGATCAGCCCCTACATTGCAATGTGTGTCTCTAACATATGAGCACCAAACAGTTATCACTGTTTTCAAGGGTAAGTAAGCTTGAAACAGATCATTAGTGCAGTGACAGATGGAAATTAATTCCTTTGAAAACAGAAGACTGAGATGATTATGGCAGATCACAGCAAGATAAAGAAGCAAAGTTCTCAGTAAGAATCTCCTTACTGTAAAGAGAGAAGAGATGGGGAATAATAAACCTTGCCTGTTAATATTTAAGTGTTAGAATAACCCTCGCCTGTTAATATTTAAGAGTTAGTTATTGAGATGAAAAAAAGTGTGGCATGAATCTGAAAGAATTGTAAAGATTGTGTGATAAACTAGTAAAAAGGTATGAAGATTTCTATCAGTTACCTCTTTTTCTTCCATGTCACTTACTAAGATGCATGACTATCTTCAAGTAATCCTGATAATCTGGGTGTATTGGGTAAGGTAATATTCATTATGGAGTAATATTTATATGCAAATGTTGAGGGAAAAATACGTTTGAGTCGTTTCCTTCAGAGGAAATTTTAATGATAAAATATTTTACTTTGTGCAAATTTCTTACCACAGGAGATATGGTCCTTAAAACAGTTTAGTTTCCTTTTTTTTTTTGCCGAAAACAGGTGAGTGAATGATAGATTTCATTTTTGGTTTAGTGATAATCCTCTAACCAAGTAACTTAAGTGCTGTCATTTGTAGCACATGACATTTGCTGAAGAGAAAAAGCATATGATTCATCCCTCCTTGGGATGAAGATATTCCTTATATTATAATATTCCTGCAATCTGGAAGACGCACAAAGGCTTAACTGATACTAGCAGTAATTTCAAGTGAATTCAAATTAGATATGCTTATTGCAGATCAAAGACATTGCTTAATAGCGGTGTGCTGTATGGTTGGGAAAACGGAGGACTGTTTCAGAGAGCTCAGAGATTTTTATTTTTCAGTCCTCTGAATTTCATTGACTTTTTCAGCCAGGATCCTTGATTTCCAAAGGCAAATCTGCAAGCAAAACTTGAACTCCAAACAAATTGAACTACAAAGCCTTTTCTCTCAGCTGCCTACAATTCTCTTGCACAACAAATAATGCATTTTAGACAGAAGCCCTAACTTGTACATGGAAGCAAAAGAGATTAGTTAATTTATAACGCATTCCTGAAATGGGCCTTGCCATCAAACTTGATTTTGTTATAAAACTTATTGCCAGGAAGTTCAAAATGTAAATGTGGTTCCTTATCTGTTTATAAAGGAATTGAAAAAAACCCAATTGGCTATAAGGCATTGCTAGAGAAAAGTAGAAGTCAGCGAAGTAGGATATGAAGGGCAAATAAATCTAGTGCTGTTTCCTGATTATGTATTTTGTTACATACATTAAAAAGTAAACTGGTTTTTGTTTTATTAAATCTAATATGCGGTGGTCATATTCAGGCAACAAATTTCCTATTAGAAAAGACTTCTCTAAAAATCATAATTAAAGCCATGAGCTAACTCAAAAATAAACCCCATGTTTTATTCCCCATTTCATCTTGTAGACACCCTTTTTAGCTGCTGCTTACATTTTAATGATCAGGTACTACATATTACCTTTGGATCAATGAGAATTGTTTTCAGCACTGCCATTGATTTTACATATTTCAAACTAAAATAATTATATATTGAAAATTGTAGTTAAAATATGCTAAAGTATAGTTACATTTCTTACGAACAATAATGCACAGTGGAGACACAGAAGAAATTTCTTGGCTGTTAAAGCTGACTAGGTTATTTTAGATGAAATTCATTTGACTAACACATTTTTGCTAAATCTGAAACTGGAAAGCTTCCAGTCAGCCAAGCAGTAAGACAAAAAAGAAAAAAAGAAGCCTGGGAGAGGCCACTCTGTGTATCAGCTTTGTTCTTGTACATAGATAGAAAAGGTTTAAGTCCTTCACCTGCATGACCACCAATGACACAGTAGGAATGCTTCCAGTGAAATAAAAACTACCACATATAAGGGCATACCTTGTTTTGAAATGTTTCATTTGAGGAATTTTCATTTGAAAAACTTCCCTCAGATTTTATGGGTTTTGTCTGTTTGTTTGTTTGTTTGTTTGTTTGTTTTGGTTTTTTAATCTAAACTTTTTTTAAATGCCAGAAGCCTGCATGCATTCTTGCTGATGTGGCCTTGGCCAGGGACAAGCTGTATGAAGTTGTCTATGAACACTAGGTTTTATGTTGAGACATTTGTTATCAGTTGCCTTGAACAAGAGCACTTATGAGGAATGAATTAATTCTCCCTTACACAGCTCTTTTACAGTCGCACATATTGAAATCAGGAACCCTCATATCAGAAGTCTCAACTCACTTCCGCTTTTGTGAAAACATTTTTAGAATATTGCTCTTCAGTCCAACATAAAGCAAGAATCCAGATCTTGAATACTAGATATTACTGCCTAGAACTGTGTACAATTTTTCATTGTGGGTGTCATGACTTCTTCAAAGTGTTAGCGGAGTCACAAATGAACAGTGCAGTTGGTTTCTTATACATTTAATTCAGTTATCCAAACTGCTGGTGCCAGAACTCTAGATATCTGAGCTCCACTGCTGTGAACTGAATGTGGAAATCACTTACAGACAGAAATGTCCTTATAGGCCCAACCTGGCATGCAGGGTGCCACTTGGACCTTCACCATGACTAACACTTCTGAGAAGACAGATGCTCTTCCCTGCTAACCTGTGGGAATCGTGAGTGGTGGCACAGTTGACCTATTCATTCATCCGGGCAATACCTAGATAAAAAGTCATTTATGAACTGTACATTTATTTGTTAAAATGTCTTTGCATCCCTCCATGTCTCTGTTTAAGGACCGCTGTAGTTCTAAAGTACAAAAAAGCCACCAATGCTTTCTGAAAAATATTATCAATTTGTTTTCGGAAAGATCTTCTCTTGCTCCAGTTGCTAAGCATTTTTAAAAACAGTCATTCTGATTTCACTAAAACTACCTGAGTATGAACTCCCTGGTTCAACCACATGTTTTCCAAAAAAAGTCCTTAGAGACCAGGAGTTTCCCAAGATGATTCATGTGATGGAGGGTTTTCTTCCTTTTTTCCTGCTGGAGTTTTAATGCAAACTATAATATATAGAAAATTTGACTTGATTTTTTTTGGCTGTGAATCAAAGCCAAGTACTCCTGTCTTTGAGGAACTCTCTACTTAATTAATGAGGTTGATTTGTTCAGGACAGGTTGGAATATCTAGTTGTGAAAGGGCTACAAAATGTCTGCTCAGAGTTTGTCCTGTTTTGCATTTGCCCTGTTTTGTTATGATATTGTTTGGTGTGTTTTGGGGTTTTTCACCCTTTTTTTTAGTTCCCCTGAGACCAGTTGCATAAAAGGGCTGCTGCATGCCCAGCTGCTGTGCAGTCAACAGAAGGTGAAAGAAGCTTAACATCTTCCAAGATTTGACCTTGCCAATGACCGGCCCTTTGAAGGGAGCACTTCACATATGTGGTCTCTAAAGCAGCATTCTTACTTTACCATGAATAAATTGTAGGAGCAAAATCATAATTTCTCCCCCTTTCCAACCCTCTCTCTCCCCATCCCCATCCAATTCTGACCTCCATAAGCAAGTCTAAGGTCACTTGCAGGATACTTTCCTTCTGTGGAATAGTTCCTCTTACTATTTCTCAGTGTTTAGACTGATTACTTTTATTTTACTTTCCAGGGCCTACTTTTCCTTCACAGCTCCCAAACATACTGCTCACCTTCTGCTCCCCATTTACTTTCTTCATGTTTTACCATTGTTTGCATATCTTCTTCAAAAAATATTTTAATGTAAACAAGCTGTGAATTTTACAGCTTTCTCTGGTATCACTTGGAGCTGAACTCTTATGTGCCTCTATTGATTCCTCTTTCTCTGACAACATGCAAGAGGCAATCTTGCAACCAAATGCATGTCAGTGGGCTCACTTTACAAACACTGAAGATAATGTGTCTTGTTCATAGTGAGATTACAATCAAAGTCTGAAATTCCCTAGTCTCAGCAGCTCAAGGGGCTTACACTTTCAGAAGTGATTACATTTCCTTGTGATGAAGGACTTTTTAACACTATAGAGGTCTTCATTATTACTTACACATGTGCAGTGCACCAGTAGTGGAAATGGCACACACATTAAAAACAAAAAAAACAAAACAAACTAAACCACAAGGTTTGTCACAGGATGAGATGGACAGCATCACTGTAAAACTTTTTAAAGTGGGTGATATGTAACCTAGCTTGATTGCTGGCATATATACATTTACCTGGGAATTTCTTCTTAATTTTTTAATTTTTATTCATCTATGGCACATTTTATCGCTGGACCTATTTTGAGTTTTTATGAATGCCAAAGAGAAAATTTATCTCCTTTCTTCATATGTATGGTACTCTGAACACAGGTACTTTTACAGTAATGATTATCACGAGAACCCTTACTTTTCAAATAGATACAGAGTTCACAGAAACCTTTGTGAAACAGTAAATATCAAGAGTCATTATGTGGCCTTTTCACAAAGGCTCACATTGGCCCCTAACAAAAGAGTGACTGATAAACATATACCCTCAAAGGCCATTACAGAAAATTTGTCAGCAGAGAAGAAAGTCTGTAAACACTAATCTTTTCTGAGGTCAGTCAAGACCTTTCTTGAGAAAGGTCTAGATTACCCAGGGCTAGATCACCTTTAGCAAGTAAGTTTTTCCTCACATTGAGGAATTACCGTTTGAGTAGATTTGTGGGCTAGGGTGGTACATACCAAGCCACACACACCTAAAATCTTTCTGACAAAAACTGTGGTTGCAAGAATGCCAGCTTAGGTGCTGCACTGATTGTGAAAGAGCCAAAGCCCACATCCACCTCTGCACAACAACTGACTCTTATTCAAGTAACTGCATGTGAAGTTGCTCTGAAGCAATTTTGTCTGCCCATTAGGAGCAGTTGGCACCCAGTTCCTGCTAAAGCTCTGCAGGTTTCTGTAGGCTCAGGGCTGTCTGTGCGAGAGTACACCAACCTCTGCTGTGGGCTGTCCCTCCATGGTCCCGATGGGTATTAGCTCAGGAGTCAGTGCAGTTGTACAGGAAGAGACAGACCTGGGTGTGATCTCTTCCTCTGCTTCTGAGACGCGTCTTTTAAGAACGTGACACTTCACGTTCAGACACCAGAGGAAGCATCCTAATATCCCAACTAGCTGCTGCTTGTGTGGAAAAGGACAAAGGCAAGCACAGCTCTTGACTCCTTTCACCAAAGTGTCTGTCTGATATAGAAATCTAGTGTTTAAATGAGAACTATGTTTGTCTAGCAGTAGTATGCTTGCCAGCAGTAAGTGAGAATCATGTCCTAGTCCTTGTTCTACTGGATGTTTGCTTATCTCAGAATATTACAGAATCAGATAATATTCTCAGTTGGAAGGGACAAGATCATCTTGTCCAACTCTTTAAGTGAATGGCCTATACAGGGTTTGAACCCCCAACCTTGGCATTGTTAGCATCAGGCTTTAACCAACTGAGCTAATCTCAGAGTATATACATTCCTTATGTTAAATCTGTAAATACTCAGTGAGACAGAAGTCCACACTGGGAAGTAGTTATTTTCTATCAAGGGTTTTTCTGAGAGTGGCTTAAATAATTGCTTCAGGAAATATTGTCCAATCAGCTAGAGATAACAAAGTGATTCAGGTGTAAACTCACATTAAGAGGTGCAAAGCATGCCAAAAAAAGGAACTGAGGAGTATTGAGGAGCTCAGGCTAACATGCTATGCTTTCTCAAATACGTAATATAGAACTAACATGCTTTTTCAGTAGGAACAGAAAAAAAGAAAAAAAAAACCATGTATTTTCCTCAGTTAAAAGCTAAAAATGATTTTGTTATGGAATTTTAAAAATAATCAAGATTCATTTTAAAGTCCTCTCTACTTATCTGAGCACAGTCTTTTGACTGAAGTGGTGATCAAGCAGATAAGGAAAGGTTTTCATTGACCTTACTGGAATATGATGACTTATGTGAGCAGTCACATTTCCTGACACAACAAACTAAATATGATCACAGTTGAAGACAGTCTAATATGAATTCATTAATCACAAGGGGATTAAAACTTTTGTTTGTTAAAAGACATATCTACAGCGTGACTCGATGCTGCCGTGCAATTCAATTCTAATCTAAAAGCAACATGATTTTGTTAGACTTGTGTGGGCTTGGAACCCGGGTAACCGTCGATAACCTATGTTTGGTCAGGTTGTAGCATAGGCAGAGTTTAACTCTTCATTCTCTCAGATGTCATGGTGGTAGGAAAACACCAGGCCAAGATAAAGTCTCATGTCAGTAAATGTTCCTTTATCATATGAATTTCTCTGAGTAACTTTCTTCTTGTGACTATTTAGATGGTCTCATCTTCGACACATACTCCACATCATAGAGGGACAGGAATGATAATTTCAGTGGTGCATGAGACATGACGAAAATGACCACCTACTTACATGCCCACAAAAAGGAAGCAATTAATCAATAAAGAGTTCAGAACACAATTGATGCTACCTAATAATGCTGATGATGGAAGCACTAATCAATTTCTTTTATGAATGAAACTCGGGCATACTTTTGGTCTTATTAAATAACAGTGTGGCTTCATACTCTTTTGGCTCTAAGTTAATTTAAGCTGACCTATGAGGTAGTTTGTTACAACTTGTCTCCAGAGAATTATAGGCAATATTTTTGTTTTCTTAATTAAAACCCTGATTAATGTTAAATTCTCTCAAACTGCTTAGACAAATGTTGTCATTCCCAGCATTTATTGGCATCAAACAAATTAGATTTCAGGTTTTTTTAATTTTAACTAGTTCTCAAAATCACATAATATACAAACAATAGGTAATCACTCTCAAAATAGTTATTATATTTTTATTTTAAATACCTCAATTATTCATCTATGAATAAATTTTATGCCTTGAGTACTCATACCTATTTTCTGACACAACTTTTCCTGTATGAAATGCATTATACCTTATATTTTTCATAGGCTTTACAGGACTTTTTAGTGTAGCCCCTTGAGAAAACATTTTCTCTTTAGTATGTCTTAAAAGTTACACTGGTCTCTTAAAAAAAAACCCTCAGCAGACACCAAAGGATGAACTTAAACCACATTAGAACATGTTGGAAATTGTAGTTACAGTAGCTGTGCAAATAAAGAACATTATGAAACCAAAACCAAAGGAAAGTGAGGTTTGGTTTATAATACATTCCATATAATATGTTAGCTTAATTGCATTGTTTGCTTTGTGAAACCAGGAAAAGCATGAAGCAGCCCTTCTTCATTTTACCTGGACCATTCCATGTGTTTTTGGTGTAACCCTCACTTTACACTTTTAGATATTATTCACTTTATTTCTCCTTACTCCAGTCAAACATTAGACAAATAGCAGCAAACAAGCAAGTAGAAATATCTAAGCGAACACGCTCTTTGAAAAAAAAAAAAAAATCACCAAACCCCCACCACCCTCTGGAAATGTTGAAATAAAGTATTTTAACGGTTGTTTACTTTTTTTCCTCCTGAATAATGTCAGTATTCCCAAAATGCCAGCTTTTAGTAAACTGCCTACTGATCAAAATATATTTAGTCAGTCTTTCTTTAAATAGAAAACACTGTAAAAATACATAAAATATTCGAGCTCAGTAATCTGGGGCAAATCTGAATAAAACATCCTTTGAGTAACCAAGAGGTGTTCTTTCCATTGGTGGTGCTGTAGACAACGGGTCAGACAAAAATCATCTCCAGTTTTTCCCTCCTCCAAACTCACTCGCAGCTGGAGCCGCCTGTGTCGCAATTCCGTGGGAGCCCCGTCGGAGTGGGCTCCACCGCCATCTAGCACCTCGCCCGGGTACTTCACGGGTTCCCCTTACCCATGTCTTTGGAAGTAGAAATCCAGACTATTGCTTTTACTCTACCGTAAACATTTGTCAACGTTTGTCAACGTAAATGTTGACAAACGATGCGCTTGGATATGAAAAAATACCCAGGAATACTGGGGTAGGTAAAGTAGGATTTCCTGAGTACACAGTGCTTGCAAACTACACCAGAGAGTGCAATGAACTGTAATGCCAAACCCCTTTCTGATGATGGAAGCAAGTGGTTTGGACCTTTCCAAGGACAAAAGGCTTCAGTTGCTTATGAGGATTTTTCTGAACAACAACAACAAAATAAAAACCCAAAGAGAAAATTCTAAAATGTGACAAAAATGAAACTTTCTACTAGAATCAGACCTGATTTGATTAAACTTTCATTGGGAAAGGCTTTTTTTTTCCCCAGGTGGATTTCCTTGTAAACATCTTGCAAAAAAAAGGTCTAGAATAGAGCTTGATGAAACCACATCCCTCAAGGCAAGAACCATTATGCCTAAATTACCTTCGAGAAGCAATAGTTCAAATTACACTAGACAGCCTCCATTCCAGTGCATTGCTTTGATTGTTTTGGGGTTTTTTTAGAAATCCTTTCTTTCTTTCTAAACAGAACATTGTTTTACAATCCTATTATTTCTTGTCGTATCTAACCTGGACAAAGAGAAGTAGCTCTTTCCAAGGCTATCTTTTACCTAGCAAAGTTGCCACCATGTCCCTTCTTCAATCTTCCTTTCCTTAGGCTACAAGTCCCAATTCCTTCAATCTTTGCTCCTAGGTTTTCAGACCCCTGATCACTCCTGACATGCTCTTGTCACCTGGGGCTTAGAGCACTCATGGAAAACATGAGCCTTTGCTCTGCCAAAATCAGATAGAACGAAAACAAAAGCATTAAGAGATAGCACTGACCTAAGTTTTATAGGTAGTCTCATTAGTGAATGACTTTGAAAGTACACAGTGATGTTGGCCTAGTTTAAGTTGAGCATAGATGTTCAAAACTGTTAACAGTTTTATTTTACATCACTTTATGTTCTGATAGGAAGCCATGAAATATGCATAATATTTTGATGTCTGTAACTTGTCTCCTCTTTAGAAATGCTTGCAGGCTACCAAGAAAATCATCAGTCTGGGTTTGTTTAAAAAACAAATATAATTAACTCAGAGTTTTTAATGCATCCTGTTTGTAAATAAAAGAAAAAAGGAAGGCATTTCTCTTGAGAAGACCTATGGTCTCCATATCATGCTAAATAATTAACAGCATTCACCACACCAGCAGTTATTGGGAGACATCTACTGGAGATGGCCTCTTGGTCTCAACAAACACATTGACTAATTTTGACAAATGTCATTGGTCTCAGAAGCATGCTTATTCCTGGTAGCACATTTAATGATCTGCAGAGCATGTCCCTTTCTAATATTTAGCAGTGATAGAAAATACCTCCTACACTCTGCAATTAAAGCATAGTCTGTCAAATAATTAGTCACAGGGAAAGAATGTCAGACAGGAAGAGGGGTTCCTAAGATCACAGCATCTTCAGCAGTAATTATTGAACAAACTAGGGAACTCATCAGAAAGATGCTGAAAGACATAATTTCAATGCTAGCATAATTTTTAAGGATACTTTATAAGAGATATTCCAAATGAGTGAATTTCATAAAAATAAAATCTACTACTCGCATATTTATTAAAAAAAAACCCAAACCAAACTAAACCAAAAAAACATTGCTAAATCAGAGTTCCAGTCATTTTCCAAAATATCTCAGAGGTATAAATTCCTATGTGAGAATCAGTTAGCTAATATGAAATCTCATTAATATAATTTAATTTCACAGGCTGTTTCAGCAACAACATTCCTACATTCCTTCTAAGAGAAAATAGAAAAGAAGCATTTAGGAGAAAATAAGCATCAGTGGAACAATAACATATTTTATTAGAAGCAGAGCTGATGCTGTAATCAGATCCTGTGACAGATTCTGGACACGAACTCAAGTCCTGAACCAAGCTCATTCCAAAGGCATTGCCCATTCAATTCCTCTGCATAGAGGTGCCTGCTCATCAGAGTTGCCCGGAATGCTGGACTCATCCCTTCTTTGCACATCACTGGCCACAGACATTACCCAAACCCTGTTAGCACCATGAGTCTGCTGAACAGAGGAAGGTGTTTGGCTGTACTTTCATTCAGCAGTTGTTTTCTTTTTCCTGAGTCTTCAGTAGGTACTGTCTAACACTATCTAACACAGTTTCTGTGAGCTTTTGGGAAATTCTGCATGAAGCTGCAGCAAAGTTTTCTCCAATAAGAAGGGTATAACATAACCCGTTGACAATGGAAATCAACTTTGTATCAAGTCCATCTTTTATAATAGGCTGCTTCCTTTAACCTTGGAGTCTTTGTTTGATGTAACAGGTTTTTCTACGTCTTTTCAGTGGCAAATGTTTAAAACAGCATCAGACTTGTCTACCACACTAGTTTTTGGCGTCTCGTTCACAGATGACCATTGTTATTATAATTCTATTTTGCTAGCAAGGATTTCCACATTTTCACAAAGGTTTGATCTAATGGAAAGCAAGCAGCAGATGGTTTATTCACAAACTCATTAGTCTCTCTGAAAGGATGTTTCATTACTGTGTGGGTGGAAACATCCTCCGTTTTCAAATTAATTGTAATATAGCAACTGTAATGTGTAGCACACAATATTCCAGGTTTTATACAGTAATTGCCTTAGATAAGACTCAAGAAGAGAAACAGTAAGGTCTATAGAAACATTTTTGACCTTGGGTATGACACTTGTATTTCCTTTTTACTTATTGTTTCCATCTTACTTTATGGCACAAGTCCTTGACACAGAGATTATCTTTCACATATGTCATATAACAAGATACAGATGCCTTTGTGCAGCCAGGGTTTCTGTGCTCAGTGTAATAACAATAAACAACAGTAACAAGAATTGAAATACTGTAGGTCTTTATCCTGTTGTGATAATAACGTGAGGAAAAAGGAGTCTAAGGGTGTCATCCAGGAGGATCTGAGCATCAAGCTACAACTCATGAGTGGAGAGATTAAATTCAAGGCATGAAGTCCGAAAAATTCCCACAGTAGTCACTGTATACAGATAAGTAGGCTTTGCCTTTACCCATAACTTCTGTTCATAAAAAAATTTAAAGCAGAAGAGGAATGGGGAATTAATATCTTATGGCAGTAGTAGCATGGAAAAAATTAACAATTTACAATTAAGAATTTTTCTAGCTTGTTTGAGCAGCTCATGCCATTCTGAGATCCAGATTCCAAGTTAGTTTTGAGTAGCTCTCAGTCTGAAGACAATGGTAAGAGAGAACAGCAAAGATTGCACTGTAGAGTATATTGTTACACTGCATCAGTTATAGTAAGCACACCTTCGGTTTTCTGTTTCCTTAGTGGGTAACCCATATAAGAAAGGTTAAATTAGAACCTCAAATTAGAAACTGTTCTTTTAAATGAAATATTCAAAAATGTTCTACAAAAATATATTGGGCTGTAACATTTGCCTGTTCTGAGTATTGATACTAGGTTGAACACTTGAGTATTCATGAAAAGAGGACTTGACAAGATCACAACCGACCAAACAAAATACACAAAATTTTCTCCCGCTACTACTTCGGTTCTAATTATTCTAATTCAGTTCTAAAAATTTCTCCCACTACTACTTCAGTTCTATTATTAGTATAATTCTAATTATACTTGAATGTATAATCACAGTCATACTGAGATGGTTGCACTGGCACAGTGCAGCCATACCTGTGTAGTCACAGTGGAGGTGTTAGAACTGGCACTTAGTGCAGCAACACTCCACATTTGCTATGTGTAAGCACTGCTTTTGCTGCCACTGTTATCGACAGTCTGTTTCTCTGTGTTAAAAAAATCTCTTTCCAGCTGTTTTCTGTGACTCCTGAGGTTAGAGTAGTTTAGAGTAGTCCTAATAAAGATCCATTTGATTCTGAGTTGTAATAGATTTCTAATGTGGTCTTCCTGCGATATTTTCAGTACATCAGGAAACCAGCATGCTCTTTCTCATTTGTTCTAACTGGTTTTCTACTAGAAAGAAAACCAAATACGTTTAGGCTGCAGAGTCAAAACCCACACCCAATATAACAATTTGCAGAAATTATTTCTATAAAGCTTGCATGTAAACAAGAACCAAATACCCTTATCTGTGGTAAGTGAAGGGAGGTAAGTAGTTGCTGTGTGCCTGGTGTGACAGCTGCTGGAACAGGTAGAGTATGTTCACAAGAGGGACTGGGCAAGCAGACAGCCCTGTTATTAGCTGCGTGGGCCGTTTTTACCTCAACATTTATCATCTACTAAAATCACTTTCATAGGAAGAGAAAAGGATGGAAAAATATTAAGAAGTCCATATTTAATTACATATTATTTCTAAATAGCACCTTATGACTTGTCAATGTTATTTTAATTGGTATGTTTGTGAGTATGAGGACATGCCTTCTGCACATTTTTTTTAATAACATGGCTTCATGGCAGTCCAAATATATTTTTTGTTTCTGCTCTGACCTCCTTGTTCTTCTCAGCCTGTGAGTATTTAGCATGGAGACCTTGGATGCATTATTTTCTTATGCCTGTATTTTCTTTCCTGTTCTAACAGCTGACATTTACTAGAATGCATTGATTTAAGGAGCAGAAGACCAGAATGTTATGTCTTCATACTAGATAGCTAGTTTTGATGCTACCCAATACATTGGAACAGTTGTTACTCCTTTCTCAGCCAAGCAAAATCTATTCACTTGTGCTTTTTTGGCAGTAACGTATTTTGGAGGAAAGCTGCTATTGTTTGGTGCCTGTTATCATAACAGACCTTAACCCTTTTACGTATGCTCTGCACTGGACAGTTACAGGTATTAGTTTTGGTAATGTTCTACCTAAACTTTTGCAGCAACTTTTACAAATAATATTCAGACAAGACTTCTATAAGCTTAAAGCTCAAAAGTCCAAAGCAATCAAGGCTGCTGAAAAATCTTTCTTAGAGAACAACATTTGCGTAATATTAAAAAAAAAATACCTTGCACCAAAACAAAACAAACAACTCCCTCCCACCAGTCATTCATCCAGTATTAATTTTCAACAAGTAGGAAATAACTGTGAGGAGAAGAACAGTGTAGTAGTTAGCATGGAGGTAAGAATATGGAGCTTTCTGCATTGTCTGAGTGTATCCACAATCATTATAATGAGAAATAACCTTCTAAATTAAAATAGTCTAGGCCAAGTGTGCGGACAGCCTCACATTGTCTGTACTCAGATAACAATTTAAAATAAAATAATTTGTGTAAGGCTGAATTCTGAGTATGTTAAAGCTTCCTGATTAACAAGACAGATAGCCAAAAATGTCTAATAAGAGAATACTTCCAGGTTTATCTTTGGCACTTTGTAAAGCATAAAACACAGGCAACAGCAAGAAACCATTTATCATCCACAAAATAATTGTTCTTTGCCTTCTTATAATAGTGTACAGGAATTTGAGCACAAACACTTAACTTTTGTAGGAAATCAAACCCTGCCCACCTAAGAAAACTTAATATAGATAATTTTAAACTACTACTTCATAATTTTCATGATTTCACATTTCAAAATAGGATTAAAATTGAAAAAAGTAATGTAAAATTTAAGAAAAATTGGAAAGTTAATTATAATTAAAATGAGAAGCTTGGTGTCTTTCACTCCTGCATCTCAAAGCAGCTCATCAGCTCCAGGGCACTATAATTCAATGACAGACAAATTGAAGCTCTACAAGTCCCTCACTCCCTAGAAAAAGAAGGGAGCTTGTTTTCTCTCCCTAGCACGTCAAATATTTAATCAGACACTGCAACGCTAGGCACTGTGGATTATATTGTCCCTCATAGCCTGCTGTGCTGCAGAGGGCACATGGCTCTGGATCACAACAAGGACTTACAGCAAACCTCTCTGTTCTATCCCATCCACTCATCCTCCTTTTCCTCCTTTGGATTGAAATCACAGACTCATTTTAGGCAACAACAAAGCTCATGTTGAATGCAGTAGAGCCAATATCTTATCCTTTGCTGTAATGTTCTGAAAAAAAATCACATGAACCTTTTGATTTTTTTTCTGAGGGAGAATACATCATTAATATCAGGGTGGTAGAGTGCGCAATAGACATATTTAGAGGTTCTCCTCACATAGCAGCATTTCAGTCGTCCAATATTTCAACTCCTTTGGATAAACAAACACACGGTAAAACAGAATACTGATATAATGAAATGTCATTCATCATTCAGTGTTACAGATGATGTTACAGAAAACGCCACGTACAGAAATCTGTGTACTGAAACCAACATTCATCTTCAAGAAATCAATGTGCTAAGTAATAATAGCTAACCTGAAAGAAAATATATTTGCAGAAGCTCAGCTATGTATGAAGAAAATGGATGCAAGTAAAGAACAAATGCTCAAGAAGAAATAATACAGCAATTTTTTATCTGCTTAAGATTTATCTACAGAAGTTGTTTGTTTTTTTCAAATCATATATAATAAGTTACACAAAATTCACACAAATTTTGTTTTACATCCCAAAGGAGCTTCATTTTGGAAGCTCAAAAGTCCACTTTTCTGTTAAAAGAAGACTATAAAAATCCCATAAGGATATAAACAAAGAGAATTCCTCAAATTAGGTAATACACCAAAACACAAAAGAATGGTTAAAACAGTCACATAGTCCATCTGCTGGAGTAGGCTAAGTTAAATAGGAACTTGTCCAGCACTATTTTATTATTCAGTGTTCAGATTTTACTGGGGGGGCGGGGAAGAGAAAAAGCCCTTCACACTTTTAATTGTGGAAAACATTCGTATTTGTATCTAAAATGAAACATAGAATATGGTAGAATATTTTAATTAACATGAGTTAGGGCATTTACTCCAATGAACTTAGAAGAACTTTACTGCTCAAGGCAGTGCTCTTAACTAACGCCTGTGTGCAAAGGAAGACTGAATGCCTTGTAGCACTCACACAGTTATTGAAATCCCAGCAAACTGAAAAGAAAAACAATTCTTCACGCTTGGAAAAGTACAAAAGTAGATAACCCACTGAGTGGGTGAGGCTGGCATCAAGGAAACTCCCAGAATTAAAATGATTGCAATACCAAAGGGCTGAGACAGAAGAATTCTCCAAGATCTCCATGTATTTTTTCAATATGCATAAATGAATTCTTACTATAAGGACCATGGACGACTGTCCTGACACTTAGCAGTGTTTTTCCACAGAGGAGACTCCATCGTACATCAGAGATGCAAAGTCCTCAACCCACCTATAAAGAACTTGAAATCATGCAGATATATATCTACCAGACCTGAAACAGTGTTTAATGTAGTCATCCCAGTGGGGAAGTGAAATAAACAGCAGAGGGCTTCCATGACATTACCTGTATGTTTAATTCCCAACCTAACTTCATGGTTTGTTAAAATGCTGGGGAAACACAGTTGCTACCAAAACATGGCCCAGTGAAAACTCCCAAACACAGTGGGCATAATGATTTTTTCAGTATCTCAGACATTCCTAGTGATGAAGATATGACCAAAGAACAAAATTGTATTTGAGCCAGAAACAATTTGTGGAATTATACCATAGTGATATTTTGCAGTATCTGGCATCCATTTAGAGCTCAGTGCAGCATGTGTAAGTGCCTGGTGGACTGAGACTCTTTGTAGTGAAACATCTTACCGAAAAAACACACACAGCAGCCTCATTATAGAGGAGCTCTGAGATGAATTATAGCTAAATCTAATAAGAGATATAAACTGTTATTATAATGTCTTTCAAATTTGTTTACTGGATAACTGAATATCTTTAGTTCTGGATTAGGGACCATGAACTATAGATCTCAAGGGCTGTCACTGTTACTTAAATGGTTTATGAAAGGAGGTACCTTTTTTTCCACCTTGAATTATTTACATTTAACAAGCTGAGGAAGAAGTCCTTTCCCACATAGCACATAACTTAAAATTCTACTCCTAAATTGTTTTAACTACAAATCCAGTCAAGAATGCCTCTCATTCTCTTTTAATGTAGTTCAGGCTATAGAAAGTTAGAACATGAAAAAAAATTCCTTTAACCCTCAAGGCATTTTTAAAAACAAGATGTTCCTTTTTACTTCTCTCAAATCATACTGTTGTTCCAGCTAGAGAACAATGCACAACTCATTTAAATAAATTTGGGGGATTTTGTTTGTTTGTTTGTTTGCTTTCTAGTTTCATTTTATGGCAAATTATCTTTTCAACCCCAGCAGTTGCATTTCAGTGTCCGTCCAGATATGTGACCATAAATTCTCTGCACAAAGTCAGAAACAAATTTGGACACACAGTTAACACAGTATCTAAATGAGCTCCACTGAGAATTACCAGATCTTAAGAGAAATCAACAATCAACAAGCTTCAGAAACACAGCTTAAGTACCATGTCTATGATGATTCTCACAGTGAAAATAACACAATTTGTAACACTTGCTGTAAGCAAGCTTGAAATTGGAGGCAGTCTTGAAAGAATAAATCCACAATGCTGCGTGTAGAAGTACTTCATTCTAGGAAATGAACTTTAATTAGAACATCACTGGTGTCAAATTTCTAATAAAATGTTTAAAGACAAAGGGAGATAGCAGAACCTTGGGAGCTCTGCTAATGTAGAAACAACTGTTAATTGCTGGGCATTTACATTTTTATATTAACACAAAGTCTTAGGCACAGAATTGATAGAGAGACACAAAGGCTTTTCATGCATCTAAGCTCTTTTAAGATTGCCACATAAATGGTGTGATCAGTCACTGTACAGCACCCACAAGCTCGCAGAGCCATCAACACCACCTCCTCCGCTGTTGCAGCCTGTGGGGATCAGCTCCCACCTATGTCCCTGGTCATGTTCTATTTGTACTTGCACAGATTGCCGTGGACTGCCTGCATTTAGAAGAAACAGTTTTACTCAAGAGACTGGAAGACAAAGAAGGATTGCCATTTTGATAGCTTCATTGGCTGCTTCCTTGCATCTCTCCCACCACCACTGGAGCATGACATAACTATCCTCTGAAGCATAATATTCTGCTGAGCCCCACATGGATTTTCAATAAGAAATTTGACAACAGATTATTGCATGTCTTCAGTGAAAGACCTGAGCTTCTCTCTGGGGCCTCTGAGGACCAGATCATTAAAAAGGTGATAAATTTAAAGCTACAGATAGTCACCCATGGAAACACTGGGGGGAAATGGATCTGAATTACTTTTTTCCCTTCTGAACCTGTCAGGTAGGGTTGGCCAATGAAAGTAATAAAGACACAAGGTGAACCCAGCTAAGAATCTGGATAAAAATGCAACAGCCAAACCCCCCAAGAATTCCCCCTGCAAAAAAAACCCCAAGCCAAAAAAACCCCAGTAGTACCAAGCATATATTGTTCTTTCCTACTCAAAAT
Organism: Pipra filicauda; assembly: GCF_003945595.2. Classification (NCBI taxonomy): domain Eukaryota; kingdom Metazoa; phylum Chordata; class Aves; order Passeriformes; family Pipridae; genus Pipra; species Pipra filicauda. The sequence continues at coordinate 876,836 of NW_024104576.1, forward strand.
ATAAAAAGTGATCTTCAGAATGATACCTTTTCACAAATTGCATAGTTTGAAGCTTGTATATTTCAAAATGTCTCTACATACTTTCAAAGCCATTAAAAAAATCACAGATTCAAAAATAATAATTTGGGAGTTATGGGGTGGAGAGAATCTGTCGAGAGAAAGAAGCAGACACAATCTGCACGAGCAAGATCTATTCTGCACACTCAGTAGCATGGAATGGCTGTGCAAAAACTCTGGGGAAGCAGTGAAATATATATGGATATGCATTTGTGCAAATATACTTCAGCAGATACTCAGAATCATAGAATATCCTGAGTTGGAAGGGACCCACAAGGATCATCAAGTCCAACTCCTGGTCCTGCCCAGGACAATCCCCAGGAGTTACACCTTGTGCCTGAGACCTCTCAATCAAAAGGGCAGCATGGGAGCAAACCCACACCACACCCCCTCTAATCCAGCCTCTGACTGGCTACACCACCCTTCACTCTGGCCTGGAGCCCCAGAGTGGCCAGTTAGCCACAAGTCCCACCTGGGCAGAGTGACCACAGAGGGCCAAAGCACATAAATACAGCAGCACATGGTCTCCATCTCTGTCTCGGGGGACCTATCTCCACCATGTGAAGCTGGACTTCCATAGAACTCTCTGGCAGTAGCTATTGAATAATCTATTTTCCTCCTGTTCTCCTCTCTTCTTACTCTTCTCTATCTTCCATCCTTTTTCTCCTCTTAATCTCCTTCTTTCTTTCTGCTTTCTTAATATTTTGGGTAGCTCAAAACCAAGTGGGTTGATTTTGTGAATTTGTGTGGGTTAGCATGTGCTAAACTGGTGCTATGTGGAGTGCTTTGTTTTGGTTGTATGTTACCCTTTTAAATTTTTGCCAAGATCCTTATTTTCTCCCACATTTTGTCTGTGAAATTATCTCCTGAGAAAATATGCGCAGCATTCTCTCTTTAGCTGTCTCAAGGTATTAAAGAACTAAAGGCTCTGCAAATGTTTGGTGGCTGAACTTCTGGAGCCTTGTATATTTTTAAAAGTAAAATTCCTGGTTGAGGTTGTGGCTCTGTGGCTGGGATCTTACATGGGTGGAGAACCTCTTCTTAATATCTAATCTGAATCTCCCCTGACACAGGCCCATGCCATTTCTTCGGGTCCTATCGCTGGTCCAGAGAGAAGAGGTTGGTGCCTGATCCACTGCTTCTCCCTGTGAGGAAGTTGTAGACTGCTATGAGGTCTCCCCACAGTCTCCTCTTCTCCAGGCTGAACAAGCCAAGTGACCTCAGCTGTTCCTTCTATGGTTCTCCCTCTAGACTCTTCACCATCTCTTGGGCCTTTCTTTGGATGCACTCTTAAGAGTGTTATATCCTTCTTATCTAGTGGCACCCAAAACTGCACACAGTAGGTGTATAGGTGCATAAAGGTCTCTCATTTCTGGTTAGGACACCATAGTATTGGGGCCAAGGTGTCAAAGAAAATGAGCTCCATGCCCATGGAGAAGCTAGTACAGCACAGGCAGAAGGCAGGGAGTTCAGAGAGGAGAAACGTGAAGGCTCTTCCTGAGCACCTCTGTCCTGTCACATGGCGCTCTCTGCTGACACAGCCTTCACACCAGAGGCAGGCTTTCTTTGCTCTAACATTTATACCAGCCACCTCTCTTGCCCTTTTCATCCAGCTCCAGCAATCCCCAGCCTCTAGATGTCACTTTTCATGTGACTATTTGCAGGAGAACTGCAGCGAATGCATATGAGAAATAGAAACACAGCATTGGTCTCAGGCTGGTTCTGTTTAGGAGGAGATTCTTGGAGACACTGAGGACTTGAATGGATGAGTCTCTGAACAACTGAAGTCTGTCTGTCCCTGTTTAGGGTTGTGTTGAAACAAATGGTCGAAGTCTGTGTCTCAGCGGAACCTCAGGGAGATCCATCCTGCACATCACTCACCACCCCACACCCCACTCCTTATTTGTTAAGGACAGTAATAACACTAGGGATCTAAGCTCTGGATTTGTACCTGCTGGAAAAAAGAAAAACAAATAAACAAACAAACAAAAAGGCCAAAAACCCAAACAACTCCTGTTTTTCATACAGTCATTGAAAGTAATTGTTTTACACAACATTCATCATGTTTACATTTACAGAGAGAAAAACTAAAGGGCTGCTAGAGGTGAAGCATAGCCCACATTTTTCTTTTACTGGAACTGCGTGAGGAGAACAGTTTTTACAAGGCAGATACAGTGGGGTTGCAGGTTTTGTCATCTGCCGCTGTGATTTTTCACTTCTATTGGTTAAGTAAAATCTGCAGTTCTGTATAGCAAAGCAGTCACTTCTGTGTTCAACCATCTGTAAGGGACTAGTAGTTGTAAAGCATCCTCAGTTCATCCAGGGAAGGGCTATAATACCAAGCCTTATGTGCTTAAGAATGTCCAGAAACCATGATATCTCACTCTGTTCTAAATAACAATTAGACACTTTTAAAAAGTTCTGCTAATTCAGAATGAAATAATTAAAATTTTACATTAAAATGCAAGAAACACTTCTCAGATGAAGTTCATTTTATGAAGCTATTTTAAATACTAAAGTTTATCACAATATAGTGTTTTTACTCCTTTCATTTAATATCTAGCACTAAAATCTTGGTAATTTGCATATCTAGATGATCTGTAAGGTAATAAGCGGAGCTATATATTTTTTTAAGTGAAAGTAATCAATTATTTCACACATCTATGGAATGTCTTGTGGTATTATCTCAGGCTTAGCATTAGGAGATGCATTGAGGGATTTTGTCCCAGAAGAGGCCAGGACTAAGCTGGGGTTCATTAAGTTTTACTTCCATCTCTGGCAGTGCTTGTTGCAGAGGCACAGGGAATGGGGACAGCTTTAGTCCTGATGCACAGCTCCTGAGCTATTCCTGCCTGGTATCTGCTCCCACAGGAATCCTTTCCCGCCATTGGTACCATGTAAGAGGTTGGTGCCTTTACCCCAAGAACATAACCCTTGATGTAGGTGGCCTGGCCAAGGGAAGCAAAATCTTTGCAGTTAGTCACAACATTCAGCAAGGGCAGAGGAGTCATTTTAATCCTTAAAATCATTAAAAATAAATTAGAGTCCCTTTCAAATCACATGTAAACACAGACCATGTTCTTGTTATCATGCATTATCTTTGAATTGTCAATACCTGAGCAACACTGTAAGGACGTATTTTTAGGCATCCCTTTATTAAGTGAATGAAAAAGAGCTTTCTTGCTCTAAGGATTCTTTGCTGAATGTATTATAAGGTATTACATAAATACTGAGATTAACCTTTCTATACTTTGTTTATCCAGTATGAAAACCTGCTGCATTGACAGATATGGTGATCGTGCTGCAATGAACTGGAAAGATAAAAGTCAATACAACTATATTTGTTATGCAAGAGCAATCAACAGTCAAGTTAATAACATTTTTTACAATTAACTTTTGTAGGTGTGAACTAAAAGTAGCTAGAGCAGGATGATTTTCCTTTTCTATGCATGTTACCATTTGACAAGAAAACATTAACAGATTTAAGGGTTACTGAAGAAGAAGTAATCTGAGCACCACACTGAAGTTCTAAAAGAGCTCAGTCTTTTAAGCAACAGCTTTCTGCATTATGGACAGCAGGATTCAGTTCTGTGCTTTTAAATGATCAAAATAATAAATAGTTTTGAAGATGCAAAGTCAAGAAAATAGTAAATAAAGGTCTTTGAAGGATTAACTGTAGAAAAGATTCCACTAATCACTGCTTATGAAAGGGTGACCTTCAACATAAATAGAGCTATTTTGTCAAACCAAAGTCGATTTGATGGAAACAGAACTAACAGGGAATAAAATCACAAATTGTCTGCAATCAAAATGCTTTGTGCAAGGTTATAAAAACATTCAGTACATCTATCAGTGGTAGGGCACTCACATATTTTAGGTCTATGATGATGAAGAGTGTGATATAATAGACTCATAAAGGCTGAGGCCAAAAGGACCCTTAGATTATTTATCTGACCTTCATCATAAGACATCACATCTTCCCTATGCACCAGCACACTAAGCCCAACAGTTCTTCTGGGCTAGACCATGGCTTTGATATAAAGTGTAGAAAAAGCGTATTCTTGCATGTTCCATGGAAAAAGGTTATAGATGCAGAAACTATCAGATCACCTGCATTCCCACATGGATCATGGGCCGCTACAAGGCCCAAGACATTTGAGTCTTCTACATACTGAGGAGGCAGGATGAGAAAGCTATCTACTCTCTCCTCTATACAAGAGCCCAGCTAGCTTTGCTGCTAAACAGTTGTGTGTGGCTAGTCCTACAGTGTGAGGAGAGCTTCTTACAGCCTCACCTATGGACCTCACCTTCTCCATGAGAAAGAGAAATTCTTGGCATGGCCCAATCACCAATCTTCAGATTTTTCATCGGTCTTTGTTCTGGGACAGGAATGAAACCTTCAGTCCCTGCCCTGAGGGAGAGGGCTAAGTGAAATTAAATTCAGTTGACCTGTGCTGTAGATAAACTTTAGGAGGGCTCCAGGATCTGACTGGCCTGTGTTAACTGCTTTGTGCGTTGAGAAAATAGTGAAAGGAGATGCTGTCATAAAAATAGGAATTCAGCAGAGTTGTAAACACTAGAGGCCCTTCTGAACACCAGTTGGTGTCTTATAACTAATCACTGGTCACTACAATTGCCTTTCCTCATACAGATTGTAGGATATGCTTGGAGTCTGCATCTTCATTTCAGCCATGAGACAAGATACGTGCCCACTGGTGTACTCCAGCTGCCTTTTTTTTTTTTTTTTCAGGGTGATTCCTTTTGATTTATTGGGTTTTTATTGGCAAATGCCTGAATCATCTAGGACACTATTTAAAGGGATGATGCTTCTTACTAGCAACTTAACTGTAAAGCTGATGAAGCATAAAGAACACAAATCCAGCTAAGGAAAAAAAAAAAAAAAGAGACAGCTAAAAAGGAAACACAATATCCAGTCTAGAAACATTTAGGTTTTACCAGATATATAGACCACACCCCAGTTGCACTGAGTTAAAAATTAGTTAATCTATCATTAGGACCAATTTACTTCCTTTCCCTACGTCAAAACAAAGAATATGAGATAGTTATATATTAAGTTCACTTAATCATTTGCTTTATTCAGGTTTGGATCAAAACACGAGTTTTAATGAGTTTTACAAATACAAAAGCAATGAGCAGGAGGAAACTGATTTCAATAGACAGGCTAGAGGATACAGTTCCCTATGGTGGGCAAAACAGTAGAGGAAAAAAACCCAAGAGAATGTTTCTTTGTTGTGGCTTGAGTAAAGAAGACCACCTCAAATGACAATACACCAAGGCTTTTCCACAAAACTAAGGAAAAAGTTAGGAAATTCTATTTGGAATGGGTACGAAATGTCTCACTGAATAGCAGAATATGAGCAAACCAGACCATATTCATTCAAGTGTTTAAGCTATCTGATTATAAAGTGGATTATTAAACATGAAGACTCAAAATAGAAACGAGCCACTGTTAGATCTGCTGGAAAGTGAAGACAAATTAAGCATGCCCTGAACTCAACTGGGATGGTGGAGTTTGTATAACTTTTATATCTTTGACCATAACACAAGGTATGATCTTGGAGAGGGAAGAAGAAAACTAAGACAGCAACAGCTCCAAACCTACAACCTGTTGAATTCTTATGTCATGCAAAGTATTGGTTGGTTTTGCTTCGTAAGTTACAGAGAGAACTAGTGGTGACAGGACATGGGGAAAAACAAAGAAAGTTTAATGGTTTTGACTGGAGATAAGAAAGAAATGGAACAAGTGATTATGGAGATAACAGTTCTCTTGGATAAATAAAGGTATTTTAGGTCAAGACCTGAAATATGATCTTTCTATATAGAGTTTTCAGCAATTCATAATCAAATCCATCAGTGTGCTGAGTATTGCTAGAATTATTTCTACTTTTAAAAGAGCACTCTACCAAATGTCTACATTCATTCAGAATTTCTTTTTTTAACATATTGTCCCATTTATCAGTGTTATCTGTTGTTCTCTCTAAACCATCTATAGACACAAGTTCCCTTTACTTTTTTTTCTTTCCAGCCAAATCCATGGTTATGTCACAGCATTGGCTTATTCAATCCAAACACATTACCTATTGATCTGAAAAGGATAAAAATGAAATTCATTCAGCTGCTTGTGCTCTCTGAGAGACTTACTTTACATATCAAGCAAGTGCATGTCATAGATAAACTACGAAGTAAATGGAGATCTTGTAAATGGGAACTTGCAAGGCTTTTCATTTAATTTTCCTTTGACATTTCAAAGGAAATGGGGCAGATCTCCTCAAATTAATGGAATGGCAGAGAAACCTTTACAGAGAATATTGTTAGGCCTGTGAACAGTGTTACTTTTTATACTCAGTGAGCAGGAAATTTTTATGTCTCAAAAAGAGAGAAAAAAGAAAGGAGTAATTAGACTCTTTGATGGTGAAATACAGGTATAAGAATAGTTTGAGAGAATTGTATGTCCACAAGGTCAGTTCAACATTCCTATTGATTTAGGCTGAGATTGTTTCCATTATGCACAACTAATACTGCCTTTCCAGAGACTCCTGAGTTGTAAATAAAGTGACAGACTTTTATGTCAGTAATTGGGTGGTATTGAGTTACTGAGAGGTGGGCTGAAGGGGCATGATAATGTTAATGAAATCTCTTGCACAACACACGTACTTGAAAGGAGTACAAATGTATAACTAGTCTAGGATGGCCTATTTTGGTACTCAATAAGAAGATTAATATGATGGTGTCAAACAGAGATAATAGATACCAATTTTATGTATTTAAGTTTGTATGAAGGAAGTGCACAGAAATCCATCATTCCATTTGCATTGACAAGTTGGTGTAATAGCAGTAGAATTTTTAGGTTTAATTCTTTTATAACTTGTGATAAGCTGTTATTCTGAATTATCAAGATTATGAACTGACAGATTTAAAGATCACACTTGGGGCCCAGTAATGCATTCCATATGAAAAAAATATTAAAAAAGATGGGAAAATATTTTCTAAGAACTGAGCTGGCAGGAAACTGTATAAAAAGCTTTTCAGATGTAAGGCTACCACACATCTCTCTTTCTGATAGGCCCCACATAGAAAGTCTATTCAGGTGGTGAGTTAGCACCACCTTGTACTTTTTTGCACCTTCTGCAGCAGTATCAAAACTTTCATCAGTACCCACCATACACCCAGAAATCCTCATTGCCCTCAACATGCCCGAAAGACCCCCTAAGTACTGAGGGCCTTCAGCCAGCAAGAGCTGTGTGGTGAGTTGCTGCATAAACAATCAGTATAACAGCTTGGAGTTATCAGCCAACAGTGGATGAGAACCACGTTCTTCACGTGCACAGATAATCCATCTCTTCCAAGGAACATCATTTTCTCAGGAAAGCTGGGGATGCATCAAAGCACTCCAAAAAGGCTTGTGTGCAGACAGCAGTCATAGCACCTGTAAAGGCACTACCTTGACCATATGCAAAAGTATATGGGATCACACAAAGCTTCCTTATGGTCTGTCCTGGCTGCTACTATAGCCTCTTGTCCTGAGGGTTGGTGATGTAGAGCTGTTACTGCTTGCTAAGGGCTGTCCTGAGCCTATCTCACCAATATAAATACATTCAATTCTTCAGTAGCTGGTTTATTAGGCATGCGATAAAGTTCCAACATAATTTCTTCTTTATTCAGAGACGTTTCAATACAGCATTTAATTTCCGTTGAGGTTGAGTGAGAGCACTGCATTATCATTTTAGTTACAGCTTTCTTACAGTTCAATAAGCAACCTTCTAATATAAACACTTAAGACCCTACTCTCCTGCAGACTGATGTTTAAATAAATTCTTTGGCAATCCTTTACTCCTTCAGAATTTTTGTTTTATTTTCTTTTATGCTGCAAAAAAAATGGTATATAAATGCTTTGCCAACCTCCATATGGTTTGAATACTTAATTGACTGGATATTTATTAAAAGATTTTACAAAAACATTTTGTAAATTATAGCATATACATGTCACTAGAGTAAACTTAATATTTTGTTTACATATAAATGAAACTGATAATGCTGCATGGCAATTTCAGTTTTGCAATGATTTGTGTCTGTTGTTTTGTCTTAAATTTTCAAAGTTGACAATGCATTTTAAGGGCCTGTGTGATAGCACTGAATTTTTACTTTGTGGTATTCTCACATACAAAGGCATGTGGGTTTTTTCCAAGCAGATGGGGAACAGCCCTGTATGTTTCCATATTCTTCTTAGTTAAAGAACACAGAACTTACACTTGTGTTTGGTTGGGATAGAGGCCTCTTATTTCCTTGTCACTGATGGTGTTTAATCACTGGCAGTTTAAAGAAGTGATATTTAACACTAATTATCTTTTGCACTTAGACTGGATATGGGGCTTTTAAAAACTATTACTCGTTCAAAAGACCCATGTAGAGAAACACTTCAAATAAGAGCCTTTTCATTACACAACCCATATTCCTCAATATGCCCAGTCCAACAGGATGTCCTCCTCCTTCTTCTGGTCTCTGTGTTTTCCACGACTAATTACAAAATGGGAGACCAAAAACACAGGCTTATTCCCTCTCAGTAAGCCCGCACCACCCCATGTGTTCCTCCCTAATATCTGATGCATTAAGATCACTATGCAATGTCATTTAACTCAATTTTTCAGAGGTAGATTTGGAATGCTGTTATTTTACGTAACAATTTCCTATTTATTCCAGAAAAGAGTGTGTCTGTGTTGGTAAGGAGCTGCTCAAAAAACAAACAAAATCTCCAGATAAAATGTTTGGTTAGAAAATAAAAATATTTCAATTCTGATGGGCTGCTGCTGTTTATCACTGGAGTTATATTTTGACTGCGTTTCATCTCTGTTCCCTGTGGGCTCATCTCCTTGTCTGAATTTTTCATAACAGAAATATATTTTTATGAAAAAAGTCTGATTTTCTAACCAGCAAAGAGATTTGTGTTTGCCTGCTTTGTGCAGAGAATATCTGCATATTATTTATTTCATATTAATACCATATATTATTATTAATAATATAATTAATGTGCAAATGTAGATGATTAATTTTATAATATAACATAGATAAAACATGTATGTTTATTTTTATGTGTGTAATATAAGAATCACAATATTTTAAATGTTCAATGATACGTTGTTTTTATATTACTATGATTAAAATGCACAGTAGGTATTTATGCAGCTGAACCCGCAATTTGGCCTTCCTCTGAGAGAACTGGAGACCATTAGTCTTTTATAAACTGGGATGTAATTTTCAGAAACCTCATGGAAGGGAAGAGAGGTTTCTTTTTTCCATCCTCCTCTGGATGTCTATTAGCTATCTAAAAAAGCAAACATGCAAAAAAATTTCATCAACCAATTTAAATATTTGATAAGTCAGAAAAATCACAACCATTTAAAAAACACTTAGTTGTTAAAAATCCCCAAAGACAAATACATTGCTTGTTGATGTTTACACAGTTTCAGAGTTATTTGCAATGCGTGAACACAGATCTCTTGTGTAAAAAGCAGACCATGACCAGGCTGGCACAGGTCTCCAAGAACGACAACGTTTGTTGGACTGATATTCTGTGAGTTCATAAGATCTCCACACAGGAGCAGGCCATTGAAAACTTCATTTTCCAGTGCCCCTTACTGCTGTTCCCAGAAGCAGACCTAGGAGGAGGGTCCAGCACTTCAGGCTCCAGCACCTTCCTCACCAGTAGCCACCCTAGAAAATTTCCCAAAAGGCCACACTATGGTTTGCAGCTGCGGTGGCTGGGCTTTGTGAGCTGAGGGTATGTTAAGTTCACCTGATGGCCGAGATTCCCTGGCCCTTGTGGAGCACATATTTAAAAAGGTCCTTTTGAAAAACATATAGAAAACCTACGTAGAAACTTCCTTTCAGGCATCACTAAAATGCTATGTTTCTCCCTATGCAACTCAAAAGTCCTGTCAGAAGTTTTCCTGGACCATTCTTTGAACTTTTCAGAGGATATTCTTTTGAAGATCTATTTGGCATGGCAATCCCACAGGTGCTAAACCAGTGCTGTTGCAGTGGGCCTGTGTTTAACCAAATCTACCGTTCTGGCCCCTGAATGGGTACCTGCAGGAGCGCTGCTGCCATAACCAACTCACCACCCATAAGGCTGGACTACGGCAGTCCTAATTTAGGTCAGTGTATGCTGACCTGTAACTCATCAACCATCTTCCCCAAGGTTTCAATTTTTATTATGCCAGATGTAATATCTAGCAGAATTACATCAGTTACAATGAAGTGTAAGCAACTCTATATAATTTTTTTTTTGGTTACATTTGTGCTAAGGCTGAAAATCAAAACTAGGGAGTCTTAGAATATGTTAGCATATTCATTATCACTCTACAGCTAGTTAAAAATAAGCTCCAACTGGGTAACTATATTTCTAGCCACAGATACAAGTTCTTGTGAAATAAATATAAAAATGGCAAAAAGCCAGCACTTGAAATAACATGGAATTAATTTGTCATTCTGTAAAACAAACCAAAGTATGATTAGATATAGTTAGGTAAAGAACAAGGATGAAAGAACTTTCATTTTGTTTTCTTTATGACTATATCTGTCCCTTTCCTGCTCAGATACGGGCTATGTTTGTACTTGAGGCAGTTTGTTTCACAATTTTCTTTAGCAAGCCTGCTTAGCTACACTCTCTGTTCTTTGCCACCATATATTTGGACTTTTTTCCCTCTTCTTTTATCTACTACAAAAGTACAAGAAAGTATGAAGATACTTCACCTACACTGGGAGTGAAATATTTATATTTATTGAGACAAGAATGCACAGTAGAGATATGTTTAAAAGCTGCAGCAGGTTCATAGTTCAAACATCTGACTTATAGATTTCAACTAAATGTTGACAAGCTCTGGTTTGCCTCACAGGCCTGCTGCTTGGGTTAAGAGAAATGGACAAGGGGGAATCAATGTTGGCTAGACTCCTACATGACCCAGTGCTTTCTGGGATTCTTGGGAATCGTTAAGACAAAACAGCAAGGCCCACATCATCTTATCTGGAATACGTTTATCAGTTAGATGACATTGTAGGACAGATACAATCCCCAGGCATCTTCACTACACCTGATCCTTTCTTCTACCACTAAATTCTGAAAAACTACATTTCAAGTCTTTCACAAACATTAGATATTCAAGATCCCAAATTTACTCAAGAAAGGAAGTTGCCTCTTTTTATTTGTCAAAAGAGACTGAGGCTCAAGTCCCACTTGGTGAAGACTATGGGCATACTAAACTTTAGACTTGGGAAGAGCCTTGCCTAATGGATCCTGGCTCCTATCAGGTTTTAATTTCAGACCTCTTTGTTATAAATTAAACCTGTCCACTTTCAAACTTCTGTATGGCTTAGATTTAGATCCAAACTTGTAATATTGCTTAGAAGTGGCAAAGTGTGGACAATCCCTGAAAATTAGTCTTAGAATGTAACTACAAATATAAATTAGAGCCTGACAGTTGTCCATACTGGACCTTATGAAGAGTTGAAAGTACAGTCATTTATTTAAAAGTAAAATAAAACTAAACTGAAACCCCAAACATTACTTTTTTTGCAGCTTGATGTGATATTCACTGCCACTGTTATCCTCCTGCCGATGATCCGATTTGCTCTATACTTTGAAAATGTGTGTGTATATGCTTAAATTACTAAAATCTTTGCTAAAATAGGGAATGAATTAACATCAATATCAGCTGCTCTAGTTAATGTAAAAGCCAGATACTGTCCTCAGAGGGGTGGTCTTCTTTGCATTATGTTCATGTAGATACAGAACCAGACCAAAAATCTTAATGTAATCAGGCTTAAAGAGATGGCATTTAGAACAGGAGGGCAAAAAGTTATGTGCTCTGGCATTACCTATGGCATATAAATGAGAGCAGTTAGAGACAGCAATGGATCAATTCTGATCCAATTCCTTGCAAGTGAAACGCCACATCAGCATAGCCCCATGGTTTTAGTGAGGCTCCGTGAAGATGTACGTGTCAGTTTAGGTACCTTGGATTTTAAAATAAAAGAAGGGAATGGCTAAAGGTGAATCCTGTCTGGCTATGAAATACCATTTGAATTTGAAAAGAAGGAAAACATTTAAGTTCTCCACAGGGGTGAGCATCAGTAAAGCTTTCAGACTCTTGACAGCTACAGGGATCTTCAAATGTTTAAGTTGAAAGTACTTACAGAAATCCTGAATAATCAGGAAAGCAACTTTAATGAGGCTAACCTCAGGGAACACAAGGAGTTTTTTCCCCCTTACTGACTTTGTATTCTCCTTTAGGAGTACAATTGTAATTGTGAAAGCTATTCGTTGAGATGATTTTTTTACCATGTTTTTTTCCTTCGATTATATTCAGAGGTGAATTAAGATGGAAAATAATCATAAATTACCACCAAATTTTGCTCCTGTTTTTGTTATTTAAATCCAGCCAGGAGCCTGGCTGCGCCAATTAAAAGGATTTGTTAAAAAATATGTTTCAGGTAAATGGAAGAATGCTAAAGTGGGTGACTCCAATGATTTGTAACTGAGATAAACATGAATCTCCTTAAAGGGGACAATACCGTCCTACAAAAGCTAGTTTTGCAATGGTTAAGCTCTTTTTTCTCCCTGGAGGTAAGTGTATTTTTTAAAAAAAACTAAAAAGGAGAGAATATTTTCAGAAAGGAAGAAGGTCATTGTGCTCATGTTTTAATCAGAATAGAAGAAATGCATGAAATGTTTGATGATAAACTGTCAACAGTAGTTGTAATGCTACTACAAGGCTTGACAATGCAAGCAAAACTGTTAAGACAGATGATGCAAGTTTCTTATATTGTGAAGTAAGGTGAAGTGAATAATTTAGGTTATAGAAGACCTCCAAGATCATCGAGTCCAACCTTTGACTGATCAATATACTGCATGATACTGCTGACAGATCTGAGGACTGGTAGATAACTGAACTGAACTGCTGATTTAGGACAGTGGGTGGTGGTGGCTCCTTCCTTTGTCATTCCAAAGGAGCAACTCCAAAGGGTAATTCAAACCCTATATAGGATGAACCACTTTCCTCTGTCTTTACCGAGTTTTGAAAGGGTGTAAAACATTTTAAGTTGGATATTGTAAGCCTAACAGTACATGCATTGCAGAGAGCTATGTACATTAGCTAGGAGCAGCCACAAAAACTTTTGGAATAGTCCAGCCGAGCAGCTGGTGTGACAAGATGCTGGGAAAATACGAGTAGGGAAAATATGAGTATCATTAAAGAAAAAATTTCTGCCTCGATTGGCTGTGTTGCTCTTGCGAACCTACCAATCCCATATTTCAATATACAACTGCAAGAAGGTAATAAACTAGAGTACAATTCCCCTCTCCAACAAACCAGAGCTGACAGAAGACCTGATCCAAAGCTAGTCAATGTTTTTCTACTGATTTCAGTGGACTTTAGATTATACCCATAAAATCAATTCTAAATTCTCATCTAACCAGCAATGTGGTACAGTAAAGACATGTCTGATTTTATTGCACACATAAATGTGAGCAGGAACTCTTCTCCCCCAGAATCCAACTTGTTTACCAGATTGGTGTTAAATACCAGGTTTTGCTCATGTGCTCTTTAATGTTACCCAGCAATAAAATCATGACTGACACTTTCTTGCAAGAGAGGTGTTAGGTCTGGTATCTCAGCTGGCTCCAAATTTGGGTAATTACCTTCTGCCCCTGCAGTTTAAACAAGATACACAATTTGTCTTCATTACCTGCCCTAAAATTGCTGTTCCAATTTGCTGTGCTTTACTGCAAGAGCTGCTGCATTTCACTGCAGAAATGGCTGCTCTAAGTGGTAGGTGAGCTGATTTTAGAGAGATAGATAGTTTGTATAAAATATTTTGTGATCCTCTGAAGTGAGCAGTGCTCAGAATTATTTTCAGTTTTTACAGTCCTTATGAGAATGCCAGGATAGTCACATTAAATATGCTCCTTGGCAGGTTTTATTTTTAAAGACTACCATATGGTATATGTTCATCACCGAAGCTATTTCATAGAACAATTCCATATGAATGTTTGATGTTAATTTTATTTGGGGCTGTACTGAGATCATCATGCCAGGTTAATTAAAGCATGACAATGAACTGATGCTAAAACAGAAGGAAGTGTCAGTTTTCAGCGAATAAAATAGCAATGCTAGAAGGTAATTATTTCCTGTTGTTAGCAGAAAGAAATTAAGAATATTGCAGAGCTCTGCAAAAACAAAAAAAACATGAAAGGAGAATCTCATCAAGAAAAAGCTGTTCAAAACTTATAGTAAAGATTAACAACTTGGGCGAATTTATTCCAACTTGACAGCACTGAATGTAATATTCAGAGCATTGTCATATAACATGTCATAAGGAACAGCATATATGAGTCAATAGGGATGGGAGTATATTTCAGTCTGGGTCTTTAACTTATGAGCGTTGCAACTGATAACTTGAAAGGTAAAGTGCTTTCTCCTCTGTGGGTGTGACACAATCAATTGAAATAAAGCACTTAGAAGATGAAACCTATCTTTACTTGAAATGTGTTTCTGCCAGCATTCCTGTACAAAAGTCCTTTCCAGAGTCCCAGATTCGCCTTTCATTGTAATTCAGTGGGTTTAATTAATCACAAGAGTGATTCAGTTTTATACCTGTGTAATTCCATAAATTTGAATTCAGGCACTGCCACGCTAGCTGTAGTTATGCAGTGGTGAATAAAATGTCATGCCAGAAGACCATCAAAACTGCAGGAGGACAGAAAACATTTTTTTTGTTGCCTCATATTTTCCTTAAAGTGAAATACACTTTCTTATGAATCAGAAAGAAACATAATATCTTAAAATGTTAAAACCCAAAAACATTCTAACAAAGCAAATATTTTAAAATCAAGAAAACATACTGATATTTAGTTCTGACTATTTCAGCTACTTCTAATGATGATGAACTTGTGTTTCAGAGCAAGCAACTGTATATTGGCAATTTTCATTTAAAAGAAGACTAACCTGAATATTTATACCTTCTACAGGTGCTGACACCTGTGTGGATTCTTCCATCCAGAATGATGTGTTGCTGCTCTGTTGCATTTGTTTCAAATGAAAAGTATAAAATTCTGGAAAACTGAAACCTCCATCTCCAGGAAAGCAGGAATAAGAGCAAAGGCAATGTAATTAATCTGCACTATGATATTTCATGTTGCTCGGGGAAGAACCGGTATTCCCTGCAGGAAAACGTGGAGCTCAGAATATACTGTCTACTGCTTTAGCATCCCCTGTACTGGAGAGGCCACTTCCTAACCCTGAGAGTACCTCAAGAAGAGGAAATGTGGTCGTCAATTGACTTTTACAGCACCCTTTTCCTCTTCCCCTTCAACGAGCAATTTTGATGATTTGGACCACAGAGTTTACATCACACATTGACCTACATTAGAAAGCACTGCTTATGCAATACTTCATCGTCTGGGCAGTCCTCTGTCTTTTATACCATGTCAGAAGTCTCAAGGTGCAGGCAGAAGCAGTCCTATCACATGTGGAGACCCCACACATCAAGTCAAGCCTACCAAAAGGCCTGATCCCACCTGAACTCCTTGTCAGCATCCATGGGATCAGGATAGGGCTGCAGGCATCAGGGAATCAAAAATTAGGTGGTTCTGGATGGCAACTTGACGCTCTGTGACTTATAATATTCCAGAAAAGACAATACCCATAGTGAAAACACCTTCATCCTTAAGTTTCCAAACAACAAAGTACAGTGCTGTGTACTTTTGCATCTTGATTTTTAGGCAGCTCAAGAGATCCAGCTAAAAAGCGGTCATTCTAATATGGCCATGTGAAGGCACACATTCAGCAAAAAAGGCAGTATTTTTTTCTTCCCTAAACACTGGTTCCCTTATGACATGTGTGATAGACTGGAAAAAGAATATTTTAGCAAGACAGTGAGGCGTTGTAGTATTGCTTTCCAAAACCCATTTCTGTTCATGTGGCTACAAAGTGTTTCTTTTGCTTTCCTTATCAATCCAGCATGATCCTGCTAAAAGTACGTATGGGGCGCAAGCACTGTCATGGAACGATGAGGTTTGGGACCCTGATAATTTGATCTTAAATTTTTAAAGGTTAAAAAGATATTTTATATTAATGAAAGAGAAAGGCAGCTGATGCTTTTTGAAGCTAAGCCTGACCTTTTCTGTAATGCAAAACAATTACCTTTAATGTGTACAATGTTCAATTTTGGCTTTAAAAGATTAGTATAATTGTATTTAACTTTGTTTTCTCACAAGGAAGGACAACTTTTTCAATTTAATTTAACATTGTCTTTATTGTTAAATAAAGGTCTAAATGGGCAATACACAACAGAGAAAACTGCGAATGGTATTTCCTGGGAAGTTTTCTAATCTTGCACTATAGTCTGCTCATTCAAATGCTTAGAGAAATTAATGTCAAGTCATCAGATTTCATTCCATTTTTTAATTTGTCATTTTGCATCCTTCCAAAATTACATCTAGTTATTGACCCTATGACAGTACTCTCATGAAAACTTTGCCACCCAAAGAGAAAGAACAGCCTCTCTTATAATACAGCAATAACTCTCAGCTGAACAGTGTCAGTCACAGTCTGGATGGAGGTCTGCTTAACAGTTTCTGCAGCGATTTAGACCTGTGTGTGCTGCAAGCCTGAGGTTTGTTGTGGAACTGTAAATTCAGTGTCAGATGACATGTTTATTTTGGGCCCATATTGGGCCACATCATTATATGCTCATTTGGCACCAGATTTGGCAGGCATTGTTTGCAGAGGTCTACCACTTTGTTCCCACTGGCCTCTCTAGGCATGTTATGCACTAATGGTCAAGGTTGCTGGTTTGAGTGTTCAATACACAGTGTGTAACACAGCCAGGAGAGTGATCATCCAGCCAGCCACAAATATTCTACTTAAACATTTGCCTTTACATTACTGAGGTGCTTTGCTTTGATGCAAAGCATCACTGCATCATTGAATCAAAACAACGTAATGCACCAGTCAATTGCATCAGTGGCATTAAATGTAACAAGACCAAATGCTAAATTCTGTGTCTAGAATGGATGGAGTAACACCAGGCACAAGTATAAATGGGGAGAGGAGCAGCTGGATAGCAGTCCTGCAGGAAGGATCTGGGAGTGCTGGCCAACAGCAGCTCAGTATGAGCCAGCAATGGCCCTGACAGCCCAGACAGCCCAGAGGGCAAACCCCATCCTGGGATGCATCAAACACAGCATGACCAGCTGGTCAAAACACAAGTGACTGTCCTGCTGTGCTTATTGCTAGTGTGGCCTCACCTGGAATGCTGTGTGCTGTGCTAGGCTCCATGATTTAAGGAGGATATTCAGGTCTCTGAATGCATCCAGAGGAGGGCAACAAAGCTGGTGCCAACCTCTTCTCTTTTGGATCCAGTGATAGGACATGTGGGAATGGTTCAGAGATGTGCCAGAAGAAGTTTAGGCTGGATGTCATGAGGCATTTCTTTACCAAGAGGGTGATCAAACACTGGAACGAGCTCTCAAGAGGTGGTTGATGTCCCAGGTGTCTTAAGTGTTTAAGAGGCGTTTGAACAATGTCCTTGATTACAGGCTTTAAATTTTGCTCAGACATGAAGTGGTCAGGCAGTTGCACTGGAAGATTGTTGTAAGTCCCTTCCTACTGAAATATTCTAGCCTAGTCTAGTCTAATCTATGCAAAAGTAGACTAAAGAGATGAAGTGAAGCTTCATGATGCTATGACTCCAATGCCAAAAGCCAAGCATGTTGCTCAGCTACCTCTTGTATGCTATTAATATATTTTGAAAGCAGAGTATCTTATTTCACTCAAAGACATTTCTAATAATTAGCAAATGTGTATTGTGGTGTTTAGCACGGAGTACTTCATGTGCCCTATTGTTTTAATTTCTGTGTGCCTTTGAAGAGCCATATACACACATACCTGACTTTCTGGGCTGTCCTGAAAAAATGACAGAACATAATATAATACAAATATTTAAATATATACATTATTCCTCATATTTTCACTTGCTTTCAGGAGGCAAGTATCCAGTCACTGTTTGGCTCATAGCTTCTATGACACTAGAGAACAAGGATCAAAAGACAGTATGAATTCCACTTTTTTTCTACCTTCCAAAGAGTTCTAAGCTGTAAAACCCAGCTATTATATATTTTCATGATTGTTTGTTCAATTAGCAAGCTAATTCCAGTAAACTATGTATGTATAATTGAGGGCTGCATATGTAGTATAAGCTTGCTTGGTCAGAAAAACAGGCATGAATGAACACAGTGACAGAACTGACTGATTATGTCTTGTATGTCTTGGGACTTGGCTGTCACTCATGCCTGCTATTTATCTAGGACAAAGAATTTTAATTGAGACTCAAACTACAGTCTTGCTCAAAAAAAAGTCCTTTCCTTGAAAAAAGTTAGTTCCAAATGTCATTGTTCTTCATTGATATATCCTCATTACTACAACTTCAGTCTAACAACAAATTTCTCTGATCTCATCAATTCAGTTTTTTTCCCAACCCCTTACTTCTTAAATGCATTTTGTTGTGGCTGTATATGTGACACATGAATGCATGTGAAAACACTGACAGATAGTTTTACATACCTGGGACTGAAGAGTATAGATTTTTGTAGCACCTCTACGTGAAACCACCAGAAACTACCGTTAGCTTACTTGATAACTGTTTATTTGAGGATGAATTTACAAAATATAAGAAAAAATTCCAGCTGTAAACCCATAAGAGAAAATCACCCTCAGTGGTGACAAATGGAAAACAAGGTCTATTTCCTTAAAAAAAAGCCTTCATCCAAGCTTAGCTGGTGGGTACTGAAGCAGGAAAATCCCATCTTACGAACCAAATACTGTTTTGATGACAAGATTTTGCAATTTCCCTACTTTTTTGTAATATCTTTTATACACACATCAGCAGAAGTTGTTTTCTTTTAGCATCAGCAAGTTTGCCAAAAATCTTTGTTAGACTGCAACTAGGTTTTTTTTCTTTTGAAAATCCTAGTTCAAATAAGTTAATTTGGATAACGTTCATCATCCAGCTTCAGGCTGACACATTTCATTTTGAAACATTGATAGTTTTTACCTCAAAGCAGTTAAAGTTTTTGGAGACTATGGTTAATTTTATCTTGAAGGAGTAAAAACAATTCAAAGTAAATTAAAATAATATTTTAAATAAATTATATTGAATCAGAGAATGAAGCAAATAAATTGAATTCCAAATTAATAATTTTTTTTCTAGCTTGATCCATTGTTGAGAACACTTCAGCTACATATATAAATGCATTTGTGTGAGTCATCAAATTTTCCACATATTTATGTATACATTTGTTGATGAGTAGCTATGCTGCTGCCAAGACTGTCTAAGTGTATAAATGAAGCTATGTTTGTAGGAACTGCAATAATCTTTATTAGACCAACTGATACAGCTGGTAGGAAACAAACAAGCTTGCAAGCTTACAAGGCCTGCTCCAGATTTGGAACAGATGCAACCACCTCAGGCTAAATACTTGCTGCAGACAACTGCTCTGAGTTTCTCTTGATTATGTTAAATTTGAGACAATATGAGACAATTTGAGAAAAAATGTGACAGGCATGAGAAGAGCAGAAGGTTAGGTTAGCAAAAGGGGAGATGATAGGGTTGCTTACCCCCATGGGACAAGCAGAAATTGAGAGAGGGGATAATTATCAGCTTGAACTGCGAGATACAAGTGCCACTTTTTGCTTCAGTTGGATAATGAGGGAATTAAATATCTTTTAGTTCTATGATAGCTAAAACAATGGAATACACTGCTAAAGGCAGCAATCAGGATGGAAAGCATAGTGTGCAGTTGAGGAATAGGCTGATATATATTCTTTGGGAAAAAGTGTCTGGTAATCAGGCTCTGATTTTCTTTGTCTTGAGACCCAAGTCTCAGCACCTCGCTAGCGCCAACCACTGTCTGCAGGGATTTCATGATATTAGGACATCAGTGGAAGCACTGGATTATATTAGGCTTGTTCAGAGGTTGGTTTGCTTTTGTGCTAATACAATTCATTGATCCCTTCCATGTTATTTCCCCCTGCCTCCACAAACAGTCCTACTGCACCACTGCAGGTACAGAACACGTGGTGATATATATAGCAATGATAACTTTAATGAAGAAGTATTTGATTTCAAATTTCTTAGCACTTGGATAGATTTCATTTGTAAGATGGCTATATTATATAAAAGGAATGGCCTTTTATATCACTGGAAGTACTCTGAAATATTTCAGCATTAGAATGTAGAAATGATTTTCATCCTCCTTTGAAGGACAAGGTGCAAACATGTTCAATACTTTTATTATTATCTGCCACATCAAGCAGAAAATGTATTTGCTCCAGAAAATGTAGTCACCAGTAATTCACTCACTCTTGGTCGTGTAAAAAACATTAGGTAGAAAATGAAATGAGAATAATGCTTCTCCACGTAATACAGAAAGGAAGAACAGTTTAGACATGATTTTGAAACACTACCCCAAGGAAACATTTCCTTCTTCCAGCATACTTAAGTTAAAATATTTAATACTAAACTATTATGAAGTTTAAAATTTGTAAGGAAATATGTTGTGTTACAGAAAATACCTTCTTTCAGGTCTGTTCACAGAAAGGGTAATGCTCACTTAGTGGAGCACTGCATGCAGAAGTGGAGAGGGTAGTGCCTATGTTGTGTATTGCTGAGCAGCCTGCATGAGGCTGCAAGGATATGTCTGTGGAAATGGAAATGAGGTACAGACACAGGACGAAAAGAGCTGACTCAGTTCTCTGCTTTGTTAAAATCTTCATGTGTGAGCTCACTTAGGACTTATTCATAAACATCACAGCATCAATCACATTTTAGATACCATTCTGCTCATTTCAGGGGTAATTCTAGTCCAAGCCTCCCTATACAATGACAAGCAAGAGTTATTCACCTAAATAATGGGATTCAGGGATGCCAGCATGCTAGGCAAAGAGCCTAAAAATATCCACAGCAATACCCTGTACCCCATAAGGCTGATACAGCAAGTATGGTCAATGATGCTATGAAGACTAAAGGAATCACAAAATCACAGAATAAGAGAATATGCCAAGTTGGAAGGGTCACACAAGGATCATCGAGTCCAGCTCCTGGCCCTGCATAGGATCATCACCAAGAGTCACACCATGTACCTGAGAGTATTGTCCAAACAATTCTTGAAGTCTGTCAGTCTTGGTGCTGTGACCACTTCACCGGGGAGCCTGTTCCGGTGCTCAACCCCTCTCTGAGTAAAGAACCTTTTTCTAATATCTATCCTAAACTTCCCCTGGCACAACTTCAGGTCATTCCCTCAGGTTCTGTCACTGGTCACTACAGAGAAGAGATCAGTGCCTGCCCCTCCTCTTCCCCTTGTTGCCTTAAGAGACCACAGAAAAAAAGGACTCCGGGCCAATTTAATGTAGGAGATAAGATAAAGAGAGTAAGTCCTTTAATCTCAGGCCTGTGTCCAGGGTGCTCCACAATTTAAGATATTTTCCCAACCAATCCCAGATTTATCTACCCCTCAGGTCCTCCCCCCGGCACACCCTTCTGGAAACTGAGGCAGGGGGCTCTGGGACCCCCTCTTCCCCATCTTTCTCTTTGTCACAGCACGTCCAGTCCTTGGATCTCCTCCAAAGTTCTGGGGTTTGAAGGATGCTTTGACTATGATGTATCTTGCTGTTCAAGCCAGGGTGCAAATGTTCTTAAACAGAAAGAAAGCCTACCTTGAAGGAAGTTTAAATACGCTAACTGAATTTAGAGGGATTGATATGGAACGGGGTAATAGGGTTTAATATGTGTAAACATTATGCTACAGGGTAAGGGATATAATACAGCTACATTAAAATTTACATTCACTACACAACTACTTCTAAAATCTACAAAAGTTAAAAAAAAAAAGCTCTGAGGCATCACCCTCATGAGGAAGTTGTAACTGCAATGAGTCTCAGTCTCCTCCAGGCTGAACAGACCAAGTGACCTCAGCCACTCCTTGTATGGCTTCCCCTCAAAGCCCTTCACCATCTTTGTTGGACACTCTCTAATAGCTTAATATCCTTCTTATGTTGCAGTGCCCAAAACTGCACATGAATAGAAACAGCTAAGATAAATAGCAATCATCACCAAGCACAGTCTTAATTATTCATTTTCCTCTCACTTCTGTCAAGTAGAAGGGTTCAAGGATGTCAGAGCAGAAGGAGAATATAGCCTCAGTCAGGTGACTGACATTCAACTGTCTCCCTGTGAAATGGATATTGGACAACACACAGAGATACATATATGTGTGTGTATATATACATGTAGGGAAGACTCCTCCATAGAATTCAGTTGTGGTGTTAATGTGATCTCCAAAACACAGTTTGATCCAATCACTCACTCAGTTACCCAATCACCACACTAATACAAGTTCGGTAAAAATTAAATGGTTGATTCAGAAAGAACTTTTAACTGTTAACCCTGTTCTAGGGTTATTCTTCTTTTGAAACCTGGGCAAAGTGATATTTTGATCATGGATGTGTTAGTTCTAAATCAGGATATAAAAAACAAAAAAAAAATTCTTATATTTTCCTCAGCTTTCTTTACATAAATGTTTCCCATCTGTGACTTTTTAAATTGAAAAGATGAATTTTGATGAGTAGTCACACATGCATTTTAGAACATAATACGATAACAAAAATGATGCATTTTTTCCCAAAGACTTCTGCTTATTCTATATAGTAGCTTTCATTTTCCTTAACTTGTTTTTCTTATTCATCCCTTTACTCCACATACTCATCTGTAATGTTCTGCCTCTTTTATTTTTATTTCCTAGGCTCAGATTTTCATCAGCAAAACAGAAAAGATTTGTTTTATGTCTTGATTTAACTTACCATTCAGTAAATTTTTTCTGACAATGCTCATACTGTAGTTAGTGTGTGTACCAATGATAAGAGTTGCATTGATTACTTTACTGACAAGTAATAATAAAAGGAAGGAAACTAACACTAATGCTTTCTCAAGGAATGAGAAAATTTTCTATATTATAAATATAGAGGGAAAGGCAGAATGATGTAAGCTGTAGCAATAAAGACGAAAATTAATTCCAAGCTTTTACAGATGGCTGCAGCTGTATTGCTTAGTATGCGTGTCAGCTGCAGAAGAATGTTTAAGAAAGGAGATTCAGCTCTACAGTAGCAAACCACAAAGCTTCCTAAATGCACCAAATTCAGCTGTGGAATTAAACATTGAAGCCAGAGGAGTCACAAACCCAGTAAATTTAGCACCTTGTGTTTTGAGTCTTTTAATATTTATCCTGAAACAAAATTAGAGGGGAGATACCTGCTCTGTACTATGTTGCTGTTAGAGACAGGTTACCAATAACATATTAAAAAGAATGCTAAATCAAGATAAAGTGATTTGCTTTCAGTTTTCTTTTATTATTTTTTAATGTATTGCTCTAGATAGAAGAGTAATGGATGACCTTTCACACTGGAATTAATAGACTTTAATTCACTGCAATACTTCTCTATTTCCATCTATAGGGAATGCAGATTATGGTATTAGATTGAGCACAAGTCTAAAAAATGAAGCACAATCTTTATTAAAACAGAAGTCACATTAGAGTCTTCACCTCACCAAAAAGCCCACTGCTGAAACACCGTACTGTACTCTGAGGGGTAAAGACAGAACTAAGTGAGAGCTCAGTGCATTAGTATGTTTTAAGTAGAGATAGCATTAAAAAAAAGCATCTGTGAGCTGTAGTGACAATTTTTCTCCAGTTTTATAATATTTACAGTATTTCTCACAATATATGCTTTTGCACTTGTTGCAGCATAAAATATTTCTGATTATCTTTGCCAACAAAGGTATAAGCTTTAAAGGCATAATAAATGAATACATTTTCCTTGTATTGGTAAAATGATTGCTATTTTTTACTTATTCAGGTTGATAGTCAAGACTCTAAATGCAGAAAAACATTCTAAAACTTGCTGACAAAATTATAAGGGAATTTTATTTTGAATCCTCTACTTTACAAGAAAAGCAGAAACACACAGTGAAACACAGGAGAGTGTTTCTCTAAATTTTTCCTAAATCTATGACAACATTTTTAGAAAATTCTAGGTGATTTGGTCTTTAAAGTCCTCTTTGAGAAGACTTTTGTAATTCCAAGAAGATACTTTATTGAGCATGTTTCAAGAATTGCATCTGTACTGCAAGATAATTGTTCTCTGCAGAACTGAGAATCTCAGCAATGAGATTCTTTGATCACCAAGCTCAGGGTGCTGCTGGATGATCTGTGTGGACCCCTGCTGGGTTCCCATCAAAGAAAAACAGCCTGCAGGAGGGTTAGTGACAAAGCAGGTTTCATCCTCAAATTACTGTCATGAGGAAACCATATCATAACAGAATAAGGCGTGAACGGACCTGGCATTTCATTTGCCAGGAATTTTATTTTTGTTTGAATTTTCATCAGCCTCACTGAGAAAATTAATATATTTAAGTTAAACTTCTCTCAGTTTTTGAGGATTAGAACTTAAAAGAGAAGTGGGAATAACTATAGTGCAGAATTGAGGTTAGGGTGGTCTCCTTCCACAACCCACTTGCTCTGGAGCCTGCCTCCTGATTTAGGTGACACTGACCCAGCTGATCTCTTCTCTTGTTCAAGATAGAAGAGTTTCCCCACTACTACTGCCCAAGTACAACTGCTTTGGTGCTTCTCATATGGACTCTGGTCTTGACACCTACACGTAGCTCTTGCTCTCACATGAGATCCAGCACCTCTACATCCATCTCAATAAATTCTGGAGTGTTGCCACCTCACTACAGAATCGCAGAATCAATTAGGTTGGAAAAATGCTCTGAGATCATCAAGTCCAACCTATGACCTAACACCACTATGTCAACTAGACCACGGCACTAAGTGCCATATCCAGTCTTTCCTTAAACATTTTTGGGGACAGTGACTTCACCACCTCCCTGGGTAATCCAGTCACCTTTTCTGTGAAGGAATTCTTCCTAATGTCCAACCTAAATCTCTCCTGGAGCAGTTTAAGACTATGTCCTCTCATCCCAATTCTAGTTGCCTGGAAGAAGAGGCCGACCCTCACCTGGCTGCAACCTCCTTTCCTTTCAATTAGTTGCAGAGAGCACTAAGGTCTCTCCCCAGACTCCATTTCTCCAGGCTAAACACCTCCAGCTCCCTCAGCCTCTCCTCATCAAACCTGTGCTCAAGACCCTTCACCAGCTCCATTACCCTTCTCTGGACATGCTCCAGCACCTCAATGTCTTTCTTGCAGTGAGGGGCCCAAAACAGCACAGTACTCAAGGTGTGACCTCACCAGTGCCAAGTACAGGGAGATAGTCACTGCCCTGGTCCTGCTGGCCACATTATTTCTGATACAATCCAGGATGTTATTGTCCTTGGTCACCTGGGCACACTGCTGGCTCATATTCAGCTGGCTGTGAACCAGTACCCCCAGGTGCTTTTCCACTGGGCAGCTTTCCAGCCACTCTGCTCCCAGCCTGGAGTGCTTTATGGGGCTGTTGTGACCCAAGGGCAGGACCTGGAACTTCTCCTTGTTGAACTTTATACAGCTTAACAGTCCTAGCCCCAGTACTGAGCCCTGGGGAACACCACAGGTCACCAGCTGCCAGCTGACTGTAGCACCATTCACCATCCCTCTCTGGGCCCAGCCATCCAGCCACTTTCTGACTCAGAGATGAGCATGCCTGCCTAAGCCATGAACAGCCAGTTGCAGTTTACAGCCTAACAAATTCCTGGAGAACACAGTCATACTGACTGTGTCATACAGGTCATACTGACCTGTAACTCTGCTGTGGAAGGGAACCAGCAGAAATAGAGAGGAAGAATGAACAAAGAAGGGAGGTTTGCCGCTACTATTTATTGTTTCCTCCTCTTCAGTAGAACTGTGCAGTTCAAAACACTTGGCTGTCAGTGTAGGACATGTGTTGATTTTAATAATTAAGCACTGCTGGGTTGCTGACACTATTAGTCAAGGGTCAGTAGACGTTTTCATTACAGTTGCCATTTTCCAAGACTTCATAACTGTCATTTTGATTCACGCTGAGTTGAGACTTAGTGTATAGGTTATCAACTTCCCGGTACTTTTACCTCACCATAATAATCTATTTTTAAAGTTTTTGAACTATATGAATTAAGATTTTTTTTTCAGTCTGATTCTATTAGTACTCTGTAAGCTGCTGGGACTGAAGAAAGCAGGGATTTTGAAGCCTCATTTCTTCTCACTCTGTAACAAACAACACTGAAGCCTTGGGTCTGGCAAAGGAGTAGTAGAGAACAGCATAAATCAGCAGAGGACTCTGGGAGCTGTGAAGGTAGTGTTTTAAAGGTCTTGTAAGAGATGTCTGAGATATGAGTAACTTCAATGTTGTACCACTCTTTGAGACACAGGTGTTGGAAAGGAAAATGTTCTCCACAGTTTATCCAGTAGATGGAGAAAGTGTGAGCCAATGTATGGCATGAAAAACCTTCATTGCTGTTCCCCTATTCCCTCTCCTCCTCTCCTGCCACTCAGGAAAATATGCTATTTACTGAGCTCTGTTTCGCTGTCAGCTACTGGATATTCTTTGAGCATCTATGCTATAAGAAAGTGTACATAAATAGTTTGTCACCTAGACTTCCCTTCACGCTAATCCCAAATTTAACACAGTTTTCCCTCAGGAAGAATGGTAAATGTATTTGGAGCGACAGAAAAAGCATGCAGTCCTTGCCACTATATATAGTTGTCCTTGCAACACGTAATAGTTCTATTTTGAAGACCCAGATAAGCTTGTCTGTTTGGAGTTCAGCTACTCGTTTTGCTTTGTGATATTTAGAAAACCTGTAGCAGTTTGCTTTTTATAGTGACCTTTCTTGTTTTGCCTTTCTCATCCACCTTTGCACTGGGTGAACATAACATCTCAGGAAACTCCTATATAGGCTCAGGTCCTGAAGCTAGAAACTAAGTTTGCCTGTTAGGAATATATAACATGGGCTGCAACACAGTGCTCAGGCCATGGGTAGACCTTCTCTGCTCTGACCTGGGAGAGATAACACTTGATGTGGAGGGTCAGTTCAGTGAAACAAAGACTTATGCTTCTGTGGTCTGTATTCTGTCTTATCCAGAGTCCTTAATCAGAAGTATCAAACAAAACTTCAGCAGAGCCATTGACATTTACAGCTTTAAAGAAACTTGCTGTTCTGTTTTACATGAGTAATATGACATATTAGATAAAATACAGAATAAAGAAGACACATTCCTCTTGCTGTTCTCTCTAAGTCCAATGAAATATATTGGAAAATGGATCCTACTATTCCATAATTTTCCTTTTTATTAGTAAATTTTATAATAGGATGAAAATGATAGTATGCTACAGGCTAACATGGGGCACTTTGGTTCAATAGCAGTTGGGGATCTCAGCTCTTAAATTGTATTATACTGAAGCACATTATTCCCAGAGAAAAATGTATGCTTATACTCACTTGAAGAATTATTTGGAAAATCATTCTCACTGATTCCCAAAAAGAAGCTGCAGTGTTGACTATAAATTCTAAGACTAAATTCTGAGACAAACTTGAAAAATATTTTTCATGTCTACAAATTGCTTAAAAAATACTACCTTGAGCAAAGAGTTGATAGGCACCAGAAAATTAAATTAATTTATTTCAAATGCATGGCCTGAAAGCATAAATACTGGAGAAATCATATTATTTATTGAATTTTGATTAGTTTGAAAATGTAATGAATTTGCATGGCTTAAAAAGGAGATTTTTTATGTAGTCATTTACCTTAGTTCATTTTCTTCAAGTTTAGTCCTATACATATATTACCAAAAGAAGGAGCATCAAAATTAGGCAAACTTAAATTTTAAAAGAAATATTTCTTTATTGTATATGAACTGGTAATAACCTACTAATTTCTCTCTCTGGGTTTGATTTAATCAAAATGTCATCAAAGCAGTAAATACATATGTATTTTTGTATGCATAAAAAGAAAGAGTCAAAAGATTCAAATCCACAAAAGTAAACTTTTTATATTGTAAATATGCAGTGAACCCAAGCATTAGAACTGAATTTTGCTCATATTTCTTAGTATTCACTTTGTGGTATTAAAGAAAAAACAAAATACAGAACAATTTTCATATTTTTCATTTGATGAAAATTGTTTTGGTTTACCTTAAAAATATTAGAAATAAGTGTGTATATAGATACAAACTACAGCTTCCAAATACCTATATTTCTTTGGTTGTAAGTGTTACTATATTGCAGTTTTGTCTACAGAGACTTTGGAATTGCACTGAAAAATCTTGTTTAAAGAGAAAAAACATCCCTCTACAGTCATTACAACCACAGAGGAGCTGTAGGTGAGAATGCAGTTCATAACTATATTATCTACTCTACAATTATAAGTGCAGCAACTAAGTAATTGAAAGCCAAATTCATGACTCATAGCAAAGCTACCTGTATTTTGAAGGTTTTGTAGAAATTCACTCATTGAATCAGCTCATATTAGTTGTTAGAAAAAAATAATTTTATAAAAAAAAATCATATCCAGAATTTTCTATGTAATTACCCTAAAAAGATAAAAATACACACAGGTTTATCAGGAGTTTGGTAGAGAGAGCAAAACAAAAAAAATCAGAAAGCAGCCAAACACAAAACCCCAAACAAAAACAGTACCCATCTTGACTATGAAAAAAAAATTCAAAATCTTGAAAAGTTAATTAAAATTTCAAAACATAACATTCAGGCAACTATATCAAACAAAATGTCTTTTTTCCCTTCTCATTTCTAAACATGGTTTGACATTTTTCAATTATATTTCAAGAGTAGTCATTTCAGACAAGGACTGAAGCATTTTCTTTTATTTCTTTGCTGTCTTGAGCAAACCAACAAGTTCCAACTGCCCTGTTCAGCCTGTAACTATCATTATCTCTAATGAACCTCTTCAGTAGTGTCCCACCACCAAGGGCTTTATCTGCCTATGCTGCAGGTCACCTCTGATATGTCACAGGTGTGTGACCTTGGATCAGGCTGCTGTGAAGGGACTATGAGAGGGCTCCCCCTGGTCTCCCCCTGCACAGTGCAGGCTGCACACAACCTCAAGACCAGGACCTTGCTGTAGGTAAGTGCTGTAGTGTCTAGTCTTGCACCAACTTCACCCTGACCTTGACCCTGTTTTTATGTCTTTTCTTGTCCTTGGTCCTGAACTGTCATAGAATGGCTTGGATTGGAAGGAATCTTCAAGATCACATAGTTTCAACCCTCTGCCATGGTCAGGAACACCTTCCACTAGACCAGGTTGCTCAGGCCTCCATCCAGTCTGGCCTTGAACACCCCCAGGGATGGGGCATCCACAACTTCTCTGGGTAACTTGTTCCAGTGCCTCATCACACTCACAGTAAAGAATTTCTTTCTAAAATCTAACCTAAATCTCTACTCTTTTACTCACTACGTCTTTTAGACAGCAGCTGTGTTGCTGGTGCCTGGTTATCTCCATTCTGTTGGATGACCCTGGTTTCCATCACTGGACCTTCTCTGCTGAGGCATGGTGGGACTGCAGCTGTGCCAGTGAGGATCCTTCCTGGCCACCCAGCTGTGACCAACAGCTCCTGGCTCCCCTGCCCCTGTGAGATCATCTTGTGATTGCAATGTCCTGGCAGTAATGAGCCAAAGCAGATCATGTCAGCAATTTTGAAATGTGTAGGTATGAAAAAATGAAACAGGAAAATGATGGACACTTTTGACTCCTAGCAATCAACATTTTCTCATTAAAAAAGATATTGGAGAGGGGGAAAAAATCCCAAACTATTCTTCTTGTGTTGCTTAGCTTTTGCCATGCTTGACTGTTTACACCTGATACCTGGGAGGAATTGTGAGATGACCTTGATCGATGTTTCTAAAAAACAAAGTTGTGAAACCTGTGATGAAGACTTTATAGAGAAGTGCAAGGTACTTTAGTCATCATGCATGTTAAACATTCTTTTAAAAGACCATGAATTTACCAGATATTCCTCTGTCACTGCTTTTTGCATCATGTTTTAGTTATTCTAAATCAAGCATGAATATCTGTACTACTGATTAATTTCCCTCATTAAGAAATATTGTGATAGTCTGCACATTCTAGTGTGCAACATTTGGTTGAATTAAATGTAAACTTTATAATGTAACTTTTTGTGAGTAATTACATTAGATCCATGTTACAGTTTGAGCATGTAGGTATCATCTATTTCGTCTTGTTCCATTCAATAAGCTTTTTTTCAGACACTGACACTGATTAATTGTATGTGATTAGAAATAATAATGGGACTATAGAGGTAGGGAAAACAGTAACATGAGGTTTGCTTAGTGATTGGCTCTTCCTTCCCCCATAAATTCAAGGTAGTAAACAATGGTAGCAGCAGGTTCATTAAGGAAATCAGTACTGTTTTTGAACAGTTAAATACTAGTTTTAAAGGTTGTTGGATTCAAGTGAACCCTATCTTCTTTTTTTTTCTATTTTTAATTAGTAGAAGAACATAAAAGAGGAACCACATAGGAATATTACTTTTAGAGGAGCCACATAGTTTTATAAAATTAAATGTTTGTCACCCAGGACACTTGCTATACTGACATTGTTTACATGCAACAATCCATAAGAAAAACTTCATTTTCTTATTTGGTTTTGCTTTGTTTGTCAGTTGCGGTTTCTAGCTGTGTTTCTTCCTCTATATCATACGAATGTAAAGCTTCATTTTAATTGCGCATCTGTAGGACAAAGTGTTATACGTTAGAAATTCAGGAAAATTTTTCTTCCCCTGCTCCACTCTAAGAAAAACAGAGTGGGGGGAAGGGAGCCAACTAGCTTTAAAAAAGATCTGGCCAAATTCCTGGCTAATGGGCCATCAGAGAGGCTGGGGAGAGAGGGGAGGAGTTTTGTGAGGGGGTGGCTGGCTCTGTTCAAAGGGGAGAGATTCAGAAGGCTGGGTCCTCTTTCGAGGACGGAGACAGGGTCTGTGTTTGGGGCATCTGGAGAGAAGGCCTGGAAGCCTTTTTGTTTGGTTTCCCGTCCTGGTCAGCCCTGACTGCTGGTTTCAACTTGCCTGCGGGTTGTCTTTTGTCTCCAACCCGGACTTGCTGCGTGTTTCATCGGAGAGTCTCTGTGCTCGCTGGGAGAAAAGGAGGAGCTTTTTGGGGCGCCATCAACTGAGAACCACAGTGAGTCCTGTTGAGGGGTGAACCGCTTTTCCTTACCCATTTCCTTCCACTGGGGGGGGAAGGGTCCCCCATCTTCTTTTCGGCTCCTCCTGAGACCCGAGACCACCCCCCAGACCCCTCTCCCGTGTGGGGACCGCCAGTGATCCAACGGCGCCCCCTGCAGGCCAACACCGAGCACTGCAGGCTCTGCACCTCCAGCGATCCAACAGCGCCCCCTGCCGGCCAACACGAGAACTGCAGATCCCGCACCTTCAACAATCCAACGGCGCCCCCTGCAGGCCACGGTTAGGACTGTGCTAAAGGACAGAGAAGTATTCATCCAGACCTTCTTTTTTTTTTTTCTAGGACTACTGTCTAGTTTTTTTGTGTTCTATTACTGTTCTTGACAATATACATATATCTTTTAATAAAGGGTTGTTATTTCTTCTGGTTTTTTTCCACACTTCCTCGATTAAAGCCCCTTAATTTTGAATTTATAATTGCTGAGAGAGAGGAGTTCAGTCTATCTTATAACTCATCCTCTTTAGCAAACATTCCAGTCTCCTCAGACTGAGACACAAAGACAGAAATGCAGTTCCCCGCTTTTTGTGGCAAAATTATATATTTGTAAAGAAAAAAAAAGTGGCTGTTTTGGGTGAACTGCTGCTTGTCCTTCTCCTCCCTCATGTTCTGAATCTCAACATTAAGAAAATGACCCACTTTTCACTTTGTTTTTTGAGTTTTTCCCATTATCTCTAACATTCTATCTGTACAAATAAGCTTAAGGCAAAGGACTTGAGGAATAATAGTGCTGAACACAAAATAGCAAGTAAACTATGTAAACAATATTTTCTGGTTACTAAAGATGAATGCAAATTGCAATTTCAACCCTACTATGCATTGCAATACTTCTTCCTTCATTTTGTCCCAGATAGGAGTGAAAGGTAAAATACATTCAGATTTTCACAAAATGAAATTTTTTTAATACCTGCTTTTAATTGTTAAAATTCCCCCTGCTAGGAAAAAAGTGTCAAAAATTCCCATAGGAGCTAAAGTCCATCAAAAGTTTGATCCTTCTTTTCCAAAACCCAAAATATAGTTTCTTCAACCTGCTCACTCTAATACAAACACAGTGTGGAACAGTCAATTAAATAAAATAAATTAAGTAACTAAAAAAGAAATCAAAACAAAGCACTGTATGTACAGTTCTTTGCCTAAGGAGAAAATGACAGAGAGGGTGGATAAGACATGAATGAAATTAGTTAAAGTATTTAATGCTCTTCCTGAATCTGCTCTCACATGATAACAGTGGGGGTACTACAAGAACCTATAAAGGAAAGAAGTCTCACTTTGTATTGTTCCACCAAATTGAAACGTCGTGTTTGGTTTTCATTTGTTATTGAGATTTTCCTATGGCTGTGTCTGTCTAAGCAAGTAGCTAGATGCAGAAAGAAGAGATCAATAGATCAAAGCAATTGGTACTCAGGACCTCACATTCACTCCATATGTGGCTGGAGAGTTTTACTATGGACTGAATTTCATCGGGTCCCACACACCCCAAATGTCCCCACCACATATATTTTTTAAACTGTGTAAAGAACCAAACAGTGGTGCCCATCTCTGCACACCCAGAACAGAGCTCTGACCTCTGGAAGGAGTCCACATTCTGTGTACTGAAAACTTTCCCTGACAAAGTCGATGTGTAGTTAAGTGGATGCAATAGGAAGATGAACTTCAAACTTCAGTACTGTTCTGTACCAAAATACCAGTACAAACACTGCCTATGTCAGATGTAACTGCCTTCAAGTTCTTAGCTGGAGTACATATGTCCATGTACCCATGCGCTCACTTTTAGCAATGCAATAAGCTAAGGCTTATGTACTACAGCAGTTTGAGCAGGAGAGGCCCACAGTGGATCATGGGTGACACACCTCAGTCCGTAGAGCACAGTAAGATAACACAGATAGTAGGTATCTGCCCTCCAGCAGAGATCTGATCATATGGAAACCATTAAGCTCCAGCAAATCATAATGTTTCAGATGGCATCTATTCTCTATCATTTTGCTTGATTTCTTTATAAGAAATTATAAAGATCAAAAATGGACACTCTCAAAAGGTGGTGTTTTAGGAGAAATAGTAGGCAAGAGCTCTAAAATGATTGTCTTTAGATTAGTTATTACTGTTTTTAAAGGAGATCTTGGAGCTCAGTAGCACTAAGATAAGCAGGATGGTAGAGAAGCAACAGATGTTTATCTTTGGTCAGATACCAGAATTTTAGATGGGTAAAGTATACTATGATCAATACCATTTGTGATAAAATGCACAAAACTGAAATCCAGAAGTTTGCTCACTTATTAATTAAACCTGTAGAATTTCAATGTGTGTTGGTTTTAATCAGACAGTTTGCCATCCTTGCATTTATTCTGCTAAATAAATTGTGGCCATGAGCCATATAAAGCTATTAGAAAACATCCAAATCAGGGCTATGGAGATGGTGAAGGGTCTAGAGAGGAAGCCACAGAATTAGATCAGGTCACTTGACTTTTTCATCCTGGAGAAGAGGAGAGTGAGAGGAGACCTCATTGCAGTTTGCAGCCTCCTCACGAGGGGCAGTGGAGGAGCAGGTGCCGATCTCTTCTCTCTGGTGACCAGTGACAAGACCCAAGGGAATGGCATGAAACTTTGTCAGGGGATGGATAGGTTAGATATTAGAAAAAGATTTTTCACTCAGAGAGTGGTTGAGCTCTGGAAAAGGCTACCCAGGGAAGTGATCACAGCACTGACAGAGTTCAAGAAACTTTTGAACAGTGCTCTCAAACACATGGTGTGATTCTTGGGGCTGTCCAGTGCAGAGCCAGGAGCTGGACTTCAATGAGCCAAATCAGGATATGCTATGATTCTATGCTATGATCCTTTTTTAAAACACAAAGAAAGGAGAATTATACTAATGGTACTAAGTGTACAGCTACCTAATGATTAGGGAAGTCACCTATGAAATGAGAGAACCAAAATATATCCTCAGCTAACTCAGAAGGATTTCTGTGCCCATCTCTTCCCAGAAGGATAGTTCTGCCTAGGAAAAAAAAAATATCCTCCACAGACTCTGGGAAAGTCACAGCAAAGAATGCAGCACAGAAAAGGAACCATGTGTGCAAGATACAAAGAAAAGGTAGGATTTTGCAGTTTAGCGCTAGGAAGGGTATTCGACTGGAATAGTGGGATTCCTTGTGTTATATGAAACAGGTACTGGATCAGTTCAACAAGAAATAAGGCAAAAGACAAAAAAATCCTACTCAATTCTTTGGAAAAAAGTAGTTTGAAAAGGAAAATCCAGAGCCTGATTCAGAGTCGACAGAGTTGCTCTTGCCATGAGTAACATAGCTTTTCTCAGGGACAGGGAACGGATTTAAATTGCATCCCTATGTGTCCTGGTAACTAAGCAGTCCTCCCAATAAAGAGAAAAGACTTCTGAACAGAGATTCACTTGACCACATGTAGTTGCCTATAATCCTCTTAAAACAGATTAGATCAGATGTATCCCAGAACTCTCTTAATTATGGATGGACACTAGATCAGATAAAGGCATCTCAAGTAAGATGAGAGAAGTTACTTGGGTAACTAGCTGTCCCTAGGAAATTGTGGTGGTACTAGGGGCCTAAATTATGGGTTTCCCTTTCCCCATCCAAGACGTGGGGGAGCCCAGCTCTAGTTCCTTCTCCGTCTGAAGAACCATTTCCGACGTCTTGTGGGACGGGGAAGGGGAACTCCAGAAACAGGGTTTTTCAGGCCCCGAGCCTGGAGGGGAGAGGTGCCCTCCCCTCCCCCCACCACCCACGTGGCTCCATGGCAGGCACAGAGACAGCACACCGGGCGTGGAGAGGAGGTAAGAGAGAGTTTATTGTTGGGAAGGGGTTTATAAGGCTTTTAGGAGGGT
The DNA here is from genome assembly GCF_003945595.2 of Pipra filicauda. Classification (NCBI taxonomy): domain Eukaryota; kingdom Metazoa; phylum Chordata; class Aves; order Passeriformes; family Pipridae; genus Pipra; species Pipra filicauda. Next base: position 912,064 of record NW_024104576.1, read on the forward strand.
CAAAGGGGAACCAATCACGAGTTCAGGGTCACACAAAAGAAACCATCAGGTAAAGGGTCAACAGCCAATAGGAAGGGGTTAAACAAAGGACCAATGGGACGTCTCAGGACACCTTTCCCAGGACACTCCTGCATGGGAGATAACAGTTGCTGTGGGGGGTATTGGGAAGAAGAAACACGTGTTTGCAAAGGGACCACAAAGAGCCATTTTAAGACATGTTTAAACAAGTTTCTCATCAGGTATAGTGCTACACTAAATCTGAGATTTAAAATTGACGTTTTGGTACCTGTACAATGTACTCTATGACATTAGGCATCTCAACCTTTTATTAGATCCAGGTCTCACTGATGATACAGACAAGAACTAAATCCAATTTCTTCTTATAATTTTCTTCCTTGGTTAGCAGTAGTCCAGCCTAAAAGGAACAAACACGCTTAGAAGCAGAATAAAGAAAATAAAACATAGTTTAAGTGCAGAAATATTTTAAAGTGTTAAGTGATACAGTGTTGTGAGTTGCACAATAATTGGAATTTAGCCACTTAATAGGGCAACAGTTCTGATTACATGCACCAACTACCTCTGTGTATTGCAAATCTGAAAATAAGTTAGAAATGACAATTTATTTTAGAGGTGTCTCTATTTAAGTTAAGGGTATGGAAAAATCTAAAAAGTTTGTTCCATCAGAAGGATCATCTGGGTCTAATAGCAATGAGAAACTCTTTTTTGCAAAAGGTTTTGAAAATGTCTCTTATAATTTAAGATATATTTATGCTTATAGCAACTGATTCGTAAGTAGAACACAGAATATTGTAAAGTTTTATTTATCTTTCCAATTTGCTAAATAGAGATAAACAAAATGGACACGTTAAGATTTCTCTTTTTTCTGATTAATTTTACGGTAATTCAAAGTGTTTCATTTTTAAATTAATTGCTTGAACACTAAATTATGCAGCTTTATGATCCAGGAGATAAGCAGAGCTCTAAAGATGCCTCTGAGACTTGAAAGAGACAGCATTAGAAGCTCATTATTGCCGGCACATTTAACATGGTTAAAGTAGGGGAAAATAGCCATTAAGTTAATCCAATAGTTAAACTGCACTAATTTGAAAAACTGCCCAGTGAAATTCTTACAGTGAGGGTGTTAGGGTTTTGTTTGTTTTTCTTTATTTTTTTGGTTTTTTTTTTAGGAGGAGGGGTTTACTGTTACTGTTGTTGTTGTTTCTTTGGGTTTTGTTTATTCTGCAGCATCTTCAAATATTTAAGAGCCAAAACCATTTGAAGAGTAGTCCTTTTCAAGCAATTTAACATAATGTTTACAGTTGAAGAAATATTCGGTTTATCACTCAAATGTGTGTCAGAGCACCAACATTTTCTAAAGAGAGAAGAGCAGATGTTAGTATGCATAAAAGATGAATTCAGGACTACTGGGCGATAACAAATAAACAAAATAAGATCCAACTCACCTTCCCACTAGTCTCTTCGTCCTCTGGGTCCTTTCTTCCAAACACTGAAAAGTAACAGTAGCTACTGAAAGCACCTGTCTCCTAATTGCTGGAAAAGACCAAAGGAAACATTACAAACTATCCAAAAGGAGAGTAAAAAGAGAACATCTAAATCCTAGAAAAGTTCACATTGAAGAAACATGGCAGTTGACATCATAGGATTAGACTTAATATACATCCTGTTTCCAAAAATGAAGTAATCAAACCCACAAAAGTAAAATATAGGGTAATCCCTAAGACATATATATGGCTTACCACTTGCTCAAGAGTTGTTGCTGTATGCCAGAGTACAGCACTATGTCTAATGTCCCTTCCAAAATTTGTTCATATTAATTATACAATCTTCAGATAGTTCTTATTGCTGTTGTAATTTTGCAACTTTTTTCTTATCACATTTTTGGTCTCAACGATTTCATAGGTAACAGAGTCAACAGTTCAACCAATTCTGAAAAAAAATAAAGATTTTATTCCCTGTATTTTCACTCCAATGACTTCCTGTGTTTTAGATTTGAGAGAATGATCTACTGAGGTTCTACTACTCAAACATTGTAAGCATCATTATAGCTCTCATAAACACCCAAGGGTTCTAGCTGCAGGTGGTGGCATTAGGCAGAGCATCAAGCTGAGGGATGCAATGTGGGGTACCATTGTCTCAAGAGAGGCCATACAGAAAGAGTAGGATTCACAGAATTATATTCTCAGGGCATATTCTTAAATGGGAGCACTAACTGAGTAATATAAAGTTTGGAGCTACTTCCCATGATCTGACATATCACACCTGTCTTCACATTTGGTAGAATCTGGACAGTTGATGTCATGGTCTGTATTTGGGGGCTTAGAGGGGGGGGGGTCAATGGGCTGAGACTGAGCAAAATAAGAACTGGAGGAAGAGACTTGGGCTTTTCAAGAAGATCATCACTGATGTTGCCCAAATAGAACTTCACAAATCTCCTAGCAAAGGAAGGAGTAAGTTGTTCTGGGTCAGGTGGAAAAAAAAATAATGTGGGGGAAGTTTGGCACCTGCTTTGCACCCCATCTTACATTGTGTGTGCTGCTTCTGCCCAACTGATTCTCAAGATGCTTTTGGCAGCAGAAAGGGACAAGAAAAGGAGAAGGACTGATCTCTGTTCTTAGTCTCAGAGATGGAATGAGCATATAGGAACTCCTAAACCACAGGCCAAACCAGTGCTTGTGGGACAGAATGATGATGCAGATCTAGAACAGAACAGCAGACACAGTATCACTACTTCCCTGCTGAGAAACTTTCAAGCAGCTCAGACATACCTAATTTGCTCATTGTAACCTAGGAAGAATGTGCCTTTTGTGAAAATCTTCTTTGTGTCTCCGCACCATAGTGTTTGGGGAAGGAAGAATTCAGGGAAACTACTCTTCATTCTTTGGTTATTTTTCCTTCCAATTAGTTATGACTATAGGATTACAGAGTTCATTCTTCCTCCACCTCTCCCTAAGCAATGGCAGAAGGCTCAGGAGCTGCAAATATTACTTCTTTGGAAAAATAATTAGAAGTCTGTGCTGTGTGTGGAGATCTAATATCTGCCTGATGAAGAGGTTGCAGCTCTCTGTTGTCAGTGTCACTGATAAGGCTTTGGTAGCACTGGAAATGGCACTTCAATTTTGACATGGAGAGATAGAAGCAGACGATGGAGAAAGACAGCAGGAGTATTTTCCACCTCTATTTTTTAAGGCAAAATAAGCCTTAGACTTCCTGAATCCCATAGGGGTAATGTTATGATTTAGCACCATAACCACACTGGCTAAAATAAACTCAATGGGAATTTTTCCTAAAGTGGGTATAATTACCCAAACTGGTGTTCCACTGTTACTTGTCAGAGATTGTAAGTGAGCAAAAGGTAAAGTTACATTAAGAATTCAGTCCCTTTAGATTCCATTTGAAGGATAACATTTCTTTTACTATATCAACTGAAAATCTATTGAGATAAGAGCATCCTGTAATTTACTCTTCCCAATATCTGCACAGTACATTGCCTTTCTTCTTTTCTTTGCTGCCTTAAACTCCACTGAACTTTCCTGATTCAAATAAAGCTATCTTAAAAATATTAGGAAAGAAAAAAAAAATTAAATTATTTTGTGTGTATTTTCCACTGATACTCCAATATGGTCTAATATTTGCTTAAATATTTTCACCAACAGATATGATAATATCTCTTATTATATAATTTCCTTTTAAGAAACCTTCAGGCTACAACAAAAACAGTTTTGATGAATATATATTTTTTTAAAGATATTTTTGAGACCAGTTTAACAATTTTCCAAAATGAAGAAACTGCTACCTACCATTTCATGTCAGTGGAGTGAATGTACAAAAAAATGAAAATATCTTCTTCCTTCCCATCATATTTCCTCCTCTCTCCTGAGCTTGCTACATTGATTATGATTATATGACCTTTACTGTCAAGTAATTTGACCAAATATAAAAAGAGGAGTTACACTAGAAAGAGTAGCAAACAGCTTTTCATTTGTTGACAAACTCATTTTGTTATCTCCAAACCTTGTTTTAAATAGATGATTCTCTGACGGTCTTTACAATGAATCTGATCAAAGTTTATGCCCTTCCAAACAGCACCAGAGCACTATTCCTATGTAAAATATGTGCTCCAAAGCCATTATGCTTATACATAGCATAAAACTTTCATGTTTACGTACAAGTAACAAAAGGGTATGCCTTGAAGGAACTCGTCTATCCAGTCTAGCCTTGAATATTTGGATGTAAAAATTGCCCAAGCAGGTAACTTCTTTTAGATTCAATTCTCTTTGGACACAGATACATAAGAGATGCCTTTCAGGATTCTATGCCACTATAATAATGCTGTAGTGTATTAGACCTACTGCACTGCAGATACTTCCAGCATGTTCCAGTGGTACTAATTTGAATTTGAATTAGTTTGCCTATTTTTCCTCTGGTAATTTTTATTCCTCTTTCTTATTTTCTTTTGGTCCATTGTCTTGATTATTGCTTGAAGAATGCCTGGCATGCAACTTACTATAGAGCAAAATAGCTGCAAGACCAGCCCTTATGATCAAGCAGTGCCTGCTTTGTGAGTTTATTCCATGAAATCTAAACAACCTTCCATTTAACATGAAAAAAGAACTTCAATTTCTGTTACAACCTCAAGGGAGCTTAGACTGGGATTTTGCATTGTGAAATTTGGATTATTGGGTTCCATACTTCTCTGTTACATAATTCCACACTTCTTCCATACTAATCAATTTTACACGGACTGTAAAGTAATCATGTAAACTAAAAGAAATGCTTTTGTGTAGTTTGTTCTACAAGAGTTCATTTTGTTAGCTCCCTCTTTCCCCAAAGTGATGCTCTTACTGTATCTATTGTTTTTTATCAACGGCTAGCAACACTGAAATGATGACATTATGTGAAAATATTCTATATTTCCAAATTTTACAGCATGCATAAGTCAACTTGCTAGGTGATGTTCCACAGATCAGATGACATACCATCAAAGAAGATGGTTGATCTTTTGAAGGAGGCTCAAAAGTATAAATTGTAATTAAACATGAAAATAAAACTTTCATTCCATAATTAAAATATACTGGTGATTGCTTCTTACTCTACAAAAGGTTATATTCTTCTCTCTTCAATTAATGCAATTTCTATTAGCAGAAAATATAAGGCTCCCAAAGAGCTGGACAGAGCAAAATGAATGTGGGTCTCTTTACACTTAAGTACCTGCAAAATGCCATTAACTGATGTAAATTTGACAGTCAATTAGCCTCTCTTATGTTGTAAGTGCTTTTAGTATTTGGAAGAAAACATCTCATCCATTAATTTTGGATTGAAAATAAGCTTGTTAGTTGATTCTAAACCTTTTCTGCTACAGTACAAAGGTTTTTACAATGAACAATAGGGATTCTGAAATCAGTTATCATAAATCAGATTGGGACTATGTCACATTTTCTTAAGCAAGCTTAATACTTCCTACTTATGCAAAACTGGGTTTTCACTTTCATATAATTTTGCCAAATTTCAACAACTTTTTATATGAGATTTTACTCCAGGTGTGTGTCTATGGCTCATCATTTCCTTATCCCTGAAAAATGCAGTGAAGTAGTTCAATATATGGTTTTACAATGCTAAAAATGAACTACAGCTTACAATTATAGAGCATTTCATGTGTCCACAGCACAGCTTTCATTGACTTCACTTACAGCTGTGTACTCTGCACCTGTGCAAATCAGACTCCAGAGTGTGCCCAGAAAAATGAGGAAAACATGCAATTCAACCACCTGTGAAAAATTTAACAGCTTGATCCCCGAAGAAAAGTAAAAAAATACATAGTGTTTTCCATGCTTTCTTTATGAAGGGTCTCTTTCAGTGCACATTGGAAGTGAGGGATGGGCATTTATATTCAATGATCTGAGCATTATTTTGGGAGGACGTGTAGGGTCTCTGACTGGAACAAGAAATGAGTTAACTCTCCTATGTTTACACTGACTTTGAAGATTGCTTTTTTCCTTGGTATAAACTTCTGTGGTACATCTACATTTCCACCATAGTTATCTTGGAAGAACCCCCAACTGGGATACAGAAGGTATGTTTATACTATGCTACAGAACTTGAGTTACATGAATTTATCAGTGTTATCAGATGAAGACTTAATGCCAGGGAGTCAAACCAGTCTGCTACTACCAAACCTCACTGCCAAAGGATTTGTTCTGCTTGCCATGACTGCCTCTTTCTGAGATTTTACAGGCATTACTACCTTGGGATATCTGACTCATGAACCAACAAAGTTATGTCAACAAAATTTTATAAAGGAGACAAAGCCTTTGAAGGACTTGGTCTCACTTGTGTAGTCATTTAAATGAGACTTGTTTTCTTCAAGGCTGCAAGCTTTTCCTTTTGTGATATACAATTTCAAGGGATCAATGAAGTATTTGCTTTATGAAGAGAGGCAGCTCCTTTCTTATATTTCAGTTTAAACTGTTTCATCTGTTTCTGTGATTACTCCTTGTAAGGAAGCAGAACAAAACAGATTTTTGCTTGTTTTGTAAATTACTTTCAGTTCTCATTACTATTTTGTCACAAGAATACATTAATTTAGTGCAATTTTCCACCTTTTTTTGCATTTATTATTTTGACCCAGAGAGTAACAAGGACACATGATTACTTATTGAAATCGCAAGACATTAATGAGGATAATGCACATAATTTTCACAGAAGCCCCAACAATGTAGCTGCAAAATAATAACGCTCAACTTCTATTTCTAGGCTTTTTTTTTTTGCTCCAAAACAGCCAGCACTAAAAGAGTTCACCACTGTACCATAGGGGACTGTACCATCTACAGACAAAACACTGTATAGCCTCACAAAAAGATATTTTTCTATTTGCTGGTAATGCAGGCTTTGTTCCTTTGTAGAAAATGCATTGTTGACATGCCAATTTAACATTCATTAGAAAACCAGGAGAATTTATATATTCTCTCAATGGGACAGTATTTTCCATCACACTTTCTTTATTTTGTTTTTGGGGATTTTTTCCAGAACTATCTTAGTTAAACTTGGCCAGTACCCACATGAAATAACCTGTGATGATTGCAGAGACACTGAAGCTCTTAACAGTAAAGTTCTTTTTAGTTGCTTTTCAAATTCAGACATTAGGACTTGCCAAATCCAGTAGCCCAAAAGTGGCAAAGCTGCTGTGGCTCTGTGTCTCTGTGTCCAGGCACAGTGAGGCTGAGCATGTACATATACACACACATGCACACTTACACGGAATACACATATGTGTACACATGACCAGTCACACAGGAAAACACAGAGAGAAAACTGCACTCATGCAAATTCCAACAGCACCAGTGGCCTCACTTTTCCACCTGGCTGATGAGGATGAAAGCCTATTAATGGAAATTATGTATACATATTGACATACACAATGTGGATCCCTCTAGGGGCCTAAGCAAGCCTTAGACACACAGTCTATCCAGTAGCTGTACCTGGACCCCAGTTGTCATCACCTGGGCACAAGGGTCCCTGAAGTTGGCAGCCCCACTGCAGTTATTGGTAGAGAAAGCCCCCTGCCTTTGCACACCCACAGGACAACCACTCCCCACAAACACACACACACACACAAGCAATATAGATACTTCCCATTAGTGTCCTTAGATGATCTACCCATTAACTGGTTTCTGGAGACTTTGATCTCCCATTTGCCTCATGCCCACAAACACAGATATAGCAATGGGTCTTCAGCCTCAGGACCTCACTAGTAGCTGCTCCCCAGTTCCCATAGTCTCTCCAAGTGTCTGACTTGGATCCCCCCTGCTCCCTTCAGTAGCCAACTGCCAGCTACTCCTCTATCTGCTATTTGTCCCAGACCACTCCAAAACCAAAGTATTAAACCTCTTACCCCATCCACCAGTTCATCCAGCTTGATGTTTGCTGGGGGTCACATGCCGACTACAGCCCCACACAAGATACGTTTCACCACAGACACATGGGACCTGGGATCTCTGGTCTGCCTCAACATGCTGGCACCCAGACACACCTCATACACAGGTTCACACAGAATACAGAGTCCCTCCCCCAGTAAAATAATTAGAAATGGAGTTTGATGAGAATGCAGGACAGTCTGCAGTGATCAGGCACAGGACATAGTCAGACATGTGTACTGATCAGCTAATGTACCACTGGCCCTTTTTATCATCATCCCTCTGTTTCCATGCTTTCCTCTGCAAAGCATGCTGATCTCTCCATTTCTTTACTTTTGGTTCCTCCCCTAAACATCTCATAATGAGGTCTTGTATAATCCCAAGACACTCTTCTGCAACATCCCACAATGACCCCCAAACCTGGTAGGCAGTAACCTCCTCACCACCCCACCGCTACCTGTGAAGTGGTGCAGAAAGCTCTCTCACTGAAAAATAGTGATGGGTGTCATCCCCAGAGCACTGATGGCTGTCCTCTGACAGCCCTGGGAGGAGTCAGAGCAGGGGCTCATTTCTCTGATGAGGTTATTGAGTTTCCCTCACTTGACAGTGTGGCTTTCTACCTTTCTTCTTTTTGTGGAGATGAGCCCTTAATCACATAACCTAACACACACGTATACGTTGTTCAGAAAAAGTGGATGACTTCTGGGCAGTGCTCTGTTTGGGAAGTTCAAAGGAATTTCGTTTTGCCTTAAATGCAATTTTGACCACAATGACATGTTATAGTGCATTTGTGTTCAGCCAGCCCTTTGATGACTGGAAATGTTACTTGTATATTCCTAGCACAGGATATACAGCAACAGGATACATAGCAACATCTGAACAGTCTCAGTTGCAATGTACCATGTTAAACTGGGACAATTTTGTTTTGCTTGATATGGTGGCATCTAAGCTCAATATAGGGGAACTTATTCATGTCCCATTTTCTTGCTCATGTAAAAACAAGGAGAGAAAGCTTAGGAGGGGAGAAGACTAGACATCTGAAGGTATTAAATATTTTACCCCTTCCAGTTTGATTCGCCATGTACTTCAAGGTATTTAATTCTCTAATAGATTCCTCTGTGTGTGTGTGTGTGTGTATGTACATATATGTACACATATGTATTATTTTTTATAATTCCATCACCTTCATTTACTTGAACTTAGCCAAATGAATGGCGTGAACAGCATTGCCATGTCAACAGGGGAAGAATCTGTGTCGAGTGGGAAGAGTTTTCAGCCTAATACTAGAATTTCAGAGGAGCATGAGGAAAAGGCGCTGGCCATGCATAACATGATCCAGCCACTGGACCATCACGACTGTTCTCCTCCCTTGTTCTCAGTGTGCTCAATAATATACCAGGTTCAGCTTCTATCCTCACTGTCCTGCCATGCTCAACATCTGTCAGAAAGATGTCTTCCTGACCCTCTGATTGATAAACATGGGATGTTAAGAGGCAAATGCCAAATCTTCATGGTCAGTCCTCATCACCATGCACAGAGAAAGTGTGGAACCTCTCTGAAATAATTCAACAACGCTTAAATAATAAGATGAAAAAATGAAAACAGAATTCTTTAACAATTTCCTGACTATACTGGGAAAACGGGTACAGATAAATAAACCAATAATGTGTCATGATGTAAAATCATCAGCTTTACTTCCTGGGATTTTCTGGTTAGTTGCAGTCATGTTAAATTATCTTCTGGCATGCTTTGTCTTAGTTGACCCCAGCCATTGACCTATCCTATCCTTGGCTTCCCCTCTCTGAAGTAAATACAGACTGAAATGACCGTATTGATTTTACAGTTTCTTTCTTATGTAGAATTACACCAGTAAGTGAATACTCTGCCCCAAAGTTTTCTCCAATCTCCAGTCCTGATGACTGATTTAATTAAGCCAACTGCTCATTTCTTAACTCCCATCTCCTAGGGAAATATAGGTTTGTTTCACAGAAATTGCCTTTTTCATTCCATTTAAAGATTCCTTTGAAATTCTCCACTCTACCACTGAGGCTTCACCAGTCTGAATGTGTTTTTGACTGTAAATCTGTCTAGTTACAGATGCAGTGTAGCACATTCTGGCAGATAAATGGGTCTTTCCAGATTGCATCTTCTCATCACAGATTTAAGCACCTAAGTTTTTTCAAAAACTGCGTGTTCATCATGCAAATCCATAAATGAGGACAAAGAATATGTCCCTTTACCAGCCCTTGTCAGAGAGTAGACATGATGTTAGAGAAAAAAAAAGTCAGTTGGGGTGTTTGGCTCAGCTGACCCTTGGAGACAGCCTACTGAGATTTGGAAAAATGCTGGCAATAGTCTGAGTTATCCTGCAATGTGAAAACAAGCTCTGCTACTGGAACCTATCTGTACATTTGTTGGGCTGCTCATTGCTGGACCCTTGCTGACTTTAGGATTATGCTGCAGGAACAAAAGACTTGCAGAAGAAATCAGGCACACAGATGAAGACTGGTTAGACAACTTACTCCTTTTAATCCTTGATAAGATTAGAAAGCCCTGCATTACAATTTTAGAATACTGTGCATTTCTTTAAAAAGCATGTTACTGTGTCAGGGCCAAACTAATTAAAAAAAGCAATTAGAATTAGAAGTGTTTATGCAAGGTCATGTGTTGCAATTACAGAGAAAGATGTCTCAGAGGGAATATGGTAGTATCTACCAGGAAGAGGATTTTGCTTCTTATGCCATAACTGTTTTTGCAGAGCATCCCTATTACACAGGTCAGTAAAAGAGTCAGTGCAGGTCAGTAATGAACCCCTAATGCAACATTTTTGGCGTTCCAACACGGGTGAGAATGATGCAAATTTCCCCCAGTATCCTGAAACTGTAACAAGAAAGAAGTGGGGAAGAATAAGTATTTCTGTACTGCTTCTGTCAGGTCACTTCTCCATTTTGTTGTCACTGCCAGCAGTATGCTCGTGTGACTGTTTTGGCTTCGTTTGCAGTGAAGATCACTGTCTAACCAGTAATGAAATGAAAACATCAGTCCTTTCCATGCAAAATGCTGCACCACCCTCAGCCTAGGAGGGTCAAGGATGCACTTTGTAATCCTTTGCCTCTAGTCTAACATTCTTATAGCAAATTCAATTGCCTTGACTAAGGAAGAAGGTATTTTCCACAAAAATCTTATAGCCTTTTTTTGTGGAGAGAAGTGTCTTCTTTTCTACTAATATCAGAAAATGTGATCCATCCATCAAATTTTCAGATACCACTTACAAGGCAGATTAACAGATTTTATTCAAATGAATTTTAGGGAAGCTGAATAAATCCCTTCAAAAAAAGATAGTGACACCTGCCCACAGTGCCATTTGGTCCAATTCCAAATCTGATACAGCTATTTGAAGTTCTTCCTAAGTTGTCTGGAGCAATATGGAGAGCTGGGTTTGGCCCTATCTATAGAAAATCACTTGCTACTTTACTAACTTTGACAATTTAAGCATAATGCATATTGATCCTCCTACTGTGGGTGATACAGGCTCCATTTGAACTAGGTGACTGTGGTAGCAGTATGCCCAATATTACAGTTTTTACTATAAAGTCATGTTTAAATTATTAATAATTGCATTACTGCCTTAATAAATGCTGAAAGAACAATAAAACTGATTAAAGATGCATTATGAGAAGAAAAATATAGCATCTTTTAAGTTCTGTTGTTTACTGCTAGGCAATAATATTACTGTGCTATGATACAGCACTTTCAAGCTTCAGCATTAAGCTACTGTATAGCCACTTACTAGTTTATTTTGTGATAGTTCTCTGTCATTAAGCAGAAAGTAGAATCAATGTGCTCAATCCAGTGCTTTGTAGGTGGGAAAGCTTTGCACTTGAGCTGCTCAAATATCATAACAAACAGGAATGTTTCTTGGAGCTGACATAATAGTCAAAGCAACAAATAAGGAATGATTCTTCCATAGGTGAAGACGGAGATCTGAAGTCAGAGGATCCTTCCTCAAGATGAAGTGTCTGGAGGTGATGGATAGCATTGCTTGAAGTATTCCTATTTTAATAGTAGTATTGTTAAAAGAAGAACAGAAGTATTTAATGCACTACTTGCCTAGAGTTCCCCACTATAAGAAGAGACTGCAAGATTTATTTTTTTTCAGGTGTTTTTGCCTAATATGTTTTCATCACAGTATATTCCTGGTTAGATTTAAATGAAGAGAGAATTTCTATTGGAACACAATTATGAGTTCAATTGTTGTATAACTGAGCTGGTATAGCTCAGGTAATAAAGTTTGCAGCACCTTCTAAATTTTTTTGTAAATTTTGTTTTGCTAGTGAAAGGAAAAAAACCAACCTGATAAGTCCACACACACTCCCCCCCCCACACACCCCCACACACAGAGTTTGTGATGTACTCTTTATTAATCTGCTATCTTAATATATCATCACTGGTGCCTATCCAATTCCTGACAATTCTGCTAAGGAGTGCTGAAAAATATTTAAACACCAAGATTTTTGTTAGTTTAAAATTCATAGTTCTGATGAAAAAAGAGGGTTATTACAATTTCACTAGTGATTTCTGTGTACAGGATATCAGCATCTGACCTGCCAGTGCAGAACTCAGTGTACTGCACGGAGACTTTTGCTAGCTCTCAGCAAGATAAACCAACCCTGTGAAGTGAGCAGTCCAACTCTGTTACCTGAGAGCTCTAAACACCAATTAACCCCAGTTTTTAGCTCATATTTTTTCCTTCTGTGTTGTAGTTTATATTACAGTTACAAACTTAATTAGATAATCTATCTGGATATGTCATCTTTCTATTTAAAATGACAGCTTCTTTTAGATAAAGTGATAAAAAAGTTATATATATGGGAATTGTAATGACAACAATGTGGAATTTCTTTTAGCTTTGAGTGATGGTGAGAATTTATTATTTAAGAGACAGGTATAATTTTCTAGCAGCAGTTTGTTTTCTGTGTTGTACATCAACATTTGTGGCTGAGTCCTGCCAAGTATAAGTTTTTTTACATCAACATGTCACACTTGCTCAGTACATTTACAATTGGTTCAGAATTGGTGAGCTTGATGTATGTTGCCACATTTTGTCTTTTCTCTTTCTAATATTTCTCAAATGCATAAAATAGGCAGGTTTGATGGGAGTTAGGAAGTTACTCTAGGTTAGAGTGGAAACAATACCTCTCAACCAAGATAAGAAAAAGAACAAACTTTGAGGAATTGTAGTCATGTGTTACATGCACAGAAAGTGTAAGGAAGGTCAGGTAGTAGATTTACACAGCTGACATTCAACTACAGAACTTTCCCTTATTTGCCCCAAATCTGTTCTCTCCACCAAGGGAGGACCCACTGTTGCCTTATGGTCCAGAGAATGCTCTGGTCACCTGGAGATTGCACCTTCACTGAATTTGCTCAAGATATTTGATTTGTCCTCCCTCCGGACTCAATACCTATATAGGAAGAGACACATGTCCTGTAACACTGATAAGGACAGGTAATGCCACAAGGAGAATAAATCATGAAGACAGTGTATGATTAGTTAGTAGTGTAACAAATCTAGACTCAGTACTCTTTTGCAATAAAACCTGGAAATGAACTAATGCTTTCATTCATATGTCTTGAGTTAGAATCATTGAATATCCTGAGCTAGAAGGGACCCACAAGGATCATTGAGTCTGACTCCTGGCCCTGAATAGACAACCCCACAATGTGTCTGAGAGCAGTGTCCAAAGGCTGCTTGAACTCTGACTTAACTGTTAAGTGTTACACACACCTCTCAGCTCTGTGCTGTTCACAAGAAGAAAAGTATACTGTAAACCAGAAACAATGCCAGGTATTTTCATTTCTTGTCACCTAGTATACAAATATGTAATTAGTCAGATTCCTGTTGAACAGAGCAGTCCTTGAACAAAAGCATTTCGTAAATGATGAAATTTTAATGAATATAATCACAAATGCATAAATTATCTGAACATATGAAACTTCATATTGATACCAAATTAGCAAAACAGTGAGGAATACCTCTTCCCTTCCCTTCCCACCCTAAACCATCTTAAACTATGTTTCTTTTCATAGCCCAGACACCCTGTTCTGTATGACGATAATAAAAGGTCAATTGCTGCATGGAGTACAAAATTTTTTGCTTGTTGCACTTAACTTGCAGGTGTACAGAAATATATAGAAGGAGAAATTGCCCAAATGTATTTTTTTTATGCTAAATATAGCCAAGTTTGTCTGAGTGTGAGCCAGTTACTGGGCTGCTCCAATGCTTCCAGCTTCAAGAAGGTCAAAATCACCAGGATTTCTCTGTTTTCTCACATGCTTCCAAAGTCCAAACTTAGCTGAACTAGCAGGACCTTTATAACAAAATGAAAATACACCAATATATTCATTAGAGCCAAATGTTCCTGTAATCCACAGTTAGGACACTAGTTTGATGCATGGGAACCAAAGCAAAGGCTTATTCTTCCTTCTCCAGAGAAATACCCAATCAAAATTTAAGGAATTAAGCACAACAGATGGCTTCCATGACTAAGGCCAGCTCTCTAAGCAACATGGGTTATAAATACACTTATTAAACAGAATTACTTGAGTTTTGGAGCCAGCACCAGATACTTTGATATATTTCCCTCCCTATGTGAGTGTCTGAAAGATTTTATTTTTGTTCCAGAGCAGAACAAAAATACAATTCAAAAGTTCTTCTGATACAAAATTTTCATTCTTCACAGTCTAGTGCCAGATGCTCCCTTAGAATATGTGCTTTTAATCTTTCTATACCAGTCAAGTTAACTTTGACCCATAAAAATCTTTGGCTTTCAGAAATAACACCTAAAGAATAAGCCTTTTACACTGGTTCAAGTGTTTAGGAATTTAGAGTGGAGTAATTGCCTAGGTAATTTCACTAAGCAACTGAGCAGACTGAAGTGCAGAAACTTCCTCTGCAACTCAGAAAGCAGTCAAGGTACACAGAATGTGAAGAAATACCTCTCCTGCTTTCACTGCTGCATAAAATGAAGACGCAATTGAAAGGGGTAATTTTAGTAAATCCTGGAAGATTAAATGAAGGCAATCATAGAATGAGTAGTGCTCCTTTGTATATAAAACACTAACAACAATCTGCTGTCAAAGATGTAATGTTTTCTTATGAACACACTTCTTTGGCTCTAAGAGCTGAATAGTTTAATAGAAGACCATGGACCAGCATCTCTGTAGCCCACCAACAGCTGTAGCATTGAAATATGTCTATAAAAGGGATCAGAAGTAAATAATGAAACAGGACTTACCCATGACCTTCCGTAGATATTGAAAAGTGTAAGGAAATATTACTTTAAGCTATAAATGTACAGTAGAGATAATGCCAAGAGAATTAAACAACCATCTGGTGTAATTATTCATGTTCTCTAAAAATAGTTTGCATGTGAATGTGGCACCATATTTCCTATATAATTTAGAGGTTTGAATCTAAAGGAAAATTGCAGAAAATCACATGAAATAAAGGCTACTCTTTTTTTTTTTTTTTTTGCAGATTAACGCATTCTCTTCTAAACAAGAAGGCACAGGGGAAAATACAGGGAGTGGGGGTGAACAGAGAGAGAGGAGTGTAGCATTGGTACTTCTAAAGCAAACATACATATGACAACTAAAACACATCTGAATTCATAATAATCCTTCATGTGCTGATGTTTTCATTATACTTTGCAAGATATTTTCAGATTGTACAGTTATCAGGTGAGGAATTTCATGAAGATTTTGGGTGCTGTTATTCTAAATAAATGATGTAAAAAATGGGTTTGGAATAATGCAAGTATTGATAAAAGAGCTTTTGATCATAGAAATAAATGATTCATCTCTGAAGATTGGTAATTTGTGCATACAAGACAATTTCTTCTCCCTACTGCAAGAATCTACCAATGTGTCTAGGAGCATCATGCAGTTTTAGAGAGCAAAAACAGTGCATGGCTTCAGCAGCCACTAAACACTGTCCAAAATTCTTTAGCAAGACACAGACTTAGCTGCGTTCAAATACCGTGTTCCAACAACTGCAATAACAAATTAAATTAATAGAAAATTGTCCAAGAATAAGCTGCAGAAATTGTTCTCCCCACTCTTAATTATAAATTTGACTTCTGTTACATTAGGAAACAAAATATCCATTTATAACAAAGGCAGCTGTCTGAAAATACTACTGGGGATCTTGAGAAAAATACAGCAGAAGTATTTTTGAGTGATAATATGTGACTAACGGACATCAGTAATGAATTTATGAAGAATGTGAAATTATTCCTCTTCACTCACATACAATGACCAGAATTATCACAAACAAAAATACCAAAATGTGTGACGAAAACTAATGGATGCTGATTGCAAAATAAAGACGTGCAGTAGCTGTTTTTCGATGCATCATTTCCCAGCACAGCATATGTGGAGGAGACTGCACATACCATTGTATACTCTGAGAGCCAAGTTTCCTATACAGATATGAATAACAGTGATTTGAGCTTAGCTATAACTCCCTCATATCAGACAGAGGTACCAACTCTGTGTGTCAAAAAAACAGAAAAATATTATCTCAGTAAAGAATACTTTACCACAGGAGCCAAGAGTGGCTAGGAAAACAACCAGCAAACATTCTCTCACTGTATTTCAGTGTACGAAAGCATCATTTGGTTCAGTTAGGCGTCAGGAGATGCAAGGGCACTTGATGTTAATTCTCAATTCCATCTTCTGATTTTCAGTTATCATCTAAAGTTTATCCATTTTGTTCTAATACTCTCAGAATCCTAGTTAATAGAGAAACAGTGTATTCTTTCTTAAATCAATTAAGTAGAAATCAAGAGTAGTTAGGCAGCCAAATAGCAGAGTTAGGAGAAGGAAGACCTCAGCATGTCAAAACCATGCTCCTAGGAATTCTTTTGACTGTCAGTACCGACTTTACACAGCTCTAGAAAGAGAATGAAAGTCAAGATTGACACAAAAATGGATAATAACAGTATTTTAATGATTTATTCTCAGAAAGTCAGGTTGCTATAAATGCACCTCTCCACCTACTTATTTCAAAATAATATTTTTCTATCAAGATGTTCCAGGTTTTCTCTATTTTTTTTTTCCTTTTTTGCCTTTTTTTTTTTTAACTGAGGAATTAATTCAAACTAATTAAAGAAATTTCATCAGGCTTTTGTTTTCTGTCAAGTGCTTGGCTAAGAGCAGTGCCCAGGAGACAGCACTTCTCTGGGTTAATGCAAAGGCTATACACACATGTAAAACAACTAAGAGTAAGTAATTTCTCTTTTGTCTTCACTTTTTACAATGTTTTATATTATGTTCTCATAAATATATTTGTTAGCTGCTAAGAGTTGCCTTTTTAACATATGCAGTATATACCAGAAATCTCCAGATAAAAAGTGTAAGGCTTATATCCTTTTCACCAACATATAAAACAGCTTCTTTTGCCAAGAGCATTCCTTCTTCAAGTACCAACATTTGTTTTTAAGATATGATTGCTACTTCAGAAAAAAAAGAGGTTTGAAGGCAATGTTTGTTTTAGAATGATATGATGCTGTATCAAAAGTAATGTCAGGGCATTATGTCTGAAGAGAAAAGAGAAATGCAGGGGTGTATTATTAGAACAAGAAAATGAAGCAGTAAACAGCGTCCTTTCCATATCCTTCTTTTCAAGGTAAAAACTCCACACATTCTTAGATTAATACTATGAAGAGTTAATTACACATTAAACATCTATATATACTAATAATTCCCTAGAGATATGGAGGAAAACAGGAATGGTGGGAAAATATTTTATATACGTAACCTGAATGCTTGCTTTTAGCTAACTTCTCTTTCAATTCAGCACATTAATCATGTGTTTCTCTTGAAATGCTTAAGATGACACATCCCTTTTCAGAACCGTGCTTGCCAACACTCTTTATAGTATTAATCTGGAAATAACAACTTCCAGATAAACATTTTGGATAACTAGTAAAATGTTTCATGTTTCCAAGAAATCAAGCAACTTCCATGGTTTCCTTACTAGGAACAAAAGCCACTTGAGCATATGCTATTTATGTTAATTGGGGAAGTTGTTATCTGACAATACTTACACCATTTCTGTGCCAAATTCAGAAAGACAAAAGTTGTCTCTCCAAGAGTTATTAATACGAAGCCATGCCTTTTGGTTTAAATTTAAAGACACTTTTAAAAATAAGTTTTGTTTAGAAAGGCTATTTTGAAAATAGAGACTCTTCATAAGAAGTGAAATTTGAATTAGAACTGAAATTCTTATTACTTTCTGAAACCAAAGAAATATACCATAAGATACATAAAGCAGAGAGTAGTTTAAAACTCAGATGTTGAGAACTTTTTGCCACAAGGGCAGTATAACGACCAAGTTGACAAAAATTACAACCCTGCATGTGTGACACCAGACCCCTTCATGATGTGAAACTGCTAATGAGAGACAGATGAACTGCTGAAGGAATAACAGGGGCTAATTTTGAATCCAGCGAAGCCTGGAAGAGGCATATTTTCCTCTTTCCATGAAACTATTGAAATTGTGGGCTGCTGTAAAAGCTAGCTGCAGCAAACAGGCAATAACAGATGCCACTCCATTCCTGGGCTTTAGAGCTCATCAGAGCTTCCCACTGTAAAAACAGCCAGATACAAACACAGCATGCAGAAGTCTAAACTTCAACTTGGAAGCAACTGCCCATGTCACACAGTATCTGCAGTATGGTGTCTTTATGGGGATTATTTTAATTATCACACAAAGATGAATTTTTACTTTCTCCTGAAGTAATTAAAATAAATATTAAAATAACACCAAAATTCAACATGATGAATTTCTCATTCTACTTGAACAGACACCTTCTTCTATGGTAGCATAAACCATTTTGAAGGCTGCTTTCTTAAAAAAAAGAAGGACGTACCATAACAGGAGAACCCCCAAGATACCTGCATCATGGATAACATAGTGTTAGCCCAGAAGGTACCTGCAGAGCATTTCACTGAGTCCTAGTTCTGAGGCTCTGATGAGCTGCATTCTCGCTGACAGCAATCCAGTTGCGTGCTTCATTATACATCAGACAACAAACTAAATGACAATCATTGAAAAATAGCACATCAGGCATGCCTTAACTATAGTTTTGTATGGAAAGGTCATGTTGTTCTTTAGTTTGCCATGGGCATGTCTCCTCAAATACACAAAATACAAGAGGTACAGTACTATTGTTTCTTCCATGATATCATATTAAACCAGAATTTTGATGTATTCAAAGAAAGTTATGTTAAATTATACCTCACCCTTTAATTTCAAAAGCTCATTAAGTGTTCACTTACATAATACTGTTTGTGCTAGATTACAGATGCAGTCTTTCATACCAACAATACTGCCAATTATATTACCTAAACAGCTGAAAATGTATTATGGAGAAAATCCACAGATGTCCACAAGATCCTGAAGAACTGTCATCATGTTTTAAATACTGTAATCTTTTTGTGTAGATAGAATTAGACAACTCAACTATGTGTCACCAGGCTAGTAATGGGCACGTTGTTAGCAACTAGTTGGTAGATAGTAGTTAGTAGTGATTAATTGCTAATCTGGTTAATCAAAAATTCATTTAGGCCCAGATTCATCCTTCCTAACTTTAGTACTTAAATGAGATATTCAAGTTAGAAAATTAGATGTAAGAAGTAATCTCTAAAGTTAGAGGAAAGACCTCATCAATTCAGAGTTTTAGGTCATTATTTCACCATTAACAGTTGTCAGTCTTCTTCCATCACCACCTGAGGAAAAGAAACTCATTCAGATGACTAAGCTGCAGGTGTGGAGACTATGGAATGAAAACACTTCTGCCACAGTGAGTGACAGCTAAAAAACTGTACTAAATTCACTGGACACCTAACTAAACTTAAAGTTCAGAAGCTGATCACATAGAGAGACATCACTGTGTCAACTAGAATCATCATACACTTAAACAGTTTGGGTAGAAAAATGTGAGAGTTCAAACACTTAAGAGCTTTGAAGAGCCCATGCTGCAATCATGCTCTGGCCACATCAAACATTTGCTCCAGCTACAGTAAGCTCAGCAATGACATAGTTGAAGAAAATGCATTTGAGGTGGTTTGTACCTTGAGTGTAGTGCCCTTGTTATTAGCTGCAATGATTGTTCTAGTATCACTTTGCAGAGCGAGCAATGGTGTGGTAATCAATACTGCAATTTGTAAACAGATTTTAGGACTAGTTAGCAAGATAAGATTATTGTTCCTGGGCTGTCCTTGTTACTCCTTTCTGAGTGTGAGGTATGGACAACCTAATTCTGGTTTATCAGATACTTCTGTCACTGCCTCAGTGGTCTCTAGGGTGAATGTCTAACACTGGAAAGCAGGATATTATTGTCCTCTGGTGCTGCAAATTGCTGGCCTGGAAGTCACAGTGATCACACAGTTCATAGACACAACAAGGTACTTCTCAAGGATTACACAGATCTCTGAATAGAAACTTATCCAAGAAGAGGTGAGGTAAAACATTATTAAGACAAATTTATGCTAGTTTTAACTCTTTGCAGCTTTGACTTAACACTAGGAGCACATGGCCCAATATGGTTTTGATATAACAGCCAGTCCTTGGGTTCTGGAAACTTTGGACATGTAAATTAAGGCTTAAATCATATAGAAGCCAGTGTATAGCTTATGTACTAGAGTATAGCACATAACAGAGTATATACTGATGAGAAGAAGTAAATTAGCTCATGAACATACTGTCTTGATCTCATATCTTCTGGCTGGCTCATGCAGTAGACAGGCCCTTACTGATTTCAGCACACAGAGTACCATGTAGACGTAACAGCTGTAGAATGATCAGAAGATTCAGAATCCACAGAAACAGTAAGCAAAGGGAACACAAAGAGATTCTTCAGTGATCTGATGTGGTCCCTCCCCTAGGCTCTGCTCCCTCCCCAAGGATTGTTTATAAATTTTGGTATTGAAAAATCCACAAATAAAATACAGAAGCAGTATCTGAGCTGACCTCTTCCTGGGCCAGGCTGCGTGTTATGGGGCTGTGAGCTGCATTCCTAGTTGTTTACTCTCTTCTCCCTCTCTGGCCATTTCAGTCTTGTTTTTCTCTCTGCACGGTGGCCCAGCTTCAGCAGAAAAGCAGTTCTATAATTCTTGCCGTAAACCAGGATATGAAGGCACAATTTCTGGGATATTCAAGACGTTTTGAGCTTCCTCTGAAAGTCCTCTATTAAAGAAGAGGTAGACAGCAATACTAACACCTTCCCGTTCAGCTGAATTTTAAAAGACAACTAGAAAACAGCATCCAAACTCAAAGCGGCAGCTAAGGCACTGAAGCCTTTCAGGTTGTAAATGCTGGTCTTTCACAAACACCAACTTTACAAGTTTTCTGGACCGCTGAAAGCTGGAAGAGAAGTACAACTTTATCTCTGCCTTCAGCCTTTCCTCCTAGCTGGCTGGCTGGCTAAGCCATCCTCAGTTACACAGTTTGGATGATTCGGATGAAATTTCACAAGGCCAGCTCATAGTTGTAAATCCCAGCCAGCAGTCTAACTCTTTCCATTCGTGATGCCCAGAACAAGCAGTTTCTGGAATATGTCAAACCTAGTTGTAGCTAAGACATTAGTGCTGAGTTGTCTGCTCTCCCTTTTCTATACAATTCTGTTATCCTTGTGTTAGCATGACATAATCATAGCTCTAGTCCACTGTGTTAGTGTGGTTTTAAAGGGGTTCTATAGATTCTCATCAGTGGCTTAAGCTAACACACTGAGTTAATAACTGCAGAAAATCTAAGCTCTGTCCTACTGCTTCTAGCCTTGGGGGCAGTAATCATAGAAGAGAGGGAGGACAACCCGTTGCAGAGAGAAGGGTTTTAATTTACTACAGCTATACTTACCTTTATCCTTGATGTCTACAAGCCCTGGCTTGTGCACAGCTTCTGCTGCCATCACACTCAAAAATTCAGCTTGCTATAGTGAATCTATAGCTCAGAGGATTTTCCTAGCTCTTCCACCACCAGAATGTTCAGGAGATTGCCCAATGTCAGAGCTAGATGGCCAAATCTGTTATCCTGGAGAAGTATTATGTTTCTCCAATGGTACTGTCAGAGAGTGTCATCAGAAGTTACCATTCTCTGCATTATTGCCATTTGCACAGCTTTTGGCCTGAGCTGCCGTTGTCAGTCAGGGAAGAATCAGATTAAAAGAGAGATTATCTGGCAAAAAGTACTAGGCTGGCAAGTCTTGAGTAGATGGTGTTGATTTAATGCTGTTAAAGTCATTCAAGAGAAGAGAATCTTCAGATAAGACAGAAGAGCAACAAGTGCTTGTAATGAGTTGCTGCTTTGTTTCTGAGTTGTTCGGAGCTCAGAAGTCACAAACTACTAAACTTCCAGGTGCTTCAAAGACAAGTTCTTTCTCTAGAATTTAACACAAATTGTAGAAGAAAAGGAGTTTTCAGTAATAAGTATGTGAAGAAAATAAATGGATTGTGCTGAACTTGTATACATAAGGATTATTAAAAACAGACAGCTCTTAAAAGAAAAAGAATATATTTCTTATTTGCAATATATAACCTCTCCACTGGGCTTGTATTTCATTCTTCACAATGCAATTCTGCTTTAGCAGGTTAGGTCAGGAAATAGCACCACTGAAGAAAAAAAATGATGTATTGGTCTTTGAGTCACATAAAATGTAATTTTGGCTTCAACATCTGAAGCTTTCAGATACTTAAAAAACCTCTGGAGCTTTATGGTGGCATTGGGCCTGGAACGGGAACCTGAATGGGACTTTCTGAGACACTGTTTCTCTAAACAGGTAAAAAATCTTCTGAGTGATTTAGGAAATATTGACCATGGCTCAAATTTTTAGTGGTATTTAGGTACCAAATCCCCATTAAGGAAGGTTTAAATAAAAGGCCTAAGTACCTTTAAAGATATGAGATCATACTTTTAAACAGTGAACCCCAACTTACACTACCTGTGTCTACTCAAATTTTTGACCACAGTTCTATGTTTTTCTCTCCATGAGAATGTATTTCATAATAAATTTGGTCTGCTTAGCATACATCACCTTTGCCATTTTATTAATTTACATGTGCTTGCAGGGTTTCTTTAAGCCATGCCAAATACCGGAGTTGTTACAGATGTCTTGGTCAGAAAGAGAAAACCATAAAAGCCTTGGTCCCCCTTTCCCAGTTCAGTAGTTTGGCATGTCCCATAGCCAGGGATTGGAGCTCCCTTTGCATTTTGTCAGTCCTGGGCTGGGCTGGTCTCTGTGTGTCTGCAGGACAGGACCCAAGGCAGTGCAGGATAAGTGCCCCCTCAGCTCTACTGTCTTGTCCCCAGGGAAAGCTGCTAGTGGGCAAATTTTGGAATGCATTGTATTTGTGAGTGTATTGAACCACTGAACCAAGGATTAAACTACTGTTTTTAATTCAGTAATGTACTGCTTTTGTCACTAATAGGGATCATTTTAATTAATTGTAATATTTTAATCCTCTGATATTAGCTCAGATTTAAGAAACCCTGTAGGATCAATGCAGACAGAATACAGAAAAAGGAAGAAAGGAAAACCACAGTGTTGCATATAACTGAGAGGAGAAGCAGAATAATGCTTTGAAGCCGATTCAGCAGGTTTTTTGACTGCAGAACAAGTTTTGGCAGGCAGCTCGTTCACCTAATAATCTTAAAACAATGTGTCCTGTTCTATTAAGGGGTGCTTCATGCCATCAGAGGCCGGGAACTTGCAATACTGAATGCTTGAGAAACTGAACTTTCACTGGGGAAACTGAACATGGCCTGAAAAATAGAAGTTTCAGTTCTCAGCTACACAAAGCCACAGAGCCAGTTCCTTCACGTCTGGGCTACAAATCCTTACGTACTCAGGAAACAACTCATCCTGCTCAGTATATTCATCCAGAAACTCCTGAAATATTATTTCCTTTTCTAAGCCTTCAGAACGGCCAAAAAACCTTATTACCAGCTCTTTTTAGCCTTAGCACATTAACAATAGCTTTTCAACATCAAAATGTTGGTGGAAGCAGCAATTGAAAATAACGTACTAAAAACCATGTTCAATTATCTCTATAATAAAAACAAATAGAAAACTTTAAACTACATGGCATTTTTCTTTCTCATTTAGTTACAGATGTGATTTCACCTCTAGTAAAAGAAAAAAATTATCTCGTGATGTAATACAGACTTTTTTTTTCAGTTGTACAATATTTTTAGTTGTCATTTTTGGCAATATTACAGCTACTACCTTCGCCATTTTCGTTTGAATTCTCATGTACTTAATTATATTTTTTTTACAAAAAGCACTAGGAAAACATGCACTCTTGTCAATAAGAACTGTTTGAAAAAAGGTCAGTAAAAATGATGAGAAAGTAGAAAATATCAGGACAAAAATTTCCACTATAAATTTATGAAATTGAAAATGATGACAATTGTAAATTGTTTTGGAGTTCTGTAAAGGCTTGTTTTTTAATGAGCAACTGTGTGTACAGTGTCTGGCTATCCTCAATAGTGTGTTTCTAATAATTAGTGTTTCTAATAATTCATCTATATCTTGATCTGAGATTCTCAAAGTATTTTGTATGCCACAAAGCATTTGTGGGCAATTTATCTTCAAATGAAAAAAACCACCTGTTGGCAAAAGTAACAATGAAACGGGATGAGTCCAGTAAGTCTGTAAGTTTCTATATGCACACAGAAATAGCATTATGTCTGTATAAAACATCCTTAAAGTAAAGGTTTGTAGGGAGGTACAATACCATTTATTCAACAAAATGAGAAAAAAAATGGCAAAGGCTCATGAGTTCTTCTTCGGGTCTGTATAAGAAATAGCAAATTCCTTAGCTAAGTATAATCCTGAAGAATGCTTATGTGTCTTTTTTCTCCCCAGATTTGTCAAACCTCAGTCAAAGCTTCTTAAACTCTCTCATGCACTGTCACATTTGTGAAAAAGAGAAAAGCATTGCTCGTGAAAATCCTGTACTGTAATAACACAGAAAAACAAGAGAGGACGTACTATTTTGACATAAATGAGAATAGAGTAGTGATAGTTCTAAGCAAAAAAAACCATAGGAGTAGTATTGTAAGGGAATTGTAAAGGATTAAGTTTACAAACTTAAAAAAACAAACAAGAACACCAAAAACCCAAACAAACAAACAAAAACACAGCAACAACAACAACAACAAAACAACACCCCAAAACAAACCTGTCGAAGACAAGACAGAACTTTTCTAGATATCAGAGGCAGCAGCAGCAAAAGCACAAAGCTAAGAAAGGGGAAACCTGGTAGATCTCAATGTGCTTGCAAAACTGGTATAGATGGAGAAGAGCCTGAAGTCAAAAGGTAGAGCAGAAAACGTCACTGAATCCACAGGAGCAAATAGGAAGCTGAGTCTGCAGAAAGTCAGGTGAGAATCCAACTTAGGAAAGCACTTTATTCAGGGAAGCAGGTGAGCATGAACATAAATTTCAGCACTAAGTGTAATAAATGGAAGATATTTGCCTTAAATTGAATGACATATACTCCTATGCTACATAGCATCCTAAATAGAGCTCTACTTAAATCAAATGTTAAGGATCAGATAAGGCTTTTCTTGTCACTTTGCACTATGCACTTCTGTCCTGAGCAGTAACTATGCCAGATGACCAAGAGTCTCTGTTCCCAGCTCAAGAAATGCAAAAATCAGATAAGTGTACTTTGCTGCAGTAACTATGCAACAACCAGACTAGCTACTAAAAAGATTGTGGTTTTATAGGCATGGGGGCAGTGAGGGGGGGAAACAAAGGGAAGATCTAGGAGAAATTGGGCAGCAGCAGATGCTGGTTAGGCTGTAAGATTCTGTGTACTTACTTATGTAACTGTTTTACCCAGGTGGTGTTTCAACACCTCTGAGTTAGCCATAGCCCTCCATTGCCTCTGCAATGCACTGCCCAAACACCATGCTGCTCTCTGGACATGCACTGTAGCCGTTGGCTTCTGGTATTCTGCTGATGTACTGTTTGATTTAATTTTTCTTTTCTTCTCTTGGCTTTGTGTTTGAGAAAAAAGAAATCCTTTTCACAACTTATCTACCTGTTTATGGAATGGAAATTCTGGAGTCTCAAGTCATAGTATTTATACCATCAAAAGCAGATCCACAGGACATAATGCAAAATTACAGAACAGGTTTTTAATGAAAAGGTAGCTAAACAAACTAACTGTGGGAGAAGTCATGCCTAGACTAAACCCTCCAAAACACAAAAACTGGCCTCACAGTACCAAAATCAGATCCACTGATCTAATTAACAGTATGAATTCTACTCTCGTACTGGTCTTTGACTACAATTCCCAGAGAAAGGAGAGGGTATAGACAGGCCCTTTTGTACCTGTTTCCTCTCTACCTCGTATGAAAGATGTATGTAGATTACAAACAGTAAGCTCACATATAGTCATACTGTAATAAAGATGCTTCTGCCATGGTTTCTGTATTACATTTTAGATTCTGTGCCAAGGAAGCAGGACCTATATGCTTCTTTGAATACATATTAGCTATTAAAACAATAAGAAACAAAGTGAACACCACAAGATTTTTAGAAATATCAGACTTCAGTGGGCCTAAAGATTTCAGAGCTTGTTCCAGTTCCAGCTGCCTGCTGTTTGTAACAAAGGTAATTGCCATGAAGACATTTGCACATATTCCTACTGAAATGAAAAGTTAATAATAAGATATATTAACTTTTAAAAATTATTATGACACTCTTACTACCAGTTACCTTTTATTCCCACTAGTGGCTCGTGCTGATAAAGGAGTTCTGCCCCTACTGTCTACTGCCCTGGATGCTGTATTGGCCAGTTGGAAAAAGGTACACAACGAGGTTTTCAGCAGGAGGCTTCAGGAGGGCAGGACATGCAAAAGTGCCAATGTGTCTTTGTCCAGCCCTTTCCTTGGGCAAAACCAAAACCAGCATTCAGATAAAAAGTAGGTCATAGAAACGATTTACCTTTGTATTCAGTATCTTCTGCTCTCCTATTTTTTCTTCTTTCATTATGTCTCATCCTGTGAGCAGACCATGAATCTCCTGGAGCAGGAACTATCTTTCTATCTTCTACCTGAGCAACAGAATGATCTACTGTCCCTTTGCAATCTTGATATTTTTACTGTCAATAAATTTCCCTAATTGCAAAAAGTTTTGAACACACCAGTACATTTTTTCCAATGTTACATGAAGAAGAAATAACATGAAAAGATCAACATATACTCTCTGTTCTTAGAGGTATACAAAAAGCAATGAGAACAAGACCTGAAGCAAACTATCATGTGGAGGAGAATAATAAATATATTCATAAAGTCTCTGCACTAAGTGATTGAACACATAGCTCAATCTTAACAACAGAATTACAAAACACAATAAAAAATGCTACAGTAAAACCCATTCTCATAACACATCAAAGGAGAAGAGCAAAGAGAGAGAAAAAGCATACAGGTCTTCATTATAACATGTTGAGTGATTTGAGTATAATGTTTAAAGAAACATATTTAGAGAGAGAGATTTGAGTAGGGAAACATTTCTCACAGCAATAAAAACATTACAATTTTAATTCAGTTACAGCAAACAAAACAATCAGACAGTCTGGGCAGAATTTGAAATGGGAACTCACTATGTTAATGTAAGAAGTGTACAATTTCTTTGATGTTTCAGTCCTGAATGTTTGAGAAGCCAAAAAACTCATCATTACTATTTTTCAGGTTAAAGTGCATACATAGTATTGCATACATAGTATGCAATACTATTACCTGAACAAATAGAAGTATTTTCATTTGTCTGTCTATCTTTTCAATAGTGTTTATGATATATAAAGAAACAAAGGTGTGAAGTCCTTAAAGTGTTAAGTAACAATTTTCTAGGCTACCTTTAACCTGCTGCATACAGGTACTGCCTCAGTTGTTCAGAATAGAATTTTGCAAATAATACTAACATATGAAAGCAGATACATTATATCCAGGATAATCAAAACTGGATTATACCATCAGAAGCATTAAACCATACTCCTGAATAATGAAAGTTAAAAATGAGAACAAAACAGCACATTTTATTAATTTCATATTTATTAATGTATTAATTGGAGCTATCACTTCTGGGTAGATGAAAAAAAGGAGTTGCTGCCCATTTTTTGCTTGGGGTATTCAGTTAGCTATTCAAGTAAACTAGCATCACTTTTCATGGCCCTATATTCTCTCTTCCCCTTCAGTATACTATTTAGTTTTTCTTATAATTCTCTGTCTTCGGTACATGTACTTTTCTTTGTAATTCCCGTGATGGAAATTCTTACTGATTCTTCAAATGTTCAAATAAAGCCAAAACTGTTCACTAGACAAGCAAATAAAACAATATTTTCATTCTGTAGAAACACCCTCTATGACCACAAGCAAATATATGATATGGCTATGATAAATGAGGTCTGGTTAAAGTATTATGAATTTTCTTGCATCAGTTCTGCACAGAGGTCATTGGCACAAATTGTTGTCATTCTGTCATATAACACTGCCCAGTATTATTTGACTCATCTAATAGATACTGTTACATTCTGTTTTCTCTAAATGCTTGCATTATAAATTATGTGAATGACATAGAAGCAGATTCAGCTATTAATTTCCTGAAAAAATCTGCCTTCATTTCTTTCCATCAAGTCTTTGTAGCATTCTGCAGAGGCATCTCTAATTTTTTTATGCCGTTAACTTCTTAATAATGGAGCCAAATAATTTTAAAGCATTTATTGATCTTTAGAGAGGTTTACTGACCCTTGAGAGGGTCTTGGTGACTTTGCAGGGAAAATGGTATTGAAAGAAAATAAAGCTAAAACAAAATGCCCCCAAATACAGCGAAGTAGAGAAAGAGAAATGGACAACCTCAGTGATTACATCAATAAAATCTCTACTCTTTTACACTAGGGATTGGTTCCTACTTTTCACTGAGAAAAGAGGTGGAAGAGCCTTGATTTAGGATAAATCAATTTTATTGTCCATCTAAAAAGAAGAAATAAAAATAATAACTGAAAAACAAGCAAACAAAAATAAAAGAGTGGCTCTAGTGCTACAGCATGACTTTTGTTTCCAGAAGAGATAGGAAAGTGTTCATGTAAATCTTTTTCTTTTCTTTGCCTTTGCACATTGAGATCCTCTGGGGCAAGTGGGATCAGAAAGCCAGGGAAAGCAAAAGGGAGTCATATACAGGAGCCTGCTAAATTCTGCACAGATCACCCCATCATCAGTACATCCACCCCATCATGAGACATGAGAAAAGGTGCTGCATTTGCCTTCTACCAGCTCTTTGGAGAGATGGTCAAAACAGACACAGACACAGATATATCTGAAAGAGGAAAATAAATACAATTTTTCCACTTGTAAGGCCTGTTTCCAGAAAAAAGAAAGAGAAAGAAAAAAAATCGAAACAACAAGACAGATAACTTCAGCTATTAAAACAGAAAGTCAAATTTACTTAACCATATAAATAAGAAATCCAAAGTCTGAAAATTAAAACCAATAGTAGTAATGCACTGAGTGCTGGATTTGTTTTTTTGGTCAATATCTTACATATTTTGGTTTTCTATGTCATTATAGAACACTAAATGAAACCACTAGAGAACAGTTTCAGTACTATGGAAAATGGCATGGAAAACAAGGGATAAAAGAAAACTGCAGGTTATGGAAGTAGTACTCTACTGATGATCTATGAAAGCTGTGTTCTTCACAGTTTCTCAGCCCAGTTCTCTTCAATACCTTCAATAATGACCTGACTTTGGACTCAGTGGACTACTAAGTAAGTTTGTTGATGACACTAAATTAGGAGGAGCACTCAGCTTCCCTGAGGGCAGAGAGGTTCTGCAGAGAGATCTCAACAAATTGGAGACAGCCAAACACCAACTGTATGAAATTTGACAAGAGCAAGTGCTGGGTTCTGGACCTGGGATAGGGCAACCCTGGATGTTTGTACAGATGGGGGAATGAGAGGCTGGAGAGCAGTGCTGTGGAAAGAGACCTGGGGGTCCTGGTCGATGGCAAGTTGAATATGGAGAAGCCTGGAGAAGAGGAGGCTCAGGGGAGACCTCATCACTCTCTACAACTGCCTGAAAGGAGGTTGTAGCCGGGTGGGCATCGGTCTCTTCTCCCAGGCAACCAAGAGTAGGACATGAGGGCACAATCTTAAGCTCTGCCAGGGGAAGTTTAGGTTGGATATTAGGAAGAAATTTTTTACAGAGAGAATGATCAGACATTGGAATAGGCTGCCAAGGGACGTGGTGGATTCACCTTCCCTGGAGGTTTCTAAGATGAGACTGAATATGGCTCTTAGTACCATGGTCTAGTAACCACGGTAGTGTTGGATCAAGGGTTGGACTTGATGATCTCGGAGGTCTTTTCCAACCCAGTTGATTCTATGATTTTATGATTCTATGAGTCAGCAGTGCCCTGGAAGCCAGGAGGGCCAACTGTGTCCAGGGAGGCATCAGGGAAAGCATCACCAGCCAGGCAAAGGAGATGATTTTCCCAATCTACTCCACATTGGTGTGGCCTCACCTCTAGTACTGTTTGTGTTTTTGGACACCACAATCTAAGAAGGATATAAAGCTATTAGAGAGTGTCCAAAGGAGGGCAATGGAGATTGTAAAGGGCCTTGAGGGGAAGCTGCATGAGGAGTGGCTGAGGTCAGTTGGCTTGTTCAGCCTGGAGAAGAGGAGATTGAGGGGAGATCTCATAGCTGCTTAAAATCTTCTCATGAGCGGATGGGGAGGGGTAGATGCTCATCTCTTCACTCTGGGGACTCAGGACCCAAGGGAATGGTATAGAACTGTTTCAAGGGAGGTTAGATATTAGGAAAAGGTTTTTCACCTCAAGGGTGGTTG
This sequence comes from Pipra filicauda, assembly GCF_003945595.2. Taxonomy (NCBI): domain Eukaryota; kingdom Metazoa; phylum Chordata; class Aves; order Passeriformes; family Pipridae; genus Pipra; species Pipra filicauda. The sequence continues at coordinate 942,915 of NW_024104576.1, forward strand.
GGCACTTGGAACAGGTTCCCCAGGGAAATGATCACAACACCAAGACTGCCAGAGTTCAGGAAGCTTCTGGACAATACTCTTGATCACATGTTGTTATTCTTGGGACTGTCCTGCGCAGGGCCAGGATCTGGACTTGATGATCCTTGTGGGTCCCTTCCAACTCAGAATATTCTATGATTCTATGCTTCTATGATCACAATTCCTATTAATCGTTCTCAGTCTGTTACTCTGAATAATTGCTTCTATGCAAGAGTATTTATTTCCATAACATTACATCATGTTGCAAACACCATTCTTCCCATACAATAAACTGCAAAAGATGAGAACTATGTTACAAGCCTTTTCCCCAGCAGGTGAAACTAGCATCATCAGTGCGAAGATCAGGTTTTTACGCTACTGGCCTATCAGCAAATTAAATTTTAAAAGCCTCAACACTCAGATTTTGTGGGATCACTAGGGCTGAGTCAGTCTTACTTAGAAAAACTGTTCCTCCTGAATCTGGTCTCTACTTCACACACTCCTCGGTTGCTCTCTTGTGTTATCCTGTAGAAGAAATATTTCTAATCCTGTGGAACTGAGGAAAATTGATCTATAATTATCAAATAATCATGAAAACCAAAGGCAAATGAAAGATTACCCTCTTCAATAAGATTTATTCAAATATGACTTGTACATCACCTCAAGACATTGCTCACTGCCAGGGGAAAGAATCAGATTCTTTAATCTTTCAGGCTCATATATATATATATACCTTCTTTTGATTTAGAGTCAAATAAAGACATGGGAATATAAAACAGGATTTTGGAGGACACTAGGAGTTCTAAATCCAAAAAGAGGACCAAAAAGGTTTGCTCCCATTCCCCTAGACAGGCATGGTGATGGGCTGTCCTTGGAAGGACAGGGACAGGAGGCTGAGGGACTGCAGTGCAGTGCAAACTGAAAGCAGAGAGACATGAGAAATCAGCTTTGTGGGTGTCCAAAGTCTTACAGAAAACCAGAAAGGGAAAATTAAGATCACCAGCTACAGAACTCCTGGTCTAAGCTCACTCTGTCTCTGGTCTGGATGAAAATTTACTACACACCCAGAACATAGCATTGCAGCCAAGACAATTCCTTGCCTAAAGAGCTACATAGCCTGATCCTGCCCTGTCCCTGGAGGGAGCATCTGAGAAGCCTGTAAAGCTGTCAGTGCTGTGGTCATGCTGTATGGATTCCTCCTGAGGAATCATCTCCAGGCTCAGGGTCCTCAGAAACACTTATTTTTTGAAACACAGCCTATAAAATGGGTGGTGTTGCTGAATATATCTCTGACTGAATGCCAAGTTAGAAAAGAGTAAACAAGAAATCAGGGCTGCCTGCCTTTGTCTGGAGCCCAAAGGAGCTGTTCAAACCCACTGTTCTCATCTCTGAATAGCAGCAAAACACTTCTCTTCAAAAACATTCTTTCATAGTATGTAAAGTAAGATCCAGGAGGCGAAGAAGCAGGAGCACAGTGGTTAAAGTATCCTTGTCAATGGGGAATCCTGAGATTCCTGCCTTCAGCACTGAAGCAACTCTGTCACAGAAATATATCTTCCAACATTATGGGAAAGGTTCTTTGGAGATCATGTAACATCAACCAGTGCCACCTCTGTTTTCACTTCCTTTTTGAAACACCACGAGATCACGCTGAAAGAGGTTACAAATGTGGAACTGTGTCACTGCATCAGAATCTTACTTAAAGTACCTACAGGTATGACTAAACCCAGGAAAATGCACAATTCTAATGAGTTCAAGGTCACCCTGTTGTTCTTTTCATTTAGAGACTTCATTTCTGATACATTTACCAGGTACAGTTAGATCATCTAAAAGCATGTATTAAACATAATGCCACAGTAATTACTAGGACTATCTATAGTCATGTTTCTTTTGTTTCACTTGTTTCTCATCAAATGTATTGTTCATAGCAGTTACTGACATTTTCTGACACTTTTCATATGTTGTGTACTGACACAGATTAGCAGATTCTTTTTGTAATCCAGATGAAACTTCAGCCAAAGCACAAGGTTTCTGCCCTCTGAGCACACCAGCAGCTTCAGAACTGGATGACTTCAGAAACTACATAGCTCAAAGTTCAATTTCTGTCAGCAGCAATAGTAGTATATTTTCACTTATTTCATCCTTGGATATACAAAATCAGGTCCTCCAGCTCAGCAAATGCTGGCAGAGGTAGTCACTAACACACACTGCAAAACTGTCATAACTTAGTGGTGAAATGAGACCAGTTCCACAAATTCCAATTTGTGAAGATGTAACAGTGAAATTTAAGCAGCAAAAACGATATACCACGAGACAGTATAGTGATAAGAAAGCAATATCCTGGGATCTTCAGAGCTGGCTAAACATATTAAAAAAAAACAAAAAAACCCCAAAAAACAAACAAAGAAACAAAAACCAAACCCAAAAACAAAACAAACAAACAAAAACAAAAACAAAACAAACAAAAAAAACCCCACAACAATTCTTAGTCTGCATCATTGTCATCAGATTAATTTCTAATTTGGCTTTTTGGGCATCAGTTTGAACTATGTTTTTTGATGAGTCTACATCTATTCTAATACAGAGAAAGGACTGATTTCTCTTGATGATTAAAGACTTTATTTCTTTACTGAAATACAGCTTTTCTTAGCCATCCTATTGGAACAAGAGCTAAAACTAATCACATCGGACCAGCAGAAATGAGTCTTCTGCTCTAGAAGAGCTGTTGGTCCAGGCTTGGAGCCTACCCCTTGAATCTCACTCTTTTAAGTTCCTTTAGAGAAGAAGCTGGAAATTTATAAGAGCTAACAATATTAAGGACATCACGTAAAGACAAAATTTGGGCTAACTGAAGCACAGAATGCCTTCCCTCTCCTTGCTTAGGATCAGAGCTAGCAAGCAAAGAGGTTGGTACCCAGAGTCTGCCTGAATCAATAAACAATGATAAACTCAGTGTCACCATGTTTTCCCAGTAGCAGGCAAGCTTGCTAAGAACACTGCAAAGGACAGGAAAGCCTTGTGGCCTTTTATAAATTTATAAATTTATCTGGATTATAAACTGTAGCATCCCAAGTTTTTCTGTATCTAGGATGAAGTGAAGACTTTTGGTGGTCCATCAGAGTGTTTTGCCATCCCGTGCTTGCTATATGAATGCCTGAATTTTCAGGTTGTTAGAAGAAATTACAACTAAAGCTCCATAAGTTGTCTTAAAAAAATAAAATTGCTAGTTGATTCCACCATAAGTGGATTCTAAAGGAAATTCTATAAACATTTGATATATATATATTGTTTGCTAAATATATATATATATATATATAGTTTCAGAATGTTGATTTAAAACAAAAAATAAAAATACCTGGTTTATTAACTGTCAAAATGAAATACTTCCTTTTAGAAAATAATATTTATGGTGGGGTGGAGCTATTTGCCAAACTTGGCATAACATCACAAGCAGCTGCAGTCAATCAAAAAATACGGTTCTGCATAAATGAGCTATTTGTCTTTTCATAAAAAATTACCCATTGGTGTTCTCTACTGATTGCTTAAGCCTAAGGTTGAGGGGGATTTTATTTATTTATTTATTTGGGTCTTTTTTTAGTGATACTGTTCCAGTACTCTTGGAATTGCTTTGGAGTCTGATGATCTATATTGTGGGCAGGTTTTGCCTTAGATTTGTACCCTATTTGTACTTCAGAAGGCAGCAATGAAGGCATCTCTAAATAAAGGATTTCTGTTGAAAATAAATTCTATTTTAAGAAGTTTAAACACCAAGATTAATAGCTTTAGGTATGATTTTATACACTATATTTATTCTCAGAGAGTACTTTTCCCATCTTATATGAATCAGAGATACCTGTTCCTCATTCAGACAGGCTTTTGCTCCCCTCAGGGTTCAAAACGCAGTATCCTGTGTGGTTGCTGCCCACAACCTTATGGGTATTATAATTACTGTAGATGGGATGAACCCAAATAACCCTCCTTTAAGTAGATCAAGTATTAATGACTTCCTGGAGATTCCAAGCTCTCTCCCATTAAATATTAATTGTAAAACAACCTAATACCTTACTGAGAGGAAGGATACCTCCTCAGTGACCTCATGGATTCTGACAATAGCTAATTCAAGACTGATGGGAAGTAAAGGAGCTCAATGGAGAACAAAGAAGCACAGTGAAGCACAGGGAAGTCTGATGCCAGTGGCACTGCACAGAAACCTGCACAGCTGCAGTTTACTTTGTTGTTATCAGCTGATATCACTCTTCCCCGCTATATGTAAAATTACTTGTATGAAAAGTCATCTCTATATTTAAAGTTAAGGACCCAAATATCTTCAAAGGACTGAACACTGGAATTCTGGGTACTCAGTTAGTTATTCAGTATTAAATTTCCCCTCCTTTATCTGTTCCCCAACTTTTACTAAGACCCAGTCCTTTATTTTTGTATAAAGGAGAAAAATGCAGCCTTGGGCAGCTCATGGAGTACAGTTGGATAGAGTTCAGATTTTGCTGTGAAGTTTACTTCTTTATGGCGAAGTAAAAAAGGAAACAAATGCCCACAAAATGGCAGTCTAAAAGCTTGGTCTGCTCCCTGTCCTGGAGGCAAAGGCTGTGTGGTGTCATCCCCAGGTGGGGACGTAGCCCTGAGTCATGCGCAGGACCAGTCAGCCCTTCATCCTGTCACATCTGCTGCACTTCTTCCTGGGTCTCCAGTCAAATCTGCCACAGCATCAGTGAGTTTGACATCACAAGACTCTCAGACTGTGATTGACATCTAAGTGCCCCACTGTTTTGGTTTGGTGCAATATCGACACCTCTGGTGTGTGTGTCCCAGAGACAGCAGAGGGGTCTGTAATGTCGCATTTGGCATGCTGGGGCAAAGTGCTTCCATCACAGGGGGAGACCAGGGTGCTGTTATCTCTGCTTGGCAAAAAAAAGGGCAAAGTGGAAACAAAAAAATAGAGGAGGGGTGATAAGGCAAAAGTCTGCCAGTAACAAAAAAGTGATCTGCTATGACAAAAAACTCTTATCTAAACTAGCAGAATTAGCCTCATGACAAATTCACTGTGATGAGCTTAGGGGCTGAAGCATTACAGCTGAGAAACAGTGCACTTGGGCATTTTAAATTAAAAAGCTTGCGTGGCACCTGGATGTTGACTCCTCAGCAGTGATGCCAAATGCAGCAGCACTTAACAGTGGGTGCTTCTGACCCACTGGCACCAAGAGTTTACGGTTAAAATTTTTATTGTGTGTTTTCTAAGCCTGCTATTTGATTAATGCACTGGCCTTGTGGTATTGAATGAAGCTTTAAGTGAATTTAAGTTCCACTATCTCAAAGGACAATAGAGTCAAGCTATTCCAAAGCTATTTCATATAAATAAATAAATAAATAAATCGAAAGAACTAAATACATTTCCTCATCTTTGAAAGAGTCAAGATCAAATTTTCCTTTTAGATTCTAAACCAAATATTTTTTTTTATCTGTCACTCAAATTGGATGTAAAATCAGTAGTTTCCGAAATATTAGCTTCAGGACTTCTGTGCCTGGTTTACATAAGGCATGAGGAACATAGGATTGACCACTAGAATATGTATTTAGAAGACTTCAAAAAAGTCAGTCCTAAAGCATTGCCAAGTTAATTTACTGGTAAACCAAGTGGGATGTGTTAAACAAGAAATTTTTAGTGATCTGGTTGCATAATCAACAGAAATTAATAATATGTTCTGCTTGACAAAAAGACAACATATTTATGTCTAGATAGGATCAGGTTTGTTACAGGTTCACTGAGATGCACTATTTCCTCTTCTGGTACAACATATCTCACAAACATATCAACCTGCAATGGCTGTGCAGGAAACTATGCCCAAACCAAGAAAAATAACCTAGTTCCAGTGTTTTAAAAAGACATATAGAAACAAAAATATAATACCATCTAAATTTAAAGTACACATAAGGAGAAAACTAAAGAACAAGGAGTGAAGAAGTAACAAATTAGGAAACATCAGTTAGGAATTCTGGAGGAATAGCAAGGGCTGGTAAATTTTCATAATAAGCAAGGAAAATTCATCCCTTACTCAATTGTAAAGGGCATTGAACATTCAACTCCACATACAACAAAAAAAATGGAAGAAAAACTGCAGTAAAATGAAAGATTTGAAAATTAAACTGAGCAGGAGAGAATAAACAAAATCCAGTTGTCTTAGAGGAAGCTGCTGAGAAATGTTCTCCATGAGCATATCTACTACTGTTCATAATTAACAGATATTTGAAAACTATAGAAATTTCAAAGAACTGGAGGAGTGCCAGGATTAAAAATAAAAGGAGGGGCTGTGGGAGTTTTAAAGCATTTAGATGTAAATTCCTGGCAAAAATATGGACCCAATTTGAGGCTGCCAATTAAACGTAGAGACTATGGAAATGTTCACCATCAGTGAATTCATGGAAAGCAGGTCTTTTGAAATCAACTGTTCCTTTTTTTTATGTCAGGAACTCAGGTCTAATTGATATAATCAAGTTATATTGCTATATATTTGGATTTCTCCTAGGCTCAGGACAATTCAATTTCTGATTCTCGATCTCAAGACCTTGGATGTAAAAGACAGTACAATGAATCAAAACTTGGTCCCCTGATGGATCTCAAAATGCACACTGAGAAAATAGTCATTAATAGAGCTTTAGCCATAATGCCACAGGGAATTATTTCTTGACCCCTATTTTTATCTGAATCTGAGCTAAAGCTACAAAAATTTTACTAGCAAAGTAACAGATAAGTTTAAAGAGTATAGTAATAGACAGGTTACTCTTATAGAGAGACCTGAATCATTTGGTAAATGATCACAAAGCAATAAAAGTACATTTTGTATGGTCAAATGTAACACAAGATAGCTAGGAAGACATAGTACAGGTCTTACAAGTTTCTATCTTGGAAATAAGCAATTCAGGGACTTAGAGGTCATCATAAGTAATTGCCTCAACATGAGTTCACAGCACAAAGTCATGTCAAGAAGTTCTTGTACACTTAAAAAGTAACTTTAAAGGGAGGACAGAAATCTTGGGGTTTTTTGATCTTTCTGCACAGCACGGGTCATGAATTTCCTGCTATGATCATCTGGGCACATCTCTCCTAATAAGTTTCCTGCTATTGCAGAGGCCTCAAGCTCACACCTCAGTCTCTTTGCCAGTGGCACACAACACCTAACACTCCTGGCAACTGAACTTCCCATTATTTAGGGCAACCGTCCAGCAGCTTTGGAGACAGTATTGAAGTTCCTAGATAAAAATATAACAAAAAAGTGGTTTTGGGTAAGGGGGATCAGGCTGCACCAGCAGAAGCCTTCCCAAGCTGGGTGATAGGTCTTCATAAGGTCAACTGCGCTAATACACCAGGAGTTTCTCTCATGAAGTGCCAGAAAGGCTCCTGGATGTACTTTCCCCTGTGATGTGGACCTATGCATGAGACCTGAAGCATGCTTGCACCTCAGAGCCCTGCTGTGGGATATTCCCCTCCCAGGGAATAAGTCTTAACTGCATAAGGATTGGATGCAGTAAAAGGGCTACAGTTTGGCAAGCCTTCAGTGAGACAAATCTTCTCAGCTTTATACTCTAGAATTTGGTGATATATATAGTGCCAATATTTATTTCAGAAAATTATGCTTCTTCTAGAGACAGAAAACATCAGCTGACAGCTCTACACTCAGTTTTCATTCTTTCCCTCTCCCTTAAAGAATTATAGGGTATATAGGATATATATCAAACACTGTAAAGTCTTTGATACTTAGCATTTGTAGAACGATCACAAGGTTGCTTTATTTTTTCTTCTAATAAATCAGAAATCTAGAGAACAAAGAGAGATAAGACAGATAACTTGGTTAAATCATTAGCACGGACCTCTAAAAATGTGGTTCAATGCATAAATCATTTTTTATGATCTTTATTACTCTCCTGGGGCCTGAGTAAAGTAGAGATTATAAAACACCTGGAGTATTATTAGGAGGAATTAATTGATCTTCATGAAGGTCTTATGCGCTACAGAGATGAGGGTCTTAAAAGTTGCCAGATGGACGTTGCTTGAGCTGGTGAAAAAGAATCACAGTCATGATTCTTTCCTATCTCACAGAATTGGAACCACTTCTTTCTAACAGATTACATAGAATAATTTTGCTATACGACAGAACCATTGAGGAAATCTGGAGTACTCAAGAATTTAATGCTACTGCCAGCACATGTGGCTGTGAAGACAATAGTCTGGCATCACTTCAATACATGGGAAATATCTCCAAGATGATATTGTGAAGGTTATTTCGGAAACAAAACAGAGCACCTCTTTCAAAACTTTCCCTTTCTGGATGTTGGCTCTTGACTAGTTTCAAGGCACAAATATCTATGTTTGTTGAAAGTTCAGTTCTATAGCAGCAGTTCAATTCCTCCTCAATTGTAAAGATTCTGAAGCATGGTGGGTTATGGTGGGTTTTGTCCACTCGAAGAAAAATGCATTGAGAGCAATAACTCAGTATCTGACAAAGAAAGTTTGTTGCTGATCCCTCTTCACTGCGTGAAGCCCTTGCTTCTGTCTGTGGGTATTTTGGTAAAGTTGCACAGAATTCACCTGAAGAGACTTCATCATCTCTAGAATCACAGAAAAAAATCAATGGGAACTGATGCTTATTTTAAATTCCATGGGTAAAACTGCCATCCACTTCAGACAAGCCAGTCCAGAAGCTAAGTATGGTGGTTTGACCTGGGCTGGATGCCAGGTGCCCACCAAAGACACTCTATCACTCCATTTCTCAACTGGACAGGGGAGAGAAAATATAAAAAAAGACTCATGAGCTGAGATAAGGGCAGAGAAAGGTCACTCACTGATTACTCTCATGGACAAAACAGACTCGACTTGGGGAAATTAGTTGAATTTATTACCAATAAATGTCAGAGTAGGATAATTAGACATAAAACAAATCTTAAAAACACCTACTTCTCACCTCTCCCTCTTTCATGGACTTAACTTTATTTCCAATTGTCTACCCTTTCCCCCTCAGTAATGCGGGGATATGGGGAATAGGGATTATGATCAGTTCATTGCATGTTTCTGCTGCTGCTTCCTCCTCAGGGAGAGGACTCCCCACACCCTTTCACTGCTCCAGTGTGGGCTCCCTCCCATGGAAGACAGTCTTCACAAGCTTATCCAACATGAGTCCTTCCTACAGGCTGCTATTCTTCACAAACTGCTCCGGTGTGGATCTGTCCCATGGGATGCAGTCCTTCAGGAACAGCCTGCTCCAGCATGGATCCCCCATGGAGACACAAGGCTTGACAGCTAACCTGGTCCAGTGTGGGCTCCTCTCTCCAGGGGTCCACAGCTCCTGCCCGGAGCCTGCTGTGGGGGCTTCCCACAGGGTCACAGCCTCCTTCGGGCACCCGCCTGCTCTGGCATGGAGTCCTCCACAGACTGCAGATGGATCTCTGCTCACCACAGACCTCCATGGGCTGCAGGGGGACAGCCTGACTTGTCGTGGTTTTTGCCATGATCTGCAGGGGCATCTTTGCTCTGGCACCTGGAGCACCTCATTCTTCATTGACTTTGGGGTCTGCAGGGCAGTTCCTCTCACATATTCTCACTCTTCTCTTCTCTGGCCACAATTACTTCTGCAAAATAATTTTTTTCCCCTTCTTAGTTGTATTATCCCAGAAGTGCTACCACCGTTGCTGATGGGCTCATCCTTGATCACCAGTAGGTCCATTTTGGAGCCAGCTGGTTTTGGCTCTCTCAGATAGGGGGAAGCTTCTGGAGCTTTATCAGAGAAGCCACTCCTGTAGTCCTTCCACTATCAAAACCTTAATATGCAAACCCAATACTCTAATCAATTTATTTCCCATCTGTAAAATATTTTGAGCCAGGAAATGCTTGTGACTCCTCTCTCAGTTTCTTCTGTGTTCTCCATTTGTGGTGCAGCTCTGCACTGTCTTTTGGGGAACACTGTTAGTCACAATCAAGTAAGCATCTCTGTTTAATCTGTGAAGATTTAGGAAACTGTTAATATTAAGGTCCACATGACTTCAAGCAGGGTTACTTCAGAAATTATGACAAATTTGAAGACTACACATTATCAATAAATTAGCAAGATGACTTAGAATGAGCAATAAATAGATACAAATTCAAATCATGCTGATTGTAAGTTTGAAGAAAAAAGAATATATGGAAGTTTAGAAAACTTTAAATTCTATAACATATACAATCTGAAAGAAAGCAATTGTATTCTATGATTTTATTAAATTGCACAGTAATTTAAAAATGCAATTACGTTTAAAATTAACAATTGAAAAGAATAATTATGTTTCATTATGTCAGCTGGGTTGCTCAGATGAACACTGTGTACTGCTGGATAGATGCAGTGGCATGGAATCCCTTAATGTAATAAGTTTAAGAAAATCATGATTATCAGTCTCAGATGCTGGAAGATTATTTATTACTGCTACTGACAACTGACATGTTTAAAATTCATTAATTGGAAATGGGATAGAAACAGGGGAAAAAAAGTTGCTGAGAAGGTAGGACTTATACCTCAAAACACTTTTTTTCAACTTCAGTCCACCAAGAAATGGAACTTTTTTAGTATTTGATTATATACCTAAAGAGAGGTTGAACTGCTTTAAAATACCATCTCTTGCTAAAGCACCCATTCTTCAGTCCCTTAATTATCTCCACAGCCCTTCTTTGGACCCTCTTCCATCTCTCTGTGCCTTTCTAGAATTGTGGTGACATAATTAGAATCACAAAATTATAGAATATCTTGACCTTGCTGTTATTAGCACCATGCTCTAACCAACTGAGATAGTCTCAGGGTTAATGAAGATGCTGAACACCATGTGGTCCAGAATTGGTCACTGGGGTATCCCATTTGTGACTGGCTGTCAGTCTGAGCAAAAGAAAATTGATTACCACACTCTGGGTGCAGCCTGTAAGCCAACTTCATACCTATCTTGCAGACTACCTTTCCAAACTGTATTACACCAGTTTGTCCAAGAAAAGGTTTTGGGAAACAGTGTTGAATGCTTTGCTAAGGTCCAGGCACACAATATCCACTGATCTCCCTATATCAACAGAAAATATTATTTTTTTGTAGAAGGCAATCAGATTGGTCTGGTGATTTCCGTTTTTCAATTCTGTTCAAAACCAAGAAAGGCTTCACAGAGTACTAAAATATTGGAAATAATATTTAATGCTATTAAATATTTAAAGATTATAAAGAGTGAAAAGGTCTATGGAAGAAGAAATGCACCCCCTGTCCCTTTTAACTCAATACTAGCCTGAAGACGGAAACTCGATCTAGATAAGCAAGCCAGAATAAAGTGGGAAATCAGGTCCCCCATCCCCCTTTTTTCAGGGTATTCTCTAATCTCTCATGGTCAGATCTCTCAGTCTGACTTCAGCAAGAGGTAGCTACTCTTCTTCTGTTTGTCACAGGTTTTGTAAGAAATCAGAACTGACTGCCTATAAGGGACACCTAGATTTTTGGTTTGCATGTGTTCAATTCAGTCAGAGGTTCACGGCTCTTCATTAACAGGTTCCATTCCATTCTCCAGGCTAAAATCTATACTCTAATTAACACTTTTTCTGTCAGTACACAGTACACTGTGTAACTTCTCCTGCCAGTCTAGCAACTGAATAGAACAGGGTGCATGGTTGGAAGAAAGCAAGAAAGGTTATGACATTTCTCCATCCTGTATAGGATTTCTAGCCTGCTGTTTGAACTCCATGGTCTGAATAGCAGCCAGCATAAAGCAGGCATAGCTCATGCTGGCATGTAGAGAACAAGGGAAAAAGAAAAGGCACACATGCACATATAGACTTGTGCAGTTTCCTAAGTTATGCCTCAGTCTTAGCTTGGATTTGGGAAGTTTTTCCTCCAGTAAATTCTTCTCCACCAGGTTAGAATGAAGTTGTATGAAGAAAGAAATTAAGCAAGCCTTTCAAAATATTTGTAAATCCCATAAGCACTGGCAGGAACTGTTTCTGGAAATGTTTCTTTTTGGAATTATCCCTTTTTATATTTCAAATCCATTACAGTTATATTAATTTACACCCATTCTGTATCACAGTGTTCTGGGATATTTTGTGTTAAAATGCTAATTGTTCTTAAACTTCAGTCTTAAATCTCTGTAATGCCCAGTTTATGAAAGGATATTTTATTTATCACAACACACCCCATTAGTTAGAAATTATGATCTATTAACCAAGGAATTGTACCATCACATTTATGTCATGCTTGTTAGTTTTAAGGTTCATGTTTTCTTTGGAACTTCCAGATGCCATTTGATCTAAAAAGTTAGACTTTCAGTCTGCCTAGTCTTCAAAAATTGCAGAGGTCATTACAAATTCAAGCCATCTTCTGTCAAAAGAGTACCTTTTCCTAAAACTAATATAATCTTATATTTGATGTAATACTAATGGGAAAACCTTCAAATGTGTTCTCTAAAGATGGCCCAGTTGCTGGAAGACAATAGAAATTTTACGTTACCTCCTTTGTACACTTTAAAAAAAATCACTAGATAAAGGAATTGAGCAAAGAGATCATAAATTTATGTGGTAATATTTCAAATAGGCTCCAATTTAGCCTCTAAATCACTGCTTGTAGAATCATTTACATGCCCATAAATATCTACCTTGTTGAAAACAGACTGTGTGATAATAGAGGAAAGTTTCACTCCCAAACACACAATAAGAGTAAAGGTTTTTCAGTCTCATTTATGGACAAAACCGTACAAGTTATTTTTTTCTAACTGCATTGACAGAACTTAGGAAAATATGTTTTAGTTGTATAAATATCTGCATTTGTCATGTGGAACAAAATGTGTGTAAGTCTAGCTTGCGCCTTACAAGTCTGAACAATACCCGTCTCTCTTCTTCTGACCCCTCTCCTCATGGTCTCTTCTGCCTGATTGATTTGCTTCTCAGCCTCTCAGTGATTCTGTTTCCCAGAAAGAAATGGAGATAATGGCATTGCCCAAGATAGACAAGGTTTTAAGACACAATGTTTTTCATAATGCTCCCTTTCATGGAAATGCTGGTAGTCATTAAAAGCTTTGCATAACTTTTTAAGACTTTGAGATTCCTTTAAAGTAAATATTGCTTTTTTACCACCCTAAAAGTTCTAGAATAGAAATAAACTTGTCCTGGAGACATCTTTCAAACTTGAAGTGTTGGGCCCATATCTATTCTCAGTAATCCAAGGAAAAATCCCCAAGGCTAAAACACAAGTTTGCAGTATTACAAAACCAGATTTGTTTGATGTAAAGAAATCTGTCTTACATTCTATACAGTCACATTAGATGCAAATCAGAGCATACTTGACCCATACAGCTACAGACCAGACGTGTGTATCATGATAAAGCCAGCGCGCACTGAAGTAAACTCACCTCTGTGGCATTTAAGTTGTGCCATCTGAATGTCAGTTCAGAATTCCCTCTCAAAGCGAGTACATTTTCAAGTGTTTCTAGTAGCTCTAGGAAGCAACTAATCGAAATACATTTTTTGTTCAGAATTTCACCTCAGCTGAGTTTTGATTCTAATCTATTGTTCCTACTTATGTTTCCTTTTAGCATTGTAAATAATTCTTCATCTGTCTTGATATTAATGCATTTGTAGTTGAATTCCCAGTTCTTCCATGTTATTTAAAAACTCCTGGACATCAATTTTCAATCCTAAGCAAAAGTAATGGGCATATTTCTTGTTCCAGATCAGATTCTTTTTCTTACAGTGGGCAGTAGTTGATGCTTGTGGAAGAATAAAGTACATATAGTTATGACCCTTCTCTTGACAGATGACAGTAATCAGTAGTTTAGAGACTCCTCAAGCTGGAAGTTACATCTGGGCCATTGTATTTCATACCGTTATTATTCATGAATTTGCTTAATACCTTTTTGATACAATTTATAATTTTGACCTCCTAGCGAATTGAGAGTCATCATTTAAATTACATACAGAGGAAAAAAAGTGCTTCATGCCTTTTAAGTGCTGCATTTATTCTTTCACTAAGTCTCCTTGCACCTGACAGGGGCACAGAACAACCACTACTTTATGCTATTAATGTGTTACTGACCTTTATCATATACACTGACTTTTTACAAAATTAAAAAGTTCTAGCTGTATAGAAGCTTTTCATACTTTGATGTTTTTCTTGTCTTCCTGCAAATCTTTTTAAGAGGGAAGGACCAGAACACATACACTAAGTAAATCACTTCTGTTTTCCATACTCTTTCCCTGTTCTAATCAGTTTGTTTTCTCATAGCTTAAGTGCTGACTGCAACAATATATTATCAGACAAGGAAACTTCAAGTTGAAGAAAGCACAGGACAGTTGTCAAAACATTAAAAGCCTTTCAGTGCAATGGACATGAAAGTGACAACAACATGCAAATTATGGTTATTCGGGGTCAGAGTTCCCCTCAGTAGCATTAAGGATGAGTTACAAATGCGAAGAGATGTAGATATTGTTTCTCAAGGACAGAGAGACAGAGGAAAGGAATAAATAGTTTCTATGCTCAGCTGGAACGGAAATGTTACAATTAAGCCCTAAAAACCATGAATCGTGTGATCTTACAAAAATTACCAAGCTCTTAAACCTGAATGCCTAAGGAAACTCGTTGACACCAAACTGCTACATCACTTATGATAGCCCTGCTCACAGCACCATGATTACTCACAAGTACACATCTTTGCAGTGTCAGACCACGGTTTCTAGATTACTGACCAATTTTAAGCAGTAAAGTAAAAATAGCATTTATTCTACTGCTGCAAGGTGGTGTATCACCATTTAAGTCAGCTCACTGACATCAGCATCAGAAGGACCTTGCTTGTACTCCATATTGAGTAACCTATAAGGTAATAGTTTATATATTCAGTTCAATGAGTGGGCTGGGACATATATGCTTGATCACATCCTGTTTTACTAAGGTCACATATGTGGGATTGTGGCTTATGATTTATGCCTTGTGCCTGACTGCAGAACATTCACCTTTGCTCAACAGTCTGCCAGAGCTGAGCCCTGAAGGGTGCCCTGCCTCGCTTTCTTCCCTTACCCCGGTCAAGGGAAAGGGAGTCAACCTGCTGGAAACTTGCTTGTACACAAACTGTCTTAAAAAAAGAAAAACATTGTAAGAAAGCAGGAAAAACTAAAAGCAGCTGCAAAGGTAAATGTGAAGTCATTCACTACATTATCTGTCCTGCCACAGATGTATATTGTTCTGTGGCACTGACCAGAAGAAAACAATGACTCGGAAAAATATCTTCCAATTATGATAATTTAAAGGGAAAAAAAATCATCTTAAATTAAAGGAATTAGGCAGCAATGTCGTTATTCTCAGTACTATTAGAATGATATTCTACATATTTTAAAAAGTAATCTCATAACCCCAGAAAAATCCCAGAAATCCTAATTTCTATTGTATAAGAAAGAAAATAAATTCCCTTTTCTAAGGTTTTCTGCACAAAATCTGATACCTATATTTGCAAGGAGCAGATGGCCCTAGGAGGAAGAGAAATAAAAGGAAACCAGCATTTATTTCTTTAAGTGATATTTTTAAGCCTCTTTCTTCCCAGTTCTTTTTTCTCTATATTCCTTGTCTTGTGACATTTGGCAAGGCAAAGCCTGAAAACTCTATTATTAGTTAGCAAGAAAATACAGCAAATGGCTTAGCTTCACATTCCCCTTCTCTTACACATCACTATTATCCCAAAGCTCACCTCCTCGAGGGGGGGGAAGAGATCCTATGTTTGAAACCAACTGTGAGATTGCAATCAGTGAGGGAGGGAGTGTAAGTCTGTGTGAGGAAGGAGAGAAAAGAGTAGAGAAATACAATACAAAGGATGCTCTGGAAGAATCCCAACTTACTTGCAGTTGGTTGGACTGAGGATTTGCAAGCATCAGAAGGAGACTTCTGAGAAATAGCATCTAATGTGTGCTTAGAGGTCTTCTAATAAAACTGCATTTCAGTGTTGCTTTTGCCTCTGATCAGCTACCCAAACTGCAATTACATTTTTTCAGACATGTCACAGACAGTGAGCCCTTCAGGGCTCATGAACTGACAGCTAGAGGAAAAACAAATGCAGAAATACCTCTTTCTCAACAGTATTTCAATAATCCTTATCTGTCTGTTTCTCATCAGGTCATCTCTTTTTTTTTTACTTTCTTTCATATTTGCTGACACATGTTTTAGAGGTTAAAAGGAAACTGTGGCAGGAAATCCATCCTGTTAAAGAAAATGAAGTGTAAGAGAGAAGAGGAAAAGATGGCAGTTGTCTAAAGCAAATATCACTACATAGAAGAAAAACACTTCTATGAGAAGCATACAAAAAGAAATATACAAAAAGAAAGAATACTTCTACAAGAGCAGCCAAATCACAACTTTTGTGGTTTATTGGAGAGACACAGGACCACCTCCTAAAAGAGAAAAAAAAACCCACCCAGAAAATGGACTAAAATATACCAGAAAACTTCTGTGGCAAAGCTCTGTATCCACTGAAATAAATTAAGAAATTGCTTTTGTCTCAGTGGAATTTAATTTAACTCTTCACATTTATGATTTTCTATGAATGCTAGGAAATCCTTGATGCTGTTATTCTGCTCTATAGAATCAAGATGCCTGAGAAGATCTTACTCTCTCTCAATATCACACTTTATCCAGGTCAGTACAACCTTTCCTATATCAGGTTGCCCAGAGTTGTAGATGCCCCATCTCTGGAAGCACTTAAAGTCAGATTGGATGAGAAACCTGGTCTAGTGGAAGGTGTCCCTGCCCATGGCAGAGGGCTTGGAACTAGATCATCTTTGTGGTTCCTTCCAACCCAAACCATTCTATGGTTCTAGGATTCTATGATTTAATATCATTCACACTAGGAATCCCATTGCATCCAAGCAGGGTACTTCCTTGTACTGTATGGTACATAACGTCAGGTAAGCACTGATACCAATTTTTGCTGGTTTAGAGGCTATTTTTACACCAGAGTTGAATATGGAAAACACCTTTCACTGTTAACACATTTATAGCAGTGTATTATTAGATGAAAATTCTATCCATTCAGGCACAATGTCCATCCAGCTTGTTAATGGGAAATTTCACTTCAGAATTACAAATTAGCCATCTCTCTATGCAAAGACTTTAATACAGGAACACAATGGCCATTTACATATTTGAATTAAATATTTTCCTTTAAAAGAAGTCTGAAATATTGGAGCTTCTTTCTGCACTGAATTTCCACTGAACATCTACAAGTTTAGCCCCTTACTGATAAATCTAAGGAAGGTTGCGATTGTCATTATTTCAGAAGAGGAAGACAGGTAATTGTAGGTGACATACCTGTCACAGGAACTATATTTAAGCCACAGGGTTTTCTTCTACAGGAAATCACTGTTATGATTACTGTCACTTTCAGACTTAAATGAAAGAGTCATCCTTGACTTTTCTTCAGTTCATCAGAAACAAAGGCAAACAAATAAAATCCCTTAAAGCTATTTCCCTCAAATTAGGAGAGCCCCACTGTTTCTATTCTAAGCACCAAAAGTACATTAAGATCCTATATACTTGATACCTTATAACTAAAAGACATTTGTGGGAGGTGGAATAAAGGGATGCATTTTATAGGAACACCAGTGAAAGTTTAACAGGTCCTTTTGGTTCTTTTTTGATCCAAGTATTGGTTTTAAAATCAAGTCCTAAACCTTCATACCATTCGAATTGCCCTGTCCCCCAAAAAAGCAATCCAGAAGTGCCAAAGGCTTTTCTATTTGCCTGGGCATGAGCTAACGTGAGAATTAATGATTCCTCTGTTATTTTTCAGCAACCTTTTTGTCATAGTTCCCTGTCCTTCCCTTTTTTCTTGGCAAAAGCTATTAACAGTTTGTAACATTTCCAAAACACTCTGAAATATTGCTCAGGACTATGACTTTTTCCAGTTCCTTGCTCATTGCCAGTGATTATTTACCCCAAAGGAAAAATCTTTTGAAAAATATTGTCCTTTGGAAACACATTCTCCAGGCTAAAGACTGTGTTAAACAGCACATTCTTCTCCTTTCTTTGAATTTGCCAGATTTAGAGCTGTTAATGTTCAGAAGGAGCATTCATTTAAATTAGTAGTTTCTCATTATTGCTTCATTGTTAGAGTAAAGAATGATATGCATGGCATTTCTGTCTTTTCAATCCATGTATTTTTCAATTTTAAATTCCAAAAGCAGAGAAAATGAAATTCCAGTGCCATTTTTAAAGCTTAAGAGTGTCTGTTCCCGTAGAACTAAGCAAACCAAATGGTATTACTACAGAAAAAAGAATCATCCTAAAGATGAGATTGTAGAAGGTAATAAAAACGAAACAGGACATGATATTATCTTTGGATTACCTGTGATTCACTAACGTTTTACCACAGCGGATATCCTTACAAACTTAATTTCCTTTCATACTACTTCAACAGCAACTGCTATGCGTACAGTGTTCATAAATCACAGTGAAAATACTTTGTAAGAGCAAGCAAAACTGCATTGTAAAGATAATTCTGCAATAAGATTCTCTGTTCAAACTTTTTTCCTTTTATTTTCATAAATAATTCTAAATTTTCAAGTGGTTACTACAAAGCATGAACACAGAAATAAGCAAAAAATTATTTAAAAAGCATCAACATTAGGGTAAAAGAAAACAAAAGACCATGAAGTTGAAGTATTGCATACATTTTAGAATTTATATTCTGCAGAAGAAAGGAATCCTTAGATTAATTCTCAGTGAAATCAAACACTTTAGTGAAAACTTTTTTCACAAAAAATACATCATCTAAGGATTTTGAGAGTTTTTCTATTACAAATTAAAACACAGACTCTTAGAAACCTTTTTTTTTCCCCAGAAGGTTGTACATATTTACATAGGTTGTTTTTAAGGTCATATAATTTTCTACTCTCTCTGTTTCTTGATTCAAAATATCAGTAAGTCATAAAATTTCTTGGATTTTTTAATGAACAGCATGAATAATTATCCTTCTAAAGGAGACACATTAATTTCAGTGGAACTTGGAGGAGTATTTTCAACTTGTAAATGCTAGTGTTCTCCAGTTTACTGATATGTTGACATTTCAGTGGTTTTGTCCTTGACTCAGAAGAAAAACACATATTCACATTTCTCCAAAAAAGTAAATTTTCAATATTTCTTTCTGAATATATGTATATGTTAAATATCTTATGAGAACTTTCGCTGAAAACCTGATTCCCCAAATGGGAAAATCCCATGTGTAAATGTTATGAACATCTTAACTGAGCTCAAAAAAATTCTTAATTTTGTCAAAATGGCATTTTCTCTACCAAATGGCACCTTCTGCACTTCTGTGGTGTTTATCTCTGCTACAGCATGTCTTAGGGCCTTCATTTACACAAGGTCAATGCAGGACACACACATGCAAGTGTCCCTCACTAAAATAGTTTATAAACCGGAGAATGTTTTAAAGGAAATGGTCTCATACCAGTTTTACAGTTAAAAACAATGAGTAAGTTGTCAAAGATAATACAGGAAGTCCAATCCAGGATCAGGACTGAAACACACATTTCCTAAGTGTTAATGCACCTCTTTTTATCACAAGGATGAATTTCTGCCCCACAGACACCCAGTCAGAGATTCTTATCCTGATACTCAAACTTTGTTTATAAATTCAACCATTCTTTGATATAGAATTTGGTTTGCAATATTGAGCTAGCAGTTGTTTATTTTCTACTTTCTTGCATTAAAGAGAGCTTATCAAAAGTCTGTATTTTACTTAATGTAAATTTAGATTTTAGTTTCAACAAAAATAATTTCCCATTGTGTTTGTAACTGAATGACCTTTCTCTAGGAATGTGAAGCAAGATTCATACCACACTTCAGCACCTGCATGCTATTCCATCTTTAACTCTCCTCCATGGCCCAACACAGAAAGTACCAAGTTCTGTCTTATCTGTGATATGCTGACATTTCCAACCCAATGAAACTGTAGGTGTTGTTTTCACACTGTGTTATTCCAAACTTTCAGATTTCACTACAAGCAAACCTGTTTCAAGATGTTGCCTGCAGCACTATGTGAACTTGCTGTCAGATCGATTTATTTATGGATGATCGCTGAGTTTTATTCTTTTGAGGTTGATATTTGTTACATATACATGTATGAATAAAGATCTGACACATTATCAACGTTACCATTTTTATACTTCTGATAATTATTTTCAATATTTTTGAAATATACACTTGAAAAGAGGGAGAAATAGTAACAATAAAATCATAGAATCATAGAATATCAGAGAATACCTGGAAGGTACTCTCAAGGATCATCATGTCCATCTCTTCGCTCTGCACAGGATAAATCCAAAAATAACATGATGTGCCTGAGAACACTGTCTAAACACTGCTCCAACTCTTTCAGGGTTGGTGCTGTGACCACTTCCCTGGGGAATCTGTTCTAGTGCCCAACCACCCTCTGGGTGAAGAAACCTAAATCTCCCCTGACACAACTTCAAGTCATTCCCTTGGGTTGCGTTGCTGGTGACTACAGAGAAGAGATCAGCACCTGCTCCTTTGCTTCCCCTCATGATGAAGTTGTAGACTGTAATAAGGCCTCTCTTCAGTCTCCTCTTCTCTAGGCTGAACAGACCAAGTGACCTCAGCTGCTTCTCATACAGCTTCCCCTCAAGGCCCTTCTCCATCTTCATTGCCCTCCTTTGGATGCTCTCTAAGAGCTCAATATCTTCCTTACCTTGCAGTGCCCAAAACTGCACACAATATTCAAGGTGAGGCTGCCCCAGTGCAGAGCAGAGGTTTGAGTGACCTTAAAACACTCCTTTCACAAGACGTCCCTCGCCCTGCTGGTGATGCTTTGCCTGGTGCCCCCCAGGCCGTGCCTGGGCTTCTTGGCTGCCAGGGCATTGCTGACTCATATTCAGCTTGCCATTGAGCAGGACCCCCAGCTTTCCAGGATCTCATTCCCCAGCCTGTTCCTACATGCAGGTTTGCCCCATCTCAGGTGCAGAATCCGGCACTTTCCCTTGTTGAACTTCCTATGGTTGGTGATTGCTCAGTCCTCTAATGAGTCAAGGTCTCTCAGCAGTGCCTGCCTGCCTCTGGGAGAGACAAGAGCTCCCCATGGTTTTGTGTCACCTGCAAACTTGCTCAGTGTCCCTTCCAGTCCTGTATCCATGTCTTTTATGAAGATGTTGAAGAGCACAGGGCCCAAGAAGGAGTCCTGTGCAACCCAACTAGTGACAGGTCGCCAGTGTGAAGTTCCCCCAGTCCATAGTGCCATCTGCGCTCAAGCCGTGAGCCAACTGCTCACCCACTGCATGATGTGTTTCTCCAGCCATGTGCTGGACATTTTGTCCAGAAGGATACAGTGAGAGACAGTATCGAAAGCTTCGCTGAATTTCTAAAAGATTACATCAACTGGCTTCCCTCCCTAGGTGGGTAATAGTGTCATAAAAGCAGATTAAGTTTGTTAAGTAGGACTTTACCCTCATGAACCCATGCTGGCTGTGACCGATGACTGAGACCAACAGCCCTGTAGTTACCTACACGTACAAAGGATCGTCCTTCTTTCCTTTATTGAAAATTGGGACCTTTGCCAGCTTTCAATTGAATGGAACCTCTTCAGATACCCAAGACCATTGAAAATCATTGAGAGAAGTCTCATAGTGACATCAGACAACTCTTTGAGTACTCTGGGATGAATCCCACTGGGCCTCAGAGATTTATAGGGATGCAGCTGGAGCAGCAAATTCCCCACAAGTTTAGGGATGACTGGGAGGTTATCATTCTCACAGTCATGGTCCTACAGCTCAATATTGAAGACTGAGGTAAAGAAAGCATTAAAAATCTCTGCCTTGTCTATGTCCATGCTTTTGGGGTGACCCTTCTCATCAAGTAAAAGGACAATGTTATTTTTGGTCTGCAGAAGTTCCATTTTTACTGAAGAACACATTCCTATTTTTATTAAAGTTCCTTTTTTACTATTCAGACTTGTGTTTTTCAGTGAACCATGGAGCTTTAGCCCACATACATCCATTTTGAACTCAGTCATCCTTTGGCAGTGTTAGTCTCTGCACTAAATGCAATAACAAACTGCTGAGTCAAAGGCATGGTAAGAGTCACTGGCCTAACTGCTGACTCAGCATGAAAGCTGCTCAGCCTTTATAGGGGCTTTACAAGAATATCCCCCTTTCATGTAGCTGTGCATTAAGTGACCAAAGGGTCACATGACAGAGCACTAAATGACATTTATGAATGCTACATACTTTGCAATATGTAGCATTCTGACCTCCAGTACAGGTCACAGCAACTTAAGCAGTTTCCTGGGCTAAAGGAAGAAGCTATGAAACCAGTGGTGGATGCAGGCATAGCCACAGACTAAGTGGCAGTGCCCTGCCATATCTTTCTGTCTGGCCATGCTGGTACCTGTGAGTCTGTTTCATCTATTTGTATCTTCCTATATAGGTCTGCAAGTTTTGAAGAAGCTGGTCATTTGCTTTGTTATTCTTTACTGTGTTTATTTTGTTTTGCCCTGGCTCTGGTCTTCGACTGAGGTTTAGTCATAAACGGTGTTACCAGGAGGGTAGCCACAGTTACATGAGTCACAACAGTTATTTTAGTGATAACATCTTGTGATAACTGCAAAACCTGAACCAGAGGTTGAACCCCTACCATGGGAAATAATGCTGAGTTCCAGTAGATCATGTTTATTCGTGCAGATACATCAAACCTTTCTAAGCCTCAACTCTATGACAATATTCCATGTATAGAGCTCTGTGCATGACCAGTGTTCTCCCTTTGACTTCAGGGGGCCAGCACACTCACAAGTACATACCAGCTCCTCACAGGGACAAAAATGCAATCACCTTCTTCAGCAGAAGTCAAGGATGCTGGCAAATGGTCTAGAGAGTACTTAATACGAAATTATCAAGAAGGTATTGAGATTTTATGGTATTTTGTACATTCTCTGTAGCCAAACAGGCTTCAGCAAACAGAGCTGCAAATTTTTTTACGTGTAACCAGCATGTCAGTTTGAAATACTGAATTAATTCAACTACTGTATTCTTCACAGCAGTTAGCTTCCCTTCAGACTTGTATTTAATACCATGGCTAAGCCTGAAACAAAGCAACAGTCCTGTTGAAATACCATACTGCTTTAAATTTCTCACTGCTTGGGCTTCAAAAATGAAGTATCTGAGAACCAAATCCTGGTGGGATCAGTGGATGTAGGGCAATGTTCTCCATAAATTTGAAACCTATAACAAGCTTTAATTTTCAATACTTACAGATTAACAAAGTACAACTCAAAGAAAACCTGTAATTTATTTAAACATTACATTTGAGTGCTACTAATGATAGAAAATATTTTATGTATTATAGTAGTCAACTTATGCTCTACAATTCTGCAGTCTAGTAAGGAATTCATAAATGTTGCCAGATAGAGAGATTAATCAATAAGGAAATGTGAAGCTAAGCCTTTGTAGAGTATCACATAGACTTATGTAAAACTCTGTTTCTATATTCTTCAATCATTAGGGCTAAATAGATCCCAGAAACTCAATGTTTGTATTCCACAGGGCTATGGACTAATTATAATTACATTAGGTCATTTTCCCATTTAGAGAAATGTCTCAAGATTTCAAAAAAAAATTTTGACATTTTAATGCTTTAGGGCAAAATAAGTGTCTTCAGACTTGAAAAAAACCTCCTGAAAAAAAATCCCAAAGAAATTGAAAAAAAGATACATAATCCAAAATGACCCAACTCAGAGCCTTAACTATTGCTTTCTCAGACAGCTGATGTCACTAACACCAAGCTAACATGGACTCCAGGAAAGATTATTTCCCTGTTTTCCAGAGAAAGAGATATTTCATCATAACCTCCTAGATAGTTGCAGTAAAATATTTATACATTTCTCCAGCACAAAACAAAAGGGCTCAGATTACTGTGTTCTGTTCTTTTCTTGGGTTCTGTTTTGTTTAAATGAGACCCTTGCTGTGCCCTAAATTAGCTTCACAGAAACTTTTATACAGGACAAAGACTTCTGCTGATCAAGACTCACAGTAACAGAGCAAATAGCCATGCAGGAAACTGACTGGAGGAAATCATCGTTCTGAAGGATGTTTGTCTTGGTTTCTCTTTGTGTGTTCTGCCTCAGACTGCAAAACAGGGTTCAGAGAAAAAGTAGGTCAAGAGATTTTTACTCTGAGAAGTTTGAGAATTCCCAAATACAGAGGGAGGCAAGACAAAGGCACTTATTCACAATTTATCAGAATTAAAATGTGCTCCTTAGTTGAAAATGGAACTTGGTGGAGAGGCATAAACTCCACAACAGCTTGTGCAAAAATCTTTACAGTAAATAAACAGCTAAAGGTATCCATAGGCTAAAATCCTGCAATTCCTGTTAGCATTGATTTAATTGAGCACAGGATCATGCAAAGGCTCCAGTAAGCTCCACTCACTGTAAGGAAATGGAACTTAGCGGTAATATTGTGTGTATCCCCGGCCTCTACAGAGGCATATATAGAACTGATCTATGCAAAACTGATTTATGCAATGACAGCAGAGAGGGCACTGGGCAGGAGAACAATGAGGCAAGAGTGAGATGAGAAAACAAGAGATCAGTAGGCAATCTGGAGAGGCCTGTCAGAGATAAGAGAGCTTTTGGGATCAAGAACAAGAAAGGAGACCTGGAGAAGAGAATGAGGCTTTAGGGCAGTAAAAGAGGTGATATTCATGGAGAAATAGAGGTAAAAGAGCAGAATGAATGGCACAGTCTGTGCTATCAGATGAAAAGTCCATTCTGCCAAATGTCCGGCTTTGAAAATTGGCTAAAGAACATGTCTAGGATATTCCTCTAGAGCAGAGAGGGCAACACGTGATATTTCTTTAGACACTTGCACAGACACCAACACTTTTGGCTGAGGGAACTGAGGTATCTGTGGGTAAGACAGATTCTCTTTCTGAGAACTGCTGCTCTCGGCAAAAGATCCTTGTTTTAGGTTCCTGAATTTCCCCATACATCTGCTAATAGCACTATGTCTCAGTCTCCCCTTTCTGTGCTTAAAGCTATTCTTTTCCTTCGTCAGTTCACTGAGGAACTGGATTAATGTGTAAAACCAGCCAAAGACTACCAAAAGAAACCCCTGGCCTTTCTTTGCCAGCCATAAGAAAATATAATCCCTTGTTTTCCTTGACAGGAACTGCTAAAGAAGCAAAAACATGAAGCAAACATCAAAAGATCAAGAATCTCAGGATGCGTTGTGGCATCTTGATAAGAAGGGAGACCACCATGTTACCTCTTTCTGGTGAGACCAATTGTCATGGTGTCAGCCATAACATGCAACCCCCCAGTTCCCACAAGGCACTGAGAGGTTATCAGGGCTGAGCTGAGCATTCTGGGGCTTCATTTCAGCCAGAAGCCAGAAATTTCTGCTAAAAAATATCAGGTTTCAAAGGTGCAGCTTTCAATACCAGCAAACATCTTGTGAAGATCCCTATATCAACTTTGTAATGCATTGCTATTGCAAACATCATCTGTTCTAGCCCAAAAGTTTTCATATCTCTCTCTCTTTTCATCGTGTTTTAGACAGTTTCTGAGAAATTATATTTAGACGGAGTTTTTGTCAGTACAAGAGTTATGGCTTTCTTCCAAATATATAAGAATAATGATTTCATTAAATAGCTCAGTAAGTGATAAGATCTCAAGTTTTAACCAGTTTTTTGGTAAATTACTTTGAATGGGAAAAGTTTATCCCTCTACAAAATTCATTGCAGTTCTTTAGTAACAAAACAATTTAATAGGAAAAAATTCTTATTAAATGACAGTGTTTTACCCCTATTCTTATTCTCTTTTTTTTGTTTTGCATCACTTCTGAGTTTCTGGTCAAGAGAAACTTGGTGAAGAGACACGTGCTCAAGAGAGCTATGAAGCTCTTGTGTCTTGTAGTCCGCTATTACTCCTTTAACTTATAAAAGGGTGTTTAGGAGCTTCAAAGATCCCGGGTTTCTTTTGTTGACCTGAAACCTGCATTTGCACTTTTTCCTGAATTGCCAGGAGGGGTTCAGATAAAAGAGTGACTCTACAAATGCCCATCTGAAGAAGACCCCAGTAACAGAAGTCAAATCACCTTGTCAGTGTCTTTTGTCCTCTCGCTGCTTCTCCCCATGTCAGCGTGACCCCGCAGAACTTCACCTGCTTTGTCCTTCCTCTCTTGCACAAGTGTGCAGTGACCAAGCACAGAGTGGCACAAAAACAGTATTGTACTAGCAACCAAAAGAAAAGGTTACGTCAAACTGGAATCTACAGCAGAACCATTAGAAATGTCACTTGCAGAGAGTAAGATTAATTCCTTGAACCACAATCTCTTCTTCTCCAATACTAAAATAAGCATGTTATGAGCAAATTTGTCTTGCAGATTGTACTTCACGTAAAAATAAGATATAGTAATGATAAACAGTTTCTATTTTAAAATCACCTCCAAGTTATCAACGCCAAAGAAGCTCCTTCTAATAATAGTACCATTACAATTATTACATACACAATATTCAGAATCAATGTAATTGTACTAAAAGCCTTTGGAAACTCTTTGACAACTAAAAGTTCTATGCTACTGAATACATTTACAGCAAAGCAATTGGTTATGTGACAAAAATATATAGTTTCATAAAAGCCAGCTGCTACATTACAGAACAAATAAGTATTGCTCAACATCTTTGTAAAAGTCCTTGGGATACTCTTTTTGTTGCTGGCCATAAAATTCACTTTTGTATGAGATGAGTTGGGTAAAAACAAAACTAAAAACAGTGCTTATAAAATTCCTAGAGGAATTTTGCAAAACGGGACAAAGTAATACAACATCTTCAAGAAAAATCAAAGATCTTTAGTCAAGTTTTTGTTTTAGTCAATTTCTTATTGGCATTTTTAAATTAGAACGGTGGCAAATAATGGACATATTTTAGTCTTATTTCTAGTTTTTCTACATAATTCTGACCAGCACAAAGCATTTTGTTTCATAACAATCCTTCAGTTCTCACTGATGAATAGAGCCATGCAATATAATTCCTCACTTCAGGAACACAATGGAAATTATTTCAGCAAAAATGATGGTGCTATTAAATTCATCAAGGCTACAGCCCACAATGAAAATTAGGAGTTCAGAGCCCTTCTTCACCTTTGATTTATTTTTTGCCTCTAGAAAAAACATTAAAGGCTGAATTCAATAATGACTTGAAAACATAGGATTTTGGCCACAAGCCAGATCTCTGGCCTGGGTGAAGTCTGGAACCCAAAAGATTTTACAGGGTCTTAATTGCAAGTTTGCACACACAGGCCTCCCACTGCTAACATTGCCTTCTATATACCACCTATAGTGGTCAATGGGGAAGCCAGGCATAGGACCAAATATGCAACTGGCTTTTATTATGTTTCCTAAGTACCATATACAGTCTAGACTGATTTTAAAAATACGCCATGCTGAGAAAGTAGAACTAACAAATACTGAGAACAGAATACACAGCCTGAACTGCCCTGTCTTTCCTGGGCCTGACTGCCTGCATCCATCCAACCAAAAGATCAGAATCTGCCTTTTGAGATGACAACAACAGCTATTTTTTCAAAAAGAAATTAAGATAGCTTTCTTTTTTCCCTCTTTTAAAGTGAAGGTTGTACTTCAAAAGATGTGCACTTCTTCATTTCCTTACTTTTTTAGGTTTTTTTAATTGTCTAGTAGCTAATATACAAGAAATAGGGAATCCGTTGCTCTAACCAGTAGCAGCAGAGGTTTGAAGAGTGGAATTATTCCTCTCTTCCTCCTGCAAGAGCACCACTGTTAGCCACTCTGCACTTAACCAAGAAGAAAGACCAGGAGAAAGATCACAGCTCTGGTACAGTGGTTGGGGTCCTCACCTAGGAGATGGGTCCTACGTTTCTCTCTCATTGTGAGCTTTCTGTACAAGATGAATAAGCAGATGTGGGTGTGAGAACAGAGTCCAGATTTCCTTCTCTGAAATTGATTTCCTAACTTCTGATACACGACTAAGCTATTCCTTTTACTCTCTCTTCCTGAATTCCCAAATCTGGTGTTCCCACCTGCACAATGACATAACTCCACCAGAAGGACAGGCGAGGTTTTCTCTCCTTTCCCACACTCCAGTACCAGCCTCAGAGGAAAGCAGTCTCTGAAAAGGCGGGCGCTGTGTACTTGGGCAGGGCTGAGGCTGAGAGGGAAGATGTCAGCTCTAGACCTTTTCCTGGGTGAACTGCTTTATATACTAAATTGGGTGGTGCCTCTGTGGCAACTGGAAGTCTTAAAAAACATATATAAAGCAGCCCAAAAACTTCCATTGTGGTGCTGGTTAGGGATCCACTTCTGCCCCATATTAGGTATGCTCAGAGCACACTCATCAGAGCTTCAGAAACACGTTGGCCTACAGTGAAACAAGTCAGGTAACTTGTGGAGTTTCCTATCAAACAAGGAGTCATACAGCTAGGGAAAATACATGGCAGCCAGCCAGAGTTTGCCTGCTTAATCACCACGTTGGAATTTGACATTCAATTCCTGTTCTAGATGCCTCAGGCATTTTTGAATGTGGTGGCTTTGTGGTATCTTAACATGACTCTGAAGATTCAATGATATTTCTGGAGACTTTCTCAGTCAACTTGCCTATAAATGAAATTAGCTATATGGAGAAAAATCTTTCAAGGGCCTCTATGTAATAAATACATATATTTAAAAAAAAAATAACAGCAATCATTCTTTCCTGAGATTAAAAAAAAAAAAAAAGAAAAAAATAATAGGTCTTGAAAACATTTTCATTGTTTTCTGATTTTTTTCCTGTTGCTTCCATCTACACTAGGATAGATGGTTAATTCACTATTATTTCATTCTTTCAGGGATTGCAGCAACTTCTTAGGAAATTATAGGTCACATCTGAACTCACTTTAATTACAGAGATAGCCCATTAAAAATTTCATAAGTCATCTGCTATTTCTCAGAATTGCCTAACACCATTTTCAAAGACAATATTTACAAGTGGTTTATCAGTCTAAAGTTTTTCTTCATTTTCTTTTTTATTTTTTTTTTCAATAAGACCTAAGGGATGAAGAAGAACTTCAGTGCAAACAAGAATAGCACTTAAAACACTGAATCTAAATATCCAGAAAAGACATATAGATACTTTGAAAAGTTCTGATAAGAATAAAAATATTTTACTTCCTGTAGCAATTCTTTCAGGCATATGACATATCTTATGCATATTTTTAATATTAGTTTTCATTTCTAGCCCTGGATGATTGACATCCTCCTGTAAATGCAAATTCAATTTTAGGATGACAAGTTTGTATTTTGGGATCAAGACCATGTATGTTTGACTACCTGGTCAATGAAGAAGCTTAGGGATGCACTAGAAAACTATGCCAAACATTTAGATTGGCATAATTTTGCCTGCACTAATACCTTCTGATTTAATATCTGAATCTTCACATGAAAATCAACATTTTGACCTTCATCCCCTTCAAGGTGGATAACTGTTAAAAATTTCCTGTTCTCTGTAGTTATCTGCAGTCATCCAAATGGTAAGGAAAAGCTGCTATGCTGTAATAGCTGTGACACTGGCAGCACATCTGGCTTTTTGTATGGTATTTAGTTAATACAGAGTCAGCCTTCCTACAAGAGGCAAGATGGACTTGTTCTCCCAGTCCTGCAGCATGGTAGGTCTATAATATATATGTTTTAATGATAAATCTGATTCTCAGTCCATATGTTTGCTCATGCATCAGTCACCTTTATTTCTATCCTTCTGAGATGGAGTTTTCTTTTTAAACTCTTTTACAATCCCTTCCCCTTTTTCTCTGGGGTTCTCTGGGGTTTTTTCAACAAGATGTCATCTTTTCAACAGCAGTATTTCAACTTAGACACCTTTTTTTCATATGTAAACAAAGAGATAATAGTCCTTGTTTAAGTCATGTCACTACCCAAATTTCAAATACCTTAATCTTGAGATGAACGGTTGGGGTGAAGTGAGTCAGGAATTCATAAGAAAAGCAAAGCCTACATATTGCTCTGATTGTAAATGTAGCTTTGCCTTAGTGCTGAAAAGGAAAACAAAGGAAGGAAGAACACACACTGGAGACTGGAGCAGAACTTTCTAAGGAAAAGAGTAAAATGCACTAAGATTTTATGATTACAAGATGGTATAAAGTCTGGCAACCAGATGTAATAAAAGATGACAAGACAGCAGATCTAGATGAATAATATCCCATCATTATGAAGTAAGTAGCAGGGGAAGCAGGAAAGCCTCTGGTAAATCTTGCAGATATCTCATTGCAGACAGAGGAAGCGCAAGAGGAATAGTGGATGTCTAATATTGTTCAAAAGTTTAAGAAGGATCAAAAGTATAAGTGTGATTTACAACTCTCCACTGGTTGCTGAAGGCACTCAAGTGGCATGAATACCATATAAAATCTACAAATGTATTATTTGGCAAAGGATGGCTTGTGATTCTGATTTAGAGAATATCTTGGATCAGCCTATCCCAAGTAAAACCAAAATAACAAACTAGTGAGTGGTGAGACAAAGAAGACAGAAATTCATTTAAAGTCTTTTCCTAGAAATTATAAAACTTTTTTACAGAGCATTATTTCAGTGTGATAGGAAAAACTATTGACGCAAATTAGAAAATTGAAAAAGCAGAGAGAATTTTTATTTTATTGAACCAAAGAAAAAGAATGGTTTACATTGCAGCTTGAGACGTGTTTATCCTGCTCAGCCCTACAGTTTTGCAGTTAATTTCAGCTAAACATTATATATAGACTTTTGAAATATTTTTTTCTAACGACACAAAATTTAAGAAATGTATAAAAGCCAGTGCAATAGAAGGCAGATTAAAATTGACTAAAGATTAGGAATTCAGAAGAAAAGACACATCCGTGTCATTTAGAGAAAAAAAGATGGAATTTTATGGGACTTCTGATAACTTTGCAGTTTTAAGTGTTCTGTAAAGCTGAATACAATGGAAAACGTTTTGAAAAAGGTCTGAGGGTGAAACACATAAGGGATCTCAGACACAACTAAAGAGTTTTCATTTTATTGGAGATGTGGCAACATTAAGAGAAAAATCATCCTTTTCCTATTTTTCTGTACAACTAACAGCAGTGCTCAGTCTGATATTGTTATACACATAAAATTACTCAAAAACTACTAAATTATATGTGTCCAAAGAGATGAGCATAAGAAGGCATTCATTCAGGTAGATATGTTCTTCTAATGCTGTTTTCTTAACAAACTATCTAAAGCAGAAACCTAAATCAAATCTCAGTGCTATCTGAAGAAACATAAATTCAAAAGCAGTAATACAGCATTATTAATAGTTTCCTCTTGCAAGAAAACCTAGATATTGGCTACCAGCATGTATGTTTGCTCCAGTCATGAGGGACGACAGGGAAGTTTACATTAAGTGTCTCTGACCACTCAGCAAAATGTATCACATTTAAATTCTTCGAGCCACGAACTATTGTTCCCTGTGTCTTAGCTGCCTCCAGTACTATTACTTTCATGGTGTATTTCCTCATATAAAAATTAGGTACTTTGTTAAATTTGATCACAGTTTAGGTCTCTAGACCTCATTTTGTTTTCACTCTCCTTCCTGAAACACTCCAGTGGGTTAAACTCACTTTTCCTACAGCTTGGTACTGAAAGCTGGAGCTTCTGGTGAATAATACCTTATTTCTTTTTGTATAACATGTACAAATTGTTAGGTCCACATAGGATTCATACAGTGTTGTATATAACTCCCTAGCACAAAGAAATCTCTAAGATCTTCTTCAAAACTTCCCTCACACTGCGATCCGTTGGGCTGGTGGCATCCAGCATCTTTCCTCCTCAGCTCATTCCTTTTTTCCTGGCTCCCCCAGTCTTTACAACACACCTAACTATCTCTTACTTGTCTTGTACCAAAGCTAAATCAGGCCCCTACTTCTGTCGTATGTCAGGGCATCGCACTAGACAAAAAGAAACTACATCTCTTTCTCACCTGTAGACAGGTGACCTGTAAACATGTCTATTAATCATCTCACTCACCTAACCTTTATTTCTAACATCTTTCAAAATGTTCAATTTCGTTCTTATCATGTCAAAAGCAGTTCAAAATCAAACAGATCAATTGACTTTCCTACAGTTTTCTTCTGAAAACTGCAAGATTTTCCTCATTCTCCACACTTAACTCTTGATGTTCCTATTAAATAGTATGATGTTTCATATATTGATACAATCACCTTGAGAGATCTGGTGTGTTGCGTATACAAGCTCTTGTACTTATAATTTGACAAGACATTTTGAGTGTATGCACAGAATTATGATGAGAAATCACAAGTTGGAAATACTGCCTTACTTCTCACTCTCCTGCTTCTACAGCTACAGGAGCATGGAGTAATCACCAGAATGTGGTTCTGAATGCTGATCAGCTCCCACTTAAAGAAAATCATTTTTGTAGTGATAAGACATTGTAAATTAAGTCTTCAGTAGCTAGGCACCATATATAGGGTGGGGTTTATCTAGTAAATTTAAAATCGTAGAAATTACCTGTTTGTTTCAAGCAAGAGGAAACCTGAACGCTTAGACATTTACTCAGATCTGCAAGAACTTTCTTGTGCTGAATCTGTCATTTTGATTTTAGGGAAGCCTTTGTAGCAGTAGAGAGAGTTTTACATGTGATGTGCCTGAATAGCAGATGACTACTTACACAAAACCATTCCCTTAATGGTAAAACTTCTGAACAAACTCTCTATATTATGCTGTGTAAAGTTGAGACTCACAAATGACATCAAGCTTTGTTCTGCTGTACTGGAATGAATACTAGTAAAAATATAGCAATTGCAAAAGCTATCTGGATAGGTCAGATAAAATCTTTTGTCATTCTTTTCAGTGCTGATGTCCCTGACAATTTATGTCATTGGAGGACATCATTCTTGCTACTGCAGTTAGACTGGACTGTACAGCCCAAACTTGCTCCAGTCTTGCTCACCACACCCAATGTCATAGCACTTGAAAGTATTAAATATCTGTCCAAATATCTCCCTGCACATCCAGTTCTTCATCTAGACATTACCAATGCATTCTATATACAAATGAGGGAAATTGCTTCAGGTCAAATACTTCTTAAAAAAATCTTTTAACAGTGGTAAATTAACAAGGTGAATGGAATCTTAATAAAGAAAATATACATATATGGTAATGACAATCAAACTGGATAACAGCCAGTGGCCTAAATTCTGTGACCTGAACATAAGAAAAGAAATGTGTGCTCCAAAGAAAGAAAACAGAAAACATTTACTATGACCCTGGGGAAGGAGATGCCCATATCACTCACAAGACAGCAATCTGATGTCTTTCCAGGTTGCAGCTGATCCAGCACAGGAAGCCAGGAAAACATTCCAGTCTACTGTCTCACACTTCTTTAAGCTTACCTTGAGACAAAGTGACATGATGTGGTAAAGAAGATTAAGTGCCAAATGAGATTTGAGGGACTCATGCTCCTATTCTGTTTTTTTTTCTGCATCATTTCATTGGTTTCAACTCACATCTCTGTGCCTTCAGTAAAATAAAGACACTGAGTACCTTTGAAATCTGATGATTAAAAGTTGTTTTAAAAACACCAGAATTATTCTGCTAAATAAAACTTTTGCCTTATTTGTATCTTGCAGCTTCCTTTGACTGACAGCTTCTTTGCTCTCAGCTGCCAGGAAATTTTGACCCTTCTCATTGTAGCACACCCATTCTCTTGAGGACACTTCTTTTGTCTGCCAGCCCCCTTCCCTTGCAGCTCAGCAGAGTGAAGATACTACTCAAATGCTCAATATTGCATGAAAACAAGTACACAAGTCATGATGCAGCCAATTCCACATGGGGAAAAAAAGGCATATTTTGGGAGGAGCCCTTCCAGCAATAACATTCAGAGGTTGTTAGTAATATGCCCTGGGTTGAAAACACAAGTTTTCTTGAATTATTAAAGAGACCAGATACTTCTAAGCAGCAAGTCAGTGCAGAAAAGCAGTATGGACTGCAACACACTGATACCTGTTTGGAAGTAGCATCTTCATTCCATTGGAGTCTAGCTTTTTTTCTCATAGTTATTTTCCTGGTAATCATTCATCAGTAGCCTAGCAAATGAGTATGGAAGTTTAGTATCTTACTTTCCATTTCATTTGTACTGCAAGGGGGCACAGGTGAGAAAAAAAAAGTGAGGAACAGTTCTTTGATTCCTGTCTTTCATTCAAAGGCAAGTGGGAATGCATCTAAAAAAAGGCAGAAATTGCAAATGTCATAACCCTTACCACAAGAAGGACAAATGAAAGCAGAAACCTGGCTTGACAGCCCCAGAAAAATATTAAAAAAAATACTCCCTTTTTTTTTTTTTTTTTTAAGAGCTACCATTCCAGAAAAGTCTCACCATGAATCCCAGGTTTTTAAGTTTTCTGGGGATCATGACTATGACATACTCCCCATCCTTCTTCCTGGAGCTCAAAGACACACAGTAATTGAAAATAAGGCTCCATTCTATACAAAATGCACAGTGGTTTAATTAGCACTTTTGAATTCTAGTCACATTCAGTTTTCAAGGAAGATGAATCCTCATTTTATTAGTGTTGGGGACTTTCTTTCAAAATTAATAACAGACTTCAAATGCTGAGCCAGGTATTTAGATTTCACCAGATTTTACATGCTATTTTAGTAGCCTTTCTGGATCTGATATGCTCACTTCTGAAATGTTTATTCATGAGAGTAACCCTTAACCACCCCCCCAAGGTATTCATTTAATGAAACTGAACATCTGAATGAGACCATTGACACTGGCCAGCTATGCACAATTAAGTCCAAGCAAAGTTTGTTACCTAGCTGATAAGGCCTGACTTCCTTTTGTGTTCAGAAGCTGATTTGCTCTTAACTCCAGTTACATTTAGCCAGTGCTTTACTCAAAAGCTCACTTATATTTAGATAAAACATGATGGCAGTCTATTGGCTGAATCCAATACTTTCCTGTTTCCTGTTTCAGCCTCATATACATCTCTTCTTCTAAAACAGAACCCTGCCAAATCCCTTCAACCATATGTTCCTTGAGCATTTCTTTACTTTAGGAAGTAACAGATGCCTGCCCTGGGGGGGAAAAATCAATTTATTTCTGTAACTTGGTTCCAGTAAAGTAGCAGAGTTATTTTGCTTTAAAGAAAGGGCAACCAACCCTGAAAAGATGCTTCTTTTACCTTTAAGAAATATTACATAAGTGATTTGTACTGAATAATTTATAAACTTATACAGAAGAGTTATTCAAAATAGCTCGAACTGTACATTCATCATAACCTTTTCCTTCAGCTTTCCATTAATTAATGCTTCTGAAAATTCTTAATTTTAAGTTTCAGGAAACATGCATGTTTGGAAAAGTATCTCAGATAATGTTTGTAATGAAATATACATGAACTATTTTATGAATTTTAATGAAACTTTATTAATTTTGGTCAGTTAACATTATTCATTAACAATTTATAAACACTTCAACCTACCCCTATTATGCAGCATTATGAACTCTTATGAGAGTGTTTGATACAAAACAGTCATGATAACAGTTTTGAAATAGGGAACAAAAAAAAAAAATCCATAGACTCTCTGCTAGTTCAAAAGCTTCTGCACATGCCAACAGTACACTCTTTTCAAATTAAACATTCAACAGGTTCATAGATACTATACAAGTGGGTATGCAGGGATCTAGTCATGTCTAACTTCAGATCCCGGGCAGTGCTGTCTTTGTGTGGAACTATCCTGTCTAGAAGTTATTGAGTTCACTTAAACCCACCCCACTGTAAAATGCAATATGAGATTATGGTTCAATTATGTTCATTCATTCATATTCAAAAAAAGTAATTTTCTACATATCACTTAATGGCCTTGGATTGTTCTTGGTAAGAGTGAGTTGGGATTTGTGTTGTAAAAGTACTGATTGCTAAAGGAGTAAAGAAAAAAAAAGGGGAATTTATTCTTCTGTAACAGTAGGTTGCCTAGAGTTTGCAGGCACAACACATTCAGCCTTTGGAAGTTCTTGTGTGGTTTTCTGGAAAACTGACTGCATTCATGTCCTTTTTATGCTTTTTTAATAGTTACTATAGTTTCTTATAGTTACTTCCCTTTTATATGCTCTTTTACAGTTACTTCCTCAACGTGTCTGCATGAGTCAAACACGACTAGTCCTGCTCTAGAGAAGAAGAGCAAAGTTCTTTGTTACCCACAGAGCAGGTACACATGCTGTGAATATGAGCCAAATTTTCCTAAAACTAAATGTTAAACACCTGAGCTGCTAGACTGACATTCCCCAGAGAGAAAAGGGCTGGCTTGACGCAGGCACGTGTGCTCAAAAGTCATCCTGAGCAGCAACAAACACGGCTCTGTGAATTGTATCTCAGCCTCCAAGTGCTCTCACTATGTTCTAGCTAACTTTCTCCTCTCAGCATTTGGGGGTTTCTGAACACCATTGCTAAGTGTCTAATTAACATCAGGTGTTTTAGGGATGTGAATTGCACCGATACCCTGAGTCAGGCATTTCAACACAACACACGCACCTTGCTGAGTTTCTACCTGCACGTTACTCACCCGATTCAGGGCATGAATCTGCAGCAGATGGGTTTGTAGCCAAATGCCCAGTTGCCTGAGCTCTGTCTCTGACTCTTTTCCAGGCCAGAGAAGCAAGTACCAAACAGGAGCAGCTGAGCTATGAAATGCCTGTGAAATCTGTCACAGCAAGGAATTTCACCAAACACTTTTTATTGTCAGAGGTAAGAGAAATGGGGAAAACGTGGCATTGTGCTGATAAGAGCATATGAAGTATACAAGAAAATACAATTTGTTGAGGATGCAGGTAGATGAAAAACATCCCCATTGACAGAATGAGTTCTGTAGGCACTTTTTACTTTTTGTCAGGCCTCTCAATCTGATTGATCAATAATGTGCATGTTTTAAACCACTCCAATCCATTCTATATTCAACATTTTAAAATCAATTCTTTGGTGTTTTCAATAGACAACACACCACAATTCATTCTCCTGTGCCCAATCCATCCACAAAAGGCATTTTTGTCAAACTATACAATCTTCTCCCTTGAATGAAGTACATTCCATCAAACTAAGCTATCTGCTCTTACGACAGAATGAATTCTGTCTGACGTGATAAGCAGTGTGTGAAGTGAGGTATTTAATCCAACATGTATGTTTAACAAAAGGAAACGTTCCTTGTTTGGCAAGACATATCTTATATTCTCTATGAATTTTAAAATATTGCACCAGTGTGAATCGACAAATTAATTCTACATATCTTGTGAACAGAACAACTGTTGTATACAAAATATTTCTAAAATCTTCTCTCTTGAAAATTCAGGAACGGGAATGGTGGATATTAACTACCATCATGCTTTGTAGACTTGAATGAAACTACTGAAAAATTGATCTGGTTTATACTCTTAAAAGGTTTATAGTTACAGAGAGAACTACATAGAGGCAGCTACGGCAACAGCTGTAGTACTATCCTGAGAATTCCTTAAAATATGCTTCTCGTGTTCACAGTGGTTATTATTGTGTAATGAAAACCTCTTTATTCCCTCCTAAAATCCCAGAAACCAAACTCAATTCTTTTCAAAAGAAAGAAAATGAAATATGACCTTAAAGACACAAATTAACATTCCTGACATCCGGTCCAGAGGCCTGATTATGCTGTATGCCAGGGATGTTTCATGAATTGCAATAAACACTGAAATTGTAACTGACATGTCATTTGTACTCTTTCTCCTTCTGTCATGTGAATAATTCTTACCAGAGCCTTTCTATGTGAAAAGTCTGGGCAGGAAATATATGTACATATGCTGCTCAGGTTAAAGGTTTTAGCACTATGGGCTTGATCTGGCTGCATTACTCCACCATGACCATCACAAGTTATTGTAAAAAAGAGTATTTAAAATATTTATCCTAACACTATGTATGACTTATTTCATGGTATACATCACATTTTACATTACCATAACTACTTCAACTATTATAATTTGGGCTGAATTTTTATTTTTTTAAGTGTTTTTCTGAAATGTTATACTTGGGTTTATATATGCCAAAAAATATAAAAGTAACAATATTCCCTTATAGAACCGAAGAGATTAAAGGATTATAACCTTTACCAGAACAGAGGTTCATATGTGGGCTTGGAGGTGAGTCACTAAAAGAACTGACTGGTGATAAAATTTAACACCTCAGAAAGAAAAAGAAGACAAACAAGTGCAATGCTGAGAGGGAGGCAGCAGAAAATCAAGTCTGATCGAGCTATGGAAAATGACCTTGAGAAAAACTGTGAGGGAATTTCAGAGATGAGCAGTATCTGAAAAAGGAGCTGGGAACTATGAAAAAATAAACTTTCCTCTGAGAAATCTGTAAAGGAAAAATTATTCTTGATAAACAAGAATAATTATTTTTCTCCTCTTGTTCAAATATATGGCCCCGAATTTTGGCTAAAATCCTCAAGATAAAAATGTGCTTGACTTTTATAATTCCATTTTTCTTGAGAATAAACCAGGAAATATTCTCCCCCTACCACCTGCAAACCCAGCTAACTTAATTACTCTGACTTTAACTACACATCTGGCAAAACCCAGCATGCTTTCCCCAGTTAAAGCCAAAAGATTTTTCTAAAATATGACATCAATACCTTTTCACAGCAAACAGTAAATCAGTCTACATATGTATATATATGTATGTGTATACATGTATGAATGTGCAGAGAAAAATACCTGATATTATAACAATATTTGACATCTTAAAACAAATCTAATGATATAGGGCAAAATCTTGCCTGCATTTTAAGATGAGAGAAAAGCAGTCAAAGAGCAGGTAAGGCACACGTAGGTGTGTGAGGCACAATGGAAGCAGCAGAGTAGTTCTTGTGAGCAGCCACAGGCAGTGTGAGCCTGAATCTGGCATTTGGAAGCACAGGAGATGATGTGCAATGATGTGATTGCAGTCACTTGTTTCAGAAGCCCCATTTGTCTGCAGGACCCAGGCCTGACTAAGCTCCACGCATCCCATGGAGCACCATTCGTGTCTCTGCAGGATCAGCACTTTTGTGTTCATATGTTTCACACAGAAGTGCTGAAATAAAATGAGCGGTTCACCTACCTGATACTTAACTCAAAAGACAGTCAGAAAGGTTAATTTGAGAAGTACTTTGAAAACCCTAGATGAAAGATATGCTCTCTGATGAGCATAGTGAAATGCCTGTTCCTCTGCCCTTTAATAGAAAACGATATCGAAAAGCTCTTCGCCGCACAAATGAGTTTGAATTCCTGACAAATGCATGAAAATTAGCTCTTCATCAATTGTAGTTGCCATATTTCCATCTTGCAGCATTTTGCATGCCAAAGTCTTATCAACATAAACACAAAAAGGGAACTGAAGATGACTAAAAATGGGAGTTCTCTGATCATCCTCAAGAGAATTTTCCAAATAAATACTTTACAAAGCAGGAAATTTGAGGATATGCTCACTCTAGTAAAAAAGATGTCCTTCAAAATGGTTTTAAAAAATAATATTTTCCAATTGTCTTATATAAGTCTCATGCTGAAAAACTGAAGGCTCATGATTTAGGCTGTATGTACCCAGTAGAATGGATTAGGACTATTCAGTATAATCAGGTTTCACAGAAATTTACAATGTAGCCCTTGCTACATTGTAAAAAAGATATGAGTCATATCTTTTTTAATCTCAACTGCAGCTCAACCTCCTCTCCAGTTCATAAATATATAATCACTCTTTACATATGTCTCCGTTTACTCAAAGATACTGTACAAATCTATTGGATCTATAGTGTCATTACTGATCTGTAATGTAATTTTTGAAACAAACTTTAGCTACAAGCCAGAAAGTGAACCCACGGGCCTAGCCCATCTTAAGCGAGCTATTGTTTAAGATATTCTGAGTCAAAGATTTCTGATTTTGTTAAAGCAAAAGAAGATTTGAACTGAAAAGTTCCCAAACAAGGACTGTATCTCAGATCTGTCAGTGTCTTACGGGAGTGGAAGTAACCTGTGCTCTGATACGCTTTTGACTCTGGTCAAAGGCAAAACTCCCACTGGCTTCAGGCTGTAAAACCTTGCTCTTTGCTGTCAGCAATGCAGTTTGTTAAAGGAGGCACCTCAACCATACCAAAGCAAGATTTATCCATGTGTAAAAGCAGTCTGATGTTGCCCAAGAGAAAACTTGGTCTGCTGGTTTTTGGCCTTTTTATTTGTTAAGCTCAGGGTAGATATTGTTACTGCTGTGAAAGAGAGCCAAGTACACTTTCACTAAATTTAAGCAGTAAAGTTATAAAATGAAGATGTCTTCAACGTTGTAGAATGAGAGCCCTCAATCCACCCAAAATGCCTGATCTGTGTAGAACTGCATTAGCGTCACCTGATGAGTAAGCAGGTAAGATGACTACATGCAGCCTTTCAGGCTGACTAATGTGTTGTCTAAACATATAGCGGGAAGAGAAAAGTTGAGATGTTCTTAGAAAAGGGCTTCCTATCAGAAAGTCTTATTTTTAGCCAAAAAGAGTCACGTCTCCAGAACTTTACACTAAAATTCTATAGTTTCATGTAGAGGTGGCTTTTTTTTTCTCATCATAAACATGAAGAAGAATGTATTCAAAATCTTAAGTATTACTGAGTCAAGGTGAGCCCATGTAAATGTTCCACTTTCCCTTCTTAAAAAGAAGAAGAAAAAGAATATCAAATGTTAATAACACTCATGAACTAGCTGAAGAGATACAGAAAGTAAAAGCTAGCTGTAAAATGGCTACTTCAGGGCTGTAGCACTTATATAGTGCAAAATATAAAGGACAATTACCAAGCCTTCCTGGAAAAAGTAGTGGGAATAACTCTTTGAGACTGAAGGGTAAGTACATAACAGGCAATTACAGGAAGATGATGAAGATGAAATAGGTTTGTGATACAAGATTCTGCTAGATTTTATTTCTGAATTTATCCACAGAAACTTGTGCAAGTAATTTTCCCTTTTAGTGGGTTTTTAATACCTTTAGTAAAAAGCAGTTCTGAAAAGCTCTTCTCCTAATTCAACCATTTTAGAATGTCAAAATATAGAATTTAGTGTACTGTATCAAACCTATCAAATTTATTTCAGCTTATTTTCTAATAAGGTTATGGATGACGCAGTTTAAACAAAGATTTGGGCTCTTAAACTTGTTCATCCACCTCATTTGTACATACAAAGAATTTTCAAAATGTGAAGACTATTGCATTGTATTTTACTAAATCCACACAACTCATGATCAACACACACAAAAAATGATCCTCCCCTACAGGAGTTTAGTATACAGAAACATGCTGTGTGGAGGAAACCTCTTAGTCTTGTTTAAGAGAGCATTAACTGAGAAGAAAACTTACATTCATTGTATATCAATTACTGCCTATATTTGTGGATTATATATACGTCAAAACTGTCCTTCAACACTGAAAAAAAAATATTGTAGCGCTATTTCATAAGGCATAAACTTTTCTTGTAGATTCCTCTCTGCTGAGTCTGCAAGATGAATCTGGGTCAAACCACACTACCATTGTTGTCATCTTTTCCCAAGCTAGCAAAGGTGTGAAATAAAAAAGGCTAATACCACATTAATCAAAGACACTCCAAAAAGTTATTGTGATAAAATCAACATTTCTGTA
Source organism: Pipra filicauda (assembly GCF_003945595.2). Classification (NCBI taxonomy): domain Eukaryota; kingdom Metazoa; phylum Chordata; class Aves; order Passeriformes; family Pipridae; genus Pipra; species Pipra filicauda. The sequence continues at coordinate 984,683 of NW_024104576.1, forward strand.
ACTTGGTACAATCAGGTTCAAGTTAACCATTTTTACTGGTCCATCAAATTGAAGTAGGATATGCCATAGTCAGATGTGAACCTTCACTTCCTTCTATTTCAATATTTGATTGTTGGTTTTGCCTTCAAAAATAGAGCAGTATTTAGTGAATCATTTATTTTTGATACTATAAAGATAGTAACAATCATTGAAAATAACAATCCCTCCCTTTTGTTTCCAGTCTGTATGAGACAGAGTTTGTTTAAGATATATAGGCTTATTCAGTTGTTATTTCTATGTGTGTAGGAGAGAGAATTGCTGTGTGTGAAAAGTGATTACTAAGAAAATTAGCTGGAAGACATGCTACATAGTGAGCTCTCAAGTATTTAAGCCAGTAGTTAATAATTTACATTGTGTGGGTCAGGAAGGTCCATTGGCTAATGCAGATTTTGGTGAAAGCATAAGTCTGAAGTTACTCATACCAATCAGAAAGAAACCTTTCCTACAGACTTCATCAGAAAAAGACAAAAAACAAACTTATGGTGGAATTAACAGCTTTTCTCAGAAACTGCCTACCAGTTAATACAAAGTATTTTTCAGAATACTCTGAAATATTGTGCAAAACTTTCTCCAAAGGTTGACGTTGGTGAGAATTAGTTTTAGGAACTGGTGTCTAGCACAGATCACCTCTTAATAAACCAAAGATGAAGTTAGGAATTCATATTGTTGCTCTTAGAAAAATTGTTCCCTTATTTTTCTGGCATATTTATAAAAACTGAATCTGTATATTTCTTATCCATAAAATTGCATCCCCCAGAATGCTTAGACAAAGCAGATACTGTGATAACATCTTCATACACTAGAAAGGGAGTGAATAATTACAACCTATCACACAGAATATAAGCATTCAAGTATCAGCTGTCAGAAAGTGGGACTAAAGATTCATGTGATTAAGAGTGAATTGGATTAGACATGTTTTAAAAAGAGACACCTTTTTTTTCCAACTGGAACTTTATAACTTATATATTAATACACATGTACATACAAAGGAAAGAAAAGCTAAAATAAGTCATAGAATAAATAACTGTGGGAAGATACCATAGAAGAGTCCAGACACAGATGGTTGCAGTCTGTATTTATTCTCAAGGAAATATCACAAAGCAGCTCATATGATGCTGAGGAAACAAATCGAGCATTTGGATGCTAGCCTATACTGTGTTTAAAAAGATCATCCATCCTGTCAGAAACAGAAATATTGTACATAGGAAATATGGAGGCTACAATCTGTGTGCAACCTCTGCCACCTTGGTAGTTCTCCTCCTTTCCTTTTGCTGGCAAAGATAACAGCAGCAGTGTTGGCAGTGGACAGACAGATGCAACCAGGACTACTAATGCTAAAGAGGATAAAATTTCCCTTTGTGCAGTTCCAGATATTTAATCTTCTTCCTAGCCCTTTCATTGGCATCTATTTGCTTTTGTACCACGTTCAATCACTCAGTCTCTCCTGCCAGACTGACGCCACCACAGCTTCGTGCTCACGTTGTTATCTGAACCACCCCAGTTCCAAGGAGCTGTAATCAGGGAACCCTTTGCCACCATACCCACACAGCAGGGAGGACAGATCCTGCTCTGGTTTATGACCTCTTTTTGTTTTCTCTCCTGCAAATAGTTCACCTCTGCACCAAAGCCACATTTCACTACTCAGTTCTTTTCATTTCTTTACTTTTCCTCGTTTCCAAACTGAGACTTCCTCCTCTGGATCATTCATCATACTTTTATTTCAACTGATATAATGTGGAAAACAACTACAAAAATCTTGAAAAAGAATTGACTATTTATTCATTAGTTTTCTTTTTCTTCAGTAAAAACAAGTTAATAAATATTTTTGTGATTTTTTAAATTAAATATTATCACTTTCCACTTTTCTTCCTTTATTTTAAAAATTAAAAATAATTAAATTAGGATTAAGAAACTGCTTGTGTGCACAAATCCACTATTAACACCTCTATAGAGCATGTGGTTGATATCAAAACAAATTTACTCCATTATGTTTATTTATTTATATGCACACTTTTAAGGATAAGGAGATTGTCTTTGTATACATTAAGTAGACAGCATGTCTTCTGAAGAAAATTAGACTACTCACAGACTAACCTGCTGAATTTATTTCTACATTAAATACTTCAGAGACACACAGAAATTTTCCTAAAAAAAACAACCAACACCAACCAAAAAAAAACCAACCCGAGCAATGCTATTTTAGTCCTGATCAGTAATCCAAGGTACAGCAGAACATAATTTCAATAAAAAAATGAAAGGTACAGTTGAAATAATTATTTCTTTTGTCTTCATCTTCATAAAATCAACCCAGAAGTGATTTTTTTTTGTAAGTTTTCAGTGCACACAATAGGCAAAGAACCTTATCACAGTTGCAAAGTACATAATATTAGAAATGTTCCAAAGAAAATGTTAGGTTTGCTGATCACTTAACATATGATAATAAGGGTACATTATCAAACATGCCACTGTTATCTCATATGTTTTAATAATGGCTTCCTCAACCATGCAGCTTGTTTAACCTCCCTAATACTCTGTCATAAAAGTTACTAAAATGAAGCAGTCTATTTTTGCCACAAAAATGGAAAAAAAACCAAAAAATTTCTTGGGAAGTTACACATAAAAATCTTTAAGTGGTTTTGTGTTGAACTAAACCCACACTTACTCTGTGGCACTAAAAACACAGTCAAAGGTCATCTTGGAGTATTCATCTAAGAAAGCTCTTTGGATCTGGTCCAAAACATTTTTGCAAGTGACAGTGTACTCAGGAATTTGAGTTTTATGGATCTTAGAATGAAGAATAAGCTTAAACTGTTAAGTATCATACACTACCCTTCCAAGATGATAGGCAGATCATATTTAGAGGTTGATGGCTCTGTTAACAGCATGGCAGTGAAAAGCATGCCTTTTAACTTAGGGGTAGAGGTCTTTGTATTAGCAACCACAAATCTTAAGTTCAATTTCAGTGCTGTCATAATATCACTCAGATTTTATATATATGTATTTTTTATACACATCATCTAACTTCATAAATGTGTAATGGATGGCTAGTTCGTGATAAAGAGTATCTTCTTCAAAGTAACAACAGAAAACTGGTTGCATAATTTCAAAAGTCTACTATCATTCTAGGTGGAGAAATAATGGGTACCTGACCTCATAATGGCCATGATGAAAAATTTCAACTCTATATTGAAACTTCAGACTTTTCACTCAGTTTGGTATTTATGCGCCTATGGACCAGCTATACTCAAGTTCTCAGCATCAGGAGGCACCAAACAACACACTGCACTATGAGATCACTTGCAGCAGACCCATTACTCCTCCCTGACTGCAAAGTGAGTCCTTGCAGAGTTGTTTCTGATGCTTACAGCCACATCTCTCTCTCTGTCCTTGTTTACTCTGTTAATCAATTTTATTTGGCTTAGGAAGTTGTAAAAGCTATTCTCAAATAGCTAAAGCCTGTTGATCTCTTTCCAGACATGAAACCATAAATTTTATGTTTCTTCTTTGATTGTGAGGATAAATTTAATATTTTATATCAATACTTTAGGACTATCTGCAAACTAGATGCCATATCCAAACTCTGCTTAATCTTTCTAAGAATTGTCTACCCTTTTTTTTTTGATAGCAACAAGCTCATTGTGTTCAGAGCTGTAATAATGAAAGGTATAATAGCTTGGATTATTCAGCTTTATAATCCTCTAAGGCAGTGCTGACTGAAGGTTGAACAAACATCGGGTTTATGATATTGGTAAACTCTTAGGAGATAAAAAATTGGGGATAAAGTCTTCCCAAAACTCGTAATATATTAATATGCAATAAAATTAGGCAAATATTTTTAGTCCTTCAAAATCAAATTAGACTGCTGATTCATTAACCTGTTAAAAACAGCAAAATACAGAAATTACTAAATGGGCAGTGCTGTTTCCTAGAGAGTCACTGATTAGTTAGTTCAAGGTAGTCTTGACAGTCTCACTGTCTCAAGATAGGATTGTACTATGAGGTAATGATGTATCTGTGCAAGATGCGAACATTCAGAGCTCTTTGAAAATTGCTTATCTTTAATGATTATGCAGCATCGAGGGTATTGCAGTATAAATCATTGGGCTCAATTTTCTGAACTAAAGCACAGCCTTAAGTAATTGTTTTATACAGAGCTGTGTGACACCAGCTGAGCCTAACCGCCTTCAGTCACCACTTTTAACACTGGCAGTTAAGCCATCTTAAAGAAGCTTAGACATTCAGAAAATAAACTCTATTTGAACCCTCTGTTGCTCTGAGGAAAATGCCATTTGAATTTTAATGTTCTCATTCACAGACTGTCTAGATCCACCCAGTTCTATTTCACAGTTCTGTGGTCTGCATCAGACCTTTCTAGCAACCACTCTTTACTGCAAAAATGGAATTTCAAGGTATCATACATGTATCTTAATCAAATTATTGATAACTGAAAAGAAATCAGTTTTGCACAATCTCAAAAACCTAGCAAAAACTTTCTGCCATACCTTTTGCACTTCTGCTTTTATTGAGAACTTACATTGTTTTTGTTATTGACAGGCATGGCTAAATTGGCACAGGGCACCTTTATCAAAACAGCCTCAGCCTCCTTGCATTTCTCCATGCTTGAATACATCAAGCAATTCTTTGTTTATCCTTGCTTCTGAACAAGACCAAATTAGAGCTCTGCTTAAAATCACGTCTGGCCCAGAATTTAACATCTTGGATGTAAAAATTGAAGTTTTCCTTGCAGCTCTTTCAGTAAAAGATCATCAACACGTAATCTTTCTTCTTTGGATTTATTAAGTCAGCTTGAACCTTAGAAAATAATTCCATTATCGTTAGTACCACATCTGTGCACTAGCCTTGCCACCCAGAAGTACAAATCCAGCACATTTGTTTTGCATTATTCATAGATAATGATACAGAGTTTTCATCAACTTGATGCTTTTGTCATGTTTTTTATAGTTCAAGCTGCCATGACAAAGTTAACTCCAAAACATTTTTAAAGTGTTTGTGCATAGAGACTTATCCTTGATGTGTTGAATGGCAACAGATTTAATTCTACATCAAAATCTAGATATCTAAAAATTGTTGAACTGTGGTAGAAATATGTTTACAGCTCAAGATTACCTTAGGAAGATTGTGTGTAGTATCTGCAAGGCATAAAATTTAGAATCTTTCTGAGATTTTAACCTGAATATATTTAGTTCTAGAGTCTCAAGTCAACATTGCTTCAGCATAGAAAGAGTAAAGAAGAAAATAGACCATGCAAGTAGCCATAGCATGGAGTACTACGACTTCTCAGGACCCCAGCTTGCAATGTGGGGTAGGGACTATCCAGGAAAACAAGTCTTCTTCACATCTAATCACTGAGAGCACTAGCAAAATTTTTATGAGATCTGGATGTCTAATCTTTCTAGATCACCCTGAGATTCAGCTTTCATCTTTAATCTTTTTCTCTCATTTCTTGTAACAAAATTCACCTTGCAATGATCACAAAATCTCCTTGAGACCTACCATCAAGACTTTAGACTCACTGTCCTTCAAATCTGTCTGAAAACTGCAGGCAGGTTTCCTTGCAATGGTGGGTTTTACAGTGGATCAGCTATAGTTGGCCTCTGCACTCAGTGCTGGAACAGGCACCATCTCTTCTTCCACAGCCAATGTGAATAATGCATCCTGTACTCTAGTGATTTTGACAATACCAAAGAACTGTGATGAAGCCTGCCAAATGTCACAGCACTTTACAGATCCAGCATAACCAGAGACTTTCAGATACCCTTCAAGGCACAAATATTGCCCAGCAATCCTTATAACACCATTTACTAAAATGACTCAATTTTTGGTTTTATACTGTTTGCATTTTTTGCACCTTTTTTTAAGAGTAAATAGTGGTCTTGGAGTATTCTTGGCAGGCTCTGGTCTTATTCCTGTTCCTTAACATCAGTGATTAGCGCAGACAGAAATGAAAACATTTTTGGGAGAGAATAATTATTAAAATGCAGCATAAGACAATACTGTTTCCCCATGATTTCCCCTTTTTGCTTGTTCAGCAACAAGTGTTCTAATAAGATCGATCTACAACAGAGTCAACAGACAGCTTTCCATCATCTTTAGAAAGCTACAGATGTGGTTTAGAAAATCCATGAGGGATCAGGTTGTACTGGTCAGTTTTCTTTTAGTCTGTAATAATCAGTGCCAGAAAGAAAGGTCATAAATATTAAAGGGATAAACTGATACTTGCTTTGACTATTACAGAAGACCAATCATAGAGCAGTAATTCTAGAGTCTGGATATGAAATATGTGTATAATAACTGCCATGAGAACATCTTTTCTCTCTCTCTCTAATGTTTTTGTTCCTCCTGCTAGTGAATGTTATGTATCAAAACCCACACAATCTATAACATCTTGGTATATATACAAAGAGGATTTTTGAAAAATATTCACTCTTAAAGATCCTGGGATTAGTAAGAATGAAATCCTTTTAGAACCTTTCTTCGCATGAGTTTCTAGAAACAAACCTGAAATCAATCCATGGCTTTGTTATCTATTAGACTCTTGATAACTTTTTTGTTATTATTAAAAATAAAATGCTTTTTCACATGATAATTGATTAGAGCAGTATTCTATTTAAAGTGAGATTTTCACCGTTGGATCTAACTGTTTAAAGTAAACTGTTTAAAGTAAAGGTAACGGGTAAATCAAGAAGAGGATGTAAATGTAAAACCAAAGATTTTCAAATTTTTTTCTATTAAATGTTTTAGTCATCTACATTCTAAATTCTTTGGTCTCCCAATATGTTTTTAGAAATAAAATTGAATGTCCAGTGACATACACTGATCTATGTGGTTTTCAATCTGTGAGAAAGAATTCCACAGATAGCAGAGTTACTAAGATGCTGTTTGATGTATACCTCCCAGCACAGAGAGGTGATGTGTCACCTATCAGAACAGAGATCAGGAAATATTTGTGAGAAGGGGTTATTTGGTGTCCATCCGTACAGGAATAGTAAGGAAACAGGATTTCATATGGATTTCACTGAGTTTATTGTGAATTTTCTGTTGACGTTAATGTGGTTTGGAATAAGTCCGTGATAACCATTACAATACATTAACAGATCAGCTTTCAGTGCAAAGGATGCCCAAGCATATTGCAAATTGTAAGTGTAGGTATCCTTCAAACATATTCTAAAAGTGCATGACGCTTTACAAGAACTGTAGAAAATGGAGTACCTAGTTGCAAATCAGGAGGGAAATAAGGTAGAGTGGATACTCAAAATGGAGCTGTCCAGGACAGTGGAATCAATGCAGTTTTGACCTGCTCTTTGAATACCAAAACTTCAAGGAATTTTAGTATCTATTACTGGGCTAGTCTTTTGTGAACAATGAGTAGTGCCAGAGCATCTCTTAAAGGACCAGAATGGAACAATTTAACTCCAGGTCTCAAACCTTTCAAAAAATTATAAGATACATAAATAAAGTAGGAAAATATTCAGTATGAGGTTTGGGTTAGGGGTTTTCTTGTAATTTGCTGAAAAAAGTACTGTGTGTTTCATGAACATTCCATTAAAAAAAAATGGTAGAAAGTTCCAATGCACTCTGACAAGGACCCCAGCATAACAGATGACAGTTTTCCTACTCACTACATAGTACTCTCCCCTCAGAGGTACAATGCCTGGGCAGAAAAAACTCAGTGCAAACTACATTCAGTCTTACACTTTCTTACCTGCTCAATTGCACATGGCCTGTTTTATTCCAAGCGGTGTGTGGGGAAATTTCATTCTGCAGTGTTTAAAAGGCAGGAGACATCATCCCGCTGCTGAATCCCACTGACAGAAATTAGGGGCTTGAAAGTAATGGCAAAAGATGTTAGAAACTAATGAATTCCCTCAGGCATTTCCCACTCTGCCTCTGAGAATGTCTGTACCTGGCACTGTTATCCATATACTGACTCATAATCACTGTATTTCCATGAGCTCCTGTTGGTGTTGTCATTTAAATACTGATATAACTAAGAGGACTACACCATATGGTGGCATTGCTGCACTGGGTACTATTATAGAGAAATGACGTGAATTACATGTATGAAGCCATATTTTTAGTATTCAGAATGACAACATAGGCCAGATTTTTCCAAAACTCTTACTTCTCATGAGAGTATCAAAACAGGGGCCAGATTTTCAAGTTTTCAACTTGCTGCTCCTTTTACTGGGACACTGTTAGATTTTTCAGAAGAGTTTTCAGTCACAAGTACTATGATCTTTTGATTATGTTAATCTGCTATGACAATGAGTGCTGAGATGCTGAAGTTTCCCTATGGGCTGGAGATTTTTATTTCATGTAAATGTAAATCTGGCTACTCACGGACTCAGCTGGGCTCGCTCTGCCTCTCGTCACTTACAAATGTGTAACTCCATTGGCATTACTCCTGAATACACTGAACTAAGAGGACAATCAATTACATGTGCAGAAAACCTTCTAAGGGAGCACAAAGACCAGTATGATCCTTCTGTGAATGTCATTACAAATTCCTGGTTACTAGCTCTCGTTACTTCTCTTAACTGAGTGGTAATTTTTTTAACCATTGTTAAAAGTGGAATTCTGTTTTTCTATGTGTATGATTACTGTATTCTATCTAAACAAAAGAAAAAGGATATATATGAAATAGAATATTTGCCAAGTTAGTACTTTGAAAATACATGGGTTTACTTAAAAATGTACATGCAAACTTAGTCCTCATTAAATTAGCAAAATAAGAATGTGACCAGTGCAGGTATTATAATATTTAGGATAAACTTATAATCCTTAGCTAGAAAGTTAATTTCAGAATCTATCAATTTTAGGTTATACTGCCCACAGCATTTAGTCATAGTACAGCTGATGCTCACATGTCATGATGTTACTGGCTTCTGATGAAAACTTTCTAATAGAATATTTTTGTGTCATGCCCTGGGACATGTGTCACTATATTTCTCCAGTCACCTTTTCTCACTACTGTGACTTCTTTTTCTCTTGTGGCCTCGCCATTTTTAAATAGATAGTCCTGCTGCATGACTTGGAATATTGTAGAGTGGTACAGAATGGTTTGGGTTGGAAGGGACCAATAAATACCACCTAGTTCCAACTCCCCTGCTATGGGCAGGGACATCTTCCACTAGATTACACTGTTCAAAGCTCCATCCAACATCATCTTGAACATGATCCTCCTTCTTGAGCCTGTCACTAGCTATTGTATTAGGCTGTAGCTCTTACCTTTCCTTCCCCTAATACTGACTGTTTTGTCTCCTCCCTTGTCAAACTCTGTGGTAGCTTCTTGATACCCATTTTGCATACACATCTTGTGCCTCCCTAAATACAAGCAAGACTTCTTTAGATAGATACACTCAGTTTTGCATCTACTTTTCAGGCATTTCAGTTAGGTGATTTCCAAAAACATAACCAAGAACAGAAGTCATCTTGTGTGTTAGTAATTCAGAAATATCATTGATTTTTTTCTGTAAATTACTCTAATTACAAGATAGTTGAGACATGCTTAAATATGCTTATTTCCCTCTTTCTTTCCTAGTTTATATCTTCTCTTTAGGTAATACAGTACTTACAAATTAATTTTGAAAGTGTGATTGAGAAAAGTGTAACACTAAGGTAATATTACACAAAATAAAAGAGTTTATCATCTATCCATAATAATCAGGACTGAAAGAGAAGTGTATGTATTCAAAGCATGAGGGACAATTCTTGAGCATGTCCAAGAAATATCAATGACATCAATAGGACTTTTGAGACTCAGCATCAGTGAATCCAGTCTATACACCCTACCTATGAAGTGGCAGTGTTTGCAATCAGTATTCAAAGGATATTTATATCAAAGTCAAATGTAATTCCAACTTCTCCCTTACAGGGTGGGAAGACAAAAACCATAATTCTCCTCCCGCTTTTAGGTGTTTCACAATGGTGGCAACCCTTTAATGTCCAAGCAGCAGAAAAACAAAGAAATACACACCTTGGATATTTTTAATTTTATCATTTGAATGAAAACTTAGGCAGAAATTAAGCAGTTTAATTTCTTCCACTGATTCTTGAAAGCGATTTTCATGAACACTGCATAGTGTTTTTTATTCCTGAACCCACTGTTAGGAGCAAACACTATTAATTTTGGTGTTAGACTTTAATTTGTCCTGGGAACTTTAGATTTCACAGAAATGGCACTTAGTCACCACAGAATAACAAGGTACACTTCCGGACAACATTCTTTCCTTTAGACCACAGATTGTGTGATTAAAGGCAAGAAAGGTAGTAAATAATTGTCTAGGGAGGTTTTATGCACGTATGAACATGTCTGGAGGAATGGGATAGGGTTGTTTTAAGAAATAAGGCTGCCTTTGTTTAAATTCTTTTTTGGGTTTTGATGCAAATAGAGGAATAAGTAAAAGTCATGATTGTCTGTCTCACGTAAGTCATGAACTACTTCATTGGCATCTCTGTGAAACCAGTGAAGTGGAAGAAAAATCGTAACATTTCATTTTCTAATGTATTTGTGAAAGATGGTAATTGTACCTGTGCAGCTGAAGGTCATACCAGTTTGCCCTACCTGAGAACTTATTTCCTGCTCTTTTCTCTTACGGCATGAATCTAAATCATTATTAAGATTTAATAAAACTATGCACAGAAGAAGTATAAAAGATGAGAACTAGGCGTACGTGTGCCTGTCAAGAAACACAAAATACAGCTAAGAGCTTAAAGGTATTCATATGCAGTTATGCACAGGCTGTGAGTGAATCTGTGCAGGTTTACATTAAAGCACAAAACAAAGTGTTAGTATGCTTATGCTCTGAAAAAATCTAACAAGAAAAGCAGTCTGTGCAGCCTCTCTTCCTTCTGCTGTCTTGCAGATAGATCTATGGGTAGGTTATCAACAGAGGTAATCATATTTAAAAACTCAGTGTTCCTCACTGGTTGGCTGGAAGCAGGTGCACATGAGACACTTCTTACTCTTCTAAGATATTAAGTAGCAGATATCTTTGCTGCCACATCCCTAGGTTTTTGTCATGTTCTTCATAGTCTCACTTCCTGAAGCAATGAGAAGCTTCGTTTTCTTTTAAAATGGAGTGTCCAATGTTGTAAGGATTGTGGAAAAGCTTAAAGACCTAACCTGACTGGATCCAAAAATCCTCATGTCAAGACATAGGAACCATTGTATTTGCTACCAGTAAAAATCTCATGACTTTTTAAACTGGCTTATTAGTTTTAAATATTTTTGAGCTGGACTCAAAATATACTTGAACTTGCTAGTGGAGAGCTTACTTGCATTTTTCAATTTTTCTGTTGTTATTATCCTGGTAACTAAATGAGGAACTGTTAAAACCTATATATGCTGGTCAGATAGAAAGATGCAGGCTCTCGTACTGCGTGGAGGTTGGCCTCAGGAAGTGAGGCCAGTTAACAGGCAAAGGTACTCTTGGTCCATTTTACTGAGCTATTAAGAATATTGTGCAAAATAGCACAATATTTTCAGCATGATCAAATAACAGTAAAGCTTGACTAATGCTCCCAAAACAGGAAGGAAGATTTTGCTTTCTTTCTTCCCTCCCATTCCATTCATCTAAATTACAGCTCTTTTTTATAATATTATCATATGGAAATAATCTCTATTCTTGGCTCAGGCTCTGTTAGTGAAGTTTTGAATTGGTTATTTAAAATAAAGGAAAGAAATCTTAAAAGATCAAGAATATTCATTGAAAGAATCTTCACTTGAAACTGAGTAAAGTTTCAAGTTTTTACTAAAGAAGAAATTTACTAAAGAAGAAATGTCATACTGACACAGATCATCAGCCCATTTAGGACAATACTCTGTCTCTAACAGAGGAAATAAGAGGTGCAGCTTTGAGAGACTAATGGTGATTAGCAGCATTCCCTTCCTCTTGGTGACATCCAACATCCAAAATCTCTGTATTAGTGAAGTTAGAGAGCACGTCCCTGCCTATTTCATTTAGAATCTGTTCCTCACACACCAGATTTCCACAACTTTCCTTATGATTCATTTATGATCTTGCTGATATTATTTGTGTCCATAACCTCCAGTTACAAGAGCTTTTGTAAGTCCTCTATCCACTGTGTAAAAAGGTACTTTCTATTGTCTGGTTTAAACTTACCTTCTCTTGACTTCAGTTACTACTCAATCAGCTAGTACAGTGAGAGGTGGTGAATAACAGTTCCACATATGCCTTATTCATCACCTTGTAGATACTGCAAACCTTTGTCATACTCTGTTTTCTTCTCTTGAAACTGAAGAGTCTCACACTCCTTAGTGTTTGTTTGTAAGGCAATGGCTGTACAACCTTACTCAGTTGCTCTTCTCTCTATTTTCTCTAACTCCACTCATATTTCTGAGACGCAGAGACCAGAAATACACACAATATACAGGATATGGGGATATCAATGTTTCAAATAGTAGCAAAATAATTTTTTTTGTTTTGTTCTCAATACTGTTCCTGATGATACCCCTCTTTGCCAGCTATGTGAAATTATCTTTTTGATAAAGATGAATTAAATCGCTCTTCTGAGTTGTAACTCCCATTTCTAAGCTCAGCATCATGGAAACATGATTTGGATTATTTTTTTCTGCCTTTTTTCCTGTTTACTCACTTGAGGTCCTTTTGATCATCCTTACCAGCAGCATGGTATTTGACTTTCCAAAATAACTTGCTATCATCTATGAAATTGAAGATTTCACAATTCATTCCCTTTCGCAGATTACTAATGAAGATCTTGAACAAAACTGGTCTGAATACAGATACATTAATGACCCCTTTACCAACTCTTGACTTCTTCAAAAGTGATCATTGAACCCTTCCATTTGCTTCCTATCTAACTCTCCTTAAATCCAGAAAGGAGCTTTTTATTCAGCTTTAAAGCAGTTTTGTTTCCTTGGGAGTCTTTGGTTAAAAAAATGGCAGAAGATTTTAGAAAATAAATGTGTTCAAATCACTTGATCCCCATTATCCACACATTCATTGGCACACCCAGTAAACCAGAATGATTAAATCCCCACCAGTAAAGCAGGAATAACTCTTACTGGAACCCTCACAATAAATCACCTTCATTCATGTGTTCAGTGGCCTTTTATTCATCCCAGACTCTATGGCCTTGTTACGGGGGCAGATTTACCAGATTGTAGGTCCCAGGACCTGCACATCCAGGTTCCTCTTTAAGGATGAGATTGCTAAACCATCACTTCTCTAGTGCAATAAATTACATACCTTATTAAGATACTCTTCAAATTCTGTTATTCCTCTTAATGTTTTTGAATTTAATTTTTTTTTACATGTAATGTAAAAAAAAATGTAAAGAAGGCTTTTCCTTCTTCTCCTTTGTGAAGGCCTCTCATTCTTTTCCTTAATATAGTATTTTTTCCATTTCCCATCATTTGTTATGATAGCTTTCCCTTGAGCCTTGAAGATATTTCATTTGATGACTTCATTTTCTCCTAGAATTGCAGTACACAATTTAACTGGGTTTGTGATACATACTCCAGGCTCTTGCTTGTTGATCTATTCCTTTAAGGATATTTTTGTTGGCTGGTTGAGTTTTTCATTTTGTTTTATTTTTTTTTTTTTTTACTGCCTCTTTTTTAATCTAGTCGTCCTTCTTAAAATTAAATACATGTCTGCTGGAATTATTTGTCTTTTTCTCTCATGATACAAAGTTAACTTTAACTATATAGTGATCACAGTAACAGAGTGGCTCACCTACTAGTAACCCTTGAGCAAAGTCCTGTGCATGCAGGCCTTGAGATGAAGTTCAAGGTAGTGTCTGGGGGCTTTTTCCTCAGGTTGTGAAACAAGCTGATGTAGGAAGGAGCTTTTAATCGCATTAAAAAGAATTCTCCATCTCATCCTTATGAGGCACGGAACTATATATAGATAATTAAAATCTACTATCATTTTATCTATCTTAAATGCAGTTTCTTCAGTTTCACTGAAGAAAATGTTATATTTTTACTACCAAAGTTCTGGATTTCACCCTAACAGATTCCTCAGTGCTCTTTTTTTCCCACATACTTAAATTTCCCACATCATATTTGAACTTAGCATTATCCTTCTGGTACTCTATCTCTCTCACACCTTCTTACCCTCTCTGTACTTTCTATCAAAATTGATGCCCTAGCACCATAATAACCTTGTTTACCTCCCTTCAACAGTCTCTGTGATGTATTTTCTGTCAGGTTTGCTGCGGGTGCCAACCATTCCATTTTTTCTATCATTTTTAGACTTCTACTATTGCTGTAGAACCACCTCTAATTTTTGGCCTTGCTCGGCATTGCAAATGCTACTCAACTGGCACTGTAAGCAGACTAATTAGCATTTTCCTTTTATCACAGTTCTCTATTTATGTCCCTCCTGGCCTTTTTCAATGTACATTGAACATTAGCCACATCTTCTTTGAGGATTGCATCAGACTGAACCAAGCGCTCCTCAATGCCTGTCAGCTTTCTCTCTGCTTCTAGTGTAGACAAGCCTCTGTGATCATTTTAACTTCCAGTGCCAGTAGCTTTGGTTAAAGTAAAGCCTATTTTTCTAGGATAAAACATTCCCAAAGCATTTACCAGTTCCTAGCACAAACAAATCCCTCTATTCTACACCTTTGAGTTAACCCCACTTTGAGGCTCTGGATTTCTGCCCATCACATGGGCCTTACTTTGGAATTGGCTGTATTTCAGAGCAAAGAGGCCACAGAAGCCAGCGTCCTGCCCAGGTGCTTGCATTTACCACAAAGGCTGTTTCTCCTATACTTCCACATGGTGATGGTACCAACGTAGACCAAAACCAGCAGCTCTTTCCATGCTCTTCAAACCAAACTAATCAAAGTAAACTAAGACCTCCTGAGGTCTGTTGCCTTTGCACCCCACAGGCAAAATGCTATTTGATCCTCTCCAGGGTCGAAAAGTCAGCTATCCCCATGCCTATGAAGCAAGAATCCCACTCCCACCACCTGTTTCTCCAGGCCCTGAAGACCCCAAGTGCAGGAACGCCCTTGCCCTCAGCACAAGAAGACACCATGGCACCAGCTACATGCTGGATCTTATCCAAAAGCCTTCTTACCCCAAGACTTGCATACTCCTTAGCAACACAAGGCTATGGTGGAAAGGAGGGATGTGTTTGTGGGCTTTGCTTTGCTCTGACTCTCCTAGTTGCTCCTAGTTGCTCCTGTTCATCTTCACTCATCTAAGAAGAGCAGCCCCATTCTCTTGGACTATCCTATCCACTTGTAAAACTTGCCACCTTGGGAAACACTCTTACCTGCTGTGCCCTGTGCAGTGGATGAGGGACCTCTCGGCCCATTGTAAGGTTTCTACTTGCACCTTGAGCTTGAAACATGGCTTTCATTTGAAAGCATACAGTAATTTCGCTTCCTTTCTCATCAGATAATAAAAATCATCCTCTTAATCTATTTCATCCTTATTAAGCTAGTTAGCAACAAAGTCACATCTGGCCTGAGACATACCACGCTTACTTGCCTTCCAGGAGCCATCCTGACAAGCCGTCAGAATTCCTGAAGGCACTGCCATTGTTCTCGTCACTTCACTGTCATCTATGGAGGCAAAATTGACACGACATGCTTCCTTATCCTGATATGAAAAGATTTTATTTCCATATGTATATGGGTGTCTACATGTAAAGAATTACTGAATTAGACCTACAGTGTTTACATCCTTTTTTTTCCTGTTTTTGCTCTAATCTTATTTCCCGCATGAATTTACTTTCCCAGCAGACTGATTCAAAACAGAAAATTCTGATTTGGTTTTAATATATATTAAGAATATGGATCAGAAGAATACAATTTGTTTTCATTCCATTTAATAAATTTAGCTTTTGATGTTACATGACCTCTGTAAATTTGCATTGATCTAATTCAAATGTAGCAGATAATTTTTTAAAACTCATACATGGTTTATACATTTCATTTATTACTGCATCCTGAACTGCAACAAACTGATATCTTGTTATTACATGATTGTTGGTCACTGAGGATTTGGCTCTGTAATTTTAAAAGAAAGGTCTCTTCACCACTAACAGTAAGCCACTTTGAGACATATATGTATAAACCAGCTTCTGATGAAACATTTTACTAGCCAGAAGAACATAGCTTAGGGCCTTCACTTTCAGGTATACATAATGACTCAGATATCTAAAAGTTAGTTGTCTAGATAAAACCAGGTATCTAATCTTATTTCATAGTAATGGTGAGAAATAGTCAAGATTAATTGTCTTTTGGAAATGCTGTGTTTAGATGCTTATCTCAGGAAAGAAAGGAAAAGGAAACTGGCAATGTCTCCAGACCTCTGGAGCAAAATAAGAAACAAAGACAACCAACAGCAACATGCTAGAGATGATATCTGTAAATAGGCAGTACTCCTACAGTGAATGGAAATCAGACAACAGAAAAGAATAAGAAAGGATGGGCAACTAAAGTTTTAGATCATCAGATAATGGCTATAACAATTTTCTTTCTTAAAGGACCATGCCAGGCTATACCACACATAACTAGAGAAAAAAATGGAAAAAAAAAGGAAAAATAAAAGGGAGAGGACATGACATGAACACAGGAGAAGGACACACACAAGGAAATAATAGAATTTTGTAATTATGTGGCATATTTATAAATTTTCAGTTTTCAAGTGCTACCCCCTGGGTGATGGCTGTTCTGGATAAGTACATCCTGAGGCATAACCTATCAAGTTCCTAACTCAGGTCAACAGTTTGAACAAAAAAATTATAATATCTACTTTTCTTCAGCAAGCTGTGATTTTGGCTCTGTAATTTCTCTTTAAAAGCTCTTCAGAAATTAAAAAAAAAAGCAATTCAGGACAATTATAAATCAGTTGCTGTTGCACTTTTTTAGTAGCTGTATTATCTTTCTCCGATGATTCACATTTGCTCTGACTTAAAAACTCAACAGACTCAGAAACAAATTGGGTATATACTTCAATACAACCGTATGACTTTGAGTAGATGCAATTTCAGGCATGTAAGCATGAGAATGAAGCAGTAACATTTCTCATGACTAGCCTTCAGTAACTTAAAGCAATTCCATAGGGATCAAAGTCTGTAATGAAAACAGAGTCGCTGGGGAGGGCAGCCCTCTGGAGATGGCACTAACCTCACTCTGCTTTATCCTGAGTCAGTACATTACAGGCCAACAAAGCTTTGGGGGTTGGAAAGAATAACTTCAGGAACCCTTCACAAAGATTCAGGGAAGAAAGCAGACATGGGGAAAACAAAGGAAAATCAAGAAAATGAAAAGAACATGGCTAAATATCTCCAAAGAGTAAAATCATACCCTGACACAGGACAGAATGGCTCTTGGCATTTGCAGAACTGTGCCTGCATTCTACTTGACATTCTTTTTTCATTATGCGGAATTTTCTTCAAGAAAAACTTGGATGAAATGTTTAGGAACTTCCAGGTTCATAAGATGTGTAATTACTTGATCTCATAGATATGGTCATTGCACAGAGGGCAATGAGAGAGAGAACAGCCATTAGAAGAGCACACTTGAGGATGTATTTTTTTCGTATAAACAGAAAATAAACATTTCCACATTCATTACAGCCACAGTGTGTTTTTATTGCTGTTTCAATATAAAAATGCAGTTAAGACAACCTGCCATGATTTCCTGAGAATACATTTTCAAGCATATATTTTAACTACATGCTTTTACTTTTTAAAACTCTATAAGGCATCTTAGGTTACATTAAAAATGCTGCAGAGATTTCCAGAACAAGGTTAAAAAGCTGGGCAACATACTCTGTAAATGTAATCACACCCAAACCAGAGTAGGGATCAAAATAAACTCACATCTGAACATTTTACATAAATGTAAAGAAAACCAATTTAAAACATTCCTTCCACTATTAATTCCTGCAAGTTATAGAAAAAAAATCCTTTAAGTCTTTAGGTAAATTTTCAGTTAAGGACTGATGTAGTGTTGTCAGGGAAGGAGCTCTCCAGCATATTTACAAATAGATCCCTTCCACCGATGCTTCTTGCGCTACCAGAGAACAGGGGAAGAAACACAGTCCTTCCGCCTCACCTTTCTCTCTGGGAATATCAAGTATGGAGGGTGATAGGGTGAGAGCCACCACATGGGCATTGCCCAGCAGAAACACCTTCTCTCCAGCACTACAGCAAAACTGAAAGAAGTGGGAGCACAGTACAAATTACTCCTGAAATCATGAAAAAAGAAAAAAAGGGAAAAAAAAAGAAAAAAAGAAAGCTGTCTTACAATTGAATTGGAAACTACAGCCTTGACATAAATATGATGTTACTCTACTTTGCTAAGAGAATGGGCTTCTTTGACCTGTTATGCTAAAACAAACGAAAAGATAATCAGGTAAAGTTGTGAATACAAATAGCAGATTTTTAGTTAAGAATATAAAGTAATTTAAGTCATGCAGGAAGTTGTATCTGAGAATATTTAAGCTGCTGGGGAAGCTAAAGAAAACTGAGAGCAAAAACTAAGACAAATCACTTGTACGCTAAGAACAACAGAGAGTCTCTTTGCAAATTCTCATTAATTCAAATCAAGATGAACTGGTACCCTTTGATGGATAATGATCAGAAGAGAAGACTGCAAGAACAGAACAAAAGGAAATAAGTAAAAATATCAACTTTTGAAATCATCAAAAACACACACTCAAGACAAACATACTAGTGAACGCAGAAAATACTGAGCTGGTGAAAAATAAAGCCAAACTTATAGGGGGATAACTTCTAGGACATCTATTTTTACTTCTAAGGAGATTTTATCTGAATATGAGTGGAAAAATTTTGCAGGCAGGAGATAAAACATGCTAGTCAACAGAACTTAAACTAGATTCATGAAATGAAATTAATTAGGATTTTTGAAAAAGTAGTAATCAGCCTGAGAAACAGCAGTAGAAATGCCTAGACCTATATGCTTCTGAAAAAGAAAATTCTTAGCTCTGAAATTTTTTTCCATCTCACATCAAGCAGGTCTACCACTGAAATCCAAGGACCTAATTTTCCTAAGGAGCAGTGTCATTTTGATTTATGCTACTAGTACCACAGAAAGAAAATAACCCTCTCTTTTTACCACCAAAATTGTAAATGGATCTCGCTTAGGGTTCTCATCCAAGTTTATTTGCATTCTTTTCCCTACATAAACCACTGATTTTGCATATGGATTTTGGAATGGAGAATAATAGTGTATTCATTGATAACATTAATTTTTCACTTCTGAATTGCTTGGAAATTTACTAATTTTTTTTTTTTACTCAACTATTTATAAATATATTTATTTTTTCTCTTCTTGTCCAGAATTGTATTTTAAAGAATATTCTCTTATTGATTTAGTTTAAATTGGATTAAACTCTAAAACAAGGGTTCTTCCATCAGTGACGGTTCTCCTTGGTCATATTAAACTAAACATACACAAAGGTATGTTCAAAGCATGCCAACTACATTTCCTTGATGCCTTCTCTTTTGTTTAGGTGTCCCAGCCTCCCAGAAAGTTGGACTAATTTTTTTGATCTTTCCTTAAATATTTAAATATATCATGTAACAAGACTAAATCTATTAGACTGGCAAACATGTGAAAATATATTTATACAGAAGAAAATAAATATTGTTAATTAAAACGACAGTTTACGACATCTAGTGCTTACAACTAATCACTATCTATTTAAATGCTTAGCAAGAAGACGAGCAGAATTTTACCATGTGAAAGCAGATGCTGGTAATTAATTTGCAAATCTTTTGAAAGACTTGCAAGGAAATCAAACCCAACAATAATGGAAAATTACCTTTTAGTTATATGAACGTGTCCATGTTATATCCTGACCCATTAATTACTTTGTGGAATTTTGAGCTTTAAAATGACAGCTGCCAAGATTTTGGTCCTATATTCAGATCAATTCAGGAATAATTCTGTGCAGAGAGGCTCAATTTCTTAGTGATCTCAGGAGAGTGCTGTGGATCTGTACCTGAATGTAAAGACACTCTCCTCAAGGCCTCTGGTCTTGAGCTTTGCCCACTGTGTTCACTATAAAAATATTGGAGATTTGGTGCATCATCTACCACACAAGTATTTGTCATATAAACAATTTTCCTGCATTCAGACACGAAATTTAAGGAAGCAAAAACCCAATCCAACCCAAACAGTCTCCTGAGTTACTTTTTCCCTGTGTATAATTACTAGTTAGGCTCGATAGAGACCGACTTGACTAGATTTGAGTGTAGCCACTGGGTCCAATTCCCAGTCCTTCTCACAGGTGTGTTAGATCTCATAAAAACTGTTCATTTGCAAATACATTTGCATATGCACTTGCTCTGTCTGCATGTACATGCATTCTGGACACAGAGAAGAAAACATGTTGTAACCAAGTTCATACATTTAGACAAAATATGAACAATTTGTTGGTGTTAATTAATTTTAAATGTACAGCATATTCTGATAATGACACTGTATATGAAAAGAATAAAGCAGTGGGTAGAATAAAAGCCACAGAAAATAATCCAAGTATTCCTACATTTTAGGTCAGAGTTCTAGGTTGCTGTATGCTGTCAATTCATGAGGGGGAGGAATTTAGTGACAGGCCAAAGTCTTCAGGCCTTAATTAATGTCATGGGGCTGATAGATCTGCAGCACAGTCATTACATTTCATACAAATGACTACGCAAGTCACCTTTGTTATCTTTTAGCTGCTCTGTGGGAAGAAACAAAACAGTCACAGACAGGAAATTATAATCCAAAAGAAAAGGTCTTAGATCATAATTTTCAAGGATATTTGAAGTGATTAACAAGTTTAAATTCCATAGGATTTCAATATTCTTTAGGTACCTGCATCTTGCAGTTGTACTAAAAACCTCAGATGCAATACTTGATTTCTTCTAGGCTACACTCTATCAGTTTAGGAAATAAAGGGTAATATTAATGGTGTTAAAATTTCATTCCAATTTCTAATGAACCTGTTAAAATCACTTTAGGATTTATTTTAAGAAATTATGGGTAATACATGATCCTCTGCAGGCCTCAGCTGGTGAATATCTTTCTCTTTTCATCACCCAGTTGAATAGCTAAGAAACCACATCTCTTTGGCTTTGTAAATTATTTTTATTGGCAACACTTATTTACAAAGAGATAAGTGATCTTTTTTTTCAGTGAATAATGTTCCATGGGGCATAGCTGCTGTTTTCAACAGATCTTTTATATAAATTGTAAGAACTTGTGGAAGCCATGTGATTTCAGGACAGATTGATTATGAACTCAAGCTCATCTTGAGATCAAAGATGGTATGCCAGATCTCCTCAGAACTGGATCCAAGAGGCTTTAATCATCTGGAATAAGTCTATCATGTCCTAGTTTGCTCTGCTCTCAAGAAAAAAAAAAAAAAAAAGCAACAAATCCAAACTATACTAAACCTAAACCAAGGACTATCCCATTGTTATGGTGGGTAAGGTTTCAGATATTTGTTACTCGAGATTTCCGTCTAAATCTGAATCTAGACTTTAAAATGAAACAGAGGTACCTGCATTCATCACTGCAGAGCTGTCACAGTGGAGTAAAGAAGCCCAACTGGACCAATCCTGAGGCTGCCCACCCGTGGGTGCGGGTGCACCGCTCCCACCCCACAGCCTCTGCTCTTCCTGTAGCTGCTGCGGGACAGCAGCTGAATGGAGTACCTAGGAACTGCCTCAGTGTATGCATTGCTGGGTGCAAACTGTGCTGGTTCAAGAGCTGCTTCCCAACCCCTCAGCAACTGTGCAGCAGGAGCTGCTCCCTCCAGGAAAAGAGCAGGGCTACAGCTGGGGCTGCCTGTGACATCTCTCATCCCAGTTGTGCCAGCACAGTTGGGTCCACACCCTGAACTGTGACAAATAGTCATCCATGTTTGTCCAGAGATTCAGGAAATAAACAATGTCACCTGTTTAGACGTCAAGATTATCACATGCAATCTCCTGTTAAATGGCAAAGATCTTTGGTTTACTTCTTTAATCAATATGTTCATCTGGCACTATATCTGACTCAAAACATAAGTCATTGATCATAATACTGATAGAAATGTGTTTCACATACTCAGTATAGCTCAACATCAGTGATAAACATTAAAAATCATCTAATTTCACTTTGAAAACAGAACACTAAACCTTTGGAAGAAAAAGCCATATTAAGTATCAGACCAAATCTCTCTGGATGGTAGTCAAAGGGCCAAGGTGATGGTTACAGCACCAGCCAGGATGTTGAAAGGCTCAGAATCAGTAATTTCCCATGCTTCACATTTTAAAGGGATATGAGCATTAGCAGACCACCCTATAGCCCTTAGTTACTTTGTTTTTACTGCATGTTAATCTTACAGAAGGAGGAGACTTTGTTACAGTTAATGTTCAGGTTCTAAATCCAAGTTGTGGATCTCAAAAGTTTGTTACTAAAATGTAAGCATATAGTAACAGTTTTAAAATGAGGATTACAAACGTTTCATGCCTTTGTGTACGTGCCACAGGGTGAGAAAATATTGCATCATCAAGTGTGTAATGGATCATCTGTCAGAAGGCTGTGAATTACATTAAAATATCAGACCCACAGGTTTACTTTGCGCAGTGCTGGAAGGAAATTCACAGTTTGCATCAAATGCCCCACTTGATCAACTTCACCAGCACACTGCAAGCCCCATGTCTCTAAAAAAATCCTGACCACTCCATCTATTGACCTAGCATCCAATGACTGTGGTATAAAAGATGGGCCAGAACAAGTAAGCTTCTGTACTTGTTGCTTAAATTACCACAGTCTAGTGTAGTCTCAGTTCTGCAACACTTCTCCTCAAACTTTTTCACCCTGTACAAAAACGGAACAGTGTTTCCTGCCCACAGGGGATGACAGTCATAACTAAATAAAGATAAGAGGGGGACAGATGACTGAGTCCCAGGAAACACGGAGATAATGGTGGTCAGACTGATAACAGTCTACGCACAACCAACTGCTCACAAGCCTTTAATCATCTTGATGAACACAGAGTGCTGAAGGAGTGATCTGAGAGATGATAAGGAGGCATTTTTGTTAATGCTCAAGTAGGAGGGAAGGGTTGTTCATGCTTGAAAATATAACAAGTGAGCAAAGGAAACTGGCACCAGAGGTGGATTGCAAGCTAGGAGTGAACAGCTTGACATGACCTGAGAACCAGAGGAAACAAGGAAAGCAGGGAAAGGAAAACAAGCTTCTTCTGTTCAATGCAGTAGAGGAGAGTGCTCTGCTCAGGGGCTGATAACTTACTTGTGTTATCCTGGTATTTGAGGAAGGTGGAACTGATTAACTGAGGAGGATGGTACAGGTTTATAGAATGAAGGCCTGACAGTAACCACTGTTTCAAAATTACAGCAGGTGTCTATTTGTAACCACAGCCTCCAGGCTTTATAATGCAGGGGTGTGAGATTATATTCTCCAGTCTCTTAAATCTTAAAAATTTAATATATCCAATATGAAGCTGCTGCTGCCTTTTCAGTTGATGGAAGTCCCTTTACTGTAGATCTTTATTTCAAAAGCAAGACACAAAACCTCTTAAGGATGTGATACTCAACACAGAAAGTGCCTCAGCAGACAAGCCTTGATTCCAAACCATGGAAGTCAGCTACAGTAGCAAATGCAGATAAAGGATGACAAAAGTAGTTTGGTTCAACAGTGCTTCATCTCTCTTGTGGGTACCTTATCACCATGTTTTGACTCCATTTCAAATGTGGAATTTAACTTTGTACTTAAAATGTGTTGCGGTCTCCCATTCTAGTTTTAAAAAGCCACACTGAAGTCTACAGTGCCCCCAGCCTACATACTGGTGTGGGTAACACCCGATGGGGTGGGATGTATTTTGCATAGGAGGCAATCGGCACCACACAACCCAAAGCACCACTCCAAAAAGATTTTCTTAAGTGTCCCTCAGACTATGATCAGATGCTGCTTTATGACATAATGGTCTTTGCACTAATATCTGTTTAAGGAATGCACTCCCTTCCTCCTCATTGCTAGGTGGTCTCCCCCTTGTGCCCACGGCAACATGGGACCTCTCCACTCTGCCTACTAGTTCTAACAGCTCTGCCATGAACCAAATGACTGAGATAGATCTCTGAGCCTGTTTAAAGAGGGTTTTTTAAGTATCACATAGGCGAGGGCACTTTGGCACATGGACAAGACTAAGCATAAAGAACAGGGGTTGTGAGGAGGCCAGTGCCAACACTGTAGAAAAAAACCTGTTAAGCTATAGCCTCATCCTTTAATTAGGCTGATTCTGGACCTGAGTAAAACCAAAACCACCTTCTTCTCTTACTCTCTTCCTAGGTAAATGACTTGGAACAAAGTCAGGAACAGAAGGGGAAGTAAGGCCCTAGACTTTGGTATGGTTTTTGCAGAGCCATGCCTGACTATGGCTGTAACATCTTCACCTTGCTGCATGCACTGACTGTGACCCTAACACCAATGGAGTTGTCTGCTATCAAGTAGGTTCCAAGCCAGGTCTAAAATAGACTTTTGCTACCTTGCCCCTTAAGCAGCATTAAGATATTGAATACAAGAGACACAGTTTGTCTCTCTTACAAATGAGTGTAGCAGGGAGGATGCTGAAACTGAAACCATACACCGTTGAAAGCTCAAGAACAATATTTATTACCAAAAATGTAGCCAACAAAACAAAAACCTGAGAGAGGAAGGAGGAGGAAAATAAGCTCTCAGTACGACTCCCCCACTGACTCAGGTGTTGCTTACGAAGCTGTCTTACCGCCCCCAGAATGCCTAGAACTACCCATAGCAGAAGCTGCATTCCTGGAGTGTTGGCAGGCTCACAAGATAGCGGGTGTCCCCACAAAAGGCAACGTTGTCCTTTGATGCAAAGCTTGAGTTTCACTTCCAGAACAAGCTATCTACCTTTTATACAATTAATTGGTGACATCTACCTGGGCAGGTGTGGCCAGCACCACCCAGCTAGAGGCCTTCAGTCCCTCCCTCCATTATGCAAGTGGTATCTCTTCTGTGCATGTGTGGGTACTCTGGAATTTCCCCATGCCTGTATGCTACACCTCAGGGAGTCTTTCCAAATGAGTCTGGGGGCTTACTTCATCATCTTCCTCCACACTTTCCTCTTCAAATGCCCTTGAAGGGCCATCAGCCAGTAGTGAGGTACCAATTAATTTCAGTTTATACAAGATACTTCCTTCAAGGACAAAGTTTTCATTTATCAGTGCTTGTTTTCTCATAACTTGGCAGGAATAGAACAGACTCTCACAACTGGCTGGGCCAAACACAGACCAAAAAATAGCAGCATCTAATTAAGCATGAATACAATGAGCTAGATTCAAGATGAAAACTTTTACAGACCTGCAGTTTTATTACTGGCTTCAACTAAAATTGTCACCACCTAGAGAGTGATGAAAGTGTAGGCAACTAAAGCTGTTTGCAACCAACACAGTCTCTTCACACCTAGGTTGCCAGAGGCACCCAGTCCTGGAAGCATGTTCTAAGAATGGCTAACATGTCCAAGCAGCACTTAACTGCTAGACACAGTCAACACAAGGCTGAAGGAGCTAGAGATGGGTCTCATTTCATGCGTAGTTTCTTGCTGCTGGAAAAGTTATAGTCCTAGGTCAGAGCTCTCTACACTCAGAGGACATCCAAGTATGTTTAGTCTCTGACACAAGGTTATAAACTTCTATACAAAGGTCAGAGTATTTCCAAGATGCTTTCAGATCCAGCAAAACGGTAGGAGAGTGAGAAAATCAGTGTTCTATTGTTTGAGCTGGCAGCAATATTCAGTCAGGTGCTGGTCACATGTAAAAAAGCTCAGAACAGACTTTGGCTTTCAGTGATCAAAATACTGATCATTATGGCTGGGCTTCACAAATGAAGATTTGGGAAGGCTCTATCCACATTTGTTACAAGCACGCTGGTGGTTAAAAAGGCCAGTACGAGACAGGTACGTCCAGTTGCAAAAGGCACAGCAGAAAGACTCCTTAGGTGGTATATTCTGCAAGGCACGGTTCTTTCTGCGTTGCCTTTTCTCCTCGAGAGTGATCCTGCAGGTGTTTTTAAAAGCGTCAGCAGCGTTATAGATGGTGTGTCTCCAGACCTCCCAGTTGGAGGCCAGAGTAGACCAGTTATGGTGCTCAATATGGCCAAGGCTGAGATGTTGTTTCAGGGAGTCCTTGTATCTTCTCTTCGGGGCTCCTGTCATGCAGCAGCCAGAAGCAAGTTCACCATAAAGCAAGATCTTAGGGAGGCAGTAAATTCTGCTTCAGGAAAAAAAAAAAGGAAAGTAGGATGTCTTGAATGTCAAGTGACAAAAAAATAATTACCAAAGTTATACTGTAGATAGAATAGAGCCACATGAAACTTCTGATACATCCTAGCCAAAAATATTTTCTTTTGAAGTGTTTCATATTTTTGAGAATAGATAAATGAATATTTAAAATATTATAAAATTTATATATTCATCTATAAAAGATGGAAAAAGGTTCTGAAGAGGGAAAAGGAACTTTATGTGCACATGAAGATAGAGGGAAAAATGTATGTATGTGTTTGTGTCTGTGTGTATATGTACATAGATGATCAGAAAATTTTATCCTCCCTGGCTGTGAAGGAAACGCAGATGTAGTTGTGGAACTCAGGTTCATTGCTTGTTGAACCCTGGTTCACATCACTTGTATTACATCTGAACTGAGTGCCATATATAATAGGGAACATCTTACTTTAACAAGTTAATCTAGCAGCAGTACAAACCCCACAGTCTCCCTCAAATACAGTGGATTTATTTTACTTCTCTT
This sequence comes from Pipra filicauda, assembly GCF_003945595.2. Taxonomy (NCBI): domain Eukaryota; kingdom Metazoa; phylum Chordata; class Aves; order Passeriformes; family Pipridae; genus Pipra; species Pipra filicauda. The sequence goes on from NW_024104576.1 coordinate 1,011,535, forward strand.
TACTTCTATTCAGTCCCACAGTTATCTGCTTCCTGACTCTAACTCTCTAAAATTGTGCCAAATGTGTTCCAGGTTTTTTACTGTAGCATATCACAATAGGATCTTTCCAACCCATGAGAACATACAGTCAACAAAGTTCTTTTCCTTTCATTTCCTGAGCTACTGGCAAAAGCAATTTCATTTTCAGGATGTTAACATTATTTTTGGCTAAGAAAATAATAATTCATCATTAAAATGCTGATAATGTATCAGATTGTGGTTGCTATCTACAAACACACATTTTTATGTAGCTCTTTGCAAATTAAGGCACACTTTCAAGGAGAATAATAAATAATTGCTGAGGAAGGCTGTTAATGACACAAAGTGCAATCCATATTAACAAGAAAACTGCATTCGATGTAAAACCATCAAACTAACATGAAGAGATCTCAATTTTACACACAACTCTTGCTTTTGGGTTACATGCTGAAGTTCCTTGTTCAGTGACTGGCAGTTCAGTGGGGCACAGCGGAGTTGTTTGGTGAACTACAGAAAGAGTACCTGTATGGAGACCCACATACTCCAGACTCCCACTCTCTTAATACTTCAGGTCAGACACCTGTTGGAGGATACAACTTCCTTTTTACAGAAACCAAAAAGCAAAAAGTTTGCAGAAGGGTTTGTGCAAGTCTATGTCTAATTGTCACCTGGAGTGAAGATATAGGTGAACTTCGCTTCAGGGCTAAGAGATTCGGAATTTCCACCATCCAGGAACAGCTTGAAAAAGCTTTTAAACTCTTAAACACAGCATTCCTGAGAAAACCTGTTCATTCAAAACTTGTGAATATCAAGAAAAAAAAATCGACATTTTCCAAGTAATGGCATTAGTGTTTAAATGTTTTTTAAAATTTAGGCTAATCATAATATCACAGCTATTTTCCAGCAGCTCTAATTACATTACAAAAAAATCATTAGACAGCCTTTAAATTTATCAACTCATTAATAGAATGAATAGAAATTGAAATTGGTTTTTTCCATGTTATTTCTAAATGTCTCAAATTCTATTTTATTCAGGGAATTTTCTGTTGCTTTTGCATTAACTAACAACTCCTACATGCTAAACAAAGCCTTTCCAATCATTTAATTACAGCCCTCTTGATCTGGTTAGATAAATTCCTACAGAACTATTAGTGAGTTTTAATTACAGCAAGAAAAGTTGTGAAACATCTGAAAGCTCTGTCTGGATAGAGAATTAAACAATCATGCTTTCTTTAGCAATTCATCAAACCTTGACTTTCCTTTCGAGTCCTCTGACTTATGGTGCTGTGCATTTTTTTCCATGCACTGTAGAATTCAAAACACAACTGAATTAAAGGATTTCCTATTTCTAGACCACTTCATGTTATCATGTTTTATATATATATATATATATATATATAAATTATTTGTATTCTAGGGTGTTCTTGTTTTGTTTTGACCTGAGGCAAACACAGAAAGATCTTTCTTAATCTGAATCTAATATTATACAATTCTTCCATTGAATGACAGACCTTAACCTTAATGCTTTGAAGTTTTTTACTGTAAACTTTCTCTTTTCCTGTTCCATATAATCTTCTTTTTTTTTTTTTTGACCCCAGCACCAAAGTAACTCTACTCATTTCTGATTCTTTCAGAGCATGCTCAAAAATCACAGATAGCTCGTACAGTTGTTACAGCAATAAATCAATAAGGATCTGACCAGATGTTCCCATGGAATAACACCAACCTAAGTGATCTCCAGTTCAAAACAAGTATTAGAGGAGATCCAAAGAAATATTTCTGCACCTGAAAGGCAGGTGTTCTCAGTACTGAGAGGCAGACCATGAACTACAGTCACATCCTCACATGAGTTAGACATCTCAGAAAGAGGCACAAAAGAGTCACTATCCCTGATGTTGAGTTGGCTAATGATAGTGCAAGCAATGTACCAATGCTTAGAACTTGCCAACTAAACACCTTGTCTAAACAGTCTGTTCTAAATTTCTCTGCTCTTTGACCTTTCATTCAAAGACATCTCCCCTTACTTGAATGGAGCATCTACTGAAACAAGGCACCTACATATTATATTTCAAAAAACAGAGCTGTGCTTGACAAACTATCTTGAAACACGAAGTAATGAATTACCATTCCCTTTTGCTGCAACTTTAGTGCAGCTAGAGCTATCTGCTAGACTATGGAAGACCATTTCAGTTCTGTGCCAGATAAATTATTTCATACGACTGAAAGCATTCAATTCAACAATTTTTTGCTGCCTCAAAGACTGCACAAAACAGCAAGTCACAAGGCAGTTCCTTTCAGCTAAAATGCAACAATGGGGAAAAACATCCAAAGCTATTTTGTAATTCTTTCTCATACTGAGTTGTGAAGCACTTTGTAAGAAGTTTCAATGTGTGCATCCAAGCTTTCAACAAACCAGAGTGAATTACTTTTTTTAGTATTTTTGAAAGGAGAAAAAAGACAGAATAGGTATGATTATATTATAAAGGCCAACTTAAAAGGTGACTTAGAAATACTAAGTTGAATCACAGGAACAGTTAATGACTAGACACAATTCTTAGGCAACTTTCAGATTTATCAAAATGAAATTAATGAGGGAATAAATGAAGAAAATCCATTAACAGAATAAATAGAACAGATCTTCTCAAGCGCACCTTTGCTTTTGCTCCTGTTCAAGTACTGATTATAAATTTATTTATAAATTTTCTTTTAGAAACAGTTATTGTACCAATTTTTATGCATGCATGTGTAGAATTTTTTTTCTGGGAAGGTGACATTGATCCAAAAAGAGAGAGTCAATAGGACAGCACATTCTGATGAATGCGATAGAAGTATGGATGGCCAAAGATGGAGACGTCCACTAGAAAAAATTACTGGGTGTATGTTAAGTTTTGAGTGAAATTATTTTAGAAATGTTTTTTGATTAAAAACGTAAATTAGAGTTTTATTATTATAGATATTTTTTTCATCCAGTCTATGAAGATGAAATACCAGGGAACTAACTGGTTACTCTACTGGTTAAAGTTTTACTGTAAATATTATGCTACAAAAAAAATCATTATTAGTAGTAAGATACCTTAATATCTTCCAAACTATACCTCCTAGATATATAAAAATACTGAGAAGCAAATACTTAGAAACAGTACATTTAATAGTTTGTGAAATGTTATAAAATCTAGAAACTTGAAAATGTTGAACGTGTCGTAATAATATGAGCTGATGAGGTTTTCAGAAGGGATCTACTGAGATTTTGTGCTACGTATATGTGAAAAAGAAGGAACAAAAATCCCCAAGCCCAGCCACTGGGGTCAGGAAGACAAAATAAATTCAAAGGTCCAGTGATATTGAAGACTTGTAGACAGAAACCAACCTGGGAAAAGCAATTGTAATTTAACATTAAGCAGAAGATAGGTAAAATATTGGCTAAATAGCAGCCAAGATAATGAAACAACAAGTCCAGGAAAGATGGAAAAATGTGCTGTACTTTTAATTAAGGCATTAGGGTTGTAGACATAAACAGTTACAGAGACTAGAGCCACCAAGCGAACCTCATTTAACTCCGCTTGATCAATTGCTGGGTACAGAGCTAAAAACCTGAGCACTGCACAGCTCCCACTGACAGTGGGTAATGTGATCCATGCCTGTTGGTACAAAGCCAAATCATAACCAAACTAGGCAGAAAACCAGAGTCAGGACAGTGTTGCAAGGTGTTGTAGGTGTCATGCTTGCCCTACTTGAAAAGCAAGTGCGTCCAGTGAAGGAGCTGCAAACTAAGCCAAAAATAAGAATATAGAGCAAAAGTGGGTGTCCTGAAGGTAACAGCCAAGACCAGAAGGGATTAGCAGATACCACTGAAAAGGAAAAGAACAAGAAGGTGAAACACAATCTCATTCATCAGTTTAGCACAGTGTGGGTGGCATGGCAGCAGGGTGAACCATGATGAGTAAAAATTCAACAGACAAAAACTAAAAAAATGCACTGTTTTGTTAAAAGCAGGACATAAAAAGAAGAGCTGTGAGAAAGCAATCAAAGTTTGCATTATAAAAGCTACACAATACCAAATTTTCAGCTGTTGTAAAACAGCCCCTGTTCAGTTTTCAATTTACTTAGACCAGATGAGATTTACTTAAACCAAGACAAGGATCAGGTGGGATTTTGGTTGTTTTTTTTTAACCTTCTACCTCAATTCTACCATGTTGAACATTTTCCTATAAAATTCATACTATGGAGGCTGAACCTAAGGCAGTGGGGGTTAAGGCAAAGAATAGTAAGATGGTTTTACAGAGAGGAAATTTTACAAAAGAACTCTCACAGTCAAACCAATCTTGCTATTTAAATTGTCAGAAGGATATCAGTAAACTGTTGAACTCACATTGCCATAATAGGAAAAGCAGACAATTATAGAAATAGAGTCCTTGGTGATGTTAAGCATTGCTATATGTTGCGAAGTCCTGAGTCCCAGCTGTCCAGATTAGGGACAAAGTGAGAGTGAACCATGATCCTTTCTGGCGTATATACATACAGATTTCCTTTCTATGGAAAAAGGTTCTCCATACATCCCTGTTTGTGGTTGGAATGAGATCAGAAGGTATGTGCATGACCTAACCATGCACTTCAGGAGCACTCCTGGACCAAACACTTTGGACAGCGTTCAAATTATCTCAGATTTGCGCTAATGTAACAGAAATCAGAATTTGTCTTTTGCTCACTACCTTTATCCCTGATTAGCACCAATCCTAAATTTACTACCTTCAAGAGAATAAAATACAACCACCTCAGAGCTAGTTCTGCACAACTACCTGCTCAGTCTGTAAAGCCTCATTTTATTGAGAGATGACAGTCTTTCAGCTCTGCCTTTGCAGAGCACCTAGAAGACTGGATCCCTTCTCTTTAGAAGAATTGCTGTAAGATAAAGTGTGTTACATTTATATAAATGCAGCCTTCCATGAAGTTGAAAGGCATATTTCCATATTTCCTTTATAACTTCTGCCCAGCACAGCCTTTTCCCTGTGCCAAGTGTCAACATCTGATTGCCATGTGACTTTCAGTTGGCCATATTCCTACTGTACTGGCATAAGTCCAGTAATCTGATGATCTAAAAAAAAAAAGTTGCAGCAGAATTTGACCCTGAACAGTGGTTCTCAATATTTTCCAAATGTGGCTATTAACATTTATTTCTCCTATCATTCAACCACCTTGTCAGTAAAGCACTTTGGAAATTTCTCTACTTTTTCCTAAGACAATACTTCCTCGTTCATGTGAATTCTTTCAGCGTGATTAAAGCCATGAGTATTACTTATTTACCTGGCTTTAGTCACAGGGAACAGTAGACTGGTATTATCTACTTCCTGCTCAGATTCAGGGAAACATATCCCAAGCATGTGCAGCTCTCCCCCTTCAATGAAATCGACAGAACAAAGAGAACTTTTTCTGTCCAAAGTTTTGCTGATGTGCAAATCTGAATCCATCAGCAAAATGCATTATAAGAACCACTATGAGAATGAACACTCCTTTCAAAATTATTAAAAGTGCAGCAAATGTATTTGTTAAATTGCAACCTTTCCTGCTTTCATTCTTTCTTCTATGGTAAAACAGGCTATAGTAAAAAAAATATTGATGGGTGATCCATTTGGGCTAATTTCAGTAAATGGTAATGTAGTACAACCCAACCTTCAAATTAGTCACTCTCAGATAACTGATGCAGAGACTCGCAGGCTCACCACAATTTTTCCTACAGAGATAATAACACTTGTTTATTAAGATGACCACTACAATGAGAGGCAGGAAGAAGATGAAGATGTAGACTGGTTGCAATTGTCTGTTTGTGCCTTCTAAACTCTCATCTTTAACTGATGAAACAGTAGTCTGAAATCAAGCAACTCCCACTTGGGAGAGTATGAGTAGTGGGGTTTTTTCCTCCTAAAAAAGTACATTTGTAACTGTTCTCAAACGCATTGTTACACTAATTTTATCTGCATACTAATTTCAGAAGCATGACCTGTACTTAATCTTGCTCTTTACAGTGCTCTGTAAATTAACTGTTAGAGTAATTTATGTTTAAGTTCATCTACGCCAATGAGTTGCTCAGGCACTGCTATGGCATTACTGCAGTTCAACTTCTTATTTATTATGGCTTGGCCTGTATGCTGTACTAATTCTACACCTTAAAATATGCCTGCTTTGCTGTAGCAGTTAGCATAGATCAATTGCATGACATATGGTATATTACTTATCTGCATATAGATCTGTATTACATAAACCAGCATGACAGCTCTACAAAGCATTACCTAAGTCTCATGCCAGATTTTGGTTAGTTCTTGTGGCAGATGTAGCTTTTTCTTACCTGTGTTACTGAAAAAAAACCCTCTAATGTTATAAAGTATGCAAATCTACAATGTTTGTGTGCCTTGAATTTCCTGCAGTAAGATTGAGACAGAGGTAGAATCTGATTTAAACAAAATAAACAACTTCATTTTCTGATCCAGTGTATGGATACAAAAAATAAATAAGGCTATCACAAGACAATGAAAGAAGACTTTGAAAGATTTTCATTCAATGCTGCTACATTCATATTTAGCCTCAAAGATACAGGTCTTTTTGCACAGTTTAATACAAAGACAAGGAGGCTGGCTGGTCCTGAGTGTGCAAAGGTTTCTTCCAAGCTACCATCATCCAGTTTGCATAGGTTTTATTTCAACTTTCAGCTGCAAAAGCTTGCAAAGTACTTGTATTTACAATGTGGACAGTGTAGTGCATATCAACATGAAAAACCTGAAGACTTATCCATTCTTATCTCTGAAAAAAGTTCCTTACTTCTTATGCAATAAAAGGATTTGTTCTGACATAAAGGCTTTCAGAATTAAAGAGAAAATTCAATATTGGAAAACTGATAAAGGCCTAAATATGAAGGAAACACACAAATATGTGTTATTAGATAAAACCTTTTATTCTTTGATTTTCCTGAGAAATTATGACTCATGCAAATTAAAAATGGTGCCATGTAATATGTCAATGTATCAAAAAAATGGAACATTTTGCTATTTACATTACACTCATACAGAAAAAAGCGTAAAAAAATCACTGCTGTAAGGCTGTAAATGTAAGGCTCTACAGCCAAGTACTGCAACAAAAGGCAACTTGAGCATTTCACTAATTTATTCACCCACTTTACAATACAGTGTTTAGTGATATGATCACAGGTTGTCTTCTAAAAGATCTGCTTCACACAGGAAGCACAGGAATGCTGGTGCTTCCTCAGAGGGCTTGTTTGTACAGCAATGGGCAAACTCTGACCTTCTCTTTTGGTGTTCATCATTGAGTAGGTGGGTATTGCCCTGATCTTAACTCCATTGAACGAGAATTATTATTTTCATTCCCAGACTGTGTTGTCCTCACAGTATTTTAGAACTGTTTTTGCAATATAACAAGAAAAAAAAGGTTCTGTTCTACTCTGCTCTAGGGATGTCACACATCCTATCCAGTCACTGCAGAGGAGTTATGTGAGCTTAAGGTGTGCTCAATCCGAGGGAAGTGTTCAAAACATCCCACTATCCCTGAATGCTACTCTACATGTAAGAATCAAACTCTTTTTAGAATCTTGGAAACTGGCGAAACTAAGATGATTTTTCAGAAACTGTAAACACATCTGTCTCATCATCATCATCATGGCTGGGCTTCGCGAACGAAGATTTGGGAAGGGCTCTACCCACATTTGTTACAAGCGCACTGGAGGCTAAAAAGGCCAATACTACCATAACAAATACACCTTCACAATAGTTAAAATGATTGATTGCATTCAAACTTCCAAAGAAAGTTCAGAGATTTTTTTTGTCAGATGCAAAGAAGAAACAGCAGTATTTTTCCTTAACTTCATTTTTAGAAATGGCCAAACTATTAAAAAAATAATTTCCCAAGTCAAACATTTAGTATGACAAATATGTGCCCAAACACTTTAAATTTAGCAAAGTTATACACTGCTATAAACATGGCCTTGCAGCATAAATGCATTTATTTTGATAAATATGTTTACACTGCAGGATATAAAATGGATAAGATATGAATTGGATTTGGAATTATCTGCAAACTGGTAAACAGCCCTGAAAAGAAACATTTTTTATGTATGTTTATTATATAATACCTAATCTCTTTCTAAAATTTTATTTAGGGAAAATAGTCTATTTTATGTCTATGATATGAATGTGAATATCTATGTGGTTTAAGGACTGACTTAACTTTTGTATGGGTGGGTACCAAATATCACACAATCCCCATCCCATACTCTGCAGCCCCCCTCACCTCTGTTATTCATGAGCAGGAAAAGAATGGCACACAATTACAGTATTTGTCCTCAAGTGGTGATGCTTCCGTCTGTTGTGAGAGGTAGACAACGTCTGGTTCTTTTTAAAGAGAATATCTTCTGATGGACTGTGATGAAGCAGCAGGAGAGAGGAGCTATTCAAAGAAAAGGAAGGGATGCGTGAAAGGAGAGCAGGTGCTAAGAGTGGATAATAATTCTTTTCACTTATATCCTTCTTTTTCTTAAGGTAATACATCAAAATCTCTATACAGGACAAATCTCTTACTGGACATTAAAAATTCAACATGTAGTACTAATTTTGGAACTTATGTATTTGTGGATAAATGTCACTTCTTCACACTCCTTGAAGAGATATTGGTTTTCAATTATTTTGTTGTTTTATAATTCTGTATGGATTTTTTTCTCACTCATACATTAGTTGGTTTCAAACTTGCAAAAAATTGCTTACAGTAGGAAATAAGTCAAACTCCTGTAATTGCTAGATGGCACCATCCTGCCCTTTTGAGGTTAAAGCAAGACAGTATGAGATTTTTTTTCCTTACCCTCTTTCAACATAGGAGCCAGGAGCAGACAGTCAGTTGAAACAGTGATGATTACAAATGACAACTTGTAGCATGTGTTATCACAGCCACTGCATACAGTAATTCTGCTGACAATGTATTTTACTAACCATATGGATTTGAAGAAAATTGTTTTTTCTGTAGGAGATCAACTGCAGATGAATTGTCACAGTATGCTTTTCCCAGGATCTGTATGGGAAAAGCACACTGGGACACGCAATGTTAGTTTAAAAGGTCTTTGTCAAATATAGGGTGAAAACCTGGCCCCTTTAAAGTTAGTGACTAAACATGCATAGATGTTAGCAAGGCTGAGGTAGTTCCAATTACTCATACTGGACTAATTAATCATTGGAATGTCAAATGTTTTAGGTTCAATTCAGCCTGTTCACAATATAAGAGCAATCTTTTCTCTCGATGACTTTCTCTCTCCATTATTTTAATCAAATAAATCATGTCACAAGCTCACGGTCAGGCAGAGATGTGGTAGGTTCTTGAAGGTGTCAGATGTGAACCTTGCTGAGCTTAATGTTTTCCTGAGGTAACCGTGAATTTTAAATTCATCCCTTGAAGGACACAGTTCCTGTGTATGTTACTTCAAACATTTTAAACAAGGGTCATTACAGAACAGCTGTGCTTGATGGGTTTGTAGGAAATAAGAGATAAAATGGAATTACCCTGTTTAAAGTATGACTGGGCAAAAGCTTTAGACATGTCTGGAAGAAGGCATGGCACAACTCCAGAAATTGGAATGTAAGGGATAGCAATTGGGTAAAACCAACAATTCCACATAGAAAGCTAAAGGAGGAAATGTGAACCATGAGACACTTCCTCCTATGTCTTAGTGGTAGCTTTCTCCCAAGAGTGACAGACGGCATAGCAAGGACACTCCCTCAGCCTTCAGGAGCCACAGCAGAGTGGTGCCAATCAGCAGTCCTATAATCCACTCAGAAACCTTAATGACAATTTCAGCCAAATTATCATCCAGCCAAAATAGCCTAGGTTCACAGGTTAAGTGTGCTGGTGTCATTAAGCTAAGTGCAAGGAATAAACATGGTCAATCTCCATAAATAACAGACTGAGTGGGGAAGATCTTTTGAAAACCAGAAAATAGAAATATAGTGAAAAAAAAAAACGAAGAGGGGAATTATTTATGTTACTGTAAAAGCTGAGGGCATACCTCAGAAGGAAAGGTATACATCTAGAACTTGCAGACTTTTAACAATATTTTTACTATTTTTACTAAGAGAATTTTTACTAATTAGGGAGGCATTTTAAAAGCTTTGGGTCAAATTCTTCAGGTTCAGTGATGCAAATCCTTTTGGAGCAGCTTGGTCCTCCATTTTTCATTCCTCCATTTTCATTTCATTTCATATTTGTAGATATTTTAAAACAGTTCAACTTTCCCAGCATGGTGGGGACCTCCCAACCCTGCATAATTAATGCCAAGGTCAAAAAGCACCAAAATCTTCAAAAATACTACTTTTCCATTTCCAGTTGCTATTTTTGGTAGATATTTTCCTTTTTACCAGACTATGTGATATCAGCTCAACTGGAGACCTCACAAAAGAAGAAGTCATGGCAGACCCCTCATGCCTCAGCTTGTGAAATAAAAACAACTTTCAGCAAGTGACAGAAGAAAAATTCTATATTATTCCAATGTCCAAAAGAATATTATCTTATACTTTAGACTGCAGATTCATTTCAGTGGGAGGTCCATTCATGTGAACAAAATGCCAGGAAGTGACAAATCAAACCTGCTGCTTTGGATAACCACATTAGCTGCAGATATTTTTATATGAAAGATTACTGCAATGAAACATTACTAATACAATCAATCAGCAATCCCAATTAGATAATTTATAGCAGAAAATTCACTTCTTTCGTTCTAAGTCCTTCAGCCTGCAGAACAGGGAGTGCATTTGAACTGTCGGGATAATAGGAGCCACCAGGGAGCCCAGACAGCCTTTTCACTGGCTCCATCTTTCTCGCTTTCTCTGGATGCACACAGAGTTGTGAGGTCATGAGAAGAAAAATCGTGGCTCCTTATAACTCCACCTATTCCTACGGCCCAGACACTTCTCTCAGAGAATTTCTAATGTAATTTGTCTGGGAAAATGGTATCTTTCAATATCATTTACTGAGACAGAGAAAACATAGAATATCCCAGGAACTGTCATTTATATTTTCCAATTCATAAACAGTTTTCCTTGCAGACATTTTAAACAATCTCTGAAAACAGTATTATGAAAACCCCATGAATCCAGTTCTCTGTCATGCAATGCTTCCCAGTCAGCTGTGAAGCTGTGGTCCTCTTGACACTGACTGCTCCATCTTCTCTCTCAAAACGGGGATATTAAAAGAAATCTAAAGCCAGAAAGGCCAGAACTGGAGTCTAGGTTATATTGACCCGGGTGGACTCACAGCAGGGAAATCAGGGCATGAGTGGTAGCCTTACCAAATCTGAATGATAGAACTTCACATCCCTTTGAAAATATGTTAATGACTGCAATGCTGCAAGATGAGAGGATAATCAGGTCTAAAATTGGACATTCTCTTCCTTACATTCATCTTTTTTCCTGATTCCCAGAGGAAGGCCACTCTCATTTCCCTTAAATGAAAAAATACATTTCTTATTTTTAACCTAGCCATTGTCATCTAGATTGTTATATAGTGATGATTATTCAAAAATTTCCTCTTACTTCAGTACCTTGAAATGAATTTTGCTCACTGTGCTGCACATGAACTCAGAGTAGCACACTCAGTGATGGGACATTTTCAAACAACCTTCAGTCATATGATTCATTTCCCTACGGCTGTTTCACACGAGTACTAATGTTCAGAACTTCCCTGCCAACAAGGATTGGTCTCTTGACTTACTCGTTTGGTGAGAGCAGCTTCCCTTAGGCATTTATCTCATTATATCCAATTAGCAGCTACCATTGTACCATCACAGTTCACTGCCTAACAGTTACTTGCCAAGTGATATTCTCTCTCTCCCCTACACAGACATTACTGGTCTTTTCTGCCACAGTATCAAGAGTTTGCTCCTTGTATCAAGTTTATATGTACAGGGTTGGTACATGTCCAGCAACACAAAGAAACACTTAACAAGTTCCATCATAGAGACACCACAGAGAATATTGGTTTCCATAGTACTTGTGTCCAAAACCAGTTCAGTTCTAAAGCCAAATATTTAAATGGCTGTAATAGTCCTCCTGACAATAGAAAGAAGGCAATTCAAGAAATGAAAAGGTGAGCCAATACTCCCCACTTACCATGCAAGTCGACAAGTATATACACAAGAATGCGTGTCCTCAGGGACAAGAGAGCAGTCCCAGACCAGGGAGATCTCATTTGGATTAGTGACTTAGTAGTCATCCTGCTCTTCGCTAACAACTCCTGAGACTGAAAGAGTTACACATTCTAGTTGGACACATTCTAGTTGAAAAATGAGCATCAGTGCTCCATATGTGCATTGACAGAGCTGGCAGATGACTTTACAGGTCAGCTGTTTTCCTCTGAACAGGTGGATACAAGTAAGAGCAAGATGATACCATCACAAAGCATCTGCTACGTGACACTGATTAACACTGACCATAACTTGCCAGAAATGATTAGACTGTAGAATGACTCATTTTATCTCGAGGTAGTCCAATGATAAAGAAACCACACTTATTGAAAGGTAGCTAAATCAGGTATGAATGAGTTAGTTTAAGCTGCAGAACAAAGTAGCCATGTTAGCACAGTGTGACACTTGCTTCTCCACAGAGCTGATTAATCTGTACAGAGTGCAGTGATAATGTGGCTATATTGTTTCTGGCAGCGGCCCAGCATGGTCCTTCCCACAACTCTGTTCTTCTTTCCTTCAGGAATGTCAGTTCCACATCAGCCAACCCTTCACAAGCTCTGTGAGAACTAAGATTGTAAAGTGGAGGGAAATTCTACTGGCAAATGGAAAATACAATAATTTTTTAAAAATTTGAAATGTAGAAATATACCACTCAAACATGCTTCAAAACACTCAAGACATAACAGTCTCTCTTAAAAAAAATCTTCTTCAGAGTCACAGGCCAAGTATTGCAGGTCAAAGTGATGGGTGAAGAGGAGAGGTTAACAGGAAGATGCATTAGACTGAAGATTGTTTAGTGTCAACCATGGCAGGGAAAAAAGAATACTCTTGGCAACCTATATCTTCTCCTGAACACTGAGTCATCAATCTGACATCAGTAATGGCATTTCAGTGAATTTCCATGGAAATACTTCATTTTATATCAGTCAGATTTTCTTTACATAGGCAAAAAAAAAGTGTAAATTTTAAGAGTAAAATAAGCTGCTGCTTGATAAGCTGAGTTCTGATTTCACCAGTTCATTTGCTAGATAAGGGTCCTCAAGTAAGATTTTATTTCTGTTATCAGCTTTCTCTTATGCCTATTTTTGTCTTTAAATTTCTATTATTACTTCTAAAAGACTTCTGTGAATTCTGTGTTGATCAGAAGAACTAGCTTTGAATGGATTCCTGTAAGAGGTCTCTGTTCTCCAGACTAGTTCCTAATCCTCAGTTGATTCATGAATAACCCTTGAATAAAACCAATAAGTCCATGCATGACTTCACATGAGGGTATGTGCACAATTGCTTACACACATATATACACCTTTTTTTTTTTTTTAAAGGTACTAAGGTTTTAAAATATTTTACAGGCATTGACAATCGCATTTTGCATCCATCCTTTGAGCAATAAGGTTAAGGGCAGGCCCTGTTGTGCCATCAGCTGTACCACCTTAGGCCTGAAGATCCAGGAAGTTTCTCATGAGCTGCCACAGCACGTGATGGAGATTTTGGAAATGAAGGCTAGAAGTTCAAACAGTTGAAGGCTCCTGGGTGGCATACTTCCAGCCTCTGGTGTCCCCTCCCTTTTATTACAGCTTATTCATATGCAGCCAATTCATTGTAAGGCGTGATGCAACATTTACAGAACGTATAAAGGTTCTCTGATAAAAAGCCTTCCACGAATTCTATCATCATCATCATTATTTGCATTTATCTTACTACTGAGCACTGTAATAGACTTTATTGTCATACATCAAGAACAATCTATGAACCAGTGCTACCTAACTCAGCAGGCCATCAACTAGCTGAGGAAAAAATCGACTTGAACATAATATCTTTTTCCTCAGAAATATTTGGACAGAATTCACCTTTCAGCTGAGAAGGGACATCAGTTGATCCCCGTATGGGCCATTCACTCAAGAACTGGGCTTGATGATCCTGGTGAGCCCTTTCCAATTCAGAATATTCTGTGACACTTGCCATTTGTAGTTACATGGAAATGCTTGATGAAGCAGGTCCTTTAAGGCCTTGCTAGTTGTACAACCCTGTAATACTCACAAGTGTAAAAAGCTTTTTAAAATTTGTCCCAGACACTTTGTCAAAACTTCCACCCAGTGAGAATAGCATGGACAAGATCTTTATGAAAAAAAGTGATGACTTCATAGGTCTCAGAGACTGCAATATTAGCAGAAACTGTCTCATTGAAGAAAAACTAATAACAATTTTCTGCCTCTTCTGCAGGCTGCAGTGTGTTTATAGATACTTGTAAGAGCCTCTACTGAAGTGAAATGATACATATTCGGTAGATTAAATGTAATCATGTCTACACACATAAGCTGAAGCTCTGATTTTTAACTGAACATTTGGCATCATGACCACAGACCTCTTAATTCAAGCTATTTTCTGTAATTAGGTGATGGATATAGACAAAGGAGGGGTAAAATTAATTTTGTTAATCATTTCTACAGTTAAATTGGCCTGTAAAGCCTTCGTACTATAGAAAGATTTTGTGTCCAGATGGAAAAAACATGCTAGTAGTACTGAATGCTTATTTGTAGGAAAGCTGCTTTCATGCATATCTTGTCTCTTAATAACCTTTATTCCTGAAAAGAAGTGCAAAATGCTTTCAATTTACTTAAAAAGTTCAGGTATTTAGTGCAAGTGCACGTGACTCCTAATAAATCACAGGAGCAGTATGCTTTCTCAGCCATACCTTTAAGTCCAGCTGTAATTGGGGTTGGAGCTATGCAACTTAGTAACAAAGCTAAGGTATCCTTTCAGGGGGGACCCGTCAGCTAAGTTGCTTTAAAAACCAAACCAAAACATAACAAAAACAAAATCAAACCCAGCAAGCCTAAGAGTCCATAATTCTAGCAATGCCCAAGGTTCTAGCAAATTATACCCCTGGAGGTGGATTAGCTCCCCATGGGTGGCACGACCCAGGAACTACACAGAAATCAATAATCAGTGGAAAGTTCTGTGCAGAACATCCATTCCTCCTTTTGAGCCTGTGAAACATCTCAGAAGGCTGCATTGGGTCTCCCATGCTGGCTGGACACGCAGAAGTCTTAAAAAGTCATAAGATGTGGATAAGATATTTATGCCACACACACTTTTTTGGGGGGAGGCTCGATACACAATTTTTCTAGGAATGACATTCTGAGAGTATGTTCTGATGGATTTAAAAAGAAAACTCAGAAATTGTTAATGCTCCATTCCTTCTTCACAGTGAGACCTCTTGAGTTGACTGATTCTCTTGCTCTTTTACAATGCCATTCACACTGACCATGACAATCACACCAACACAGGCAGTGCAGGCTTCTCTTGTATAAATAGACTTTTACAATAGTGAATACAAGTCAGGAACCTTATGAAGAGAAAATTCATAGGTTTCCTGTAATAATACTGCTATCACTGTCAATAAAACTGGGTTTAACCATATCTTGAGCAAACAGAATTTATTGCTTTTATTAGTTAATGTCTGAAAATGTCCCTATTCATGTTTTCTTAGAAAACTAATTATTCACCTCAACACTTTTCACTTAGTCTCCATTTTAAAGTGTCCTAAACTACTTTTAGAATAGCTAACCCTTCAAAAACATAGGGAAAAGAAAAAGCAGCTCTGGAATAGAAGACAAACTCTTCACTTAGTGGTAATTTTGCTGCATTTTCTCTTGACAATAAACCAACAAAAAGAAACAGATACTCACATAGCCACTGGAGAGCTAAGGATATAAGCCTACGTCATACATGCTATCTTTTCTATGCCCATTTTCCTGATGCAAGGAATGAGAGCAAAAAAGATTATGATGGCATGCACACCAAATTTAAGACTAATATCAGGACTGAGAAAAAAAAAAAGTAGTATAACCTGTCACCTAGAAGACGATAGATTTCAAAATATAGATTCCCTGAATAATCTCAAGCATTGGTCACAGCCACTGAGAAAACTGATATTCTGACAATGTTCCAAAGAACGGGTTTGTTTCAATTACATGTTTAATAAGAAGAGGTTAAAAAGAACAATCTCAACTTTTTCAAAGCACACCAGAAATGGGAAATAATTTCATTTTGACAATGTTAAAAATATTTCATGCTGTTTTCATTGCTAATTTATATTTGGCTGTGTTGCATTCTATTGAAAACATAGGTAAGAAAAGGAAAAGGTTGAATTGAATATTTTAACCATATTAAAATAATAATGTTACTACTTCTTGAAATGAAAGCAGGCAATAAACAAAAATGAAATCCTTCAATGGTCCCAAATGACAGTAATCAGATTTTTTTTAATTTAGAATTTCACTGATAGATACTAAGCTAATACATCCTCTATCTCCCACTAACAGAAATCCAGTTTCTGACTTGCTTTACTATATTCACTGCTTGTAAATATTATTTTATTACCTCCCTATGAGGTAAATTGTTCCTGTTTGGCACAGACTACTGGAAAAATCAATGCAGACCCATACTACCATGGAAGGACTAACAGGAAACACTGGGGTTTCTCAGAACTCCCTAAATGTCCTGGGAGATGTGTCAATTTAAGGCATCCTTTTAGTGAGGTACAGTATATTCACCACTATTAATCTCACTGTGCTGATAACAATAAAGCTCAATAGCTACTTTTATGGCTGATTATTTTTAGAGTTGCAATGGAGGAAGAAATGGGAATGAGCACTGTATGCCCTGCACAATAACAGATGAAGGCACAAGACTTACTGAAAGGGAGGCTCTGAAAGATGAAGAAGTTATCAGCAATAGTCTCATTACATGCACACACAAACACACATACACAAAAAAAAAAAAAAAAAAAAAAAAAAAAAAAAAAAAAAAAAAAGAAAAAAGCTGCAATGGGAGTAGCTATTTGAGTATTTATCTTGAGAGGAAAAAAGAAGTCTGATACAAATGGAGTCTGTGTTTTTTCATGTACTATGTGAGCCCACAGGATGGCATACAGTGCAAGGTGCTGTTGTGAACAATTAGAGAACAGAACAGACACATAAAAGCAGAGAAAAGAAGGAGACGGGAAAAAAATACTCTTACCTCAATTAGTTGCTGTACAGAAACTGTGCAAGCATCACACATCTCAGGTGTATAGAACTCTAGGGTCTCATGAATCATCACTACTAAGCAAATAGTATCCAACTTTGTAATAGGAATTGACGTGCAATCTACAGTTCACTGTTTCCTTCTCACACACTGCTCAAAAATGTAGCTTGTCACGTTTGTTTAACGTTACTGTTTGGTGTTAGATTTCATTATTTCATAAGTGACTGAAACTGAGTCGTTTATAAAGCAAACAGTTTGGTCTTTGTTCATGTGATGGTTATTCATTCTGTCATCAGGTGAGGTACTGGAAAATAAATACTGATGGTTTGGTTTTGAATGGTGTATTGCACAAACTGTGTAAAGTATCTCTTGGGAGAAGGATGATGGTACACTGGTTTCTCTGTGATTAGTCATTCTGCACTATTGCACCCTTTTCATAAGAAAGATGATATACATATGGCTGCATAAAAACATTCATTCTTCTCAATTCAAAAATTAAGTTGTTCTCTTTATGCTCATGCCCTTCCTTGGCCTTTTGCCAACATTTTATGAATTCCATGGAAGAAAAATTAAATAAACCACTGATAAAATTTGTTCTAAGAAAGGTTTCAAACCTAATAAGTGTATTTCACTAATACAGTGTAATTTGGAGCACTTAGTTGTAGACAGGGCTGACAGAAACATTTTGGACCAAGTGACTGCCAGATAACCCTGATTACCTCACAAGCTGCTGCAGCTAAACTGGTTTACACGATCCTGGCATAAATATGAGGAAATAAAATTCCAAAGCTGGTTTAGGAAGAAATGGACAGTTTTAATGGGAGAGACCATTACCCAGGTAGTGAATGAAAATGGTGGAGCCGTTGCTGTCCTACAGGCATGAACCCGTCGTTCCCATGAGATGAGTCCTCATAGTCCATCTGACTCCTTTATTGATCTAAAGACTATTGAAAACTGGGCAGAATATTTATTGCCTTCCATTTACTCCTCTGCAAAGAGTATAAAATGTTGTCAGTGTGGTTAATGATTCAAAAAGGCAGTGCTTACTCTGTGGGAGTCACAGAGTTTTGTCAGTACTAGACATTTAATTTTGAGAAAGAGAAAAACTAGTTTTGTCAAATGGAGAAAAATCAATAGAACTCAGTTTGCAACTCTTCATCTTTTGTCCCCTCCCCCCAAATATTGGTTAAAATATAAATATTAACATGACTTTCCTTTTTGCATTTTAAATTTGCTTAATTTTTTTTTTACATAATTTCATGCAAAAAGCCACAAGCACCAATAAAGAATGAAATCCAGTAGTTACTCATATATTATAATTTTTTTCCAATGCAATTACAGTGAAATGCCAACATTTTCTGCATCCACTGGATATACATGCAAATCTGACTTGTTTATCCCTGTAATGCTATACTTTATTCTTTCAGTGCATACTTAAAATGCAAGAAGACAAAGTAAGTTATCATGGCAATTCCATTAAAATTAACATTGAAAATAGTGACAAGCTACACTGAACAAGCCAAATTCTTCCACACTGTGAGTCTGACAATGTCAGTAGAATTAATTTGGGCATGGATATCCATACACAGATACACCACTGGATTATTTCATTAAGCAAATTTTTTTCATTATGCAGGAAAAACAGACTGAAATCTAGTGAAACCGTATAGTTTGACTCAGTGTAAGCTGGAAAGTTTGCTGTGTAATCAACACTCCCTAACAATATTGCATTATCTTTGCTTAAGATGTACAGGAAATGACAAATGCCCATGAATCCTGACATGCACTGGATCTGAAAGCTTATGTGAAAGATAAGTTGAACAAATCCCTTCCTGGGATATGCATGAACTACCAGTGAAAAGTTTAAAGTAACTGCAGAAGTGAAGGTGAGGCCACAGAAGTTTTATATATACCCTGAAGCAGACACCTTATTTGTTAGATACTTCATTGTTGCATAATGTTGACTGAGGAAATAGATGTGAAGGAACAGACAGGAATGAACAACTTGTGGTGTGGTAACTGAATAGCAGCAGGTGTTTTATCACAGACCACCTGAAAAGAAGAAATGTTACTTTTTAGATACACTGATTATTTTAGTTTTTTAAAATGTTAGAAATTTGGGGCAAAACTTTTAAAATGAAACAAAACAACATCTAAATACAAAGTATTTATCCATTAGGCAACTAAGTTGAAAAGCTTCTATATCTTTCACTTTTTGTAGTAAATGCAAGCACACAAAGTACTATCTGTAAGGAAAGCCCTCAGCTTTAAGCAGGAATAACAAGAAATGAATGAAAGTCAAGTATAAGGTTGGGAAATATGCACTAATTTCCTAGTAGTTGAGTTTTATTATGAAGTAGAAAGGAAGAAGAAAAGTGGTTTTATTCTTATACAAAAGTTTATGCATCAAAGGTTACTTTCTCTCATTTTAACAATTTTTGGTCCAGTTCTGGCATCTTATCTCAGTGTTAGCTGCATTACATAAGAACATACCTTACTGCCAGAGAGTTACTTGTGTTGGGGGCTTTACAGGTCAGAGTTTCCAAATAGAATAATTTATTTATTTTCATTAATCCAATGTGGTCCCCATGGCCACTTCTCATCTGGCATGAATTAGGATAGTATCACAAAGTTACCATTTTAAATTTTAAAATTATCATTTTAAACAGTTGCTTTAAAGATATAAACTCATGTGGTCTGTTGACTGGCCCCAGATATTCCAGCTGTTTTTCTGTATCAACCACTTGAAGCTGAAATGGGCTAACCAGCTAACATGTAGGAATAGTCATCACTATTCCTATATGAGTGATGTGCTCATACTTCCAGTGCATTCCTTTAATTCAAAAGTACCCATGATGTATAATGTTTTTCATAATTTATCATCTTTAAAATGATTTGATATTTTTGGGTCCTATTATTCCAGTTTTTTCTTTATCTGATAGTCACGAACTTTCTACTTACAGGCTTAATAACCATTCATGACCATTCAGACCTATTTCAGTGTCAAAATATGCACTTTAAGCTTAAGCAATTCAACTTCCTTCTGGCATTTATCTCCCATCTTAATCCTGAAATATTTAGACATGTCCCCTTTCACCCTTACTTTTACTGTAAAACAGGCAACCTCTGTTAACTTTTTCTCATAAAATTATCTTCAGAAGCCATCTCTGTGCATGTTCTGGACTGTTTTGGCTTCATTGTCCCACACATCTCTCCAAAGCAGAGATATGGACTGGTGTAAGTCATACTTACATTTTTTCATAAAACACATATATAAAATAAAGACATATTCATCTATATGTATATATACCTCTATGTCTTTTGAGTGGAATTATTTTTAGTCAACTTGCAAGCAAAATATTAAACTGCAGAATTCAAATTTTCATACCATTCAAGCTCATTACTTTGTCCTATTCTTTGATTGATTATTTTGGGACGAACACTTTGCAAATCCAAAAGAATCCCTGGACACATCTTAAATGTGCATTTAATTAACCAGCTGAGCTTTTCTTCAAAAGGTTTTACTTGAGTCAGGTATCTAGTTTTAACAAAATATTTAAAAATTGGGCATTTAAGAATTGGGCATTTGATTACATCATTAAGTCACCCACAATTAAATCAGATGGGAAGAAAATAGCAAAGGAATGAAAATTTCTTTTTAAATTCCTTATTTTCATAAGGCTCACTCCAATAATTCTCTTACATTCCAGTCTATTCTTTGAAGGCATGGCTGCAGAAGACCAGGAATTTCAAATATGGGGCCAGTTCTGCAACAGACTATTGCCATGTGTCAGGGTTCTTCACAGACCATAAATTTCTTACAGATCACTCAAAGGCTGTAATATCGAATTTTGTTTAAAATACACCATAAGCAACACGGTTGTGGTATTTTGAGATATCTACAACTGATTCAAAGTCCAATTATGACCGAGGCACCACAGCTCAGGAACCTCTGAATTACCCATTTGACGTGTGTGTTATCTTCCTAACTTACAATGTTGTAAGTCTCTTTGTCCTCACATCCTTTCTTGTTCATGCATGTGGCAACAGCCAGCTGCTGAGCCAAACCCTGACCCTTGCCCAAGCCTGACTCACACAGGAATGCAAACAAACATTTTCAAACACAGATTCACAATAGTAAAGTTTGCAACCACTACTAGAACAGGAACTGGTATTTATCACGAGATGATTTTATCATACTCTTGCTATATATACTACCAATTAACAATATGTAAACAGTATTTTAACAACATGAATGATTAACTACACGGTGCTTAAATTATATTATCTATATTTTGCAATTAGATCAGAGCTCAAACTGGATGCCAAAGTGCTTTTGTTCACACTAAAAGACATTGGCAGGACTTCATTATGGCTGGCAGACTGGATTACAACACAACTACATGGCACAGGGTAGGGTTTAAATGCTGCCCAAGAAAGCAGTCCTGCTTTAGAGTGACCAACATTGTATCCTGGTAAGACCAACTCGTTAAAAGGAGGCTCTGACATGCAGCATAGTGACAAAGCTGTGCCCGGCTCCAGTGTCTGCATCTCTGCAAGGAGCCATGCAAACTCACCTCCTGCCTGAACAACTGTCTGCGCTATGTGATGAGCTGTGCAATTCTGCTTGATGATTTCTCAAGACAGATGAAGCCTTCTTTCTGCCTTGGTCTCATCCTCATTAGATATGCTATTACAGCCTGCTTCAAATACTGATGTGGAAGGTGCCCTTTCACTTGCTTTTGCTTCTCAATGAATAAGTTAATAAGTTTCCACAAGTAGTGCAAACTGCTTTACCCTTGCCCTTCACTTCTGTGTTGTTAGGTGAAGAAAGCTCTACAGCATTCTGCCTTCTCATTTACTTTGATTATTTACAGTCCCACTCTTACCTTCACTGCTATAATTGCTTATGAGTTACACAAAATCAGTCACTTGCCTTTATTCATACTGAATAGCCCCACAGACTGCAGTGAAAGCATGCTGAGTGCAGCATACTTCAGTTTATGACATCCATGAATCTCACCCCCGACTGAAGAACTTTAACATAGGAAGTAATTCAGAGAGTAACTTCCACTTTCTTTGCAAAACAGGACATGGTTTCCACCTCACCCTTCCTCAGACTCTGTCTCTAAAGTTAACCCAAGATCCTGAGTCTACCCACCAGTTCTGGTATTGCTATGAAACTTAGTCAAGCTGTGCAATAAAATTTAACGTGCAAGTAAAATTTAAAAATCAAACCAAACCAAACAAAAAGAGATAAACAAAAAAATCAAGCAAAACCCCCCAAAAAGCAGAGAACTATTCAAGAAAATCCATCAGAACCCAATCAAATCCTTGAACTTCAACCTCTTTTTTTGCAAATTTGACCAACAAGGTGTTTATCTGAAGACAGATCCAGTTATATTGAGAATGCAAACTACAGTGAACCACAGACAATAAAACCAGTGAAAATTATTGCATGAAATTGTAGTTACCCCATAGCAGACAAAAAATCCTCTTAAGGTTCTAAATTTTTCTTAGATGGGCTTGTATAATTTCTACGTACAAAAATTGTGATATGAAAGCTTTTAGATGGATATAGTCAAAGAACTATAAATCGCTGTGATCATGACAGAGAAGGAAGTCTCTTCCTGATCTTCTGATACCCTAATCTACTGTCTTACATATCAAACCAAAAGAAAAAGTCACATCACTATTCAGAAATAGGCACAACCCAACTATTCCCCTACTCATCCTAACTTGGATTGTATCTTGAAGTACAATCTGCTATTTTTTTCATCTCTGCTGCACAGTCAACAGAAGGCATATTTCTTGTGTTATTAACAAGACTGAAAATAAGCACTGAACCCTAGAAAAATATATTAATTCCTATGATAAGTACTTACTGACACCCTAATGTGTTGGCTGCCTCCTCTATTTCAGGAACGTTATTATCAGGGAGTCACCTCATTCTCTCAGAACGAAAGAAATTTAGGTATGTGTTAAATTGTTCTTTAATGTGTTATAGACAAACTATGCTTATATTGTCCTCTGGTTTTGGTGCCCGAGAGATTCTTCCCCATAAACATAAGCAGTTGGAATTTTCCCATTACCCGTTTAATCTTTGCTCAGCTGCCACACGGCATTTGGGACTGCTCAATACAGTTTTCAAAGCACTGCATCTGATATTTATGAACCTATAAACTGGTGCTGTTTGTTTGAAGCAGCTCAAGCTGTTGGCAGGGTTTGTTTTTGGTTTTGATGGCAAAGAAGTTCTGACTGCATTTCAGCTTCATTCAGAGTGAAACCTTGAAATATCCAGGAAGAGACACCAAACAACTCCAGGCATGTCTATATTCTTATCAGCCTTGGATGTCTTAAACACCTACTGAGGAAGGGATAGATATAAACTTGTCCTCACTGTCATCCTTATATGTATCCCTTTCTTCCAGCATTGTTAACGAATAGCCACTATGGTTTCAAATGAATTTTCACAAGAAAACCTTATTTCCCTGTCCTACATTTCCTGATATATGCATTTACTGGGAAAGAATAAAGACTATAAGGTATACATTTCATATTAGCTCAAGTGTGTCTGTGGAATGCAGACTAAAAAAATTCAATAATGGCTTGGCAACTATGTATCATTCTAGTATCATCACTGCAACCATTCTAGAATGGCTGTAGTCCATTTTTTTCTCACTCAAAGATCTTCTAGCTAAAGGGAGGTGGAAGCCTGGAGAAGAGTAAAATTTTCAACCTTATTTGCTATTGTTTCCTCTTTCTCCATCATCTGTCCTGGAGTGATGGAAGTAGTAACACTGCACATCTCTCTGCTTATTTTTCCACTTTCCACTTTTCACATTGTACAGTGGAAAAGTTCCCAGACTGTGGAGCACTACAAGCTATGCTTAACGACTCCTGGTGTCACAATAAAGACTGAAGAAAATTTCCTCTACATCTCATCATTTGGAAGATGCTCCTCAGAGCCTTATTTTGCAAATAAGCGATTCACACAGCTCTACTAGCCAAGACAACTTTAAACAAGCTTCTCTTATTAAAGTACTTATATGTCCTCCATCACCATTTTATGAGTAAAATAAACAATACCAGATGTGCTGGTTTTGTCTGAGGTGGAGTTAATTTTCTTCACAGTAGCTAGTAGGAGGCTGTGTTTTGGATTTGTGATAGAAAGGATGTTGATGATACAGGGATGTTTTAGTTATTGCTGGGCAGTGCTTACACAGAGTCAAGGTCTTTTCTGTTTCTTACCCACCTCACCAGCAAGAAGGGTGGGGGTGCACAAGAAGATGGGAGGAGACACAGCCAGGACAGATGACTCCAACTGACCACAGGGATATTCCAGACCATGTGACATCATGCTCAGTATATAAATCTGAGAGAAAACGAATGAAGGGGGAAATGTTCAGAGTGATGGTGTTTGTCTTCCCAAGTAACTGTTACGTGTGATGGGGCCCTGCTCTCCTGGGGATGGCTGAACACCTGCCTGCCTGTGGGAATTGGTGAATTAATTCCTTGCTTTGCTTTGCTTGCATGCACAGCTTGTGCTTTCCTTATTAAACTATCTTTGTCTCAAACCACCAGTCTTCTGACTTTTACTCTTCCGATTCTCTCCCCCATCCCATCAGGGTGCAGTGAACAAGCAGCTCTGTGGGGCTCAGCTGCTGTCTGGGGCTAACACGCAACATCAGGGAATGTTCCTGACATGAAAAATGCCATTTTCCATGCCACTTGAATCATCTCTAGCATGGTTTTGACCAGGGCCAACTGCAGTCTTTCAAATAATTCTCAGAAAAGGTTGGGTAACACAAGCCAAGGACTTTTTCCAACAGGCAGTTTGCCACTCTCTTTAAGAGGGAAATAGTTTAACCTTACGTTTGTGACCAGACCATACCACTTGGTATGAAGGCTAAAAATGTTCCCTGACATTGTTTCATTTTGTAGTCATCATGGCTAGGTTTTGCGAACGAAGATTAAGGAAGGCTCTATCCACATTTGTTACAGGCACACTGGTGGCTAATGAGGCCAGTACGAGATAGACATAACCGATTGCAAAAGGCACAGCAGAAAGACTCCTTAGGTGGTATATTCCTCAAGACACGGTTCTTTCTGCATTGTCTTTTCTCCTTGAGAGTGATCCTGCAGGCGTTCTCAAAGGAGACAGCAGCGTTATAGATGGTGTGTCTCCAGGCCTCCTGATTTGAGGCCAGAGTAGACCAGTTATGGTGATCAATATGGCCAAGGCTGAGATGTTGTTTCAGGGAGTCCTTGTATCTTTTCTTCAGGGCTCCTCTCTTGCGGCAGCCAGTGGCAAGTTCACTGTAAAGCAAGATCTTAGGGAGGCGGTGGTCCTTCATCCTGCCCATCCCAGCTGTGTTCTCATCAACATGGCCTCAATACTTGTGACTGCTGCTTGCTCTAGAACAGATGTATTGGTTACATAATCTGACCAGTGGATGTTTAGAATTGTACAGAGGCAGCGTTGATGGAAGCGTTCTAGGAGACGCAGGTGGTGGTGGTAGATGACTCATGATTCGGAGCCATATAAGAGAGTCGACAACACTATGGCTCTGTAAACACTGATCTTGGTACTTTTCTTCAAGTGTTTATTACGCCATACTCTTTTGTGGAGTTTTCCAAAAGCACTATATGCCTTTGCTAATCTGTTGTCTATCTCTCCGTCGATCTTACCATCCAAGGAGATGAGGTTACCGAGGTAATTAAACTGTTGGACTGATTTGAGCTCTGATTGGCCAATGGTGATGTGGGGATGATGGGGGACTTCCGGTGGTGCAGGTTGATAGAGAACTTCTGTCTTCTTTAAACTGACTTCCAGCTCAAAGAGCTCAGCAGCGTCTGCAAAGCAGGATGCTAAACGCTGCAGAGCCACTTCTGTGTGGGCAACAAGTGCGGCATCATCAGCATAAAGCAGCTCCCGGACAAGATGGTTTAAGGTCTTGGTGTGGGCCTTCAGTCGTCTTAGGTTGAAAAGGCTTCCATCAGTACGATATCCAATGTAGATACCGTCCTGATCATCGAGGTTTGCCGTGGTCTTTTGGAGCATCATGCTGAAAAAGACTGTGAATAGGGTAGGAGCAAGAACACAGCCTTGTTTCACGACATTCTTTATTAGAAAGGGCTCAGAAAGTGTGTTGCCATACCTGACTTGGCCGTGCTGATCCTCATGGAGTGAGATGATCATTTTAAGGAACTTGGGGGGACAACCTAAACATTCCAAAATCTGCCACAGACCTTTTCTGGTAAAAACGTTGTAAATGTCTCTAGGTAACTCTCAATACTTAATACACTGAGCTTCAGCTAAAGGTGGGAGGAAGGGAATAAATAAATATTGTTAAAAATTACACTTGGCAAAGGCACAAGGACAACAATGCTTACTTTCCCAATTGCATTTAGGTAAGCAATTCTCACGACTTCAAAGATCGAAGTAGGTCTAGCTTTATTCACCGAGGACATCCACGGGCAGAAAGGGGTTTGAACTCACTACAGTTTAGAATCCAAGCAAATGGAACAAATTTTCTTCTTGTGGACAAAGCCTGCATCTAGGATTAAAGCCTGAAGCCAAAACTGACCCTGTGGCTGTGCTGCCACTAAGCCACAGCAAACGTGATACTTAAGCAACTCCAGATATTACTAATCCCAAGATAAGAGAGCTCTCTAAAATACATAAATTTCCCATTTAGTTCATGTTTTCTCTACTAATTATGAAGACATCTTTAATGACTATTTTGGTATATATATACCTTAATTTTAAACAGTTAAAGTTATGTGAGAAGAATCTCACATTGAATCCATCTGTGAAACTAAACCCATAACTCAATAAAGAGTGTACAGGGGGCAGTATATCTTAAGAAAGTTAGATTTAGATCTTTGGCTTAATACTTTACAAAACTTTTAGCAAGAACTTTGATCATTCAAAATTTAAGATGCAATCATTTTACTAACAGTTTTGCACAATTTCTAACCATTTTTTCCTCCCAATGGTAAATTTTAGGGGCAATTTTTTTCATTATCATAGCCTCAGTGACCTCCAGATAAATTACACTCATTTTATAAAATTCTTTTCAGTTTCTTTTATTTCTCACAGTCAAATGTAAGTGTGCAACTGTAGTTAAAGGTTAAGAAGTCAGAAGGATTTATCATTGAAATGACACAGATAAAATCTGCTAAGGAACATCTGCTCTAAGAAATTTATTATTGCAATACTTCCTAAGCGCTCTCTTGATTATTTTGCAAAGATCTGCATACTAACAAATCTGCTGAATATCAATTTCCACTCCATGTATATTTGCTTCTTAACATATCAGAAAAGCATAAATGCATGAAAATTTCAGGCACTGTCTATCATGGGACAAGCTCAATTCCAATGCAACATGCTTTGTCATATTTTCCATCTCAGTTCTATATTTCCTGTTCTCAATCTTGAAGCAAACAGTGGAGGCAAATTGTTTGCTCAGATACATCTTGGATCCCCAAACAGATGAGAATGAATGCCTTGTTTTCTTTTGGTGAAAACTGCCATTCATTGCAATGGAGGGATATAAATAAATATACATCAAATTATATAATGTGTCACAGAGCAGACAGTCACAAGATGAATTTGTCTTTTTTAAAGGCATAGCCTGAATATAGTTGCTGAGAAAATGAAAACTGTACCTCTATTATAATGTATAGCATGACTCCTTTGACCTGGAGAAAAAGGAAGACAAAGCAACAAAGCCATGTCACTCTAAAGGATATAAAACCAGGGAGACCAGTGAGCCCTGGTTTTGTGTACAAGTTTTCTCTAAGGAAAAAAATATTTCCTTTACATTCCATTCTCTTTATCAATATTGCTTTATTCCCAGAAAGCAGTACTGTAGGTCACTTAAAGAGAAATCACTCATTGCTAATGGAAAAACAAATCAACAATATATTTACTCAGCTAATGCACTTCACTAGGTCACATTACACAGGAAAGCTTTTAAAAATCATTTGTTTGACTGATCATATTATAACCTGAACTATTAGCAACTCTGAGTAGGAGACCTTGTTTTAATGCGAGGGTTTTAAAGGTACAGTTCAGATGTGTTCACAGGTGGAAGGAAGGAACCACTCCTCTGCAAAGTGGCTGTATTTATGGCAGATGAAACTTATCTCAGGAAAATACAAACACTCTCAGTATCAGCTCCCAGAAGTTTTGCTGCAAACTCTGCTCGTGACTTTGCTCTAAGAAGGGACAGTCCCAGTCAGTGAGCAGAATTCCTGCTGGCTTTCTGGGCTGGTGTGAAAGAAAGCTGAGGTTTTTCTTGGGCATTTGGGTGAACTTAAAAGAACTGCCAATTTGTGGGAAAGTGAAGGGGGCATTTCACAGTGTACAGTCTGTTCAAACTCAATTTGCCACTGGAAATATAGCCACAGGACACCTGAACACAAGAAAGCATATCCTGACTCCGAGGGTGATCAAACACTCACACAGGCTCCGCCTGAATTCTGAGGAGTCTCCAGCCTTGTACCTGACCACATTACAGCTGTGCAGCACATTCCTACAATTGCTGAATGTGCAATGTATATACAGTGATGGTTTACTGGGGAAAAATTGCCCTCTTTCTTTGGGCAAAGCCTTAAAGATTCTCTCTCAAAATCAAAGACACAAACTGAAACCTCTTTCAGAGGAAATCCATCCTGTCAGAAATTATCTGCAAGTAAGGTGAGTCCAACTAATATAATTTCTATTTCTCTATATTTAAAACCTGGTTTTTAATAGTTTGTTATTATTAGTTTTAATCTAAATACCAGTTTCTGAATGTCATAGAATCATAGCACATACTCAGTTGGAAGGGACCTACCAGAATCATTGAGTCCAACTCCTGTTCCTGCCCAGGACACCCCATGAATCACACCATATGCCTGAGAGAGTTGTCCAAAAGCTTCTTGAACTCAGATAGTCTTGGTGCTGTGACCATTTCTCTGGAGAGACTGTTCCAGTCCTCCTCCACCCTCTTGGTGAAAACCTTTTTCCTGATATCCAACCTGAACCTCCCCCGACTCAGCTTCATGGCATTTCCTCAAGTCCTGTCACTGGTCATGAGAGTAAAGAGATCAGTAATTTGCCCCTCATGAGGATGTTGAAGACTACAATGAGGTCTCCTCTTCTCTAAGCTGAACAAACCAAGCAACTTCAACTGCTTCTCATAAGGCTTCCCCTCCAGACTTTTCATCATCCTCATGGCCCTCTTTTGGACACTCTAATTAGTTTCCCCAAAGCCTCTAAGACAGACTTAGCTTCTCAGGGAAGCTGGAGCCAGTACATGTAAAGAAACACAGTTTGTCGTAGAATCATAGAATGGTTTGCATTGGATGGAACCTTAAAGATCACCCAGTTCTAAACCCCATTACCATAGCCAGGGACATCTTTCACTAGACCAGGTTGCTCAAAGCCGCATCCAACCTGACCTTGAACACCTCCAGGGATGGGGCATCCACAACTTCTCTGAGCAACCTCTTCCAGTGTCTCACCACCCTCACAGGGAAGAATTTCTTACTAATACACAATATAAACCTACACTCCTGCAATTTAAAGCCATTCTCTCTTGTCCTGTCACTACATGCTCTTGTAAAAACTTCCTCACCAGCTTCCTTGTAGGCCCCCTTAAGATATTGGAAAGCTGCTACAAAGTCTCCCCAAAACCTTCTCTTCTCCAGGCTGAACAGCCCCAACTCTCTCAGCCTGTCAAGCTACTTCACCTGTTTCTACTACAGAATTGTTTCCTTTTACCACATTTTATACTTCTGAAACTGAATTTTCATTAACAATTTAGTACTAAGAGCTGATTACCAGATACTTGATTATTTCAGAGGAACGTAAAGCACACAGAAAAAGTCTTCCATGCAAAAAACGTGTTGGGCCAAACAGAGGGTTATATATTCCCCAAAAGAATTATGCATTTTCCAGCCTATTGCTGTATTCTTTCTCTGTCAGACTAGTTCATATTCACCATTTTACTATCAGGTATTTTTTCAAGGGGCGCTATTATAATTATTTTACATCAATCGAGAGAAACTAATATAGGATACATAAAAATAGCAGTGTAAGAGAGTAAGTAAGTTTATGTCATCCAGTAAAACTTTTCTGTCTCAAAAGTGAAAAAAACCTTTTTGACTGTAAGTGCCAAGGTCAGAATTACATGTGGTTTACTTATTTATTTTCATCCTTTACATTGACAAGTATACAAAAGACAATCTTCTTGAATCAAAATAAATGCAACACTAAGTTCCAAAGCAAATGGAAGATAACAATTCTTTCTGCCAGAATTTCTCTTATTTGAACAAATATATCCTAATTCTATAATAATTTACAAGCTCCAGTGCAATTTTTGGTAATGGTTTCCATTATGTGTTACTAATACAATCTTTTAAAATCTGTTCTGAGTGGCTGAAAAATTATAACCCATATAAATTTACATGATTATTGCTGGTTCACTTCCTGGAGATCCTCTAGAATTTTTGTTTTGAAAAGGTTGCAAGAGGGGGAATATACCACCATCTGCTTGCCCCATTCATATCTCTAACATTCTAAATTGGCCAGTAGCATCCATGCACAGCAGTCCAAACAGACCTTTAGTCTGACTCATTACAGATGTTCTCATGTTCTCAGCATTTAAGATAATTGCTTTGTAGAAGGGAGTGTATGACTTTCCTAATAAGTTTTGTGTTTTGTTTCAAAAAAGCAGTGGTGGTACCATTCTCTTTTTTAATCTGTTTTGCATTGCTTAGCACAATATTTTGCACTTCCAGTGTAAACAGATTGCCCTTTGATGTCAGAACTAATTCCTTGCATGTTGATGGAGCAGAATATCAGAGATGAAATCAATCATATGGCTCTGAGACAAGAATCCATCTGTACCATCATGTTAATTTGAGAACATATTTGGAGCCAAGATAAAATATAATACTGCATAGAGCTAAACAACAAACTGATCAGCAGAGACACAACTAAATGCCATTGAAGTCCAAGGAAAGCAAAATCAGTGAGGAAATTGAATCAAGTTGTCCAGTAGTATTTCTTTGTAGTGTTACAAATATGTGTGGCTCATGTGTAAATGCATATATTACTAAATTAATAAACTGAGAAACATATTTGCAGACATAGCATGGCCGACTTTTAGTGCAAGTATTAAAGGTTATTAGACTTCCGTATTATTTCTTTGGATCAGACAATGAAGTAACTCACCAACCTCAGCATAAAATAAGTCAAGCTTAAAAAATTGCTCGTTGTGGCAGTTAGAATAGGGTGGACTTTGTTGACGAGAACTGTTAACATGTGAACTTTAGTTAATCTTATACAATAAGGGAGTAACTTAGTTCTAGGAATAGATGAGTACATTGAGTGTAAACTACATGTCAAGCATTGTGACAGTGTCTTTGTAGAAAGCCTTTGAGAAGGGCTGATTGTGAGTAGCACCACCAGAGAGTTGTCAGGTGTTGTTGAAATTTGACCAAAATTTTCTCTATCCAGTGCTATAACTATTGATGTCCAGGTTACTCAAGAATGGAAAGGGACCTCATTCTCCTGCCCCATGACCACGTACCACACAGCTGGAACCACTATTTGACTCCCTCCTGACTTTCCCATTACATTGTCTTTCCCACAATGCAGGCAAGTCATATAATTTGTACATTTGTGATTAAAATATTTTGGCATCCTATCCATGTAGTTTCAGAATAGCCATTTTGGTCTTAAATCATGATACATCTTCCTTGTCAATTATATCTCTCTGTGGCCTATCTCATCCTTCATGCATCAGTGGTAGCACTGGGCACAGAGGGAGAACAATTTATGTTCCTTCTGCAAAGACTTCTCATTTCTCTGTTGAAGAGAGGACAGTTCAGACATCAGACGGTGAACCAGTGAGAGGAATCTCTCGGTCCCCTCCTTAGACTAGCATAAGCCTGGACTAGGCAGACAAGATATGAGAAAAATCACAGCATGGTGAATCTTAACAGAACCTTACTTTTAATGAATTGTTGAAATACATAAAAGTGATATCCTCCATCTGTTGTAAAAATGTGTAATATTCTTCATGTCACTTAACTGGTTTTGAGAACTGTGTGGGAGAACACAGAAAAAATATTAAACTAGGCTGGGAGTATTTTGTAACATTTTGTGGCATCTCCCCTCAGTAAATTGCACTGTCTACTGTAGCTCTTCATACACTTGCATTTTTATGCTGCATTCCTAAAAAGCCACAAAGAATGATGCATGCCTTTGGGTCAAATTCATAATCGTTCAACAGTAGAACCCATTCATACAGCTACTAGCAGAAATCACAGCAAGCTTTTTCACTGGTATTCAAAGTAATCTGCAGGAACTTGGAACTGGGGAAATAGGAATGGAGAGCTCAAATACAGGCAGCTGTAAAAGAAGGACCTATATCTCTTCACTGAAGAATCATCATTTCAGAAATACAAATTTAAGTGTTAGCTGGACATCATGATAGCCTGATTCTAATTAAGGAGGTACAGATAAAGATTCAGATTACTGAAATGTGTTTCAGAATAATTTTGTTCTGCTCTGGGCGCTAGAGCTGAACTACTCCTTTTTGTCTTGCACCACATGCCCAGATCTCTACTGTCTGCATCTTGCAGGCAGCTGAGAAGATCATTTTGGGTACAGGTAAAACCCACTCTACAATCTTTTTGGTGGCCTGCCTGCAGCCACAAGTGGATGGAGCACTCTTCATCCTCTGGTATGCAATCAGCTCAACTTGTGAAACATAAGAAATCATAAGAGTGAAACAAAAGTACTGTCTTCTGTTGGGATCCAGTCTATCCAAGCACAGTTACTGAAGGTTAGGCAGACAGTATACTACAGACGTCTTGTCTAGGTTCCTTCTACAGTTAAAGGACAATTCCTCTTTACAACTGCACACCTATGGTGCAGGAAGAAGGGATGTTTCCTCCTGTAGTGTCTCTTTTTGCACTGACTTATCCAAGGTACTTGACATTTAAATATTTAAGTTTAAGTAGACTTAGTCAATCTGTAAGGTCCCTCTTTCCCAGCTGCTCTAGAATGATTCTTAGGAGTGGAAACATGACAAAAGGCTTTTACCACACCCGTCTTTCCTGTCACTGAGTAAGCCTTTTGACCTTAGCAGAGAACCCATGGGCTCTTGGCCTCCTGCATCTCAAGCAACTAACCAGCAAACTATATGTAATTGTTTGATTTCATATAGTCATGAACTTGCATAATTGTACCAGTCTGAAGTTGAAGGAGAACACATAAATGTGAAGATCACATATTTGGTCTCTCCTCTGCAATGTGGGTGCAATTTGGAAAACAGGAGCATTGGCAGATATTTGTAGAAGAAAGGGATTGCATTATTCTACTTTGACATTTTCCCATTTTTTAGAAAGTTATAAGAAAATGCTTCCTTTGCTTTTCCTTAGATGTGGGATGAAACTCTGCTATCTTCAGCATTGTTTAAAGATGTGATACACAAGGTACATGTCAGCATGAGTAAGACAGTAAATGCAGAGCATAAACTGAGGATAAAAAGGCAGAAAACATTTTTCTGTGCCTCTTCCCACAAGTAAGCAAGAAAGATCTTAGAAGGCACCCACTATGGGGTACCAGCAGGTCAGAGTATTGCCACCAGATGCAGGGAGGTGATCCTTCCTCTTTACTTGGCACTGGTGAGGCCACACCTGGAGTGCTGTGTCCAGTTCTGGGCTCTCCAGTACAAGGGAGATAGGGACACACTGGAGAGAGTCCAGAGAGGTACTAAGATCATGAAGGAACTGGAGTGTCCCTCCTATAATAAAAGCTGTTCAGTCTGGAGAAGAGTTAGGGACATCTTATCAGTGTACATAAACAACTGAAGGAAGGCTGCAAAGACAGAGCCTGGTTCTTTCCAGTGGTGCACAGTGACAGGACAAATTTATACACAGGAAGTTCCCTTTGAATATCAGGAAACACTTTTTTTCTATGAGGGTGACTGGTCACTGGAACAGGCTGCCCAGAGAGGTTGTGGAGTCTCCCATCTTTGGAGATACTCAAAAGCCACCTGGACACATTCCTGGGCAACTCTCTGTAAGTGGTTCTACTTGAGCAGGGGATGTGGACCAGATAAGCTCCAGAGGTCCCTTCCAAATTCAAGCATTCTGTGATTCTCTGGCAAATTAGGAAGAAAACTCTTTCTTAAATCTACATTTGGAAATTTTGGCTTGGTGTAGCAAGTCAGAAATAATTCCACTGCCGTCAATTAACTCCTTGGGAAAAAAAGGACCAAAACCGAGCTGTAGGATGTTGTTCCATTACGCTAAACTGGTAGCCAAGCTAAAAGTAAAATTTTGGAAAGCAACAGCTTGAGTAAAAGACTGATTATATTTGAAAGATATTTGCATATTTTCAGGTCTATAGATATCACTAATGCATAAAATTGGTTTCTTCCTCTATGATCAGTGAGAGTGTTGAAAGATGTGTACTGGGAGACTTTTCACCTCATCAACAAAAATACAGAATCTTCTCTGGTGCTGTTTACCTCCTGTGTATTTCATAATGAAGGTATTTATTTGTACCATAAGGAGTTGAATTCCACAAGAGCTAGAAATGTTACATATCTGAGCTAACATCAACCTTTTCTGCACAGCAGCTGTGTAGTCATCACAGATGACAGCTGTGTAGTCATCACAGATCCTGCACCACTCCAAATTGATTAAGCTGCCCAGAGACCAGACATCCCTAGAGGACAGGTGAAGTATTTAGCCTATACACTGAGACAAGGATTTAGTCCCCAATGCTGATTTTATTTTCTTGACTTTTAACTAGACTTGTTCGACCTTCTGTGTCTGAAGAGTTTGAATAAACATATTTTCTGTAGGAGCTATATCCCCTCTGTACATCTGACAACACAGAGTTTTACTGCAAATGCTTCCATGTCCTTTTAAAAACAGGTCATTTGTCTAGAAGACACAGCTTACCAGGATAGCAAATGTGCATTAGCACTCTTCTATTAATGAGTTCTACACAGTGGCACTCAACAATTCTTTCTACTGTTCTCCCAGAGAATTAAAAACGGGCAAGAAGTTTAAAACAACTTTCTAATCAAGTTTCACCTCATTAATAGCAGGGTCTTTTATAGATTTTATAGTCAGACTGCTTAAAAATACACTTTAATTAACTCGGGTTAATTTTTGCTTACTTTTCTCTTAATTTGATTTAGAACAAAGACCGTGTGAACTGATGTTCATAAACAGGAAGTTTCTTTTAAGACAACTTTTTAAACAAATAAGATTTAATTTTTTTACTTCAAGAAATAAACCTCTTTCTCGTAATAGTTTTCATTATGTGGGTGTTTACATAAAATCTAAATATTTATGTGTAGAATTATTTACATACAGATATATTAGACAGTTACATTTTAGTACACCAAGACACATGGACAGAATCAGCAACCTAGAAAATGTAAATACTAGAATATATTACTAGGAATCAGAAATATGTAATTAGACCTATTTTTTTGATAAAATCTCAGATTTTGAGTGGGAAATGGAAGTAGGTTTTAGCTCTGTGGTTAAAAATTTACCAGCCTTAGTAATGAACATTTTATGTATAAAATACTTTTCTGCTAAAAAAACATCTAAACAGGGGTTCAAATAAGAAACATAACAGACTAATGCGACAGAAATTATTCCTATAATAAAGGAAGACAGGAAAGGAGGATCCCATAGTAAAGCCCAGCAACATGTCAAGCTACAGCTAAGAACTGTTGGAGAGAAAATCACAGAAATCAAGGAGATGATAGAATGCCAAATAAGGTAGACATAGCACAATCTGCTCATGAGATTTGCACTGACCAAATAGCTTGTATGCAAACAATTAAACATGCAAGGATTAGTGGAAGAACATGGCAGTTGGCCATGCTCTGGCTTTGGACGGCCTGGACTAGATTATCTGAGATTCCCCTCAACCTGAGATGTCCTGTGATCTAGATAGGAATTCATGTTAATAACCCAAATTATTTGTAAAAAGATGATTGATAAATAAAATTGTAATTCTCTTTATAATAAAGTCCCTTTCGTCAATCAATTTTGTGATTAGAAGGACGAATTTTGAGGTGATAGAAACTTGTACTCTCAATAGTAAGATTTGGATAATTCAAGACCTAACTCTGCCTGAAAGTATTGGTCCCTCAGCATCCCTGATGCCAACACTCTTCTTGTGCTGTCTCCCAGCACCTCCAAGCTGTGCCCTTTCCACAGTTGTGAAATTCAACCCCTCTTCTTCACAGGTAATAGTGACGTAAGCAGCAATTCACAACACTTGGGTATATTTACCTCATTTGTCACCCTTCCTTTACTGTAGCTCTGCTGCAATGCAAGGACAAAATTAGTTTCTTTGGGTTGCAAAACTGGAGTAAAAGGCTGATGAAACAATTATTCTAAGACAGAATTTTTCAAACTGTAGGTCTATGTATGTGTTGAGAGATAAAAGGTTTATGTTAGTCAGACACAGACACCTTTATTTGCTGGTAGCTGCTAAGGGAGGCTCATGATGACTCTGTGCCACTGGTCACTTCTTCTTTTCCTGAACTAGGTGAATTGAGATGCTGCTATCTTATCTGTAATGGAAGAACAGTAGGTGGAGTGAGAGGTTTCAAGATATTTACATAGAGACACAAGAGCCTAAAAGGGGGGCTGAATTTTAAATCTGCTTCATATTTTATGAAACACTGTCTCAGAGCAAACTGGTTACTATTCACATACATACAACTATTTGAGAAGCCTATCTTATAATCAGTACAATATATCTTATCCCTCTTTTACTGAGGAAGAGAAGTTGGGGGCAAGAAAATACAGAGGGAGATAGAAAACAACCTGTTTTTCCTTTGAAAAACATTTTTGTCCAAATCCCTCCCGAAATCCTTGAATTAAAATGCATTTTTATGTTTTTCTATATTAATCCTCAAATTGAGACATATCCCCAACAGAGAAGCAAGGACAGCAACTAGAGAGGAGGAAGAGACTTTTCAAGAAAAGCTACAGGTTATTCTTGTACCAAATGTGGTTTTTTAAAATATTTTTCTTTTTAATCAATAAGGTACTACTTTAAATTAATAATTTCCATTAAAAGGAAATTCAAACATGATACATTTTCTCTTTAATGATGAAGTTGGGATCAACCTTCTTTTCTATCATTGGAAGAATTTAATTAGCTCATACAATATGACTTCTCTAAGAAGGCAGAGACATCTCCTATGAGGATCCCATGAACACAGTTTTCTTGTACAACCAGTGCACACTCCAAGGGCACTACCACCTGTAATAACCTTAACTGCATTGAAATCAATCCCAAGCAGAATCAGATAAATATCCAAATTAGGCCAAAAAAATCAATTGTTACTCTGAGAGTAAGTATGAAGCCATTCTGGGTTTGAGTTCCTTTCCCACTCCATAAAGCAATTAGCCCTAAGCATACAATAAAAGTTCTTTCACACAGTCCCGTATAGCTGCCTTTCAGTCAGGACAGCCCCATGAAAGACATACTGGAACAGGGGTAGGCAGATAAGGGACATTCCATTTTTCTGATGATTTTGATATTTCCAAACAAGGTGTCTACCAACTACCATTCAGCATTTAAAAATTCTGAGGGCTGGATTCCTGTCTAATAGACTCTTGCAACCAAGGCACCAGGATGTCTCAGTGACTCCCACAAAGCAGCCAGCCCTCAGGATGCTGAGTACCTGGGGGAAAAATCAATCCCAGAAACCAGGAAGGTCTAGGAAGGATTTCACAACTAAATTTATTTCTTTCAGTCTCCAGCAAAAACACATTTCAGATGAAATACTCTCATTTGACTTTATGATTCGGGTAAGTATTTCAGTTGAATCTATCTAACAAGTTTTCATCTGTCCTTTCTAAAAAGACCCGTAAAAAACTGGTGTCAGTCCTGTTCCTCAGTGTCTAGACAACCTGATTCCATTTCTACAGAACTCAAAGAACTTGACTCAGAAAGGTAATGAGTTTCATTAAAGCTGTATTTTCTAGTAAACAGATAAAAGATTTGCTTTTCATTGTTTCTAACAAGTGAAATAGGGAATAAATGTTCTTCCCCTGTAGCTACAGAAATTTGAAACAAGTCCAAACAGCTTCTCTATTGAATTTATACAAGCAGCAGCTCTAAGCTCATAAAAATATATCACTGTGAAGCCTACAAATATGGCTTCATTTTATTACTCTTACAACGATAATTTGGAGCAATAAATATTTTACACTGAACTTGTATTCTGTCTGCAGCATGGGTCACCTAATTTCCTAGGACTTCACTCCGTATCTGGAATTCAAGTTTCATAACCCAGTTGGTCTGTGCCTGGAAATTCTAATGGTGTAAGTGGCAGTTAGTTACATGCAACAAAGACAAACAGACCAGCCCACGTTTCACATGACTGGCATTTGATGAAAGCCTGGGTCACAGTTTCTTTTTCTCTGGCAAACATACTTTTCTCTGCACGGTCAGCTGATTTCCATGGAGTCACTTGCAAACTTAGGCAAGACTTTGAATCATAGTCAGAGTTGAGCCTTAAGGGTTAGAGGCCACCACAGAAAAAAACCCCAACAAAGTCTTTTAAAAGCAACAGTGCCCTTAAAGGAACACAATTATGCTGTATATCATCTGTTAGGTGAAAGCATTCAACCTTGAACAATATGTTTAATGAAGGTTACAAAGCATCTGTGTGTCTGGGCATGTTCTCTTATCCAAGGTAACCATACCCCTACTGTAGCTGTTGAAAGTACCTTAAACATCTTTTAGTTTTAAGAGCAATCACAGCTTGTTTTAAGCTTCTTGAAACAAGAAAAGACCCCACAGTCAAAAGGAATTTTTCCTGTAGCATAAATCCAGGGTACAGGTGACCACACAGTGGGTCCCAGTCTTGTCACTGAGCAGGTAAAGACATCACATTGTCTGTGGGAAGGATGGGTCCAAAGTGCCCCATTAGTACTGATGCTTCTGAAAGCACAAGGTATGATTCACCTCCTGCTGATTGTGTGAAAGAGAAGTGGGCCACGGCCTTACCTACCTTTAATCCCTTTAAAGCCAGCAGACATCCCAGACAGCTGCAATGCTATCAGGTTCTGTCTAGGAGTGATACAGCACAGTTTTCAATTCTCTATTCCTTACCAATGTCACACACTAAAGCCTAAGTAAAGTCTAGCCCTCAACAATATACTGCAGTACTAGAAAAAACTCTTGTGTATTTATTACCTCATGCAAGTTTGTATTTGAGTTGCAGAGTATAAATTCAGCAGTCTTTCTTTCACCTAAGCAAGAAAGCCAGTAGCATACACTTCAATTAGAGTATGCAGATTAGTTCTTGCCTATTACTATTAAGTTCTCAGAGACCATGTAGCATTGGCACAACAGGGATTTGCTTCTAAAGAAAGTAATAATGGTACACAAACACACCAAAAAAAAAAATCTGGTATGATACAGTCCATCAGGTGGCAAGTACAGAAAAACAAAGGAGGGCAAAGTAGATGCAGAACAGTTCTCTCAATCACAGTCATCCCCTCTAAATACTTAGATGGAAACTGTCATTCTGAAGAGCATGAATATCTTTCTCTTAAAATAACCTGAGGCCAGTCATTCCTAATTTAGGGTAGCCAAAAGACCAAGCAACAAACTAACTTGTCTAATAGAGACCTACGGCTATTTCCCTACATTTGTACTTGGCTGTGAGTAGAAAAAAAAATAATATTCCAGCTCTCAGGCTAAAGATATAATAAACCTAAATAACACAAGAGGTTTTTGACATTGAGAGATGTCTGAAATTACAAGTCTGGAAGCATAATAATGCTTGAATGGGACGGCAACTCCAGTCAGTTGTTTACTCTGCCTCCTTTCCCCATCTTCAGGTTTTTTTCTGGATTTGAAACTGCACAGCAGGGCTCGGATGCATGGATTGCTGTCACCTGCCCTGAGGGAAAGTGTCTGTGTGCTGCAAGCAACTTCCAATGGATATAATAGCATTTGACTTTTTCCCTCTGATTTCAAGTGGCTAGGTACCACTGAAAATAGAGATCCTAACCTTTTCTCAGGTTAGGTTTTCTCAGGTTTCTTTCAATAAAGTTTTCAAATCCCACTGATGCTTATGGCAGCATGAAACCAATGCTCTTTAGGCTACACTGGAAACTGCTTCACACACGCTGGTTCTGGGGCAAAGTCTCCCCCAGGGCAGCTTGCATGAAACCAACAGGAAAGGATTCTCTTTGTTGGTGGTTTTCTCCTGCTTTAGCAACCTCAGCTGTCAATGAACGACTCCAATAGCAGAAAGGTGAGGATGGGGAAAGAAACCTACCTGCATTTTCAGCACCTGCAAGCTCTGCTGCCCTTGCAAGGCTCTGCTAGACTTAGTATGTCACCCTGAACAGAAGGGTGGAAAATCCTGTGCAGCTGCAACTCCTCAACTTATCTCTCCCTCTTGCCCAGAGTTCTTGTCACCCACACAGCTGTTCGGAAAGATTACACTGCAATAATTATCACTTTCTACTTAACTCCTTCTCTTTATATAGCAATACCTTACCTAAAAGGGGTACTCTGCATTCTCAAAGGAAGAGTCTTAATTACTTGCAAAGCTATAACAAGTCTGACACGTCTTCTGGAACTTGGATCTCATCCATTGTCAACTTACTAATAAGCTTTTTCTTCCTTTACTTTGTTAAACCCAGCATTCTTCAGATCATGTAAAAGCAATCATTCCGAGTCTTGCATCACCAGGTAATAATCTCAGTTTGTTACTACAAACAGCATTACAGTTAGGGAAAAGAAAAGTCTTAAATGTTTATACTGAACTGCAGAATTTTGACAGGCCTCTTTCTTATGCAGTATAAACCTCAGTGCTCAACGCTCAGCTCCTGGAGCTTAAAGTACCAACCCCAGAATGTTTGCCTAGAGAAAATGAATTAGAAGGCTGTGGCACAACTGCATGCTTCACAGAGATAATTTCAAACAAAAATCTACACTGAGCTATGAGACTGTGAGGAATCTTCAGACTAATCCTTTATTTATTTCTCTGGAAAAGTTCAATATTATCACTTAATTATCATTTATCCTCTCTTTTCACTGTAAGGTTCCTCTCTTCGTGATTCACTTCCACCTATGTTTCACCTATACAGCACACCCTCACTCATTCTTTGTAGTTAAATCATGCCTGAAAATATTTTTAGGAGATTAGGCTTTTTAGATTTTCCTTGCACCTCCTTCAGTATTGTATTTAGACCAGTCTGATCCCTCTCACACAGTTTCCTTCCATTTGGTATATTTTGGTTCTTTTCCCTGCATTTTATTGCTTAATCTAAGAGGTGAACTTAATTTGAAGAATGCTGGACCATAGAGAGAATATGTGGTAAAGGTGCCTCCCAGCCTGGACCATAATATTACATCTTCTCAATATTGCCATTACTAAATGCACCCTCACTATGTCTAAGTACAGCGGGTTATCAACAGCACTGGGCATTAACAGAAGCAAATTCAGCTTTCAAAAAGTTTACAGATTAGCCTGCTGTATATTTGCTCAAATCTGCTACCCATTCAGAACTACTGTCTGTTTCCCAAAGTTTGTTTCCCTATTTCAGCTGTACCTTCTACCATGAACAACCAACCTGCTCTTTTCTACCTCAAGGACAGCTCCTTTCTGGACAGCCCATAAAGCCTTCTTCTCCAGACAAGAACCTTTTCCAGACCAGAGGCACAGTCCCTTCTGTCAACACTAATAGAACTCTACCTGTGGACTGCAAAATCCCAAGCCCTTCTTTCAAATCTGACAGCTCACATATCTTGCATGGTACAAGGTTTCACCACCCAAGAGTTCATTTTGAACTGTTTCTGTCAAGCCACAGCTCTCTCAAAAGTCCCTACAAGCAGCACAGGCTTGCTCTGCAAGTACTGGAGCAAACGGCTTACAAAGTGAAAGGGTGGCTCCCCAGATTTATATTGACTTCCTATTTCTATCAAGAACTACATTGACTGGTGGCCACACTGTCACATCCAATCTGAATGCCTGATAGGTGCTTGCCTTTGGGGATGAAGGTAAAACACAATGTATAGGAAAGTGGAAAACTTCAAATGTATTTTACTTGCTCAAAGACGAGCTTGTAACCTCACACTCCCAACCACATACATCTTTGCATACTTCCCTTCCCTTTTCACTTCTTTTGTTTTTCTCATCAAAATGGTTCATTACTCACGTCTTTACACTCTTGATTTAAGTTAGGCCCATCTTCTTTACATTTGAGACCTGAAGTAACATACCTTTTATTTCCTGAATTTAAAATAACATTACAACATATACCTATTTAATTGTATTTTAAAATTCAACACCTAAATTCCCCTAGCTAACTGGATTGCACCACTAATTCCTCCTTGATTTCCCTAGAGTATTTCCTGTAGACAAAATAGAAATCTGTGAGTTGGAATTGCCTTGAATTGCTAAAGTCATATCTGCATTACTTGAACCTGACAAATGTATACTTTGTTGTGTAACAGGCAGATCCAACATGGACCGCACAGGGAAAGCTCTAAGTATTTCCTCAGTTAAGAAATTTTCATGTCTTTGCTCTTTCAGCTACCTTCCACCTCTGCATTTCTAAAACAGTTACTGCAAGAAACAGTGGAGGGGCAGCACAGTGTTCGAAATGAAGTTTTCAAATCCCACTGATACTTATGGCAGCATGAAACCAGAGCTTTTTAGGCTACGCTGGAAACTGCTTCAGCCAGCTCCAGAGCTGAGCTAGCAGATAACCCATCTCCAGCGCTGGGTGAGAGGCACTGTGATACATCCTGGGAGCCACATTGCCTCTGGTGAGCCACCACCTTCTCCCTGCTGTGCAGGCATCCCATCTCTGCTGTCTTTCTGTCTCTAACACAGGTCCTGTCCCCAACATGGGCCCTGTCCCCAGCATGGGCCCTGCCCCAAGCCTGGTCCCCAAATTAGCTGACTCTGGGTCTGAATAATTTGCCATTTCCTCCAGCAGAGTTTTTTCCTCTGACAAGCTCCCGTTTGATTTACTGTATGGACAGGACACCCCTCCCTTTGCAAGTATGGCATGTCAGCCATCCAGGATATGCTGGAACTTTTTGGTAAAATCAGACATCCCATGTTTCACATCCTCCTTTTTGGATAACAAGGGAAGCATAAACGAGCATTGGGAATGTTACATTGATCATTTTAGTTTCTCATTCTTTTGACTTTAAGAATTCTCATTTCTTTTTTTCTAAATTAGTCATTACTCAATTAATCAAATAAAAATACAGCACATATCGACTTAGTGTCACTCTCTCTTATCCCACAGTTCAAGAGACACTACCACGATCTTGTCAAATAAATTCGCTTCGAGGAAATTATAATTTTGCTTGATAAAGAGAAGTATGCAGGCAGAATGGACCTATGCTCTCATAAAGCATTAGATTTAGTCACTCAGAACATTTGAATTTAAAAACTAAGGATTACGTGACAATGAAACATACTTGAAATAGCT
Organism: Pipra filicauda; assembly: GCF_003945595.2. Taxonomy (NCBI): domain Eukaryota; kingdom Metazoa; phylum Chordata; class Aves; order Passeriformes; family Pipridae; genus Pipra; species Pipra filicauda. The sequence continues at coordinate 1,055,336 of NW_024104576.1, forward strand.
TAAGAACTGAATAACTAGTAGATCTTGAAACCTTGTTGGCAATGGGGATTCATTATCAAAACATTGTGAAAATGCTTCCATTGTGAATATTAGGCATCAGTATTGAACTCACTGATGAAAACTTGTGAAAAGTGAAGAAAACTAATTAAATCTAGACTTTCTTTAGCCTTTTTTTGAGACGCTGCAAGAGATCACTTTGTTTAGCTTGTCAAAAGGAAACAAACAAAAAAAAGAATGCTGAGAAGTGACTTAATTAGAATAAGAAAGTATGTTTTTGGGCAAAACATATCTTTAATCTACCTGGGAAGGTGATAATATAAAGCAATGGCTTGGAGGTACACTCAGATACCTTCAGATTAAAAGGTACACATATGTTTTTTGTTATTATTTTGACACCAAAGATAGTTAATGATTGGAACAAAATACCTAAAGAAATGGAGAATTTTTCATCTTTTCATTCTTTTATATCAACACTGCATATTAAACATGAGATGGGTATTATGGTATCTGATCTAGGTACCTTCACATGGAAGAAACAGTGATCCCTTATGACTGAATTGTGCAGGTCTATAGCAGTTGAACAACATTTAAGCTTTTTGGTTTCAACCTGTTTGAAAGAAAATCAAAACCCACTGTTATGCCATAAATAACAGGGTTAAACAGCAAGGCTAATTGTAAATGAATGTATTTCTCCACTAGACTATCAGGTTTATAATAAAACATACATGAAGGTTTTAAAATGCAAAGCAAAAAGACTACTATTGTTTGTGGTTTTTTAGTAAACACTCGTGTAATGTTCTATTTCTATCTTAAAAAATTAAAAGTAAAGTATTTGAGTATTTCTATTGGTGCTAAAAAAATTACATTGAAATGATATAGTAGTCTTAAATATAGGAAACATTTTAAATATTAAATATGCAAAATATAAAATAAAATACATTTATTGTTATACCATCCTATTTTTCCTTAAGTAGTTGCATTTGTTTCTTGAAAAGCTTATACAAGATTTGATTTAGAGATACTCCTTTTAAAACATAATTGAGTACTTTTCATTCCTTAGACATTCTATTACATATTTATTTAACTAATTAATTTAGCCATGAAAAAGTATGCCTATTCGAGGCTGGAGGCAGACAAACAGTTGTAAACAAAATAACTCCACACACACACCTACTTCCTGTAATCCATTTGAAATTGCTGGTGATACTTAAACAAACATAGCATTTTGTTCCACTTCCCTCAATAGAAGTCATGATTAGAAAACAGAGTTCCATAATTGATTGCTTTGGCTCCTCTTATAATATCAGCTCAGGCCAAGGCTGAAGGAAAAGGATTTAAGATAATATACAATATGAACATTTTTGCATGGCATTAGTGCGCTAAGCTGTTTTTTGGTGCAGTAAGTAACTGTGACCTGACATTTCCAGAGCCCTGCACCCAAGGAGTAAATGAACAGTGAGCAAGTCACACCCAATGGTCAAAGAAGATGTACCCCCGCTGAAGAGGTCAAAGAAGGTGTACCCACCTGATAAATAATGCTGTTAAACTCTTAACAACAGATGACGAGAAAGCTGAGGTACTCAACCAATTTTTGTCTCAGTTGTCAATGGCAACTGCTCTTCCCACACTTCTCAAGTGGATGGACAGCAGGGTGGGGACTGGAGGAGCAAAGGCCTTCCCATTGTGAGTATAGATCAGGTTCATGACCACCTGAAGAACCCGAGCATACTCAACTCTCTGGGACCTGATGTGATGCATCCCAGAGCGCTGAGGGAATTGGCTGATGTAATTGCCAAGCCACTATCCATCATACTTGAAAAGTTGTGGCATCCAGGTGAAGTCCCAGCTGACTGGAAAAGGGGAAATATTGTACCCATCTTTTAGAAAAGTACAAAGGAGGACCCCAGGAACTACTGACCTATCAGCCTCACCTCTGTTCCTGGGAAGATCACGGAATAGTTCCTCCTAGAAACTGTGCTAAGACAAATGGAGAACAGGGAATTGGTTCAAAACAGTCATGACAGCTTCATTAAGGGCAAATCCTGCCTGACCAACCTAGTAGCCTTCTATGATGGAGTGACTACATCAATGAACAAGGGAAGGGTTACAGATGCCCTTTATCTGGACTTCTGTAAAGCCTTTGACATGGACTGTCACAACATCCTTCTTGCTAAATTGGAGAGAGATGGATTTGGTGGGTGGACTATTTGGTGGAAAAGGAATTGGTTGGACAGTCGCATCCAGAGTGTAGTCATCAATGGCTCAGAGTCCTAATGGACATCAGTGACAGGTGGTGTCCCTCAGGGATCTGTATGGAGATCAGTGTTATTTAATATCTTCACTAATGACGTAGTTGAAGGGAGTGCATGTTTGCAGATGACACCAAGCCAAGCAATGCAGTTGACACACCTGAAGGATGGGATGTCATCCGGAGTGACCTGGACAAGCTCAAGAAGTGGACCCATGGGAATCTCATAGCGTTTAACAAGACCCGGGGCAAGGCAACCCCCAATATCAATACAGGGGATGAAGAGCAAGAGCAGCCCTGCCAAGAAGGACTTGGGGGTTGAGAGGATGAGATGGTGGATGAGAGGCTGGACATGAGCTGACAATACAGGCTTGCAGCCCAGAAGGCTAACCATAATTAAGGGTTGTATCAAAAGAAGAATGGCCAGCAGGTCAACAGAGGTGATTCTGCCTCTCTGCTTCCCTCTGGTGAGACCCTATCTGGAGTATTGTGTCCAGCCCTGGAGTACCCAGCACAGGAAAGACATGGACCTGTTGGAGCGAGTCCATACGAGGACCAACAAGATGATTAGAGGGATTAATCACGTTTCCTGTGAGAAAAGGCTGAGAGAACTGTGTTTGTTCAGCCTGGAAAAGAGGAGGCTCTAGGGTGGCCTAATTTCGGCCTTCCAGTACCTGAAGGAAGCCTACAAGAGAGAGGCTATTTACAAGAATGCGTCGTGACAGGATGAGACGGCATGGTTTCAAAGTAAGTGAGAGTGGGTTCAGATTAGATATCATGAATAAATTCTTTACTGTGAGGATGGTGAGGCACTGGAACAGGTTAGCCAGAGAAGTTGTGGGTGCCAATCCTTGGATATGTTCAAGGCCAGGTTGGATGGGGCTCTGAACAGCCTGTTTTGGCAAATGTTGTCCCAGCCCACGTCAGGGATGTTGGAACTGGATGGTCTTTAAGCTTCCTTCCAACCCAAGCCATTCTTTGATTCCATGATTTTATAGTATCCTGCAAACCTCCCATTAGTCTGCTTTCAGCAGGAATATTAACCAAAGATTAGAGAGGTGATTTAAGCCTTTCTCATCCACTGCTTATTTAAAGAGACCATTCTAAGTTAATCAGGTCCAGCTCCCACCAACCTCCCGGTCCCCACACAGCAGCCACAGAAACAGTTTTTAGTAGAAGGATGGAAAATATCTGGCTGGTGTACCTGTACAGTGAGAGCCCAGTCCTGCAATGCTTTTGCAAACAGCTCCACCAATGCAGATGGAAATTGAAACATCAAACCCTAAATCAATGTAAGCATGTGCCATTGGAGAACAGCAGCTCTCAAAGCAAGCTCATGTACAAGCAACTATTCTTTCCAAGCAAAGTTAGAGAAGTAAAACTATAGAAAAGAAGTAAAAGTTTGAAACAGAAGTTACCTCTTCAGGCAAGCAACACTAAGACCTGTGTACAATCAGTGCTAATTGATCTTCTTTGGAAATACTCTGTCAGATCAGTCAGACTGTATGGAACTGATCAAAATCAACTGAGAAATTAATTCCCTCATCAGTCTTTTTTCTTTTCTTTTTTCTTTTTTTTTTTTTTTTAGTTGTTTGGGCCTGCATTTTACTCACAGTAAATTTCAAGAGTTTGGCTGTTGAAATAATGGATGCAGTATGTTAATTCTGCAGTATGTTAATTTTAATGCATTTTATCTTAAAAAAAACACATTTCAGTTCATGGCAAATACAGACCTATTTCAATAAATTAACCCTATGACTTAAATCCCCAGAAGGCCTTTTCCCCACTGCTCTTATGAAGCAGCATTTCTGTCATTCTAGACATCCATCCTAAATTCATCAACAGAAAGGATTTCAGGGGAAATGAAAAAAAAAAAAAAATCAAAGCCACCTTGTAAAGTCCCAAGAAAATAAACAAGAAGTAGAAGAAGTAAATACAAGTGCTATCACTCTGTTATTCACGCGACCTCTCGTGGGTGTTATTTTTGTAGGTACGGGAAGGAGGCAATCGAAGAAGTTGGAACTCCTTGCTCCTTGCGGGTCCCTTCCAACTCAGGATGATGTGGGGATGGAGGGGAGGGGGGACACTGGGGGTGCTTTCTGGGGATAGATATTTGTTTCCCAAAGCCTGTGATATTATTTGGGTAAACTACTATGTCGGCACATACATGGGTGTGCACACAGGCACAGACACGCGGCGATGCTGCCCACTCCACCGGCCCACCGCCCGCACCCGGCGGTGCCCGCAGCGGGCAGGGCTCAGAGCCGCGGGCGGGCGGGGTCTCTCGGTGGCGCGGGGCGGGGCGGGGCGGGGCGGTACAAACGGGCCGGCGCCAGGCACCGGGCTCCGGCTGCGGCGCTGCCGGGCGGGCGACGCGGCGGCAGCGGGCGCTCCATCGGTCCTCGGCTCGCTCCGCCGCTCGCCGCTGCCGGGCGCGCTTCCCCCGGCTCCGCCGGCACCTGCGGGCGCCCATGGAACAGCGGGGCGAGCGCTGCCCCACGGCCCCGCGCCCCGGCGGTGAGTGACGAGCTGGGGAGGGATCGGCGCGCCGGGTGCTGCCCTGCGCAGAGCGGGAAGTTTTCGGGGTGGAAGCGGGTGCCGGGGCGATCGTGGGTCGCCGGGGGTGCACAGGCGCTGTCACGGGGCGCTGCCGCCCGCCCGGCACCTGCTGGCGGCAGGTGGGAGCCCCGCGGCCGCGGGAGGCGAGCGCCGCACGGCGCCGCTGCGGGGCTGGGGAGCGCGGCCGCCCGGCCGTGCGGTGCCAGTGAACCACACCGGGAGGGAGCCGCGGCGCTGCCCCGCGCCCTCTGTACTCGCCGAGACAGGCTCTGGGAGGCAGCGCTGTCTGGGAGGCAGCTGAAGGGGAAAGGAGAGAAAGGAGGGGAGAAAAAGCAATGCGGCCAGAATTACCTCTGGCATTACCTGGCCAGGTGTGGTCCCTGGGGCGCTTTTTCATCATCTTTCCCCTGTGGCTAAATGACAGGCACACGGTAAGGGCACAGTGGCAGGGCTGTCGAAGCGGGGTGCCAGCGTGCGGGGCTCCTACCTGACAGGAGAACACTTGCAAAAGCTCCGCTGAGCATCTTTGATCCGTTCCCACGCTGTATGCTGGAGCCGGCTGGATGCAGCGTGCTGAACTGGAACCTGGCGAGCTGCTTAGGGCTGCAGGGAGAGCGGTCTTTGGGGGTTGGTCCGGAGGGTACAACCTTAACTCCTGCTCGTTTCTGTCTTGAAGGACTGGCTTCCTAGAATAGTACAGGAAGGCTTGCTTACTGCAGTTCTCAGTGTGCTTTCCAGGGATAAATGTGTGCGTGCAGGTCAAATCTTTTGGGGGCAAAAGGATGCGGAAGGGAGCCGTGGCAGACCCCGACTGGAAGAGTTCTGATTTGGTCTCGTCTTTCAGCCAGACGGTCGAAAGATCAGGAAAGGGCACACAGCTAAGTACAGGCAATTCAATCACCTCAGTTGACTGCGAATTAAAGTATATGATTCTCCTTCCTCTCTATGTTAGTGCAGTAGGTTGAGGGCTTTACCTGTTTCAAGACTGTTCCTCTTTGGATACTGGGGCAGACAAAAATATCTGAGAAGTTCTAGAAATCGTCATGCTTGAATGGCATGGGGATGGAATGTCTGCAGGGAGCATCTTTCTGGCATGAGAGATCCACTCATTGCCCATTCCCACTGAGAACCTCTGCAGTATATATGGCAAGTGAACGTGAGTAGAACAGGTTCAGTTTGGTGAGTGCCCATGTACTGTCTGGCTATCAAACTTGTTTTGTAAATATAAATGCAATAACTGTTACAATTTACATCTGCTAGCATTTCTTGCACTCTTGAACAAGTGCATTTCCCACATTGCTCAGAACTGAGAATCTTTCAGTAAGAGCACAGTCACTGATATCAACTTCAGCTATGTCTTGCACATCCACCCTTTCAATACCCCGTTTTGGGTTTTTCCCTATTCAGAAAATGCAGAGATTTTTGATAGTGCATAGCCAAACCAATGCCTCTGGTAGGTCAGCAGCAAGACTATGCATCTGAAGCAAAGCTAGCTACTGCAGGTGAGAGACACTAATTTGACAGAGCAAATTCCAACCCCAGGACTGCCAAGTTCCCATCTGTGTCCCTCCCCCTGTCAGGATACTACCTGTGTTATTCTGAACTAGCCATATGCTTACACAGACATTACAGAAAAACAGAGTGGGTATAATATATACATATTCATACAACTCTTCTGCTTTTCATTAGAGGAAACCAAGAATGTTTTTATTAGACTGACTAGCCTGGAATCTCTCTCTTCCTTCTAGAAATGCCACCCATAGCTTATAAGCTATCAGAGTCGAAAAATATGTTAAAACTGACGAATTTCCATTAAAAGTTTGATAATAAGAAAAAGAAAACTGTAATATGCTAAGGCAGTCCAAGATGGGAGATCCTGCTGGGTCATCTCACTTGTCACTCCAGAGCATGAGGGTTCTCTCCAGGTCACTGTGTAGTGCTTCGCTTAGTAAATTGATTGGTTTAGCTAAGTCTAATACAGTGATGACCTCACTAGTATGTACTGTGCTCCAGTATTATTCTGAAGGCAGGAGAGTGGAAGACACAGAAATCTACTTGGAATATGAACTAAAAGATTATTTGGAGGTTTGGGGTTTTTTTTATTTGTTTTGTTTTTGTTGTTTTAAATATCTTATTAGTATTTGATACAGAGCCCACAGCTACAGAGAGTGGTGAGAAATTGCTTGGCAGGGGAAATGAGAATGGAATTGCTTAGTCTGCTGTGTTCCCTGTTTTAATACATCCAGTTAAGGTGAGCCTTTGTACAGAAAGGGAGACAGACAGGACAGAGCCATCCTTTCACACAGGATGTTTTCTTGAGGATAGCTGTGATGAATTAGGAAGCAACTCTATTAACTGTGCAATAGATTTCTACTTCCTAATTAGAATGTGACCCGTTTTGCTTGGAAAGTGGGGTGGCGAGTAGTTTCTGGATTTTGAATTGAGCATTTGGGTTTATGGGGGGACAGTGAAGGCAGTGGTAGAGTGTATCCACTTTATGAAAAAAAATGAATCTTGACAGTTGTTAAAAAAATTACTAGAAGTTGGTAAGGGGATTCCATATTAGCATTCAGTACAAAAAATTCTGTGCATCCTGAGCTTTTCAAGTTTATTTTTATTCTGCTGTAATGTCCCATTTTATTTTTACCTGCATGAGGTTCTCTGAAATCTAGGGTATTCTCTCTTCTAAAAATTTTTATGATCTCTTGGCATGAAAGACTGAAATGGTCCCTTCTGACCTCAAGAAAAAGAGTGAATGCTATATATAACCACAGTCTGTTATAAATTTGCTACCTTATTGCTCACACTGGAGCTGAACTCCTTCTTTAGAAGTCATGAACTGGTGGCCTAGCTAATTTGCATAAACTGTATTTATCACAGCAGGTGCAGAAATACAGCAGATTTCAGCCAAAAATACTTCCTACCAAGTCAACCTTTCTCAGCTCGTGAAGTTCCTCTGACCAGAAATACACTTTAAAGGTCTCGAAGTTTTGAAGTCTTAGAGCTCATAGACAATATATCATCCTGATAGAACTGAAATTATGATTAGATTTCTTAACATGCTGACTATAAAAGTTAAAGCCATGGTTTAATCTCTACTGGCTGTGCAGAAGTTTTAATATAATTTGGGAAATGTACCTAGACAGTATCATCTAGGCACTGTAAGACAGGTTCATACACTCAATTATTTTATGTCCCCTCTTAATGCCCAAATGGCTTTTTTTTATATATCATGAGGTGATCAATAGTTTACGCCCCTAGAGATCTACGGTTTCAGTAGTATGTAGTTCTATTTAATTTATTATACTTGTCTCTGTAGCACTCACTAATGTAGGCAATTACTTGTAGTTAATTACAGGAAACTAGAATTCAAGTATTTCATTGACATGCTTTTTAAAACTTATGTTAAATGTGATTAAAAAACACATATGGGGAGGTAGTAGAGAAAGTGTTTCTTCATGAAGAGGGTATTGTGAGGCAGATTAATATTTAAAAATAGCAAAATGCAGAATATATTTCTGAGGAAAAAACACGTTTCATAAATTAAGTTAAATTTAAAAAAGAAAGCCTTTCCTGCTCTTGATTGAGTTTTAATTGATAGCTGTACTGGGGAGTTTTATGTTAACAGGATACAAAGTGGCACTTGATGAGCTCATATAAACAACTAAGGAATATATCCTGTGGTGGACACAGTCTATTCTTAGTGGAAAGGAATTTATACTGTTCATATCAATGAGTTATTGAAGAATTTCAAGTACACTGCAATTGATCTAGTTCAAGTTTTTTAAATACATCACCGAATACAAATGTTCAGATCACTGACTGTTCATCAGTTTAGAAAGTTTTTTGTAGAGCTGGTTAGCGCAGTTAAGGGAATTTTGCTTTTCCGATAAGAGAAGCCAGCATAGCAGATGTGTGGGTTGTACTGCACAGCTACTTTTAACCACCACTGTTAGTCTTATATTTTGCAGTACTGAGTGCTGAAATATGTGCAAGGGAAAATACAGTCCACAAACTGTCCTGAGGTTCTATCACATCTGCAAAACTATATGAACAGAATGTCTTAGATTTTCAACTCTAATCTCCCTCTACAGACAAACTTTAGTAACTGAACTATGGGTTTCATTCAGGCCAGAATCTGTTTTTTTGAGATGCCTGGGTAGACATCTTTCCAGTGAAAGGCTTCAGTTCTGCAAGGAGAGAAAGTGAGGACACTTGAAACTTAGCCTGTTCATCCACAGTCCCGAGAGAATCATAAAAACACAACTTCTCTTTGACGAAGGTGGAGTCACCTGCATGCTTATGGAAAGGATGTAATCCTCCCTCTCCTATTACTGTCCTGGTAACTGTGTCCCATTAGCTCCAGTAAACCTCTGTGTGTTGCTGTGCCCTTTTTTTGGGAAGTATGTTGCTGTCAAATCTGCCAGCAGACTCTACCTGATGCTTACTGACTGCCCTGTAGACACTCTTTATGTTCCCTTCTACCCACTTGGACAGCTAACTTGAAGGTTCTTATGAAAGTTCAGAGCTAAATCTAATCCCATTCCATTTCCAGCAAAAATGAAGTTATCAGTCCAGCAAAAACTACCTTATTTTTTTAAAATGGATATTAAACTAAAAAGTATACATAATCTAAGTAGTTTAGGCAATGTCATTGAGTGAGGATAAATATACTGAGGCATTGAAATACCTTGGCAATATGGTAAGAAATAGTCAAAAGTCACAACATGTGTTTCAAAGAGCACTGTAATATGCTTAAAAGTCAATTAAATATGGCAGCTGTGGCCCTCATACTGCATTTACTGAGAAGAGCTTCCATTTATTTCCAAGTTACTATTACTATTGAAGAGATTTGAATCATGAAAACTGATTTGATTGGCAAAGTCCGCATGAAATCTTGTTGAATAAACAGGATAGCACATTTCACTAATTAATTGGGGAAAGCTGAAGAAAAGATTAAGCAAAAGCAATCAGACTTTTCAAAAAGTCTTGGTATAATTGTCAAAGCACCATTTAACATAAACTGTGTTTCTTTTACAACTTGCTCATTTACTTGTAGCAAAGGCAATAGTAATGACTGCCAGTGAAACTTTTTGTACTAATCTGGAATACAAAGTCATGAAGTCATATATGCTCTGCGTGATTTGTGGATGCAGTGAAGAGAATTCCTAAAGCAGAAAAGTAATTTGGCAGAGTGGCTGCTATAAACTCCTTAGTGCATTCTTATTATTGCTGAAAGAGTTTTTCAGACCCACAAATTATAAAGCTATACGTTTGCATCCTTTTATATAAACTGCTGTAATTCTAGACACCAAGCTACAGATCTACATAAAACGTTAAAGAGGACATAAGAGATGAAAGCTGAATGACAACCAATTTATATGCTGCTTTATTCCTGGAGACCACTTTGCCCACACAACATATGTTTTGTGCTGAATTTAGAGGCACGCTCATGTCCATTGTGTTGCATTAGTCTACCACAACAAAATAATTGATCCAGATATCAAGCCTGTACAGTTTGTGAGAAACAAAACAGAATGGAAAGAAAAGGCAGACAAAGCTTTATTGCTTGCAGACAAAACAACAATAGCATATAGGTACTTTAAATGGCATAATTACTAATATGGTTAATTGTGACTGCATAAAGTAGATGATACAGATACTGGAACAGTGTTCTGCAGTGGAATATGTGCACCTAAGCAAATAGCTGGGGAAGAACAGTGAAATTCTGTATGTCTGAAACAGAAGATATTCCCCTGTTATTCTGAGGTTTCATGCTGCAAAAGAAAACAGTTGCTTTTGTTTATTTAGAAAAAGCTCTCCACCGAAAAAGTGTTTGAGTAAAGAATGGGAAGACACTGAGCCGGGGCTCCACTGAGGCTCAAAAGCTGTCTGAGATGAGGCCCCAGGTACCACACCTGTAATATCCCACGAGTCTGGTTTTGCTGGCCAAAACAAGAGACGGGCTACAGCTAAGAGACACCTTGCTGTGTCTTTTCTCCAAAAGTTCCTGTGCTGTACTCAGCCACAGGAAGGCTTGAATAAAAAAGTAGGCAACTGAGTAGTATGCAAACTAGGAATTATAAATTAAGACTCCTAATGAGCTGATATATATAGTTCATTATAAAAAAAAAAAAAAACAAAACAAAACCAAACCAACAAACCAAAAACCCCACCCAACCCCCCCCAAAAAACCCACCAAGAACAACAAAAACAAACAAAACCCACTAACCCAGAAATGTGTCTTCACTAATATCTGAGGCCAGCAGCTGAAAATTATTCTCTCCAGATACAGTCTATCACAGAGCTTGCAATAGCACATTTCAGTCTGACTTTTAAAAAATAAGAGTTCCCTCCATTAGGCTTTAATGTAACTCCTTTCAAGACAGTTCAACCTGTTCCTCCCTGGAATCCTATTATGCTTTTCAAATAAGGTGTTAAGACAACAACTCAGGCCTGCTATTTATGGAGCTGGTGACTTAAAATATACCCTGAAGTAAGTGGCTATTCCTTTAATCTGTGACCTTAAAATTCAGCAAGAGTTGATGTTTTGTTGTTCTTATGTAGTGAGCTGCCCATCAGTCACTGATCCAATCTAGCTGGTGCTGTGTTGTTTGCTCCCATTGCTGCTGAATACGGTCACAGCACAGCTCAGTGGGGACATCCACCATGAATTTACCTATATCGAATTTCCTGTCCTCCAGTGTCTCCCCCCACCGACATCCACAGTGTGAGGCTATCAAGACTGTTTCTAGTTTAAACTGAAGTAGATTAAGCTGAGAAAGATTAACAGAAATGGTGAGGACGGGGAAAGAGAGCAGAAGACTAACAACGGCAGCCAAATGACTTACAGCCAGAGAAAGCAGTGGCCAAGAATGGAAAAATAACAAATTTCTCTGCAAAGTTGCCTCACATGAGACATCACAGAGCAGCCCAGGGCATGACCTGCCTGAGAGAGGGCATACCCATGAGCTCAAAGCCTGTAGGCGTAGAGGGAGGCATTCTTTTGACTTCCCATCTCTCATGACACTTTACTTCCCTCTCTTACCAGCTTTGATTTCTGTTTCCTAACAATATTGCTGGCTTGTAGCCCTTTAAAAATGTAAAAAGGGAAAGCACAGAAGCGATAATCAGTAGCAAACATCAGGAAGCAGACCTGCTCCATTCAGGATGGAGTCATGACCTCTGTAAACGCAAAGCTATCAAACAGAACTTTAGATCCCTTAGAAACACATCATTAGTCCTTGTTGCACTGGGACTTAGCTTATTGTGGAAAAGTCATTAGTTTCTTTTCAGATTCTCTGGAGAATTTCCAAAACCTAACCCTTGCATTTCCTCAGGTTGTTCATATGTAATTTCATATTTCAGCCCTTGTTAGCAGGTACAGTACATGCTGTTCCAAGCTTAAATTCATAATTACAGTAACCTACTAAGGCAAAGCAGTCAAGTGCTCAGCCATCGTGGCTTTTACTTCTAAATGGAGTTAGACCATACCAAAGTCATACACCAGCCCTTCACTGAGGGTATTAAGTTTTTGAAAGGCATCTTAATTCAGGGAGCTTGTGTACACAGCCTGCTCACAATGTGACAATCTAACAGCTAAACTGGGTGTGAGGCTATTACAATTTCACTTCAAACACTGCATTAAAAACACCCTGACCTTTAAATGGTGTTCAGGGGTGGTATTTAGTAGTCTTTTGACAAAGTCTAAAGTTAGTTCTTTACATCACAAAAGCTTGCTGGCTAACTCTCAAAATGACCTTCAGAAGTACCCATTGTGTATTTTCTTTCCTGAGAATCAAGACTGGAACCACAACTCTTTTAGTTTTATGTTGATTCAGTCATACTGTAGTCTATGGTTTCATTATCTTACCTTTTTATGGGCCCAGCGTGCATACCACCTATTTTATCCTTAGAAACCCTAAGCACAAAGCAAAAGTTAACTTCACTTAAAAATGACACAGAAGATCAACTTTTCCTTGGTCTTCTATTCACCCAGAGCTCTTCCTAACTTTTTCCCAGGAGAATGCTGCTTTGTCATGGTTGGGCAGTTCTATCTATGTAGCATAAACCTTTTTCCCAGGAGGCTTGATTTCTAAGATTGCTGTCACATGGTTCTTTGGGATGCTGTAATACCCAGATATCCTACAAGTCCCCCCTTTTTAAGAATGCTCTTTTTGTCCAGTTCACAACTTTTCCTTTTATATGCTCTGTTTCTAAGATAAACCTCTTCTTGTAGGTTAAAATAACATTCTGGATGAATCTTGAGTGCAAGAGAAAGATTCATAATGTTTATATCTCCTGATGACTGGAAATCATTTTCTCATGGCATTGTTATGCCTGTTTTTTAAAACATTTATTTACACCAAAATATCTATGAGGCTAGAGTTGGGAAAACTAAAGTTTGTTCAGTTGTGAAAAGCAGAAGATATTTGCAGTGTGACTTTAGTAGTGATATGTCTGAATATAAAATAATCTGCTTTTTCTTTTCCCTCTTTCAGCAAAGTTTCTGCTTGAGAAATACACATTCACTCAGCAAAACAAAAACAACTTTTAAGGGTTGTTCTCGGTGGAAATCACTCTATGCCCAATTACCTGCTTGAGTGAAACCAGACTAAGAACTTCTGTCATGGCAGCTTTTCTGCTGGGAGCTGTGTTGCTTATTGTTCAGCCTCAGATAGTGCCTTCCAGACCAGCTATAAATTCAAATGCTGAGACTTCTTCTCAGTCTGTTCAGAGAGAGCTTTTAAAGAAAACATCTCAGAAAAATGACTTGAAGGAAAACATTCATTCTAATGGATCATGTCAGCAGCTGCCACAGACTATTATTATTGGAGTGAGAAAAGGTGGAACAAGAGCTTTGTTAGAGATGTTGAGTCTCCATCCAGATATTGCAGCAGCAGAAAGTGAAGTTCACTTCTTTGACTGGGAAGATCATTACAGAAATGGATTGCAGTGGTATATTAATCAAATGCCATTCTCTTATCCCCATCAGATCACCGTGGAAAAAACTCCAGCATATTTCACATCACCTAAAGTGCCTGAAAGAGTTTATAACATGAACCAGTCAATGAGACTACTCCTTATTTTAAGAGACCCAAGTGAAAGAGTACTATCAGATTACACCCAAGTGTTCTACAATCACATGCAGAAGCACAAGCCGTATCCATCCATCGAACAATTCCTGATTAAAGATGGTGAACTCAATGTGGACTACAAGGCAATAAACAGAAGCTTGTACTACATTCACATGCAGAACTGGCTGAAGTATTTTCCTCTTGATCATATCCACATTGTAGATGGGGATAAATTGATCAAAGATCCCTTCCCAGAAATAGAAAAGGTAGAGAGATTTTTGAAGTTATCACCACAGATAAATGCTTCAAACTTTTATTTCAATAAAACTAAAGGCTTCTACTGCCTAAGGGACAGTGGTAGAGAGCGCTGTTTACATGAGTCAAAAGGACGAGCACACCCACAAGTAGATACCCGGTTACTCGAGAAACTGCATGAATATTTCCATGAACCCAACAAGAAATTTTTTGAGCTTGTGGGCAGGACATTTGACTGGCACTCATTTGTGGCGAGTTAGTGGTAAGCTTCAGAACCTATGTTCCAGTGTACAGTTAGAAAACTTAAAAAGGGCATTTAAAGTATAATTTATTTGTAAAATCCATAAATACTTCTGTACAGTATTAGATTCACAATTGCCATATATACTAGTTATATTTTTCTACTTGTTAAATTTGAAAACATTTTGTATTGTTTTTCATGGTTGTTAACATTGTGTATGATGTGTCTGTATGAAGAAACTAAATTATTTCATTGCAGAAGATGCTCTCTTGAGAATGTGTTGTCTTTTTAATAAATAAGAAATTCATTTCAACAGAGCCTTGCTGAATTATTTGAATACTTTGACCTTCCTGGACTATTCAGGATGGTTTTTTTCCTCTTAATTGCTAATGAATATGCTAAACTTTACATTTCCATTTTTCTTGCTTTAACGTGTGGTTTAATAATTTATTTTTTGTTTGAAAATATTGTTGTAGTTAACAAATTGTTCCATCCTGCTTTATAAAATTATTTCCTGATAAATTAGTGGTACTTACGCGTGTTGGGACATGCACACCCAAATGACAATGGAAGTGTCTGTGTAATATGACATGTTAACTGCTATGTTAACCTTACCTTCGTATTTACTGTTCTAACAAGTGCTCCTCAAATTCTTTGGCAGTACAGTGCAGGTTTCGTGGCACATTTTTAAAGGTTCTGTAGGGACTAGCTCATAAAATCCAATTAGCTGTAGAAATATGGTCAAGCTGAAAACTTCTTACAGTCTCTGAATGTATATATACTTCATAAAGAAGTAGGGTTGAGAGAATTTAAGCAATATAGAGACTTTTTCAAGGCTGCTTAAGACTGTTCCTACATTTTATAGCACATTTATGCTTTGCCATCAGTGAAAATGAACACTCACACCAGAAAAATTAGCTGGTCTACATTTCAGTAAGCATCAATTTAATTCATATAAATATTACCACACTTGTACCCCACTTAAGACTGTTTTATGTGAGCTGAGAAGTTGAATCATGCAACTGAAAATTGCCTATGGACT
This sequence comes from Pipra filicauda, assembly GCF_003945595.2. Lineage (NCBI taxonomy): Eukaryota > Metazoa > Chordata > Aves > Passeriformes > Pipridae > Pipra > Pipra filicauda. The sequence continues at coordinate 1,070,758 of NW_024104576.1, forward strand.
ACTGTTTGTTTAATCTCCTTCCAAGAACCTTTATGCCAAGTCTTGATTAGACGTGTTGTGGGATTAACCCAAATTTTGGGAACTTTCCTTGTTTTCCATTTGGTAAAAATGGAAGTTAGATCTTAGTACATTGGTAAAAATTGAAGCTGTCCTTATCTACAGCGGTTATGATTTCTTGTTAATCATCAATTTCTGGAATAGGAGCTAATCCTATTTCTGCACAAGGCTTCCTACAGTACTTTCATTCTGAGGTCCTAATTTTCATTTTATGATCTTGAGTTTAGTTGTCAAATGTGCAGTGGCAACACCCAGTAAATTTGATCTTGTAGCTGATTGTTACAATCCTTTGTAAAATTTAAATGTAGATTCATTAATTTTTTTCTGGTGAGCTGGTGCAAACTTGGGCACTATGACAAGGTATAGTCTTGGATGCAAATATCCCATATTACGCCTCTTGCATGAAAATTTGCAGATGCTGCCCCTCTCTTCTCCCACTCCTTGTGTACTTGCCCGAGCTGTATTCAACCTCAGAGAGGTTGGTGGTATTTTATAAAGTAGACCTTTGACAAAAGCCTACAATGAAATGGTATTGTACTCAATAAAATATTTTCTGAATTGCATTTTTCCTTTCTCTTTTGTTCATCAGTTTCTAGTTTGGAAGACCAGAATCTGGGATTCAACTCCAGTTTAGTGTCCAGTTGAATGTTACTTAAGAACTCAGCTGTAGATTAGTGGATTGATTGGAAAGTAGTTGTTTGCTCCTGGGCTGTGCCTGAATGGTCCACTTCTGACCCAAAATACACAACAAGGAGAGAAAGTTTATGGTGGCAATAATGTCAAATATTACATGAAGCAGATGCCAAAAATAACACAGTTATACTACCATCGTGCTCCTAATAAAGTTTTAGAAAGGAGAAATTCAGGGGATTTTGTATAAGGTGGGGCAGTATTTTTTTCTACACTTATTATGCCATTTTCTTCATAATGTGATCTCTGCAAGAGCCAGATGTACCAAAGAGATTTTGGCCCAAAAAAGAGACTTCCCACCTTAGTATAGTCCTGCCTTTACTACAGTCTGAGACTAATCCCACCAAATTCACCAACTTTTTGCTGGAAAAGGAAAAATACTACATGGGCATGTGACCAGGAACCAGAGGAGTACAAGAAGGCAGGGTTGCAACAAGTCCAGCTGCAGCAGGTCATACAGCATAGAGCATCAGTGTTGAATTGTGAATGTCCAAGCAATATGGACAGGTGATGTTGGTACTGAGGATACTTTTAGTGTATAGTGCTACTTGATACCAGTATTTTGCCTGTCATTAAGCAGGACACATTTCTCCCCACCCAACATGGCTTTTCTCTGTAGAAAAGAGAAGTAGAGCATGAATCATTGGGTTACTATTACTGTTTTAGTGCTAGAAACTCATAGAGTGTTCTCTGCAGGATTCAGAGTTGAAGTGACCACTTCAGGGGGACATCCTGAAGCAGAAATTCATATGACTCATGTCCTAGACCCCAAGTTCAAAGGAGTCCACAGAAATTATATCATACCAAATGCTTACACCTTGTGCAGGGATGACATCATTGTGCAACACCTTATCCTGGAGCTTGCACAGCTAGATATCTGGTAGCTATGATGGTGATGGACAATAAATCACATCCACACTAATAATTTAAAAATATTTACCTGCCATAGATGCTTAAGTTCAAGAGTTACAATCCTCAAAACTATTCTGAGTGTGAATGTTCAGTTTAACAAGAGCAAGTTTCGTTCTCCACACATGCATTACTGTACTTAAATGTGTTTCCTAGGCTATTTCTAAAGAAGTGCTAGACAACAACAAAAGCCACTGGAAGAAAGTGAAGAGAGAATGAAAGAAAGAGACTGAAGCACAGTCCAATTGGGACTGTAGAAAAACTGATAGTGAGCTTTGAAGTCATACCATATCTATTCATAAAAGAAAAAGTCCCTGGAAAGATTTTTCCAGTGTTATACAATACAGGTATTTATTTCTGTAAAACTCCACCATCTCAGGTCTAAAGTACAACCACTTGGGTGTTGCTCAAGAGACCTGTTTCCTTGGGGCAGCTAGCCAAGTCTGTGATCACTCTTGCAAATATAAATACAAAGATTAAGAGAATTCAATATCCAACTGAAAGCCTGGCACTCCCCTTGAGTACAAGAAATGCCAGTCAAATAATTAGTCAGGGTGGCACTGCAAGACTAAGTCTTCCTCTTTGCGTCACAACACAGACTAGTGTGAGACTTTGAAAGCCAGATATCGTACCTTTAGAGGACAAAGATTAAACTATAGTGATTATCCTATGAATGCCACGGGAAGATTATGGAAAGGGAAAAACCACGAGTTATTACTTCACCAAGAGTACTGGTACATCTACTGTTGGTGCTGTATGATCTTGTTACATGTGCTTTGCTCTTCCTTGTACCTTTTTCGTGCTGTTACAGGTGAAATAACATCTACTGCCCTTGAATAAATCAACACTGTTTTGAAACACATCAGAAAAAAAGTTATCCATTTTTAAATCTTGCTACATATTGATGAGTGTGTGAAACTTACCACCACAGAATATTTTAGATGAAAACTTTGAAGTCTGTGACTTAAAAGTCCTAATTCAGCTCACATTGTGAATGAGATTTTGCAAGAGTATACTAGTAGATGTTCTCTAATACAGTAGCAAAGTAATAAAAGTACAATAAGGCAAAAGCATTAAATTAAACTAAAATGTGTCAACAAAATGTGTTGAACTCGGTACTAGGTATATACCAGCTGAAATAGTTCCAAGCATGTGCACCTACAGCTGTAACATTATTTTCTCATTATTAACCCAGTACCTTTTATTTATATGACTCTACCTAAATGCCCAGTTATACCAGAAAGATTGTATGTTCAATGTTAATTGCCTCATTTTTGCAATTGTTTGGAAAGGCAGTTTCAGGTGGAAGCCATGCAAATATCTTATGAGTGAAAACAACTTTTATTAATAATTTTCTTACAAAAAATAAATGAAATTGAAATTATGTCTCCTAGAATATTAGCAAAGGAGAACAGTACCCTCTTTCTTGCAAAAATAACCCACCTACAGTAATTTTCTTCTTAACTAACACACAACATTTGATGCAGTTTTTAACTTAATAGTGCAATAAACTCAACAGGGATGCTGCAGATTTTAAATGCCTTCTGGGAAATATAAAATATGCAAGTCAGGGTGGGGAGCAGCTGGATGCAGAGGAACATCTGGTCTCATTGGTCTGAGAATACTTTTTTTTTTAAATGGTAAGGGACATGAAATTTTTGGCATGGAGATTGCTTTGTGTTGTCTATGAAAGCAATGCCTTCAATTGACTTCCAAGTCAATAATCCTAACATACTGACATCATCTTTACACTTGATATTGACATCATTCTCTGCCAAAACACATTTTAAAAGCCAGATAACAGGTGCATGAGGGATCCCTTAGTATAAAAAAAAATAAATTGTAATGGAACTCAGACACATAGCTTCAATTACAAAGGCACATTGCCTTGCACAAAGTCTTCTGAAATGAATGGCAAAATTCTTCTTTTTTAATTTGGATGAGAGTTACAGAACAAGGAACACATATACATTCACAGCAGAATAACTAACATGTGCTCCTCTCCTTCATTTTCAATCAATCAGTCATCAGTATTTCAACAGTAAAGATCAGGTCAACTCCCAGGACCCAACACAGTTCAGTCCAGATAACACTCAGTTACAAAAGAAAGAGTTCTTGCGGTATTTCTTACACCAAAAAGACTTCTCAGTGTATCTCCTATTACTGAATTTTTTGTAATTCCTCTTTTCTCTCCTATATACAGCTGTATCACATCTGTCCTATTAATTATTACATTGTCAGTCTATAAGAAAATAATCCATGATATGATGGTGTTTTTATAGAATATTACTCGAATGGGAAATCACAGCATTATGGGGTTCAAGACATACTTTATATACTTTTGTTCTGATATATTTTAAATTTTAATTGAATAAAATTCAGTTTATTTGGTCCATGTCATTGCATTACAGGAGGAGCTATTGTCACATGAAAGTAGTTATCTAATGATAAATGATATTTTATAAATAGAAATGTGTCATCAAAGTCACGTATTTTTCTTGTTGCTAGAGTAGCAGCTATGTTATTGGCAATATTCTGAGACTTTTACCCATAATACAAATGATAGCAGTATTTTTGGAAGCAATAGAAGCAGTCTGAGAACCATTCTCTTAACACATGTAGGAAAAAGGTCTTTGTTTCCTTTGTGACCTTGTGTGAACTACAAAGAGCAGGAATGCAAGTTGTGTTCTCTAGTCAGGTAACGAAAGTTTGTGAAGTTTTGCTAAATCAAAGGTATCAAAAGTGTGCATGTTCCAAAAGCAAAGGAGTTGGAACCATACCATACCTTGTTTATTTTAATGTCTTATCATTTTCTTGCCAAAAATATATGTTCCTGTGCAAGGGGAATAATAGAGGGCAAAAAGGACACACGCTGCAGAAACATAGCCCCTAGTCCATTTTCATTGTCACACTGGCTGGGACCAGGGCTAGACAGCCACATGAATAGACAAGGATGCTGGAAGTGGATAGTAAGGGAACACTGGATACAGGGGAACATCTTATCATAATCTCATTCCCTATGTTCACATTCTTACATATGATGAACAAGCACTTTCAGGAAAAACAACTTCTTCTCCAGTTCTTGTCTGTGCCACCTAAACGGAGAAAATCCATCTGAGTGTCAGTTGATTCCCATGCCTTAAGGCCTTTTTTACAAGTCAGTGCAGTATATTGCAATTAAAATTATTATTCACCTTTAAGTGTCTAATCTTCTCCTTTCTTGTTTTTAAATTTGTACTAAGTTTTCCATCTGCTGCAAATAAAAGGGTTTGATGAATAAATTATTTACAGCCTGCAGGATAAGAAGAGTTCATATGAAACATTTTGCAGAGATGAGACTTGCAAAAGAAGATATTTTTTCATGGAAAAAAGAGCATCTGTGGACCAGTTGGTTTCTTGCTGATGAAGCCAACTGGATATGATACTACTTTTGGCAGCTTTCTTATTCTTGTGTGGGCTTCAGTTATATGAATTCCATAAGATATTTATTATTGAATATAGCTATATATTGAATACCATGCCTATGATGTTTTATGATGTTGGCATTAGTTTTCTAAGTCAATTAGTTAACATCAAAAGATGTTAAAATCCTAGTGTCATTTTTTCATACTTAATAAACCTGAGTCAGATAATGCTCAGGCATTCATAAAATGGGGGGAAAAAATAAAAGTTGAACTGCCTCTAATGCTCCTTTTTGTGACTCACAGAAAAACATTTTTTTCTACAGCCTTATGGAAGAAAGTTAAATTTCAAGCATGATAAGTAAAGGAAAGGATTTACTGTCCCTCACAAAGAGGGCAATGCATGAAAAATGGATTTTAACAAGCGAATTAACTGTTCACGATGTTGAACAGAGATTGACAGATCATGAAATTGAAAAGGAAGTCTTCCTTGTTCTCAGAGCAAGGGTAAAACGGATGTCAGAGCCTTTGTGGGGTCTTGCAGAGTTCTGGTATGTTCCCTCCACCTTAGCAGAAGCATGAGAGCTTTACTACTCTGTCACCAAAAGATGCTTCTTCTTCTCTGTGCTCCAGATTACTGGCCTTGAATTGGTCTGTTTAGCTGTGAGTATACTGGAAATAACAATTTAAACATAAAGAAGAAAGTGGCTTAGTAGAATCAGCTCTCTACTCCACCTACATAACTGCTTACCTTATAAAGAGTTATGCTGAACCAGCTGGGAGGACAATGTGCCCAGTGCAGAAAAAAGGAACACATTACACTGATATTGCTGCTAAACTCTTCATTACCTTATTCAGCAGACAGCTTTGGCATTGTTCCTACTAACTGAAGGACCTCAGCTCTTTAAAATTGCATCCATTTCTTTGGCATACAGGCCATCATCTCCTGTGTTTGATTGTCTAGTAATAACTACTTGCTGGGGAATGATGCCCCTAAATTTCCTATTTCACAAACCAGTAATTCAGAATGTGATTTCAGCAAATACAAGCCACAGTTGAACACTCAGAGATACTGCTTATTCTGGCCAAAGCTGGTCAGAGCTGTGCCAGAACAGGAGTGAATTCAGTTCAAAAGGAACCCAAACAAAACCTATTTTTTCAGCTGCATAAGATCCCTGGTTTGGGTCATCATTCAGTTCTGCAAATAGAAGCATCCCTGAGCAGACCTGAATGCGAGATAGCCTTGCATTCCAACACTGCCACCAAAAATTAGCCCATTAAACTACAGAAGTCTTCAGGTATTACGGGATATTGAGATATTCCTGCCCTCTATTTTTTTCTGTCTTAGGACTGCTACAATTTTGTGGGCAGTCATCCTGGGAATTGGATCAGAGAACTGATGTATCTTTTTATACACTTGCTTTAAAGCACTGGTCGTGCAAAGAGGACTAGAAAAGTGGCATGCTGTGGCCATTGTGGAGATTGATATGAATTTTTCCATGGAACAGTTTGTGCTGTGACACCACAGCCCTTGTATGGACATTTCAGCATGACCTACCTTCACGCATTGAATCTTCTAGTTAGACCAACCTGTGAACTGACAAATGCTTTTGATAAAAACATTTAAATTGAATGAATGCTCAAAGCTCGTTTTCACCTCTTGACTGATGTTAGGCATAATAGTGTTCAAACACTCTAGGTGAAAAGGAGGGGACGATAAATGACCCCCAAACCTGTCTGTGAGGACACTGCAACAGTGGAAGTGCAGAATTCCCCACGGCTCACAAAATGTTCATCTGTCAATGGGTTCTGTTTTCCATTCAGCTTTTGCTTTCCTATGCAGTCCTTAAATTCTTTATCTGTCTGCCAACAAATAGTAGAGGGTCTAACATAATTCCTGTTTTTGAAGGAGACACAGTACCACCCTTAGCCAATTTTACAAAGGATCTGTGCCTCAGCTTTGTATTTAAAATTAAATATGTGATGGGCGCAACCAACTAGAAGGAATTCTTTCCTATTCTAAAAGGATACACAATTACTGATCACTTTTAAACAAAGTTCTAATAATTGGGAAAATCTTTTTTCTAACAAGAAGAAATGTTATCTTGTTTTGCTCTCGGATGCACTGATGAAACCTAGCGTTTAAAAATCTCCATACACTCATCTGAGAAATGTAGACAATGCTATAGGTCCATAGACATAAACTATAGTATGTTTAAAGGTATCTAGAAATGCAGAAAGTTAACCTTTGGCATTTTCAAAAGCACCTTCATAAAGTACCAGATTCCTTGTAGGAACTTGAATAGTGCGGTCCTGATAGCCTCCTGAAGGCTTTGTGAATATTGTCAGATGGAAATGGGCTCTACCTTCTGAAAAAAAAATTGTAAAACCAAAAAACAACAAGCAAACAAACAAACAAAAAAACACAAAAAAACCCACAGAAACCCCCACCCACACAGAGCAACAACAACAAAAAAATCTAACCCAAAAACAAGGATTCCACAACTGCAGAAAAAATGTTGCATTTTAAATATCTATCAACTGAAGTGATGAAAATGGAATCTCATCTTTAAAGACATCCAAAACAATTTTAGAGTAGGTAGAATCATTTTTCTGCTTATGTCCTCTCCAGTGATAAGTCCCCTGTAGCTTAGCTAACTTTTCCTGAAGTCTTGCTTTCTCCATAGGCAAAAGTTAAAAAGAACCAACCAGAGGGCAAGTAAGACCTCCCTCTTCTCTACTTTCTGTGGAACAATTGCAACCATATCACAGGAATTTAGCATTATAGTAAGTGAAATAATGGAAGAAACCCAAATAATGAAATAAAATGCACAAACATTAGGCATGCACTAGACTTTTCCAGATGGTAGACAAAACTCTCAAATCATTTAAATTAACACAGGTTCATTAAAGCCTACACACTGATATTGGACACTTTTTATCATTGGAAAAGAGATGAAGAAAACAAAAATTATCTGTAGTTGTTCCATAATCTCTCTGCACTTCTATAATAGTGTAATGGACGTTATTATAATGGAACTAAATTCTTTCCTCCCTGGTCCTAGAAAAGAATGACCAGGTTATTTAGCCATCCTTCTTAAACTAAGCAAAGAGTATGACAGAAAAAAAGTATCTTTAAAATTCCAAACAGAGTTAGATAGAGCCAGACATCTTTCAAAGAACAAGAAATCATGTAGAAATTAACTACACTCAAAGTGTTCATGAAAAAAACTCATGTCTCATAAAATCCCCTCCACCCGAATAAGCACAATTCATTTTTGAGTTACTGCCTGTCAATCCAATGCAAGCTATGTAAACTTCTCTTGCACAGACTTGGCTTGTTCACTCTTTTACAGAGTTAATTTAAAACCAAGCCTGCTCTACATATTTTCCAGCAGGACAGTCAATAATCTGCTAACTTGATATGTTGTTTTACAATTTATCTCAAAACAGACAATGAAGTTAAATGCAGCAGAAAGATGCAAACAGTCCCAGCAGTTACAGTTCATTGATAGGGTGTTCTGCAGCTAAACCTAAAGATTTTTAGTGAATCAAGCTATTTTTCTTTTATATCCCTAGCAAATTCTACTAAATTACCCATATTTTGACACCCATAAGGGAGAGAATGAAAACAGATTTTTCTTCTGGCTTTCTTGAAGCTTGTCTAGCAGTAAAGAAGTTACCAGGCTTTTTGCCTTCTCTAGTATATTTAGCGAATGCCTAATGAAAAGGAAATGCCAGTTTCCTTTTCTCCATTTCGTACTTAAAACAGAGTACTCAGAAGTTACTACTCAGGCATACTTGCTCATGCAGGCAAGATAAGCAGACAAGATAAAGCAGACAAGTGCAGATTGGTTTATGAGATATGGACCATAAGGACAGTCATCATTCCTTTGAAAGACACCTATTAATCATCTCCTAACAATTTATTAGCGTCCCTGAACAATCAAGAAAAACCTATACCTTCCAATCTCTCTATCCAGGCTAAAATGCTAGTTTAGAAAAAACCAAAGCCACTGCCCTTTATTGAACAAAACATGTCTGAAGGATTGTGCTGTTCTGATAAGAGAGGTCCCTCATGTGATGGACATGGTGAACAGAGAAAGGCTTTTGTAAACTGCAAAGCAAGGCCACAGTTATGCTCAGATGTCAACTGTAATTTAGATAAGAGGTCACAGAAATGCAGAGTTCCTAAACATTATTAGTTGTTTTGTTGTGGGTTTTTTTTACTGTTATATAATTCATACACATGTTCATGGAAGGAAGAGAATCAGCTCTGCCTATAACACATCCAGAGGAGTACTGTGGAATGTCTAACTATTTTCCCTTAATCTGCTCTAGTTCAAGCAGTGTCCTCATAGGATGTTACTATCAAATGTAGGTTAGCTCAAGGGGAAAAGGTGAAAGTTAACCCAAACTTTATAAATGGTCATTAGTAGGTATCCCACAACAAACTGACATTTTAAATCATTCTTTTCTTGTGACAGCTTTATTAACTGCATAACTCAATAGAAGTTTTGTCTCAAGATCATGGGGATACAGTCTCATTGAGATACGGTGGTGCTGTTCATACTAAGTGTGGGCTAAGGTCACTTGTGATTGTCATCTGGGAAAAAAAAATATTCATGAAAGAAAATGTAGCTTCAGGTGAACTTGGGTGTCACTGGAAAAGGGCTATCTCGCCCTGCTTCTGTAGAAATCATGAAAAGGGGAAGAAAATAACATGCAGGAAGAAAAAGGTGCTGCAGCAATGAGGTCAATGACTATTAGATTTATAGATTTAGCTAAGTTAAGCTAAAGATAGGACCATGTTCTTTTCTAATAAAGACAACAAAGAAAGAAAAAAATTACATAAAATATAGCAATATAAAATGTTTGTTAATAAAATAATAAACTGCTGAAAGGATCAAGCTTTTGAATATTTTTGAAGTGCCTTTACAGACTTCACATTTGCAGGAGGTAAATCATTGAGAATAATTGAGCATATCTGGATGTAGACTGTTTGCTCTTCTGTGGATTAAATATAGGAAATGTAAATTACCATTCTATGGTTAATGGATCCATAAAATAAGCAAGGTCATACTCTGATTGACTTTTGTAGGTGAGCCTCAGAATGAAAGTTAATTTCTCACCAAAATACACTGGTATCAAATAATTTAAAGATTTATATACTTTCTAGCAAAATGTACCTCATGTCTTCTGTCAAGAGGTATGCAATACAAGGTGCTATACTTTTTACAGTACTATTTGCAAAAATTACATTCTACTGCTTTTCTTCCTGATTGGCTGTAAAAATCATGTATAGGGTTTAAACAACATCTAAACATCCTTGACAACATTACTTCAGGTGTCCAGATGATGTACAACAAAACCTTTTACAGCTTTACTTGCAAAAGAAGTCACATAATGCTGATTTTTTTTTGTGCTATACTTTCTGCTAAGTATAATTTAGAACATGATTTCATTAATGTTGTCAAGTAAGATTCCAAAACAGAATAAAAAAACTACAGGTACTTTACCAACATTATTTAAAAATTGCATGAGTACTTAAGTATGAAATGAGATTGGGATTCTGAAAAGGGAATGATAGAATTTCCCTTAAGGATCCCTATGAAGATATTTTGGAAAACAAAGAGTTTGTCTCCAGATCTTGTAAATTACATCCCTTAAATCATATCATTCTAACATTTATCACTACTCCAATATGCTCCCAAGTCCCAATGCCTTTCAAATCAGTGATATTTGAAGGAATGTAACTGGAGTTAAAGAGCCCAGATGAGTTGCTTGTTAGATATAACAGGGACTCCACTCAAATGCTAAAACTTGTATTTAATGGTTTATCTATTCTGAATTGCTCAAATATTATACAGTTTTCCCATAATGTCTGCACTTTCAAAGACACTGAAATTGTTTTGAAGAACAAGGAGACTAGCCTAGCACATTTTAAGCAAAATGAATATTGTTTTAGTAGAGTTAGTATTAAAGAATCATAAAATCCTAGTATATGCTGAGTTGGAAGGGACCCATCAGAATCATCGAGTCCAACTTCTGGGCCTGTGCAGGGCACCCAAAGGATCACACCATGTGCTGAGAGAGTTGTCAAAACGCTTCTTGAATGTTCCAGTGTTCAACCACCTTTTGGGTGAAAAACCTTTTCCTGATATCTAACCAAAACTCCCCTGACTCAGCTTCAGGCTGTTTCCTTGAGTTCTGTCACTGGTAATGAGAGTGAAAAGATAGGTATCTGCCCCTCCACTTCCTCTCACGAGAAGGCTGTACACTGCAATGGGGTCTCCCCGCAGTCTCCTCTTCTCTAGCCTGAACAAACCAAGTGATCTCAGCTGCTCCTCATATGGCTTCCACTCCAGACCCTCCTATTTTGACTGTACTTTTCTGAATGTAGCAATCTGGTTCAACATTTATTACCCCTTCAAATCATGTTCTACTGGAAACTAAGGGAGCCGAGAAAAAATCCACAAGTGGTCACCTAAAGGCATTTGCACCTGCTAGAAGGTGATCAGCAATACATGTAACACAATACTATTAACAGAATATAAAAGGAGTTCAAAGTTAAACCTTTATGCACCTGTGAATATAAAGCAGCAAAGGATGTGGAAGAATAGCTTCACAAGAAACCCTTTTACTGGATAAAGAAGAGATAGAAAAATAAAATCAGTAGAGAGTAGATAACAAAGGTTGAATGATGCAATGTTTTTATTTTCTATGTTACCACCACTTCTGTACAAGGTCACTCTGGACAAAACAGACACAATCTAAACTGTCTATCATGATCTTACCAGTCCTCGGTCTGCCTTTTTTGAGGAAAATATTCAGATTTATACATTTCTCTTTTTAATGTAATGTTGGAGAAAGAGTTATGAATGTCACTGTCACATCTAATATATATTTGAAACTCTCTTTCTTTTCCAGAATATACATCAAAGCTGCTAGACCTTTATTCCATCTCTCTTGAGTGGGATTCCACAGTTTAACCTCTCACAGGATTTATCTGTCTCAATAAAACATTGGTCATAACTGTTTCTCAAACATATCTCTACATTCTCTATAGATTCATAGCTGTATGATTGCACCTGCAAAACAAGAAGCAAACATGAATTCCTGAAAGATAGGGACATCTACAGAACTGTATGAAGCTTTGATTTTCCCATGAACCGAACTAACCTCACTCCTGGAGGCAAAGCAAAACACAAAACAAAACAAAAAACCTCAACACCCCGCTCAGCTCACCATACATAATATTTCTCCATGTCTCTTGCAACCTGACTGTCAGCTTTCCGTTGATTCATCCCTATAGCCTTTCCTATCCTATTCATGCCCCCTCCCCTCTTCCAAAGTCTTTGAAGTTTCAGATCTCTGCTGAATCCAGGCATAGCCCTAGGAAGAATACCCTGCTCTAGCCTACAAGGAGCCAGTTTGTCTCCCAATAGCCCAGCAGCCACTCATATCTAAAATTCTTTGAAGTTATATACCTTAGGCTGCCTTATCTGTGTCATTGTTCTACCTTATAACACGCTTCTTTAACAACATTGTTGCCATTTCTCAGGATTTAACTCTCTGCATACAGGTTGGCAACAGAACAAAACTGAACTCTGAAAGAGCCATAGACAGTCAATACTAAATTCATAACATATTCTGAAATTATATATTTCCAGCTTTAGAGATTGAATAGAAGAAAATGCATTCTGTAAATGCCAATTATTTTTTTCCAATTCTAAATAGTTAAATGATAATCAAGTGAAAAAGAGGAAATTAATTTTAAATACAAGATGCCTCATGACTCAGCTTTACTGACACTTTCAGCCCTTACAATATTTTCTGTAAGTTGTGAAAAACCAGGCCTACTTACAATGTAAATGCTTCACTGAAAGGAACTCGCACTGGAATTTTGTTCCTGACATTCCCTGTCTAGTGCACAATAAGACTTAGATCTCTCAGAAGAGCTACCCTGCACTGCTAATAGAAAGTTGCTCTAACTACCCATCAGAAAATACTGCACAATGGAGTGCTCACTTCTATTACTCTGGGTATGGTCCTTTCAACTCTCCTGGAAGCAGGGTCCAGCACATTCTCCCAAGGACAAGGACACACCTTTCACACAACTGAGGAGGACTTGTTTTCTTTCAGAACAAAGTTGTGCCACGGCAGGGTTCCTATGAATACCAGTGGGTAGAATTCTTTTCATACAGCTTTAAATGGCTGTGTCTGTTTCTTTCCAGTTGATAGAAAGAAGGAAACATTTGGAGGATTGACTGACCTGACATTCTTCAGGCATATACTCTTGGATAAAATTAATCACATACTGAATGTGCTGCTAAGGTAGTTGAAGTAGTTTCCACCTGAAAAGTAGGCACCTAGAGTTCAGTTGAACTAACATCTCATCTCAGTGACTTGAATACTTTGTGAAGTAGAGGACTCTCTCTAGACTAAGTGGATTCAGCATCATGCATTGTTTCTCCAGAAGGAGAACCTTTATCAGATGGTTGTGGGCCCTACCAGCCTCTGGTGCAAGCTGCGCTATCATATTGAAAAACACACAATCATCCTTCAGTCGTCTGAAAGACTCCAGGGAAAGTAGATTTGTACTACACTCTGATGTAACTTCTATTGCAGTTACTTTTCTTCTGTTCCTCTTGTTATCTTTTTCTTTTTTCCTACTAAATGTAAACAAATAGCCTAGAATCAAGAATCAAACCCAGAACTCCTTTTCTCTTAAGTAAACAACATCTCTGTGCTGGTTTTCCCTGGGAGAGAATTGATTTTCTTCACAGTAGCTGGTGCAGGGCTGTGTTTTGGATTTGTGCTGGAAACAGTGTTGATGATACAGGGATATTTGAATTTTTGGTGAGCAGCGCTTACACACAATCAAGGCCTTTTCTGCCTCTCGTACCTCCCTGACAGTGAGGAAGCTGTGCATGCACAAGAAGTTGGGTGGGGACACAGCCAGCACCGATGTGACCACAGGGATATTCCAGACCATATGGTGTCATGCACAGTATATAAAGGAGGATGGGGGGACACATTCAGAGTGATGGCATTTGTCTTGCCAAGTCACCGTTTATGCGTAATGGAGCCCTGCCTTTCTGGAGATGTCTGAACAGCTGCCTGACCATGCGAAGTGATGACTGAATTCCTTGTTTTGCTTTGCTTGTGTCTGAACAGCTTTTGCTTTACCTGTTGAACTCTCTTTATCTCAACCCACAAGTTTTCTCCTTTTCACCCTTCCAGTTCTCTTCCCTATCCTGTTGGTCAAGGGGTGAATGAGAGGCTGCGTTGGGTGGAGTTGCCAGCTGAGCTTAAACCATGACGCCTCCTAGGTAAGTGTATTAGCCTCAAGTTTTTAAAATAAAAGAAGATCAGACTGCCATCACCTGTCCTCTAGAGCTCAAAAACAATGCTGACAGGGACCCAATCCAGTAACTCTTTGCTGAAATGACATATAGCAACAAGTTCCTCCTCTGACAAGCCAAAAACTATGCTTTACTTCTAACTTGCTAGCATTTAGAGGAACCAGCTTGTCCATTCTCGGCCTGCACAAGTGACAAGGCTTTATGAATTACCCCTGAGGAACTACCAAGTGATGAGAAAACATCTAGATGCCTCTTGGTTTAAGCAGGTTTTGTGTAAGCAGAATTTGGGTCAAGATGTAGATTTAGGTGTTAGATTCCTGTCTAGAGTCCATATTACACAAGAGCAATTTTTTCCCCCCTAATGTTTCCCAACAACAAACCAATATTTCAAAATAAAAATGAAGAGTTTTTGAAAGCCTGTTTAACTATAAAGTCAGAGTATATGCATCCTTTAGGATAAGATTTCTAGTATATCTTTTCAGACAAATATTCTAGATTAATTTGCACAAAACAATTACATGAATGGTGAGATTTAATATGAATCAATCAAATTATTAAACAGAAATATTTTAACCTATTGGTTTGATTAGTATTTTGATTATAGGATCGCAAAATTAGGTGAAAGGTAATAACCTGTAAAACTAGAATTTGGAACATACTTTCAACAAACTTATTGAAGTGCAAGCATAAAAGAAATCTGGATCAGGCAGTAAATTTTGGCATGAAACTTTTCAGAAGTTTACTGTATGATTTCAATATAGCAATATATGCTACTAAGACTGTAAGATTAATTTTCACTTTACTATTTAGCCTAACCAAATCTGGGGAGGAAGAAATTCACAAAGTAACTGAACATAAACCTCAGTACACATAAAGGAGAGAAGGCCAATTTCCAATCCCTGGTCAAAAGAAACAAACAAACAAAAAACCAAAAAACCTCAGGCATTGCCTAAGAAATTATTTGGTGGAACTGCTTTCAATTTAATTTTGGTCCAAAGTGAAAAAAATTACACAGACTTTGTTTATATACTTGCATTGGCCATGCTTCACAAATAAATGAAACTGGTGAAAATCTTATGCCTGCCAAGAAATAACCCCCCTTTGATTATTGGCATTTCAATGCAATTACAGAATTCAGGTTTAAAAATTAGACTGAGTGATAAAAAGCGTATTCTTCATAAATATTTAACCTTCTTCAGTATGACAGTAATTATAGTGTGGAGCTCAGTAGCTGCATATTCCATTTAAAAGATCTGTCATGCCTTCCATTCGAAATGCTTCTTTTCAAAGGTTTGCAATGCCAAGATAAAAAGAAAACTCCCCCAAGGTGGAAACTTGGAATAAAGTCTTATCTTCTAAAAATTATTATTAATGGTAGATTCTGAGGATGAGAGGGACTGTTCAAAATACAGTGAGATTTTACAACCACTGCTTTCTTTTTCTGAGCAAAATATTTAATAACATTGGATAGTCATTCCATTTTTACACTCTAAAAATATCTGGAAAAAAATCGCAAAATAATTTCAAAATGAAAAGACTGATTTTCACAAAACTGTTTTTTTTGTATTGTAATGTCCTTTGATCCTAGTGATAATATTTTCTCATTTAAAAAATACTTGAAATAAAGTATTTGGTGTTGAATACTATTGGTTCAGGTCAAATGAAATATTTCTTTTCCGTAGACTCTAGATAAGAAAAAAAAACTATTATTCAGCTTTCAGTAGGTATAAATACATTTTGATGGTTAAAACCATATTTTCCTCTTATAGAAAGCTAGTGAATATCTTTGAAGAAGGTTTTGATAATGCTTAACTCAAAATTCTATGTTGTTTAACTAGGGGAAGTTAATTCATCCATTTAAAGTCTGACAGTCTGGAGGTGGGGGTAAGTTGGGAAGAGGGAAAGTGCTAAATTTCAGCTATGATCATTAGCTAAGTGAAGATAACAAGTCTTGTCAGGAGAGGCTGATATTCGTGACTGTGCTGGCACCCAGGCATTTGACCTAGGTTTTCACTTGTGGCAGAAGTAGGATGTGTAAGTCTCTTGCCAGGGCAGAGTCTTAGTTTGTTACTGAGCTGTTGCAGTCAGACCACCTCAGGAACAACAAAGACTTCCCTCTTTCTTGCAAGGAGAGAGCAGGAGCGTCTCCCAGGAGATATTTTCCCATTCTGTGCCTACACAATGTGGATAAGAAACTAGGCTAGTTTGCGTGTAGGTGGTTATGGGGAGGAGGTAAATAAAGACACATATGTTTGTATGGCACTTCATCTCTTCTGGAAGTCAGGGAGATTTGGAACCCAGCTGCTGCTTATGAAGCTTTGAAAAGCTTCTCCTCTGTCCTTGGAGCTAAACTGTTATTAAACAGAAAATTTCTTTCCAGCTTCCTGGAAGAATTCCATAAGTGAAGAATATGTGGATGCTGCATACTCCTCTTTAGGATTAGCCAAAAAATACAGTCAAATCTCGAGTTTCATTTCAAATTCTCTTAAGCACTGAAAGATTTAAAGAGAAGTTATCTGTGCTTCACTTCATTACTCTTCTAGGCTTTTTAAAAAATACTGGGTACCTTTCTCTTTCTTTGGTGTTCATAATAGCTTTAGCCCTAGTTATCTGTATAAGATCACAGGCTATTTTTATTCATTTACATTGCTTTGCATTTATGACGGTGAATGTCACTGCATTTTTGTCACTGTATTTTTTAGTTAGCATGAGGATTTTCTGAAACTCTTGACAGTCAGCTTTTCTGGTTCAATTAATTTTGAATTATATATAAACTCTCTTATTTCCCTTTTCATCCATTTTCCACCTTTTTTAAAATATGCTGCAGAGCACCTGGAACTCAATTCTAACTTTCTTCTGTTGTCAAAACCAAGTATACATTCTACCCTCTGTTCCATATCTTTTAAACAGTCGCTGACCTAAGAGGGGACTCTTCTTTATTTCCTGTGACAGCTTCATTTCTTCAACATTATTAGTTTGATCGTCCCTACTGATGTGCTGTTGACTTCAGAAGACCCCCAGCAGATGTGTGAAATAAGAGTTCCCCCTATAGAGAGACTCTTCCTTCAGATAACATCTAACCATTTCTCTACTAACTCTACTGCATAGGATACTCATCACTCAGCATGAAGTGTATCTGCCTGGTTACGTAAAGAATTTATATTTCTACATTCTCTCTAGAAGAGTCCTTATTTATTTAATATACATTTTTAATACACAAAAAGATATTGACATTTAGATAGTTATTCAGCTAAGTAACCTAAAACTCTGCATGAATCTACACATCTATATAGTATAAAAGCCAGATTCACTGACCCTTAGTTTCTTCGGATCTTTTCTGTTTCTTCAGAAAGTCTGGTATCACACTGGCCACCTTTTATAACTTCTGTACTAAGACTGATTAAAAAATGGATGGCATACCACAGTCATTGATCAAATTCACTTCATTAGGTCCTATTTCCCTTCCTACTGCTCTATATTTACTGGCCTTCAGAGAGGGAGAGAAAAGCAAAAACAAGGAGTGAATAATAAAAAATTGTAAAGAAAGGAGAGAAGTCTAGCCAGAACTCAGACACAAAAAGATACACAAAGAATAATAAAAAGGGATTTAAATGGAGCAGAGGTATAACTTTTTCAAAAATAAACTTATTTTTTCCCTAAACAAAATATTCTACTGAGGACTGCTCTGTTCTCAGCATTGTATAATAGATAAAACTCACCCTCTGCTTGAACTCACTGCCCTAATTGCAGCACCACCTCCTTTCTAGGGTTACAAAATGGAAGGTTTGAGGTACTCATCTCTCCTTCTATTTGGCACACATGACCAATTCTACTGATGTGCAGCTTTCTTGGATCAAAACCTATGAAAAAAAGAACTGTAAAATGAAATAATCTTCATTAACTGTTAAAAGATCAGTTTCCTTCTAAAATTAGAACATAAATGACAAGGTGATGCTTGAAGCAGGCATCTGAATGACAAATATTACTTGGAAATAAACAAGTAGGTAATAAATTCATAAAATTGAAAATATGAGGAAAATGAGCATGTTTTCCTCAGGAGGGCCTGCTTATCTAAGGATGAAGCTGTCAGAACTGAGACAAGGCTACCTCTCTTTTATGCACTGTGCTACTTCTTCACTATAATCTGTCGTATTTTAACCTCTTCGTGTAACCATGACTGTCAAGCAACAAAGACAATTCCCTCACATTTTCCTTCAAGTGTATGTCTGCATTCGCTTGCACTCTTTCCAAACTCTTTGTACAACTTAAGAAGACACATGAGACTAAAAAGATTATGGCCTAGCATTTTCTTTGAAGAAACCCTAGTTATTAGGAACAGATCATTTTTATGGTTTGATTTCAAGGCGGTGATAATTTTTGATGGTTAGTTTATAGGGTTCAGGTATTATGTAAACATTGTTAAAATGCAAGAAGCACAATAAATGAAATTTATTTCCCTGAAGTTGCTTAAGCTTATGTGAGCATAATCATGTAAGTATGAACATATGCAAGTGGGTAATTTTAGGTTTCTTTCAGTTCAATAGTCTGAGCTTCTCTATAACTCAGAGAAGTTATAGAGTGTCCCTTATGGACACTCTGAATGTCCATTATGGAAAGGTATTAGAAGACCATAAACTCTTAGTTGTCTTTGTCCTTATCCTCATTCAATAGTGAAAATGCCTTTAAAGGTGGAAATTATGCAACAGCTGAGGCTTAAGCATCAAATGGAACTGAAGAGCTCTGTGTGTGAATGCTGGACCTCACTGCTATCATGCAGTCTGGATATGCAGGAGGATGTCCTAAGCTACCCAGAATGCTTAAGCCTGCCAAGAACCACAAGCTCTAGAGGGTACAGCCGTGCTGGGAGTATGTTTACAGGTTCGAGACATGTTTACATTTTGTGTTGAAAATTATGTGAACTTAGGAAATTTCCGTGTCTATGCTGCCCTGGGCCGCTTAAGCTTCTTGTCCTTACGTCTGCACTGAAGTCTATTCTCCCTTCAGGGACCTCCTCCTTTGTCCTTATATGTGCGAGCAAAATTGGTTGCAGTCCTTTTCAATGAATTAGATCACTAAAATGATCTAAAATTTTTAACTCCCCTTAGAAATATTTTGCAACTGACAGTTAAGTGTCCTAGAAAAGACAGTCCTAACCAAATCCTTCCAGAGATCCTGCTCTTCACTACCTTCAGAAAACTGCTTATATTAACACTATTATTATAATTCAACAACTATTAATCTTCAATTAAGTGTCAAAGAACTATAAGACTTTCGCAAACAAAATGTAATTTTGTAATTAAAACTTAGTTCTCAAGTCAGAAAGGATCCATATGTAGATAGTAAACAGATATACACATTCATTTATAGCCATATAATAAGTAAACAGTATAACTTCAATGATCTGTTATCAGTGAAATGCCTGACTTCTTTAAGGTAAATACTTCTAACTGGGTATTCATAACTAAAAGAAAGATTGCATTCTTATCAACAATTACTTCTGAATCTTTGTGGCAAAGACCAACAGAGAGGGGGTGGAATGCAAGGGACATAAATGGAAATATCTTAAATTACTAGATGCAGTTCCAGATGATTATTCTCAGAAAGATTTGCATAGCAAGACAATAGCTAGAAATAAAACTCTAATCATACTGCAGCAAAGCAGAGAATGTGGTTGCTGGTAGGAGTCCTGAAACAAAATCAAAGAGGAAAATAAAGAAAACAGAAAATTCAAATAGGAGTACAAAAGATGGCACACTAGAAATAGAGGTTTGATGGGGAAAACTACATGTGAAGGATGGAGACACAAGATGAGGGAAAGAGACACCCCTTCCTTTCTAAAATCTTGCTCAAAAGTTTTTAAAAAACTGAATCAAGGTAGAATAGAAATGGGAGGTTATTCCTCAACTCATGACTGGGCTTCGTGAATGAAGATTTGGGAATGGGAGGTTATACTTTACAGTGAAAGCCACAGAAAAGGATATGAAACAAGATCTCTAATGTTAGCATACAAAGCATCTCAGCCCAGGACTATAAAACTTCACAAATGAGATTGCCACTCAGTATAACCAATGCTTGTGTGTCAAAAGAAAAATGAAAGGTTGACTCCTCTGTTATCAGGAATTAATTTAGTGCCATTGACTTCAAATGGAGATTGAGCAATTAACATCAGCACAGAACCTGGCCTGATCCATTAGTTTCTATACTAACAAAACAGAGAACATTCTCTGTTAATTTGTGACAAGCTTAAAATAACTCTGACCATAGTAGGTCAGAAAGTGTAAGATGAAACAAGCCCTGCAGAGCAGTTGGAGGAAGTTTATTTTATGAGAGACAGCTCTTCATTCTCCTTGCAAAAACAGTACAAATGCTAATAATCTCACTGATATTTTTACATGCACACAGTGAGTATATATACATTGAGAAAGGATCAATTCTTTCTGGAAATCTGAGAAACACAAACATATTCAGGAAGGACAAAATTTTCTTTAAGATGTTATCACAACAGTTAGGTATATTCCTCAATCTCATCTAACTCCTAGTGGCTGAACACTCATGGTGACTGATGCAGTGAGACCTAGTACCTTGAAACTTCGGGTGTGAGAGATTTTTTGTTTAAACCTGAAAGAGTATGGCTCTTCTGTCCAGATTTACTTCTTTCATTTTGTTCTAGCAAAAGGAGAAATCCTGACTTTGTGTTTATCCCTGCAAATTACTGGAAGAGTTAGCTGAGCTGAAGCTCTGACCATATTGACAAAACAGAACTCTTAATGATCTTCCTGTTACTGGTAGAGTTAAATAGAAATTTATCCACTGAACTGTTACATCAGTGTAAAAGTGTTCTAGAAGAACATGATGTGATGAGTTATTTGACTCAGGTCAAATAGCAGGTAGGTTTCCTACAGAGGAGAGCACATTTACTGGCAGGTCACCCAATTTCCCAGCAGTGTGTCAGAAAAGCTAAACATAGCCACAATTCTGGCAACTGCAGAATAACAACAAAAGCATGAGTGGTAGGTCTTTAGGGATCCCTGCAGGGACTTGGAAACCTTTTGGTCATGGGACTTGAGTGAAGCCAAGACGGCTGTGCTGGCTGGATGTGGCCAGGGATACGTAAACCACCACTACTGTGATGTCCAGGGAGCTTCAGGAGGTTCATCGACACTTCACGTTTGAGAAATCTATGTAAATGACTTTTTGCGTTTTTAATTCTTCAGAAAGACCAGAGCTCAATACATTCCTTTCTAACAGAAATTATATTAATTTGATCAAATGCAGAAAAATTTTTTAAACCTTCTGATTCTCCTACTGAATGTAATTAGATATTGCAATGAGCCTCGGTACATGGGCACCCAAACATATCATGAGGCATCCTGAGAATCTGTGAGGCTTAAATGGCTTTGCTGGTCTGGCCCCTAAAATAACTTGAAGAAATTAATATTTTATAGGAGAAAGATCTGCAAAAAACAGAAAGTGCAAGCAGGCTAATTATTAACCTGCAGAATTTAATCCATATATTCAATTTTTCTCTTTCAACAGGAACTTTTGTACAACAGTGACAAAATTGTAGGACTGGAATAAGGTGTTCGAATTGCACATGATGCAGAGCATCAACTTCTCTCATAAATATCTACGTGTCCTGCAGTCTATGGATGGCTAGGAATAGCAAACCCTGAAAAAAATATCTGGAAAAAAGAAGAAAATCCCCAAACCTCTGAATATAGTAAGCTCATGAAATTGAACAAGAGTTGTTTAGAACTGCTTAGACCATTAAAGCTAGGGAGTCTACATAGAATAGAAACTATTTTATTTTGAATACATGATCTGCTTATTCTTCCTTTCGTGCATGGAACTTTTTTTTCCTTCCAGCTCTCTGGGAACTGGCAGTGGAAGATCTACTTTATATAAACAATGAAATATTTATTGCACATTGGACTAAATAGTTCAGCATGTAAGTCACACACCTGAGAATACAAAAGACCACATATTTGACTTTCTAATACAAAATTTTATTCTGAAGAATAAAAATATTTGCTGGCAGGGGAGTTATTTGGAGGGACGGTGAAATTGCTGAAGACTGTAAACTTTATTCAAGGACTGGAGTTCTTTGGAAATTTTTATTATTCAAAAGAAAAATCTTGTTGTAGATATTCAAGTCATTCCACTGCTAAGAACTCTGTCTCACATCAGTTCAGCTAGCAGATAGCTCAGGAATTTGCACTGCCAGGATGTCACTTCCCTATTCTTTTGGCAACCCACCAAAAAACAGAGCTCTTCTAATTCTTGATTTACCTGTACACTTGACTGGGCTGCCAGGCCTCCCTGCTATGCTTCCCATGTTCCAGTGGGAGCTGCCTGCACATGCCAGCCATCCTATAGGGAAACCCACAATGAGGTTGAGAGAGAGTAGTCATAAATATTTGAAGAGCTCCATGTTGGATTTTCCTAAAGTACAACATTTCAGATACTTCCACTGTACAGGAAATCTCACATTTCTTGTTTTCTGCTCAAGTTATGAAGAACATTAAAAAAAGAGAAAGGTCCTGGGGAGTAGGCTCACAATCTCCTTCACTGATTTTCTTTTAAATTTCATTTCCCGCTCTGAAAGAGATACCACTAGCCAGCCCTACAAAAAGACACTCAAGTTCTGCCAGTACCTACATTGGTCCAAAAACTGATCCCCAAATGTCTTTCATTATATAGAAAAAAAAATATATATATAGTTAGAAGGTGCTTACTTCTCACAGCTTATTTTTTGTCATAGAATTCTTCTGGGGTCCTAGTATTAAGAAATTTCTTTTAAATCTAAAATGACCGTTCCTAGGATGTGTATGGTGAATGTATCAGTGATATTTTAAAAGACATTTTACCTCATTTGCTGTCTTTTACCAAAAATTTGTCAAAAAAACAAACCACAGAAGAGAGCTGAAAAGCATAGACTTTTGAAATACAGAAACTCCAGGAGAAATTAGCAAATAAACTACATGACAGTAACAGTTGTTGGGCACAGCAAAAATACCAACAATTAAGCAAGCTGAAACAACCCAAAAGCACTAAACAAGAAGAGAAATCTGCACCACAGCATAATAATGAAACATGAGATTTAATGTCCATGTGGAAGAGCAGACATGGATTGCCTATGCTGATGATATTACATCGAGGTTTTAGATTTGGTCAAAAGTCTGAAGACATGAACCCATTTAATTACATTTTGACAACTCCAAGTCCTGAAACAAGGGCAGTTTCATTCCAATTACAAAGAATTTACAAATAAAAGTTTGCTCAGGAACTGTGAAGTCATCAGATGTCTTTGTGCATAAAAAGAAGTCAATCTTCACTACTAATAGGAATTTTCTAAAACAGATGAAGAAAAAAAGTTCTATAAAACAAGCATCTGCTCCTGATTGATTAGGTAACATCATTCAAAAGTCTTCTAGATCCAATCCTCCGTATCTGCCATATTTCCTCTGTTTAAGTTCAGTGTGATCTCTGTGCACAGTGTAAACACAACGCACACATACAACATTGATAAGAGGGGGCGTTATATTTAGCAGCATCACTGGATTCACTTACAATACCAAAAATTTACTTAGAAGAAGGCCCCCACAACAACCACAGCATGCTCACTGTGCAACAATTCTAAATCTAAAACCAGATACTCGGTGCCTTTGTAACTGTCTCAATTTCATCATCACATTTCCTGCTTGTCTTTTTTGAGTATTTACATCTGCCTGGAAAATAGTCTCACTGAGAAAGAACTCACAAGCAAGGAAGAAAATGGACATGTGTAAAACATTTAAAATCCTTACAATGAAAAATACTCACTGCTGAAAATCCTCTTCACAGCAAAAGGTGCCCCTTTAACAAAGAAAAAGAAGTGAAGTGGTGTTTACAACCCCTCCTCCCCCATGATTTCAGAGGAAACATTGCACATATTTTGCTGTTGGGTCACAGTACAACATGTGAGCTTTTTGAACATCTGCTGTATGTTGGTGTGGCACTTCATATAACTGGGCCCTGATCCTCAACTAGGGTTCAGTCACCACAGAAAAAGAAAAATCACAGTCATAATAACAGCAAGGCAGCTTTGCTGATACAATCTGGGCTCGCTCTTTCTGACTGATGATGAAAAGTTACTTCTATTCTTACCATTTCCACAGAATTGTATGAGGTCATCCTTTGCAAATACGAGGGATCTGACATAGCATTTGTAATGAGGTATTAACTGTAGTAAAATGGAAAAAAAATTTTCAGAACTTTACAAAACTCTCAATTATTTATAATGATTGTATATCAAAGAATGCCAGGGGAGGGAGTGAAAATGAGACTATAATAATTGAAACAAAGGCAGAAGGATAAAGAAATAAACATAAAAAGAGGCAACAACACTGATAGAGTTGCTAGGGCATTAGAAGAAAAATAGCACTTGCAATTTATCAAGTGATTTAAGCTCAGATACTACTCATTAGGGTGACTCCAGCATTCTGAACAATAACATTTGGCACTTGCTAGAAGTAGAGGTCTATTTTCCATGAAGAATTAGCATCACAATGAAGATATATCCTGTTAAGACTCAGTAAAAAAAAAAAAAAAAAAAAAAAAAAAAAAAAAAAAAAAAAAAAAAAAAAAAAAAAAAAAAAAAAAAAAAAAAAAAAAAAATTGAACACCTGCATTATTGAACACAAACAGTTGCTTTTATTGTCAATGAAACTGTTTAAGGTTGCAAAGCTTGGCATGTACACAGTGAGCTTTTGGCTAGCTTGTTCTTGTTTTATACTAAGATCTTGTTATCAGAGAAAAAAGGGAATATGCCCTAGATAAATACTTATGAATTTATTGTTAGCCCAATTATATTTTGACATGAAATCAAAATACAACATCCAGTTATAATCATTAGAGGATAATACTACAGGAAATTATATATCTTCCTAGTACCTACCCCTTTTCTCTAATGCTACTTGAACTTTTATAATGCCCCTCTAGGTCCTAAAGTCCACAACTCCAGGCTTCTGTAAGAAGTAGGCGGCATGGAAGCCGTACTCGAAAGAGCTAGTGCTTTCTTCCAATTAAGAGGAAAGGGTGATATTTGTTACCTAATACATCTACACACTTCTAAAGCAACTAAAATCAGCTCAGGCTAAGACAAGCCCAGACAAGTCCCACATTCCTGGACTTTTTTACTAGTAATGTAAAAAAAAAAATTTACTGCACTATGTCTTTGATTAAGACATGGAAATGCTTGTACACAATGCAGAAGAGAAGGGTAGGTGCACAAATGTGCCTTGCTGCAATAAGAGGACAGCCTAATGACTGTCACTGTGAACATATGAACCCTAAATGTAATCGAAGTGATACACGCAAATCTGCTATCAGCTGTTTTGCTAATCTGTTACCACATCAGAGTGCCAAAGCACAGGTATTGTCACATTTCTCACGCATCTGACATGTGGCTGATGTCTAAAATTACAGAACTGTATCTGTTACTTCAGTATAAATTTTTCACATCATGTTTCTAAGTATTAAATATGTAGAATAAGATAACTTCTGAAGTCAGATGGCTTTGCTAGTGGAAATTCATGTCCCTTTTCATTATTTAGAACTTTTGAGGAATTGTCAGCTGAAAGATGTGGAATGGAAAAAAAGCTACTTGGACTTTTAAAAAGTCTAGGAGAAGATACTCAGGAAATTAAGCTGCCTTGAGTGATGGAATCAGCTTTCCCATGGGGCTGTAGTGACAGATTATGTGCAGAATGGGTTAGTGGTTACCACAGTAGGTGCTAACAGTGTTGGAAAGATTCAACGATATAGTTTATTTTAAAATAGTGTAAAAAAGGAATAAATAAAAAGACTTACTGATGAAAAAAATTTGCATTAATTGGATTTAGACAAGTTAGAACTGAAGAAAATTTTGATGCACAAAAAGACAACAGAGATTTAGGTTCAAATTACCACAAAATCCGATGGCATATATATAATCCTTGATATTAGAAAAACTTTCTTTAGGTTACCTTCCCAAAATTAAGATTAAAATTTGACCAGAATAATATCCTATATAATTTATTTTTATACTTCTCATATGTAGTCAAGAAGAGAAAAAATACTTGATAAAATAGACTTCTGGTCTGATTTGATGAATACATTTCAGTGTAAACACTGCTAATGTAAGAAATAAAGTACATGTTTAGAGAAAATATACAGCTTGTTACTAAAATAAATTTGATAATCTTTTTGGTTTTATTGTGTTTGTATGTCAAGGTTTTGGTAGTAGAAGGGCTACAGCAGTGACTTCTGTGAGAAGCTGCCAGAAGCTCCCCCCATGTCTGACAAGAGCCAATACCAGTGGCTCCCAGACAGACCCACCACTGACCAAAGCTGAGCCCATTGGAGATATTGGCAGCTCCTCTGGGATAGCCAAATTAAGAAAGGGCAAAAGCTGCGCAACTGCAACTGTAGAGAGGAGTGAGAATATGTGAGAACAGCCCTGCAGACATCCTGGTCAGTGAAGATGGAGAGCAGGAGGTGCTCTGGGTGCTGGAGCAGAGATTCCCCTGCAGCCTGTGGTGAAGACCATGGTGAGGCAGCGGTGTCCCTGCAGCCCACAGAGCCCACACTGGTGCAGGTGGATGCCTGAAGGAGACTGTGATCCTGTGGGAAGTCAACACTGGGGCAGGCTCCTGACAGGACCTGTGGCCCCATGGAGAGAGAAGCTCACACTAGAGCAGGTTTGGTGGCAGAACTTGTGACCCCATGGGGAATCCTGCTGGAGCAGCCTGTGCCTGAAGGACTTCACCCCGTGGAAGAGATCCATGCTGGAGCAATTTCTGAAGAACTGCAGCCTGTGGGAAAGACTGATGTTGAAGAAAAGACTGATGTTGAAGAAGTTCGTGGAGGACTCTCTCCTGTGGGAGGGACCTCACACTGGAGCAAAGGAAGACTGTGAGCAGTCCTGCCACTGTGGAGGATGGAACCTCAGAGACAATGCTTGATGAACTGAACACAGCCTCCATTCCCCATCCAACTGCACCACTGAGGGAAGAAGGCAGACAATCCAGAAGTGAAGTTGATCCTAGGAAGGAAGGAGGGATGACAGGAAGGTGTTTTAAGATTTGGTTTTATTTCTCATTATCCTACTCTGATTTGATTAGCAATAAATTAAATTTTTTCCCCAAGTCAAATCTGTTTTGCCCATGATGGTAATGAGTGAGTTATCTCTCCCTATCCCTGTCTTGACTCATGATTTTTTTTGTTGCATTTTCTCTCCCCTGTCCTGTTAAGGAAGGCAGTGATACAGAGGCTTTGGTGAGCACCCTAGTGCCCAACCAAGGTCAACTCACCACATCGTTATTAGGAAAATGGATGGGAAGGTTCCAAAAAAGCATAGGGCAAATTATAGGGTTATACTCTCTCTTGTGCAAATTTTAATTAATAAGCAAAAAGAGGCTAAGAATATCATCACAGAATAGTTATTTAAAGAGTAAACTAGAGTGGCCATGTGAATCGGGCATCTGTGACAAAAAAAGCTGACAAAATATTCTAGATGTTACTTTTACTGGAAGTAGAGCAATGTGAGGTTGTTAAAAAATTAAAATGTATTAGTTACAGTTCAGCATTCTATAAACTGAATTTATTGCTGATTGACAAATTTCTTGAATTATGTCAAGACCAACTCTCAACTTCGGGTTTGACTTAAAAATTGACATTTTCGTGTTGTAAGTGCTTGAACGGTTCTATAAAATACAGGGCTAAAAATGTTTGTGTGGTGTTGTAGCATCCCAGGTTTTCTGTTTCAGATTGCATCTCAGAATTGAACTTGTTAGTGCTGTGGTCAGGAATAGAATAACATATTGGACTGACTAACCCAGAGATTTTGATTCAGTTATCCTTAAGTAGCTGACACAAACTAACAGATGACACTTTATGTTGAGATTACCAACACATGAATCATGAAACACAACCTCTCAGTTACATCAGATTTCATCTGTTGTTTTTAAAATACACCGTCTACTTCCCAATCATCTCAAATGGTCTGCAAATAGCAAGATAACATGTAATCCCTATACAGTAGCCACTCTGTAGTCTAGGGCTTATTAAAGGTTGTTGTGTTGGTGGGGGGTTTTTTTGTTGTGGGGTTTGCTTTGGTGCGTTTTTTGGTGCTGAAATAAATCTGCAGTTCATGGGACTTTGACTCATTAAACTTCAGTTCTGTAACAAACAGCATGAACATGAAAATGAAAAAAAAATTGCCCTTGCAGACATGTCCAATTGCATACTAGATTGTGTTATCAAGAGCATAGATAGGTCCTGGGAATCGACAATTCTCATTTGGTTGACACTTGTGACACTGTATCTGCAGTACCGCAATTGAGTATTGGGTTCCTTGCGATAAGAGATGTTGCCATGCTGCTATTAGTTCAGGAGATAAGACACTAAAATAGACAGGGAGTTGGAACACATGGTTTATGAGAAGCTGAAACAGCTGTGTTTGTTCAACATTAGGAAGAGAAGGCTTAGGGGAGATCTTATTGCTATGCACAACTACTGCCTAATGCAAGGATTTAGAGAAGATGGGCACACGGTACCTTTGCAAAGATGGGCAATGAAGAACAAGAGACAACCCCCACTCTCTTACCTCAGTGAGAATCTTGTATTCTCAGACACTGTCATAACAGGGCTAAAAAGAAGACCTCCAAAATTCTGAACTTTTAATATTAAAAAAAAAAAAAATTGTGAACTACCTTGTTTTTACTAGTATTTTTACTATTTTACATTCTTCTAGAATTGTCATTTTCATACTGAGAGATGCGTATGCCCTGCTTTAATGCAAACAACGACCTATGTGGAGATGAGAGATTTTAAGAAGTTAAAAATGATTAATGATTGTTAAAGAGCATCAGTTTTCAACTGTCAACAAGACAAACAAGGACATGAGATCCAACAGTGAAAACGTTGCAAAAGCCTTGCTTTGAAGCAATAAGTCTGTCCTAGAAGGGAAGAATTTCCTTGCTAAAAGCTACACAAATCGAGGTTTGGAAAATCAGATGCCAAATAAGAAAGTCTTCAGTCTAACATTAATAACCAATTTGTATTGCTGGTGTTTTGGGGAGGATAAAAGTACTTTTCTTTAAAAGAACCTTCTTACTGAGTGAATGTTTTATCATGCAGTGCTTGATCAAACAAACAAAGACTTAAAATGCATACAAAGAATCAATAAAAATACTATGTTCATAGATAGCTTTCCTTCTCGCATGGATCCAGAGTATTTTACAAGAT
Source organism: Pipra filicauda (assembly GCF_003945595.2). NCBI lineage: Eukaryota > Metazoa > Chordata > Aves > Passeriformes > Pipridae > Pipra > Pipra filicauda. The sequence goes on from NW_024104576.1 coordinate 1,100,450, forward strand.
AAACAGTATTATCTCCCTCTTTGAAACAGAAGAAACTGAGGTAACAATCCTAAATGACTTGACAAGACACCAACTTATCTTGGACTTAGACTTGGATTCTCTGAATATCAGTCCACTGACCAAGCCACTAACCAACACTTGATTCCAATAGCCTGGTAGTATTTTCCAAGAGTGACAGTATAACTGCATAGATTTCCTTTGTAAAATAATAAGCCTTTTGGTCTTTTTTTTTTCTTGGGGGGGAGGGGAAACAATGGGTGTGGTCAGTTTATCTTCTAAGGTGTCGGTAAATTGGCTGATCATGAGTCTATTAAGCCCACTAACATTTACGTAATCCTTAAGAGTCTCAAGACTTTTCTATTTATATAAGCAGTCACTGAATTTCAGTTTGTCCTGTCAGCTTCCTTGAGGGCTGCTGCGTATCTTGGCAAAAGTTACTACATCCCCAAAGGAATCAGTGATTACTCTCTCAAATGGAGCTGCAGCTACATTGTAGACAGTCTTCATAACAATGAGCTATTTTTGCTGTAGATGGACTTTTTTGTCCCCCTTTATAATTAATGTGAAACTGAAACATTTCACAAAACTGTAAATGCAGTACATGAATAGAGTACCTGATATCATTCAAGTAGGATTCAGATTCAATATAATCTGCATAAAGAAAGTATGTTGTATTAGCATTATGTTTAGAAATCTTTTTATGAAAAATGCAATAACTTGTCACCACAGTTAACATAATTTGACATAGTTTAGAAGGACACAATCATGTGAAAGATATTTTGTGATAAAGCTAACTAGTGTTTTATGTTTTGCCATTGGCTGATGACATCAGCACTGACTGATGTTACCAGAACAGTAATGTGCAAAACAGAGGAGACATATAGGTGTTACGCTTGACTTCTGTTTGAAGAAATGTACTTTAAGTCCAGATCTATCCAAAAGTAAACTTAATTAGTAAAGTGCCTCGCGTGACTGGAATCAATAATATTAGAATATGCTGAGTTTGATGGATTCTTGTGTGAATTAGAATATCTGAGGCAGATCTTCAAATTTCTTTTCCACAGAGAAAGACAGACAAGATGCAGAAGATGTAAAATTAGTATATACCTACTATAGATAGCATTATTATTAGCAACAATAATGAAGCAACATACAGTAGATCAAAAAGCATCCCTTGTGTGCACCCTAGATGGATTAAATTCACCTTGCTGCAGAGGATAAGAACAAAGTTAGTGTACTGTATAATCTCCACATAAGTCCAAAAAGCTGTGTTATTTCAGTTGCTGTTCAGACAGGAAGGTAAAAGCAACAATACTGCTTTTGGAACAAATAATTTGTCTCTTTGAATTGATTTGGCATGCACGCTTAGATTCAGGGTAAGCACACAGCACTCATCCTGACAATTGTTTTGTAATGCATAATAGAATCAGATGAGACATTGACGATCCCTTAAAAGGTCAGCTTCTTCCACTGACAGTTTTTCTTAAGTCCAAATAAAGAAACAACATTTAGCCAGCTACGTAAGTGCTTTGCTCAGTTGACAATATGCATGCTTAATATCACGACTGTTTAAAACTACTCATGAGTAAGCTTTTGTCATCAATACTGTACAATTTTGCCAGTTAGTTATGATTTACTCCATGGTCATACACTGATCCTTTTCAGTAACTGACTGAGATAAATCAGACCAAATTTATTCCTTTTCTTTTTTCCCTTAATTTTTTTTATTTTTTTTTTTAATTTGGTGAGATAAGACATGACAAACTACTAGCTGGTATCTTTATTTTAGAATATACACTGATTGAATAAATGAACTGATAATTGTTAACTTGGTGTTGATGAAGATACCATATTTTAAATAAAAAACAGAAATGGAGACCATAACATATTAGATGCTAAATTTTCCTAAGTATATGTGCAACTGAGGTAAAGAGAATTATAAGGCAGGTGCATGCACAAAAACACACACACAATTTCACAGTTAGTTTATGCAAGCCATTATTATGATTGCAGATGCAAATGGTAAGTCAGCTGTTTAACTGTTCATTTACTCATGTAAGTACTGTTTTCCTAAGCAATGACATTGTATATATGTAAATTGAGAAGCAATCTGATTTGTTAGTGTTATACGCACTTTGCACAGGGGTAAATAGCTACCAAAGATGAAAGGAAATAAAAAATCGAGGCTGCAAAGTTGAATGGCATTAATTATTGGTGGTGCTGCAGCTTGTTATACCGCAAAACCTCTTTCTGGTTAGGTGCACATTCAATAGGAGAGACGATTATAAAGGAAAAAAAGGGGAGAAAAAAAGACAACTTCAACAAGAAATATTTCAAAGCTCCTGCAAAGATGACAGATGCCCATTGTCTCTCAGACAGAAAGACTTCTTCTGGGATATAAACTACTTCTATTACATTGACTATTTTTCTGTCAGGAACATGAGTGTTGATATACACCCTGTTTGTTTCAGTATGAAACTCTTAGCAAGACAGGAAAATCTTCCAGTGAAAAACAACTTAAGCAGGGATGCCTTCTACATTTAAGATACATCTTTCAGTCAAAATATTATGCATATTTGGCTGCACAAAAATTCATGCTAAGCCCAAAGCAAGCCCTAATGCCTGAGATACAAATAACTATGAAGACTTCAGTAAAATTTCCGTCTCCATGTTTTTTATACAGTTCCTGAATCCCTCCATGTGCCTATCCTCTGAAAGCTCCTTCATACTGTCACTTCAGGTGCTGCTCTGGGCTTTCCTACTCTCCAAATACCAATGCTAATCCAAACCCCAAACTTAGCAGGAATCCTAAGCCTAAACATAGAGCAGGGGCTGGGCCTTGGCCTTAGTCCAAAACCCAATCTGTGGCAAGAAGTAAAGGTTCTCCTGAGAACTCTGAAATCAAACACTCGCTTTGGCAGTTCCTTCCCAGCCCCATTCGATTTACAGCTCTAGGTTTTTTCATTTTTCTGGCAATAAACACATGAGTGACCTTAACTTTGTCCCAGGAGGTGGGATAGATAAAGAACCTAGAGCTGTAGCTGGAATGGGATAGGGATTGGTGACATGGACTCAAAATAAGTCAAGACTGTGTCCTAGGTTTATTGTTAATGTGTAGTGCTAAGGTTGGGAAAGAGAAGAGAAGCAAAACTGTAGTTGGAGCAGGGAAGGACTAGAAGAAGCAGTGGACTGCAAAAACAAGTCTTCACTGAGAACTTCTTGTGTGTGGCTGGAAACCTTGATCTCAGGTGCTATATGGGTCTAGGATAAGGATTAGGGTTAGGGTTAGCGTTATACTCATAGTATAGAGTTATACTTGGTGTGGGGCTGGGAAGGGGCTCTGAGAGAAAAGAACAGACTCTAAAATACCTCTTTCCTCACTACTGGTAATATCAGACATTGGGCTGTCCTTTTGGAAAGGTTCTGCTGTTGTACCCATTGGTTGAGTGTTTTTGATCCCCCTTGTTGTGTTGAGTAGACTTTGGGGGAAGCAGAATACCATTATTATACTTTTTAATCACATACTCCCAAAAAACAATTTCCAGTGTAATTTAGGAAAGCATTTCAATATGAAAAGTATGTAATGAGGTTGAACAGGAATTATTTAGCATAATAATACTGGAAATATGTAAAGTGATGAGCTTGGGGACATGAAAAGAGAGAAGAAAGAGTAAAAAGAAAGTTTAGGCAAGTCTCAAGGAAAACTCTCTCCCATTAAGATTCATTAATCAACTACATAGGTGAAAGTGCTCCTACTTAACGATACTTAGAAAAGGATGAGATACTAAAGATTAAGCATTTGACTGGGAATATTGGACATGGCTTAATAAACCTTTCCATCTATTACATCCTTTTAAAAAAATGTAGTTTTTAAACTCCATTTAACATTTAATAAACAACATCTTTAAATGCTTAGACTAAAAACAGAGATACCAGTTTCTATGGAATAAAATTCTTTCTTCTTGTGTTTTCCATTGCTTTTAATAGGTGCTGCAGACTACTTTCTCTGCTCAATAATTCAATACTTTATTCTTCTCTGACTCCCTATCCACAATTTTTTGAGGCTTTTATGATAGTAAGGACATTATTTCTCACTAGTTGAACAAATTTAAAGATTGAAAATCTTAAAATATCAGAGACCAGAAGTTCTAAACAAATTTGGTTTTGAGAAGAGAAGAAAGGGGTCAGTGTCAAGGGAAATTTAAGTAAAAAGCTAATGTCATCAGGACCTTTGGAAGCATGATTTTCAGAATTAATTTATAAAGAAAATAAACAGTTCCTGCCTCATTTATCACTATTTCGGGTATGTTTATGGTGATAATTATAGGTACCTTTCCTTGCATTCACGTGGCTTAATGCTTGCACGTACCTTGTCCACGTAGTGCTTTTCTGCACTCATCCGGAAAGGATTCAGTACTATTTCTGCAAAAGAGGCCTTGCATGGCATGCATTGAATAAATTAATTCAACAAGGCCAAAAGACTGTGATTCTTTTAGAGCCTCCTAAATGACAGTTTTATCTGAGTTCCAGTGGCTCTTCGAGACAAATTTTCTACTACAGAGTACTGCAGGTGTCTGGAGTCAGTGCAGCAAGCAAGCTGGAGTCTAACTCTGAAGCTTAGCGTTTAGATCCCTCAGCCAGGAACTACCACAGTTTGAGATTCTCTTCCCTCTTTTCCTACCTTTTTGTTATAGCTTTTGGTCCACACTAGGGTACCCACTACTAGGGTACCCACTACAGCAGCTGCCATTGTTAAAGCATCAGTCAATACTAACAGCACCACAAGCAGGCACTACCAAAGGGGAGTCAGTGTGTTTAATGGCTACTACGTAGTTACTGTGGGAAAAGCACCGTGTAGGGACCCTTCTGCACTGTAAAGGGCCCAGGGGAGGATGCATATCTGGGAACAGCTCTCTTTTCTTCTTTGTCTCATGCTAGATGGCCTAGGACTGAAGGGGAAGCTTTTGCTTTTTTTTTGTTTTTTTTCACCATTTCAGTCAATGCTATAGGCTCTACTAACAAATCTTTGTTCAAGTGAATCTATTTCAACATCTTTTTTGCAACAGATTCTTGTCTTGACCAGATCCAAGCACTGATGTATGAATCCCAAATATACCAAGAATAATACTATATGGTGTCAGTCACATAGTATGGTAAAGTTAAGAGTACCTTTCTTAAGTGTACTTCACTTCCTCAACACCTTAGAGCTGAGCTTCTCCTAACCCTCTTCTCTAACCTCTGTGATGCTTGCTGCTTGAAGGATTGGAGTGTCAGTTCAGGCACCTTGAATTTGAGGCAGAGTCACAACATTATTAAAAAGACTCTTGTTCTTTTTGAATTCCTAATGTCCTTAGTAACTGATGGCCACAGGTTAGGGTCCATCCTCCTTGTGGATCCAAACCTGCATAGATGTTGCATAGGCACTCTGATACCTAGCTCAGCTAAGACCCTGTCAATCTGTAGACACTATCAGATGCTTAAGTGCCTGCAGTGACTTAGATATAGAGAACAGGGGAGGAAGCAAGGGGTTCTTGGACAATTCTGTTTAAACCGTTCAACAGAAATTGTGCCTCTTATCCCTGCAGATAAAAAGGGACAGTCATTTTTCTTCTCATTCAGTTCTTACTTATCTTGGCATTTTAGGTTTTGCTAGAAGGCTTTTTTTCTTCACTGCAGTGACTTACTGAGTGCTAGCCTACTCGAAGATGGAGCAAGGGTCTTCTAAAAGGTATTGTACTAGGAATAGAAAAATAATTTATACCATTAATTAGTTCTTAAGGCTCATCATCACACATTAGACATCATTTGTGTGCTACTAATTCTGAAAAGGCTCAGTTTCAAAGCTCTAGAAATTTGTTTTTGGGAAACTCGCAGTTAAAAGAAAAGAAATTACATTCACATTCATTCAGTTATTAAGTAATTCAGGAATTGCATTTCCTATGTTAGACTACTCTGATTTTTCTTCTCTTCCATCACCATGGCAGAATTATATCACTGAAAGTACACAAGAGTAGAGGTTATTTCTTCTGTTGCTTTGAAACAATGAATGGGAAAGGAAGCTGAAAATTGAAGCAGCTGCTGCCAAAATTGTGCATAACTCTGCAGAGAATCTTTCTGCCAATTACTTTTTTATTCTACCTATATGACTTTAGTTCCCATAGTGTCCCGTTGCAGAGCGCATCATCCATCAGGGAATCACTCACATGACAAGGACTAGCAAACATCAGAAAAATATTTACATAAATTTTCATCTGGTTTGGGAAACGAATTTGCTTTGGCTGTGATTTGCTTTCCAATTGCAATCTATGAAAATTCTGTATGGAGACTGGGTTGAAGAAGACTGAAGGTGTGAGGGAGAACAAATTTTCTGTTTAGTCAAAAAAGTTCCATATTTGTGCCAGAAATAGGTGCACTTATTCAGCTGGAAGACAGAAAAAATATTCTTTGGGTGACATGACTAATTCCAATAAAGATCCCTGATTTATAAGGCAGAATTAGAAGTTACCTTTCTCATTGGAGACCAAAGGATGTGTAAACTCCACTTTTTGTTAGTAACTCAGGTAGGCCAATTTCACAGTAATTCAGTCCTGTACTGGCAGCTACGTAAGGTAGATTTCCAGCACTGGATATTTCCCAGGGCTCCAAAAAGGATTATGATCCCTACGCTGCCACCGTAGATTTTTGTCGCCAACAGAGCTGGTTATTCCGCTTCTGACACATCCATACAAGTTTCTATCACGTTCTCCAGTACAGCAAAACCTCTAAACATCTTTTGAATGTTATCAATGTTTAAAATTATTTGTTAGTTTACATAAGGAAAAATGAAGCAATGTCAATAATTAACTTATCTAATGTCACAGACAGACCACGGTAGAAAAAGGTTTTAAAGCTCTAGTCTTATAAACTGAATTGTTTCATATCACTAAAATGGCATGAGTTAGATTGAGGGTAGTAACTTCTACAATGCCTATGAAGAATAAGAAGAATCATGAACCCAATAGCCCAGCAGCTATGCTGTTTCTTTTGATATTATGTAAGGTACATCATATAAATGAACTAATTTTTTTTCAGAAAATCCTTTTAGAACTTAGAGCTTTTGTTGTTTCCTCTTGATGCAGCTTTTTGCTCCGAGTGCTGGCAGCAAAGTGAAATTTACTCACATCCTGATGACCGCATGGATCTGGTGCTTCGGTGAGCAGAATTTAAGTGAAGTCTTCTTTGCTGCCAGCACTCAAAGCAGAACATACAGGATTTCCAGGGAGAACGCCACATTTGGGAATGCAAGAAAATACAGATGGCCAAAGGCAACCTAAAAGCTGGATTATTTGGAGGAAGAAATGAAGCGGGAAGAGGCAAGAAAAAAATTGGAGCCCAGAGAAAGAAAGGAGAGAGACAAGCCAAAAACAGCCAGGACAAAGAAAAGGAGAAGTGTAGTAAACTTCAACCAGTGCAAATAAGGACAGTTCTGGATATTACAGTACAGTTACATTTTTATCAACTATAGCTGAGTAACCAACTTGCAAACACAAAATGGAAGGAATAATTATATTTATAAAGAATCAACTTTCAGTTTGATGTCTTCAGTCATCGCTGTATCTTATTTCCGTTCTATTTCTTTTTGTAAATCTAATATCTGCTTTTTCTCATGTTGACAATCTCTGAATAACACATAGCAGACGAGAAGCCGCTCCTTTTAAGTGAATTCTTGAAGCCTCCTTCGAATATCCATTTAGGAAAGATACACTTAACTAAACACCTACATAATAGAGCTGCTAGAACATTTTAAGAATACGGAAAACTGACAAATCTGTTTCAACAAAGTTGTCAGCTGTAGGTTTCTGTGATTCAAGTTCTAAGGAAACAAGACAAAACCTGACCTGACTCACTCTAGAGGAAAAAAAAAAGTCATTAAATGCCATATTAAATGTCATTTCCTTCTCAAATAAAAGGAAGGATTTTTGATTCTAACATGGAATAAAAACAAATTTTGAAATCTAATGAGCTGCTACAAAACAGCACTGTTATCCCCTAGCCTCTCACATTCTTTGGACTAGTTACAAAATTATTTTCATTTTAGCAGGTTCACTGTATAGTTTTGCCTCCCAGTATAGTGAGAGGAGAGACCCTTTCCTATTTCTTTAGTACAGAGAGGTTTTCAGTTATAAAATTAATTGAGTGCTTGCCAACATGCATCTAAATCCAAATATTTGTGCAATCCAACATAAATTTACCACCACATCTTGCTGTGTGTTGCTGAGCTCTGTGGTCCAATTTTAATGGAATACTTGATGAAGCTGATGTGCATATTTTCATCCCACACATACAAATTCATCATGAGAATTACTGCCTTCAGCAAACAGAATACCGCATGCAACATTACAAACTTAGATATACCTCCCTGAAAATATAGAAGAAACAAAATGGAAGAGATAATGACTGGTAAAAAAAACCTGTCTGAAATCTAGGACTCTGAGAGGGGTCCTACCTTTTCCAAACAAAGAACAAAGAGTGAGGGAGAAAAAAAATCACTATTAGAGCCTTACAGAAAACAACTCAATCTTGCAATCTGAAAGCACAAAACCTTATAGCAATCATGAAATTATGGTTTTTAATTCTCAAAGGAGTAAGGTGGGGAGTCAGCAGAACTGCCCCCTCAGACTTTCAGAGGGCAGAATTTGGCCTGTTATGGAGACTGACTGAGAGAGCCCACTGGGAAATAGTCCAGAGGGGTGAAGGGGTCTAGAAAGGCTGGACATTCTTCAAAAAGGAAATCTTAAAGGTGCAGTAGTATTCCATCCCCATGTGCCAAAAGATAAGCTGTGGGGAAGAAGACCAGCCTGGTTGAACAGAGCTTTGGCTAGAACTCAGGGAAAAAAAGAGTTTATGACCTTTGGAAGAAGGGATAGGCAACTCAAGACGGCTACAGGGATGTCATGAGGTTATGCAGGGAGAAAATTAGAAGGGCCAAAGCCCAACTAGAACTTAATCTGGCTACTGCTATAAAACATAATACAAATGTTTCTACAAATACACTGGCAACAAAAGGAGTACTACGGAGAATATCCATGCTTTACTGGATGCCAGGGGAAACATAATGATGAAGGATGAGGAAAATGCTGAGGTACCTAATGCCTTCTTTGCCTAAGACCTTAATAGTTAATCAAGTTGTTCTCAGGTACCCTGAACTGGAAGACAGGGAGCAGAATGAATCCCCCATAATCCAAGGGGAAATAGTGACCTGCTACACCACTTAGATCTACATGAGTCCACGGGGCTGTATGGGACACACCCAAGGGTACTGAACACAGTGAAAAGTGCTCACCCAGACACTTTCCATCATCTACCAGCAGTCCTGGCTAACTGAGGAGGTCAGTAAAAATAATACCCTACTACAAGAACGATGGAAGGAGGATTCAAGGAGCTACAACCCTGTCAGCCTGACCTCAGAGCTGGGGAAGGTCATGGAGTAGATTGAGTGCCAGAATAGGGCACATGCATGACAACTAGAGGATCAGGACCAGTCAGTGTGGGTTTATGAAAGGCAGGTCTTGCTTGACCAACCTGACCTCCACCTATGACCAGGTGACCCTCTTAGTGGATGAGGGAAAGGCTGTAGATGTGTCTTCCTGGACTTGAGTAAAGTTTCTGACACAGTTTCCCACAACAGTCTCCTGGAGAAACTGGCTGGTCATGGCTTGGATGGATGCACTGTTTGCTGGGTAATAAATTGGCTGGGTGGCCAAACTCAGAGAGCAGTGGTGGATGGCATTAAATCCAGCTGGTAGCCAGTCACCAGTGGTGTTCCCCTGGGCTCAGTATTGAGGACAGTCCGGTTGGATATGGTTATTGACAATGTGGATAAGGGGATCAAGTGCACCCTCAGTCAGTTTGCAGATGACACCAGACTGGGTGAGAGTGTTGATCTGCTGGAGAGTAGGAAGACTGCAAAGGGATCTGGACAGACTGGATCAATGGGCTGAGGCCAATTGTATGAGGTTCAACAAGGCCAAGTGTTGGATCCTGCCCTTGGATCACAACAACCTCAGGCAGTGCTACAGGCTTAGGGCAGAGTGGCTAGAAAGCTGCCCAGTGGAAAAGGGTCTGAGAGTGCTGGTTGACAGTGACTGAACGTAAACCAGCAATGTGTTGTGGTGGCCAAGAAGGCCAATGGCATCCTGGCTTGCATCAGCAAGAGTGTGGCCAGCAGGACCAGGGCACTGATCGTCCCCTGTACTGGGAACTGGTGAGGTCACACCTCAAATCCTGTGTTCAGTTTTGGGTCCCTCACTTCAAGAGAGACATTGACGTGCTGGAGTGAGTCCAGAGAAGGACAACAAGGGTGAAGAGTCTGGAGTACAAGGCTTATGAGGAGTGAATGAGGGAGCTAGGGGTTTTTAGCCTGGAGAAAAGGAGGCTCATTGGGACCTTATTGCTTTCCAAACTACCTGAAAAGAGGTCATAGCAAGATGGGGGTTGGTCTCTTCCCCCAGGTAGCAAGTGACTGGATGAGAGGAAATGGCAGGGGAGCTTTAGACTGGATATTAGGAAAGGATTTTCAAGCTCTGGAACAGGCTGCCCAGAGAAGTGGTGAAATCACATCCCTGTAAGTGTTCAAAAAGTGTTTACGTATGGTGTTTCTGGCATGGTTTAGTGGTGGGCTTGGTAGTGCTGGGTTACTTGTTAAACCTGATGATCTTAAGGGTCTTTTCCAATCTAAATGATACTACGATTCTGTGAGCTATTTGAAAAGTTGAATTTAATTTACAACCCATTCCCTTTCCAAGTCAGTTGAGAATCTTTATTGTTTTCCAATTTTCTTTCACTGACTAAAAATATATTCCCACATGTCCCTGGAAGTTTTGGCCAGCAGTGTCCCAGGTGAAGGTTATTCTAGAAAGAGTGCTACTTCTTTGTGCTTTTTCTCCTATCACTTTTAATTTATTCCCTGGATATTTCATTAAGAGGCTGCAAGTTCTGAAAATATTAATAGAGGTTTAAATAAGACTAGTCTCCTTCCATTGGTTTCTCATGCCTCAGCCATTCAGTCTTTTCACCCAAACTGATACACAGTTGTAAATATACTTTTCATGCATGTTGCTTTTCCAAATCTTTTTTCTAGTGAGACTGCACATCACAGAAGCAAACACACACACAAACAAAAGGGACAGTTCCTTATGTACTGGAAATCAGCAAAACTTACTGAAGGTGACAGATAAGGCCATTTGCAACTTCTATTAATTTGGTATATACCAAAACATCATTTGTGATGCAAGAAGTCAAGACTGATTCTCTTCGCTGTTTCACCTATGTCTTAATATTCTCCCTCCAGCCCAGATTTTAGGGCTAAGCTTTAGCGTACAATGGCACCATTTGGGATAAGAAGTCACACAAACCCACGTCCTTCCTTTGACCTTTTAGAAAGTGAATGAACATGCCAAGAGTTCCAGTTTGGTACAGCATATGCTACACAGCATGTTACCACAGCCAGCCCAGCTCTGCAGAGGGGCAAGCCCAGTCTCTCAGGCCAGTGAGGCAGCAGCAGTTCTCTTCACTTCCTAACTCAGAGCTGCCAGATGTGATATAAGCAGGCACAACAGAAAAAAGTCCTGTCTTAGCAAACATTCTAGCAACGGTGCTGGATTTGGGGTCAGAAAGTGGAGTAGGTGGGAGCTCTTCCTTCATTTTGAGGTATTTCTAATGCATTAGTAGATGTGCAAGGAACAGTGCCAGTCTTAACAGGATCTAAGTGATGGAAAAAAATAAGCTGCCCAGTGATTTATTACTCATCCTGTTAAAAAAAAAGTCATATCATGTTTGTAGTTTGAATTTATCTCACTTCTTTGTGCAACAACGTGCTTTGTCTGCTAAATTTAAAAAAAATACCTTTAGACTTCTTCCTTATTTAGGTACTTTTATAGCAAGACATCTCTTGAACTCCTTGTTCCCAAGTCAGAGTGAGTTTAAATCTCCTGTGGTAAGCAGAATATTCCAGACCTTGACTAATTTGTATAGCTCGTTCCTGAACCCTTTCAGGTATGACAACCTCCCTTTAAAGGTGCAAATATTAGCTTTGAAGACTGTGTTTCATTAATTAGTGGTAGCTGGTAATGTTCTGAATCAATGGTTTTCCTTCAGAGAATACTAATTTGCTGAAACCAAACAACTGTAGTGATGCATCTGGTGTGTCAAATCTTTCAGAAACTCTTCCCTGTGAGGCTGTTTTGCTGGCTGCTACAGAATCAGAACCTATGAGCTTCTGATAATACCAGCTCATACCTCCATAATTTCTTAATAGCAAAAAAAAAAAAAGCCTCAAATTCAGTCAAAACTTCCTGCTAAGTGATAACAAATGAGACAGCCCTGTATTATTTCTTGGAAGGAAATGGGGCTTTTCAGTTTTTAAGACTATTTGGTCTCCTGCTTGACCTAAGAGCCAGAAGTTTTTCTGGGATGTGTACCTTCATTTATTGACCTGCATAATCAGATTTTCCGTCTCTCCTGTACTGGTTATGCATGATTACTGAAAGATACTTCATTATTTTCTAGCATCTATGATACCAGATTTTAAAACTGCACATACAAGTTTTTATACGTTCCCATTTCTCCCAAGGAAAAACTGGACCAATGTGCTGAGGAGATGAGCAGTTTGTTCAGAAGTCAAAATGCCTCTTACTGATCTGCATCTGTCTAATCAAAGGTTACACTTACTTCAGACTTAAACGGGAGATAATTTTTAATTTCCCCCTTTTATGTAAGGATTGTGTCAACTCTTTGGATAGGAAAGCTGATATATCCAGTACTTCACCAGCTCATTAGTTCTTAACTCCTTTTCCTGACCATGAATAAAAGTCGCTTTAATGACAAAAGGTGTGGTTTCATGAGAATTTATCCTGATAACATCTGTTCTAGAGCAGAGCATTCTTCCTTCTGCCTTGCATGACTACACCATGAGGCACCAGAATAAAATGATGCCACATGCTAGGTTACACTTCTTTGCTGCTAAGAAAAGCTAGAACCAGGCAAGCTCAGCTTCAATTTGGTTTGAACTGTTGTTGAACCACATTTTCAGGCTGTCATTCAATCAGCTTTTTCTGTAACAATGTCTCTACTTTAATGGCTTCAGCGTTTTCCCCCTCTGATGATATGCTCATACCTTATCTCAGCACTGCCTACTCATTTGTATCAGTGTCTATTTGTGCAGCTGAGCAGTGAATCAGAGACCTGACCAGGTTAAAAATAATTCTGCAAAAAGAAGGTTTTAGCTGATCAGTCCTCTGAGTTCACTCCAGCTGCAAAAATAGTGGCATGAGTAAAATTGGGAAGAGAAGGAAGAGTGTCAAGAATAATTAACCTGAAGAAGGAGAGCAGACCATGACACCACTGAAGTGCAGTCAACCTACAGCCTCTCAAAGAACAACTTTGCATGGTGCTTCTCCATCCACTGAAGCCTATGTTTTATTTTATTCCTGCAATCAATATATATTACTGATTAAAATTACTATTTCTGACATGTATACTAACCAGGATATTTTGCATAGGTTTCATGTTGTTCAGGTTGTATATGGCTCTGAGTTAAAATGTCACTGGGTATTTGAAAGTAAATTCCTTTTGGATAGGTTATGTTATCTGGAAGGATAACATAAGGATGGAAGCAGCGAAAAAAATGGTTCTCAGTTACCTCAGTCTCTCTCTAAAGATCTAGCAAGAAAACAGGTCTAACAGAAAAGCTAGATTTGTCCATGGTAATCAGGTGTTTCCTGCACATAATAAAAACATTTTGTATAACTATGTCATTTCTATTAACCAACTCACTGCCCCCCAGCTTGGTGATTGATGGAGAATTAAATGCCTATCACTAACTTATTTTCTGTAATTAGTCTCCATTCCAAATGGAACATTCTCCATTTACCACAACTGTAACTGTTTTGAAGAAAATCCTTAGTTGGAGAGTTTGATAATTCATTACACTTAGTGTAATTATAGACATGCTCTAAAATTGGAGAAAGAGTACTTTGTTATTTATATGTCTACTGGATGGAGAAGGTCTGGATAAAGGCCACAGAAATTATCAGAGGGCTGGAACACTTCTCCTGTGAAGAAAGGTTGTGAGAGTTGGGGTTTTTCAACCTGAAGGAGAGAAGCCTCAGGGGAGACCTTATAGCACCTTCCAGTATTTAAAGGGAGCTTTAAAGAAAGATGGGGACAAACATTTTAGTAGAACCTATTGTAATGGAACAAGTTGTAATGGTTTTAAACTAAAATAGGGTAGATTTAGACTAGATATAAGAAATAAAATTTTTGTGGTGAGGGTGGTGAAACACTGTAACAGGTTGCCCAGTAAGGTGGTAGATGACCCATACCTGGAAACATTCAAGGTCAGACTGGACTGGACTCTCAGTAACTTGATCTGTTTGATGTCCCTGCTCATTGTAGGAGGGTTTGATAAGATAACCTTTGAAGGTCCATTCCAACCCAAATCATTCTATGATTCTGTGATTTTATGAACTTTCAGGGTTATCTCATCACCTGTAAAAATCAGGAGGAGTTAAGAGTACTTAGCTCTTGAAGACAGCTCATAAAATCAGCCCCCAAGTGATATGCCATTTCCCTTTGTTACACTGTTTGTATGAACTTTGCTGCAATTAACAATTATGATATTCACAGAAACATTTAGGTGGAAGGACCCTCAGAAGGTGTCCTCTCCAATCTCTTGCTCAAAGCAAGAGATCATCAGATTAGGTCTGATTAGATCATAATGCTGGATACTCAATCAACTCTGATATATGGTTGATATTTTCTTGTTTCTCAGAGTATTTCCAGAATTCTCTCTTTACAAATAGAATGTAAGGTGATTCCATAACCGGTACCTGGATTGTGGAACACTCCATTACAAATAAGTATCAATATCTAAGTATTAACTGAATGTAGTGAAAAAAAGTCAAACCAATCAGGCATAGGCTGTTTTTCTCTTGCATATTTTGAGAATCAAGATTATTCTGCCTGACATGCACAATTTTCATGAACTTGTGTTGAAATACAAAACCAATGTAACCTAGTGTCTAGCAAGCCAATTACAAGTTAAAAAAGGTTTCGTTGAAAGTCATAAATCCATTTGGAACAAAAAATCTGTTAAATTTTCAGCCACTCCCATCTCTCCTTTGCTTGTCTCCTGCCCAGCTTAAAAAAATTTTCTGGAGGAAAAAAATGGACATAAATCAGGAAGCCTAAAGAAAGATTTATATGCTTATCTTCAAAGCACATTTTCTTGGTCTTACCCATTTAATTTCACATTTGCCCCCCAAGCTCCAGTTCACTACCCTTTTTCCGTGCCTTTTCAGCAGAGATTTCTGACACTGGACTGAAACTACCTTCAGTTGTTGTAGCAGAGTCTAGTCTAGAGTTACATCCTATCAACAAATTAACTGTATGTGGGACCATTCACTAGCACTGGGGTCAACTGGCATAGAACAGGCCCATGTTCCTGTCAAACACTATTCTAGGATGTGCAATGATATCTTAATTAGCTATTGATAATGGTCCTTGACTCAGGCTGCCTTCTGAACAGTTAGTTCTCAGCAAATAGTTGAGAACACAAAGGTTGTTCTTGCCCCAAAGCTTGCTAGGGAATGTTCTGACTCTGTAATACTACATACATTTTAACTGTGTTTCTGGGAACAGACCTTGGGCATCTCTATATTATTAAATTAAACAGTGCCAAGGAAATGTCATAACAAGAAGGAAAAGGGCTGGGGAATATACTTCAGTTCATGTCCCAATTTACTTCTTTTGATCTTTGGCTGGAAGTTACCTCTGCTACACTTGGGACAAGTTGAACTCAGGACAGACTTGGCAGTTTGGGTTGTAGTGTACTCAGTCCTTGTCACACCTTATCTGTCCAGACTCCATGAACCTGGACAAAGACCTGCAATAAGTATGAGGAGAGGCCAACAGAACTGGGTTTGTTCAGCCATGAGAGGGATAAAGGGAGCTCTTAACTGCCAATAAATATTGAATAGGAGGATACAGAAAGGACAGAGCCAAATTCTTTTCTAAGTACCCAGTGATAGGAAAAGACGCACAGGAAACAGGATGGAAAACAGGAAATTATATTTACATGTAAGGAAGAACTTTTCCAGCAGGAATGGGGTCAAACACTGGACCAGGTTGTCCACAAAGCGTTCACAATCTCCATCCTTGGATATACCCAGAAAATAGATGGACAAGCATTGAGAAATCTGATCTAGATTAACTTGCTTCCAACAGAGCTAGATGACTGCCAGGGATACTTTTCAGCCTGAATTATCAAATTATTCTACAATTCTAAGAAAAGAAACAAAACTTTCTAGGTCCTCTCTTAAGGACAACCTGGAGCTTGGGAGAAAGTAGCTCTTGGCATGTGCTTGAGGGTTTATAATATAAGAACAGGTATGCTGTTTTGAGAGTCAGCAAACACAGTCCTATAATATATTAACTTAAACGGCTTGGCTGGTAGGCCATTTTGAGAGGGTTTAGTGTGGGTTTTTTCCTCCACAAAAACACAATGAAGACAAGAGCAGACTAAATTGCAACCAGTGCAAAACCACTCACTAGCTGTGATACAGCCTACACATGAAAAAAAGTATTCACTTGGCTCTGATTCTCTTCTTCCATAAGATTTCACTCATGTGTACACAAGCTTGCTCTTTTCTGTTGTTTGGGCTCAAGAACTCTCTAATATTCCTTTTGGAATTAGAGCTCTATATCATGCACATCACATGTAGCTAGCCTTCATATCTTTCCATCTCACCAACTCTCCGGTTATTTCTGAATTTATTTAGAATTAGCCATCTTTCCTTCTTTAAATCTTCATTCTTCTCCCTGCTGGCACTCACAAATACTTGGGATGCAGGTTTTTGTTTGCTAATTTGTTCCCCGTGGTAGCCTCTAAAATAAAACATGGATTCTGTGGTTCATGAAATTGCCCCAATAATAGTCCCAATAGGCCCTTTTTTCCCAAACCAAGAATCTACAGGATGAACCCCGTTGTACATAACCCAATGCCCAGCCCTTTTCCAGCCCTCCCTCTAAAATTCCTGATTTGGAACTCGTTCCTTTAAGGAAATTCCTTAGTTCCTCTGCCGTGAAACTGACATCAAATCTGAGTCTAGTCTTTGAGCCAGCAAGACAGATGAGCACTAACTCTGGACTCCCTTCTTTTTCATGGACATTCATTAAAAACATCTTTAAGATGTCAGTACTGAAATCTCTTTCCACTTGCAGATATTGCAGTAATGAAGCAGCACTTTGGTGCTAGTCACACAACAGAGGCCCTCCCTCAGGTCTGTGTTTTGTGCCACTTACCCATGCATTTTTCATTATCATTTATTTTTATTAGCAAACTTATCCCTGACTGCCAGTCAGTTATCCTGCACGTAGACAGTGTGCTGCTCCTACAGACAAGAAAGTCAGAAGAATTTTAAATAAGATCTTTCTAAAGTGTTTACCATCTAAACAAAATTCCCAAAATGCTATTGCAGATAGCTAGAGTGCATCCACCTACCCAATTTTCTATTGGGAGGGAATTTTCATCAGGACAAGTGTCTCACAGTAAGTGATAAACAGTCATGCCATGCGTTTCCATGCATGCTTATTCATTCATATGTGTTTATTCATTCAGATCCACACAACAGATTTTTTTGTCTCCAGTTTTGAATATGGTTTGTCTGGAAAAGCTTAGTTCACATGAATCTCTAAGTATCTGTTCAAGGTTTTCTCCTTCCCTATCCCCATCTATTAGGCATTCTAGGTACATACTGTGGAAATTTTACTGCATCTTTATCAAATAAGAAAGAAAAAACCCACAGACAAACAGAAAACAACAAAAGGAATCCCAAAATTAAACAAAAAAAAATCCCACCATCTTTTTTCACATCAAGCAAATTCAGCTTCATGTAAAAGAATCAACTTGAGGCACCAGCAGTTGAGTCAAATACTGTGTAATTCTGGAAAGACAGAATTTAACATGGATACAGGTGGTGTTCAGACCTCAGTGCAAAAGTGAACATCATCCATTATGAAAATTTGTCTTGAATCATTATGAAGTTGTCTATTAGTAGGCAGAACTAGGTCAAATGTTCCCAAGAGCTGGGCTGCTAATGAAACAGGTTGAAATCTAGTTGTGTTTTCATTATAATTTCTATACATTTTTTATGAAAGTTTGTACATGACCAGTAGAAAACCTAGCACAGTCCTTTTAATAGAAGTACTCATCAAAATGACATTAAAATATAGGATTAAGTTAGTTTGGCTTTACTATATTAACTAAATCTTTGGTTTTGTTAATTTTTTTCCCCCCGTTTAAATAAAACTCACAGCATGAGGACATATTGCATTACTTCTATTATGTCTTTATTGAGGTCAACTCTCCATTCCACCACAAACCTTCAGGTGCTTCAGAGACAAATGTCCATCTATCTCACTTGTTAGATTATTCTACTGTCGGTTGTTCCATCTCAAGGCATCACAGAGTCGTACTTCGGGAAGCTAAAAAGATCTCAAACTCTAATTTTGTCAAGAAAAAAGAAAGAAACAACAAACCAGATAGCCACCTCTTTTCCACATAGCATTTAAGTGCCTCATGATATCTAATGTATTTAGACAACAGGCCAGTAAGGAGGGCACATGTGCTACTGCTATCCAAGCTCGGAACTGAAGTACAGATTTATTTCTCAGTGTTGAGGAATTTAGCAGAAAGAAAAAAGTAGTCAAAAAGAATTGTTCTGTCACAGAGTTTTCTGTCATTGCCCTGAAATTGTCTACACAGCTAATGATGTTTGGTACAGTACTTCATGCAACAGGAATCATTAGGTCTGAATATCATTATGATAGCTGAAATGCTCTGGAAAATATTAAAAGAGACTCATCCTAAAGGAATGCAACACATTCTAGTTGCCACATAATTCTCACTTTGCTCCTGCTACCTTGGGTAATAAAAAACAGAAAACTGGTCCCAAACTGTCAACACACTGCATGGAATAATGAAAGGATGAAAGAGGATCCCACTCTAAGAACACATGCACATCTGGCATGAACTCTTAAATACTTAAATACTGTGGGAAGAAGTGAGCCAAGAGAGAATGCTGAACTTGTTATTGGCATCTCACCAAGGGCCCCCCACTGCAACATCTTTCTATTTCACAGTGGAGCTCGGAGACAAGCTGGGAGCTATTATCATGCTCTTGCCTCTGTTTTCCAAAGTGTGTAGTGTCTATTCTATGGTTTTAACAAAATGATATTCATCTATTGCTACTGTTTCAATTAGCACTATTCCTATTTATGTGGATACCATAATACAGGACAAGATAAGCTGCTGAAAACAGGTCACTAAGGTGAGTCTTTGAAAAAAGTGAAGATTCTGCTACTGCCCCTGTGATGGTGAGACTTCCTATTTCCTACCTACCTCTCCTTCAACCAAGAGAGTATTTCTTTAAAATCTTGGAGATTGGTGTTATTTTTGAAAGACAGCTCATATGAATAGAATTTAGACTTCTAATGGCGTTAGAAACTGCTTTATTTGTCTTCTTTTTCTTTTCAATTACCATTCTGATTATATCTGTGGTCATTGGCCCCTAGTTGGTAACTCATCTCACCTGGATGTTGATAGAGTAGTCAATATCATTCCCATGAAAGTATATGACTTTTCCAGTATATTTCATAGATATTTCCCAAAGTGTTACCTGAACTGGGCATGAAATTGTTTCATAACTGAAAAAAATTAAGCATATCTTAGTCTGCCTGAACTGCAACCCATGTACAAATGCAATGTACACTCCTCATACTTATTTGCTAAGTCTAGCCAGTGTAGATCTCTTTTGTGTTTTGTGGAGGCTTTCCCACACGCTAGGAGAAGAAAAAAATTGAGAGATAATTCAGTCTTTGTGAGACCTGACAGTTCTTCCAAAAACATGGAATTGTCTCCTGGATGGAGTTAACACTCGCTTCAATGTCACCTCACCACAGAAAAAAATGAAATGAAAAACTCCAGTCTTACAGAATGCTGTTCATTGAGTCTGGTGAACTTGCTTCGTACTGAGCAAGGAATCAAGTGAAAGAATATGAAACACTCAAGAGGAAAGCTGCTCACATATATTCAGCGTGTCAAAAATATTCTTTGTTTGGCCCCTATAAAACATAAAAAATTCTAGACTGCTTTCAGGGTATAAGAAAAAGTCATCAAACACAGAAACAGACAAGGTCACCAGCAAACCCCTACAGAATAATGACCCAAATGCCATTTCTTTATTTTTTTTATTGAGTGCAATTTGTGTGGCTTTTTCCTTTTTTCACCCATTAAGCAATTTGTTGGGTAAGAAGACTGGACTGCAGATTCCCCTTTTCTTTTCAAGAAGCTGTGATAGCCTTTGATAACACAGTTTTGACCTTATCCCAGTTTTTTACAGCCTATTTGCTATTTCTATAGTATTATTCATTGCCCATTATTATACTAATAAAATTTATTATCTTTTATAAAGCCACCAATGGTTACATGCTTGAATGGCCCTCACAAAATAAAGCTATAATGACAGAACAAGGTAAACCTAATAAAACATTCTTTGTTCTCAAAGTGTATTTGTGATAATGGACCATTACCTTTTATTTATTATTCACATAAATGTATGATGGGATTTGTACCCTCTCCATCTCAATTTACAGACACCATCCAAGTTTTTTTGTTGAAGTTCTAGTCTCTTTAGGAAGAAGATAAAGAATGTATTGAAAAAGGAAGTTATTAAAAATTTTCCCATAATTTCATTTTTATTGTCTCAGCAACTGTATGCATGTACACTCATCTAAGTGTTAAAGTCACTTTTCCTAGTTTCACACTGAGCTCATACTACCAGTTTAATTCACTTAAATATGTAATGAACATGTAGAAAATTTTAGAAGGTGAAAAATTTTACTGTTTGGACCTTTGAGTGCTTGGACCTGCTGAAATTTAGCAAACTGTCACCAAGTTTATAGTTTTATATCAGAAACCAGTATTAGAACCCATATGCATGCAATACAGGTAAAACAAAGAGCACAAGAAATTGATAATAAACATCCATGGGGCATGTAGGTCCCATATCATAATGCCAAGTACTGTCTTAACACATATCTATATACAATTTATTTGCTTCCTAGAGATGTTTTTCCCATACCTATAAGAAAACAGGAAACCTTTCTTTGTCATATAACGTCTGAAAATATTTTATTTTAGTTACGTTCAAAGTCCTTTTCCATTTAAGTCTGTTAATCATCTCATATTAACAAGATCTAAATCTAAATTTCTTCAGTTGTGTCAAGCAGATATGAAATACTGGACTGAAGGTCCATCCAAGCTGTAAGAACTTCCAAATCCACTGGAGAAAGAAACAGAATGAAAACCAAATCAAAACAAAACAACAAACCAACAACAAAACCACCCAAACCAGACATACAGCTCAAAAGAGACTTAGTCCTTCACAAAAGTCTTTTTCTTGGTGGCATTAAAAGTCAGAAATTAGATTTTTAACCCAAACTCTAAGCCAAACCTGTAAAAAACACCTGGGAAAACACTCCAATGTAACAGACTAGACCTATGCTTGGGCTGCTCCTCAGCAAACCATGAGATCCTCTATAACTTCAACAAACACCAGGAGACATCACAAATGCAATAAAACTGAGCTCCGAGGTGTACGTAATCACATTTTTCCTGACCTCCTTTTCTCCTACATCTCATCATGCTTTCCCTGTCAAAATAGTGGTGCAGGATGACCTTGTAAACAAGAAAGTAATGGCTCAGAACGACTCTATGTTAGGTACGTTTTGCCATAGAGCTCACCATTACCAGTTTTATTTTTCTGACATCAGCGCCCTCATACCTTTTCCGTCAGCTGTTGTACCACAAAGCAGTGTTAAACAGGGATAAGACATAAAAAATTCTAAGGCATCAGTTCCAACACTTTACAGAAATATCGTGTACAACATAGGGCCAAGTGCTTAAAGACCTCTGATGGAAATTTAAGTGGAACACTCATTAAATGCAAGACAATGATTTTTTGCAACCAGAATACTGATACAACAGAAGTAGGCTCAGATCACAGCTTCATTAAAATATACATCAGTCAGTCAAGTAACACATTTTAAATTATTCTTGGTCTAAGCTTATAAAAATCTTCTAAATGTTCGGTCTGCCTTCCTTTTTGAAAAGCACAGGGTATTTCTCTGTCTAGCATCTGTTAGCTGGAAAGAACTTGGAGGGGGTTATGATGCTCCAGCAATATTTTCTTATTCGTGTTAACTCCATGTGTGCTGGTTCTCCCTTCAGAGATAGCCATGGGAAATACCTCACTGTACAATTAATTTCTATTGAACATTGCAGTAGAATGTTCATTCTTCATGCATATTTTTGATGCATAGATCAAAGAATAGAAGTCAATATGTGGCCTATCTGATCAGACAACATGACACACCCACAGAACTTCAACCCTTCTCTACTTAGATCATTTTAAATGCATTTTATGGTACAACACCTTTTAGTATCTTTTTATTTTTTAAGTCTTGGAATTACAGATAATCATGCTCCACATTCTTGTAATTTGTTCCATTAGTTAAGTAACCTAGCCATCAAAAGTTCACTCCCAGGACACACGCACCACAGTCAAATTCTCTCCTAAGTGAGTAGAGAACTTAATCCAAATTAAATAAAGACTTTGTCTCTCACTATTATTTTCCTTTTAGATTCATATCAGTATTTCTCTTAATTATTATAAGTTATTCTTCTGTATGCTAAGTAGCCTCTAACAGGATTTGAGACACACATATATATACTCATTATTGGAGAAAAGCAATCTTATTTTTAAATGATTCAGCTTAGTAAGTGCACAAAGAGCTTTCCACTTATCTAGGGAACACAACATAGCAATGAATATTATCAAATCAATATTCTTTGAAACTTCTGCTTATCCCTCAATTATATTTACAGGTAGACAGCATGGAACTCATAGCTGCTCTGACATTTTTGTCAGTAACTGTTTACCCAAATGATGGTACTGTGTCATAATTTGCAGGTGAATGATTTATTTTTCTGTTATTAAGCTCATTCTGCAAATATTCAGAAAGGGCTGCCAGCTGGCAATGTTCTCAGAGATGCTATTTTTTTGTCAGAGGCCAAAAAACTGCCCACACTTATTAACAAAAACGATAATTTAAACACACATAAGTGTCAGTGTTTTTAAATTATTTGACATAAACTCCCTAGTCATCACAATCAATCCAACTGTAACAATTTTTAAAAAGAAAAAATCAATTAAAGCACCTTACCAAAGCTGCAAGTTCAGTGCTGGACTACAGCTGACTCTATATCCAGGTCCTTAGGAAATCTCTTAGGAAATCACACTCAGTAAGTTTCAGTTTCTCAGGTTGAAGGTCTCATTCTGCATCATCCTGAGCAGTTACTGCTAAGAACCGTGTGAGATAAATAGCTCACAACACTGCTGGTTTCCCTTTATACAGTCATAATCAACATCCTTGGGGAAAATGCCATTGGAATCCCAGAACCATTCAGGCTGCAAAGGACCTTGGGGTGCTCTATTCAAAGCAAGAGAAAAAGCTGAATTTAGACCATACTGGGAGCTTTTTCTTATCTGGTCCTGAAAGGCAACAGGCCCTCAACCGTAGGAACTACAGCCTCTGTTTTGATGTCATCTGCAAATTTAATGGGACTCCCTTCTGTTTCCAGGTAATTTATAAAGACGTTAAACAAACTAGGTACCAGAATAGACCCTGGGAACTTCACCTGTAACCAGCCTTCAGGTAGAGTAGAAACTATTGACTACTAGCACTTGAGCTCAGTTTTTAACTTATTCATTCTTTGTAGGCATTTTGCAGAATGCTAACCAAGGTCAGATTTAACATTATTTAGCTCAAGAGAAAAAAACTGTAGGGGTATCAATGGAGAGTTTTATTTCCTCCAAGTGACCATATGCTGTGAAACTGTTCTAATTTATGATGCAGACTGAACTGGTGCCTGCTGCTCTGAGGACTGAATAAGTATGAAAATGGCCCTAAGAAGACCTAAATACATTCAAATAAATGTTTAGGAAAATGAAGGGTTTCGATTTTTCATCAGCTTAGCACTTAAGGATGTTTTTCCAGTGTGTTCTGGTATTCTACACAGCGTGACCATTGTCCATAAGACTACAACGGAGTTTACAGTAGAAATTTACTCAAATTCTGTTGGCTGTCTGGATCTGGTGCTTCAATGAACAAAATTTGAGTAAATTCTTCTTTACTGCCAGCACTGAGAGCAGAGAACACAAAATTTCCACAGAGGCAGTTGGAAATGCAAGAAAATACTGTTGGTTGAAGGCAGCTTAAAAGATAGATTATGAGATGGAAGGGGAGTGGAAAGGAAAAAAAGGAATTAGGATCCAGAGAAAGAAGGGACAGATACAAGAATCACAGAATCATAGAATATGCTGAGTTGGAAGGGACCCATAAGGATCATCAACTCCTGGCCCTGCGTAGCACATCACAAGAATCACATCATGTGCCTGAGAGCATTGTCCAAATGCTTTTTGAACTCTTTCAGGCTTAGTGTTGTGACCACTTCTCCGGGGAGCCTGTTCCAGTGCTAAACCACTCTTACTCACCCTCTGGGTGAAAAACTCTTTCCTGATATCCAACCTAAACCTTCCCTGACTCACCTTCATGCCATTTCCATGAATCCTGTATTTCACGCCATTTTCACAAGAGCGAAGAGATTAGTACTTGTCCCTCTATTTCCCCTTGTGAGGATGTTAAAGACTGCAAAGAGGTCTCACGTCAGTTTTCTCTTCTCCAGGCTGAAAAAGCCAAGTGGCCTCAGCTGCTCCTTATAAGGTTTTCCCTCCAGGCCCTTCACCATCCTCTTGGACCTCCCTTGGATGCTCTTTAATAGCTTAATGTCTTTTTTATATTGTGGCTCCCAAAACTGCACACAATATTCAAGGTGGGGCTGGACCAGTGCAGATCAGAGCGGGACAATCCCCTCCCTCGACTGCCTGGTGATGCTTTGCCTGATGCCTCCCAGGACACAGTTGGCCCTCCTGGCTGCCAGGGCACTGCTGATTCATCATATTCAGCTTGCCATGGACCAAGACCTCCAGGTCCTTTTCCACAGTGCTGCTCCCCAGCTTCTTGTTCTGTCCACACACACAGTCAGGGTTGCCTCATCCCAGCTGCAGAATCCAGCACTTGCCCTTGTTGAGGTTGGTGAGGCTGATAATGTTGATAAGACAGACACAAAGATTCAGGAAGGGCAAAGTGTGATGAACTTCAACCATTTTTACAAACTTTTTCTTTCATCTGTAAGTGAATCCCACTATTTTTTCCAATAGTTTCTTATTGTGGAAACTCCTGTATTTTAGCTCTTACTACCAGTCTGTAAATTTGTTTTTCTTGAGAATCAACACAGATCCCACAAATGAGTTGGATCCAGGATATGCTTGAGAAAGACCACTTTCCGGAGCTATAACATACCCTGGGTCTTCCAGTATTTCACTCTGCATTGCCTTGGAGGGTAGCTCCAAGAAGGCCAGTTTTCCATCAGCTTTATGACCAGCACTCCTACACGGCAAAGTTTATGGAATCAAGTTCTTGGAATAACAGTCGAGGAATTGTCTTCTGCCTAGACTAGCAGAGCTATTTGGGTTCTTTTTCTAGACTAACATGATAAATACCTGACAGATCCATTGAACTAACGTTTGATTTTACCTCCCATCAATACAGGCAGAATAATCAAAAAGATAACAGTGAGGAATGGAAGCTCCTAAACATATCTTCACTCTTGGAGACTATGCAACATTGCATCTCACATTTAACAACCTACTAAAGGAAAGAAAAAACTAATTTTTAATAGCTCATCAGGAAGTCCAATAAATCCTATCCCAAACCTTGGCTTATCACTAGAACAGCGAGAGAGCAGGAGTTTTATCTGTCTTCCGCATGTGTTGCATGTTGTGTTTGCAGTAAAGCAAATAGAGAACCAGTGTGTGTGGTTTAGGCTTTCTTTCATCTGCAGTTCTGGTCACAGCAGGACCATGCCAGCTCCTAAGCACCACATCTGGAGCAGCGGGGCAACAACCACAAAACAGCATAGAAATGATACAGTTCTTTCAGTGCCATTCAAAACCAGAAGCAACTATTCAAGTCCTTTCACGCAGAAAAGTGCTCACCTGTCTGTCAATGCTAATAGGGTAATATTTCTCCAGCTTTCTGTTAAAACAAGGGAAAAAACATGCTTGGATCTTCATTTATCCCTCCAGGTTATCTTGCCATAAAATGTCTTGAGAGAACATTTAGTAATCAATATGCACAATCTGTCTCCTCATTTCCTTTTAGTGCACTTATTACGAAAGAAAAAAGAGTTTGTTCTTCATTTTATTTTTCTATGCCGCATGAAAGGAAGAGGACACAGAAGTCAGCTTGTAAAGATTTATGCAAATCTCTGAGTAAACTCAAGCCAAGATCTTGGTAAGTAGGCAAAGACTGATCCTCCCCAAACAGTAGATGCAAAACTTGGTCAAAGGAACAATACTGTTTCTATATCCATGATTTATATGTCTCCAAAAACTTTACCTATCTCTGAAACATTCTTCACGTTTTCCAACTGGTACTTGAAGCAATATATAACTTGCTGGAAGTGGAGGGTAAGTAACCATGCCTTAAGCAACATGAAACTATCATCACTCAGCCACCCATTCATCCTGCAGTTTCAGTCATCTGAGGTATGATTCTTAGCTCTGTGCAATCTCCTTCCTGGACCTTCTTCAGTTCCCTGGTGAGCTCCATCCTTCTCCTGTCACCGTGTTGCATTGAGCACAACTGTCAAAAATATGTAAGGGGCATAAAGCAGCCAACAAAAGACAGCTTTTAGATAGAGAGACAATGTCTTCGAAAATCAGTTCAGAAAGAAGCATCTGTCAAAGCTAAGCTTACTATTTCCTGCTTTCCGTGGTGCTTGTTAGACCTTTGGAACGTTTCCACTGCTTTGGTAGACAGCATGAGCACAACACAGCAGCACAAAGAAACATCATCTGGGCAACCTTAGCAGCTACATGAATTCCAGCGCGTATTTCACACACAGCCAAGTGGACAGGTCTTCCCCTCTGAGGTGAAGTATTTTTCATTTGGCTACAAGTGAATTCTGTCTTAAAGTCCAGTCAGGTGAGACAACTGGTTTAATAATGTAGCACACATTGATGCTTGTGTCAGCAAGACATAAAAGAGCAAGATGAATTATTTCTGCAACACGAAAACTGCACATGACAAAGGCCTTGCAAGGCCAGGATGCAAGAAGAGAGGCAAGGGGGTTGGAAGTTTTATTACTTTTTTTTTAATGACTCAAAACAACAAGCAGAAAAGGCAATGGACATATTCTGAGTTGAGCTAGTTCTTGTTATGTTGTTTGCCTAGAGTGATAGTATTAAACAGCTATTCACAGCTGCTTCACATTCACACTGTGCTGTCTTTTAGCACCGATACTGGGCTTCTGGGAACTCTTGGAGATAATGACACATGCTTTCATTTTAGATAGAATAATCTGCATGTTCTTGAAATCCACTGGAGAGTACATCAATTAACATATCCCAGATATTAATCCATAAAACTTGCTTCTATTTTTGGTGGTTGTGGTTTATTGTTTTTAAGCAGTCCTATTATTTCTGCTCACATTAAATCATTGTTTATTTAATCAAAAAACTGCTGGTTTATTTAAAATTTTAAAAAAAAAGAAAACAATGGAGGAGAACTTTCAAACTCATGAGGAACTGAGGAATTTTTATTGGGGAGAGTCAGGTAAGTGGAGCACAGCTTCTATGTAAGTATACTATAAAGAGTAGAGATGTGACAAATTCTTTTTCTTTTCTTTAATCATTAGATACTAAGTACTTTGATACTAAATTTGTCAGATATTAATACATTGGGTTTTTGTGGGGTAGCTTCTGTGACAAGCTGTCAGGAAATTCCCCCATGTCTGACAACCAAAACCGGCCAGCTCCAAGACAGACCTGCCATGGCCAAGGCCAAGTCCATCAGCGATTGTGGTAATGCCTCTGGGATAAAGGAGTTAAGGATGGGAGGACGGGAATAAACTGTGCAACTGCAGCTGAAGAGATCAGTGACAATATGTGAGAAAGATAACTCTGCAGACACTGGAGAGGACCGGGTGCCCCAGGCACCTGAGCAGACATGCCCCTGCAGCCCATGGTGAAGACCATGGTGAGTCAAGCTGTCCCACTGCAGCCCTTGGAGGTCCATGCTGGAGCAGACATCCACCTGCACACCATGGAGGACCCCACACTGGACTAGATGACCCCATGAGAAACCCACACTGCAGCAGGCTCCTGGCAGGACCTCTGGCCTTGCAGAGAAAGGAGCTCACACTGGAGAAGTTTTGCTGGCAGGACTCGTGACCCTGTGGAAAGGGATCCATGATGGAGCAGCTTGTGAAGAACTGCAGCCCATGGGAAGGACTCCTGTTGGAGGGATCCCTCCCATGGGAGGGATCTCACACTGGAGCCAGAGAAGGATGTGAGGAGTACTCCTCCTGAGGAAGAAGGAGCAGCAGAGATAATGTGTGATGAGTTGACCACAGCCCCCGTGCCCCATCCACCTGCATCACTAGAGGGAAGGAGGTAGAGAATTCAGGAGTGAAGATGAGTCCAGGAAGACAGCAGGGATGGCATGAAGGTGTTTTAAGATTTGGTTTTATTTCTCATTATCCTACTCTGACTGGTAAAAAATTAAACTCATTTCCCCAAGTCTGTTTTGCCCATGAAGGTAATTGGCGAGTGATCTCTCCCTGCCTTTCTCTCAATCCACAAGCCTTTTGCTATATTGTCTCTCCCCTTTCCAGCTGAGGTGGGGAGAGATAGAAAAGCTTTGTTTGGACACCTGGCAGCAGTCAGAGCCAACCAACCACAATTACATGTGATTGAGAATAAAAAAATCCACAGTTAGGAGGACATCTTGACTATTGAACAAGTGTTGAATAGTTTAGAAGAGAAGTTTAGTTCATAAGTTTGAAACTCATTTTTTTCTACAGGATCAATATAAATTGTATTGTAAGTATAATGGCTGGCTCTAAAATTGCTCACCAAGCATTTTAAAAACAAGATTGTGATATTTCCATTGTGTTCTTAAGAATGTATAAAAATCTCTTGTAAGAAGTCTGTGAAATTTATGTGCATTAGCCATTGAAAAGAAATTTAAGGAAAAAGCAACAACAACAAATAACCAACAAAAGTCTTTTTGCATTTCCTGGAAGCAGTTTGTCAGGTGTCTTCAGTGTAAATAAAGGGGCTTTAAAAAGAAAGGATTGTTTACACAAGGGCAGGTTGTCAGCACATAAAATCCCAATTTTTATCCAGGGTTGTTGAAATGCAAGGTTCATGCAGCGGACAAATCTTATTAAAGACTTTCAAAACAACTCCATTCAACTCTTCTTCGGAACCATGTCATAGGTTTGTAAAGATTCTAACTGAACATTGATAGAGGCTCTATAAAAGGCACTAGATAATCACAAGATCAGGACCAAACAATCTCAGGATATTCTTTTCCAACAGCTGCCTGTTCAGTGCCTTTTTAAGAAGGCTTTTAGTCTGAGTCTGCAGGTCCTATGTGCCAAAGCAGTGCAAATACTGCAGACAGAGGTCCTGCAGTTTGTATGCCTCTGAGAAGAATTAATGAGAAAAAGAGCAAGAATAAGGGAATTCCTTGGCATTCCAAAAACATCCTCCACTGTCAGGGTAAGTACAGAGAATCCTTCTAGAAGAAATGCTTTCACATATATAGTTATTGTACTTCAGACAGAGAAAACATTTGCTGTCTTAAATAATCACACTGTCTCTGTAGCAAGGTGTCTGAATGAATGTGCAAAATTAATATATACTGGCAACAGTCATTTGAAATGGAATAATACTGACATAATGAATTTTACTGGGAAAGAACTCAAAGAAAAGACTTGCCCAAGTCATACTTAGAAAATAGAACAATGTGATGCAGGGAGAGTAGAATTTAGATTTTCAAAGTCACGGGCTTTATGATTCTTTTACCAGAAATTTTTCTCTCATTGAAAAAAGGAACACGCAAAATAGGGAAAAAAAAGAGGAAAACCCATGGATATAAGGGACCTCTCAGAAATCAATCTAAAGATCTACAGAATTTAATAGAAGGTGAAAACTATGTCATTATTTTTGGAACTGTGACATAGAATTCTACTCAAGATATTAAAAGGTTCTTAAAATCTAAATTATTATTTTTAAAAATCCAAACAAAATTATATTATAATATAGGAAAAATTTTTGCAAATATATCTAAGGTGTGCAGAATGGGAGAACTGGACCAAAATATCCGTTTACTTGTGATCCAGGAAAACCACAGAAAAAGATGAAAAACAGACAGATCAGAAGACAGGCATTGACTCATATTCATCAAAATCTGGACGTATATGATATGATCAGTCATTTTGAAGGAAATCATTCTAATATATTAGATTTTCAGTTTGTTTTTTTCAAGATCTAGAGGATCACCTGACGAGTCCATTCAGCATCATGATCACTGTTCTCAAATGTGTAGGCAACATGTGATACAGCCCTCTGATGACTTATCAGTTTAAAACCCAAGCTATTTCTGTCAAAAACTATTTATAATTAATTTATTACAGATTTTTCTTTAGCCAAAGCTTTGTTATTCACAGAGATGTATGTAGCAGCAACTTTGCCAGTGACAGAGAACAGAATGTCCACAGTCCCTATGTGCTCCAAATTGCAGAGTTACTGGCATTTACACCTTAAATACTCTACCTCCGCCAAAGCATCTAAGCAGAAATTCAGGTCACTGAAATTCTTGTGCTATCTATTCAATATTTATAACACTGTAAAGAGTAATAGAGAGTTTGGTCTTTCTTGAACATTCGGTGTGTTTCTGTTCCATTCTTATTTTGGGGGGATAATTTTAATTTCTCATTAATTACTACTGAAACTGTTTCAGAGCTCTCTGGTATGTCCAAAGGCTGGTTCAGCCTTCATCTGAATCTCAAAGATGCCACTATTGGTGATGAAATGGAAGAAAGTTTTAGGGCTTGACATTCTAACACACGTGTTACAAATTTCTGTTTGGCTTGTGGCTGTTACCAGAATTTGCTATAGGCTTATTTTATTTCTCTTGCCCAAAGAGTAAAATGGCTAGAAGTCTGCTAGAAGCCCAAAGGATTTCCTGGAAATCTTTTCCTGATTTCCAGGAAAAGAGCTACAGAAATCTGTAAAATAAGTTTTAAAAAAATCTTGAATATATTCAACAAATATTTTCCTTTTTATCTCTGAAAATAAAAATCCAGGATAGCATTGAAATTCCTTCAAGGTGAAAATGGATATCATGTTGGGAAACATTAAACATACTGTAGCTCAGAAAGTTTTGCCTTTCCCTTTCACCACAAGGACAATTCTACTAAGGTAGACCTCTTAGAATTATGGTAATTGTTATGGCAATTATAATAATCAGCAACCATATTTTTCATGTTGTGAATCTTAGAAATAGTACAGTTGTGTGGAAATCAACTGTGACCTGATTAGCACTGATGTAAAATGGGAATAGATTTAGTCACAGTGACGAAAATATGCCAAAGCATATCTAATGCTGATGACATCAACAGGCTCACAGTGAGTGACAGGTTGTGATGTCATCAGTCCCTTCCCCCCACCCCAAACAGTATGTGTGCTCCAGAAAGTATGGTAATGACAGGAGCAAAGAGATTTTGTTGAACTAGGCGTGTAGGTCACATTCTTACAGCTTTTACATGTGTTCAAGTTTGCTATTATTAAAAAAAATCATGATACGGACACAGGTCTAAAACCCAGCTTGTACTACATTTTATTACCTTATTATTATATTGTAGGTCAGCATGCATAAAATGGGCTGTATACTTTAAATAACCTATTTAATCATTCTGGATTTATTGTCACGACTGCCTGTGAGGCAGAGATGCCCAGGGATGGCACCTAGGCTGACCATAGCATTGCGAAGACTGTAGCTAAGGCAATAATTTGTAATTCAACCAACCATATCGGGCAGTGAAATGGATTTATGATGGTGTTCTGTGACAGAAATGAAGGTCAGTTTTCAGCAGTAAAGGTGCTGTTGACTGCAGAAGTATGTGATGAAATTATATATAAGTTTCTCTCATCCTTAAAAGAGAAGGAGCTGAACGAACTTCCATTCTGTGGTTTAAATGATTCCCTGTCCTTTTTGTAAGACAAGACAGAGAATCATGTAAGAGAATAACACTTTTTTTTCATCTTACATCATGTGAAAATGAAAATAACATCATGTCTGGATGAATCTAATGTTAGGGTGATATTTCATAATTATATTTTTTAGCATTTTACCAATAAAATTAATAATAAGCAATAAAAAAACCCCCAATATTGTCATAGATATCTTCTGCACAGATGGACAGAATCTTTGCAATGGTTGCTTGGTAGACTACTGCAAAAATTTGGGCATTTGGGAACTAAAGCTATTAAAGTCCTGTGTGGGGAGGGGAGACCCTGCTGTCTCATATCTGAAAAACTTTCAGTTTTTAAATTATTTCTTATTTTTTCAAATGTGTAACTATGACAGGAGCATCTCACCACCTTGTTTCACCTAACAGCTGTCTGTCTGCTAGGATTTTATGTACAGATGCTCACCTGCATAAACATTTCTAAAGCTGTCAGTATACATATAGGCAAATCTACAACAGATGCGCTGGTGCACCTTGGGAAGAATTCTTTGTAGACATTAAACTAACAATTCTCCCTCTCTCATCATATTTTTTTTTCTTTTTGATCTTGAGGTCCACATCTGTGCCATCTTCACTGTAACACTGTACTTTGCCTTTATAAAAATGGCCTTATCCTATCTGATCCCTGCATTGTAGACCTAACTGTGAAAACTATTTTGCACAGAGCATGCTGTGCTTCTTTAAGTGAAAAAAAATCCAAATTTATATAAAATTTTAAGGTAGGGGTGGGAGAGAAAGGTAAAAATGCATATCTATGAGTCAGTCAGAGGTTAGCATGAAACTTCTTTATTTTAATTTTTAAAAAATTCTTTGGACTAGGATGATAAGTAAAGAAGCAAAAATTGAAAGTCTCTCTAATGCAGAAAAAAATATAGATTCCACAGAAACTCTCATGCAATTGAGCATTTAATATACCAAGATTTGAGAATTATTAATTACAGCGACACTGAAATTTGCCAAGAAGATTGTCCAAATACTAGCTGGGAATTTTATATATTGCCCTACCAACTCAGCTCTTAAAGCACAAGCTATAATGAAAGCTGAGACACAAAGCCATCAAAGATTCAAGGATCAATTGTTATCAGAACAAGAGAAGGTTCTTAGCAATTTGCAGGATTCCCGGAAAGAGGTATGATGTGTATTCATTTGATTATGGTACATAAAGAATGTGGGATGACTCAAATAAATAATGGTTTTGTATTTAGTCCCTGGTTGATTACATTCCAGGTATGCTGAAAGCATAAATTAATCAAAACTGGGTCTACAATGGAAAGGAAGAAGGTCTGATGCTTTTGCTACTCCCCAACAAAGAAATAGAATACCATATGGTGCAGCAACTATTTTGATCAATGTCTACTTGCAGAATTGTACTGCATTCTGCAACAAATATGATACATTATATATACTCTCTTATTCGTTTTGAACAAATGGCTGCAGTTCAGGACAATATTTTGCAAGAAATACATTGGGAGATGAGTTTGTATTTTATGAAAATAAATGAGGAAAGTCATGGCTAGGCTTCGAGAACGAACATTTGGGAAGGTTCTATCCACATTTGCTACAGGCACGCTGGTGGCTTGTGAGGCCAATACGTGACAGACATATCCGATTGCAAAAGGCACAGCAGAAAGACTCCTTAGATGGTGTATTCTGCAATACACGGTTCTTTCTGCGTTGTCTTTTTTCCTCAAGAGTAATCCTGTGTGTGTTCTCGAAGGAGACAGCTGCGTTATAGATGGTGTGTCTCCAGGCCTCCCGACTGGAGGCCAGAGTAGACCAGTTATGGTGATCAATATGGCCAAGGCTGAGATGTTGTTTCAGGGAGTCCTTGTATCTTTTCTTCGGGGCTCCTCTCTTGCGGCAGCCAGTGGCAAGTTCACCATAGAGCAGGATCTTAGGGAGGTGGTGGTCCTTCATCCTGGAGACGTGCCCTGCCCAGCGCAGCTGTGTTCTCAGTAACATGGCCTCAATACTTGTGACAGATGCTTGCTCTAGAACAGATGTGTTGGTCACATAATCTGACCAGTGAATGTTTAGGATTGTACAGAGGCAGAGTTGATGGAAGCGTTCTAGGAGACGCAGGTGGTGGCGGTAGATGACCCATGATTCGGAGCCATGTAAGAGAGTCGACAACACTATGGCTTTGTAAACACTGATCTTGGTGCTTTTCTTCAAGCGTTTATTACGCCATACTCTTTTGTGGAGTTTTCCAAAAGCACTATATGCCTTAGCTAACCTGAGTTATCACATTGAAAGTATCACATTGATTAAAAGACCTACCAATCCTTAGAGCCCTGGACAGACCACTAGTGCAAGTGCTTGCTGGGGATGCTACTTACTCCCTGTGGAGAGGAAAATTTTACCTGATTTCAACAGAATGGTAAGAGGTTATACACAGAGGATCTAAACAGCCAGAACCATTTGAGACGAAAAATCTGCACAGTGATTTTGAATTTATGAAGGTGTAAGGAGCTCTGCAGAAGAAGAGTTCAATGTACAACCCAAGTGCATTTTGTAGAAGTTCATCAATGCCATGAAATGTATTTGAACTTAGGGAAGTTGTAGTAAGCTGTTGGGTATTGACAAGTGGGCTTACAATCGCAATTCAAAAACCATAGACGCCGCATGTAACAATGCTGGGGGGGGGCTTTGTCTTCTTTTCATTCTGCATTAAATCCTAACCTGTTGTGGTGCATTGGGTTTGTGTGGCAAGGTTTGGGTAGCAGAGGGGCTACAGGGGTAGCTTCAGTGAGCAGCTGCCAGAAGCTTCCCCTATGCACAATATAGATCATGCCAGCTGGCTCCAAGGTGGACACACCGCTGGCCAAGGTTGAACCCGTCAGTGCTGGTGGTAACACCTCTGGAATAGCATATATAGAAAGGGAGAAAAGTTGTTGTTCAGGAGAAATTGCAGCCAGAGAAGAGAGGAGTGAGAATATGTGAGAGAAAGAGCCCTGCAGACACCAGGGTTAGTGCAGGAGGGGGAGGAGGTGCTCCAGAAGCTAGAGCAGAGATGTCCCTGCAGCGTGTGAAGAAGACCATGGTGAGGCAGCTGTGGATGTCCCCTGCAACCTGTGGAGGTCCACAGTGGAAAAGAGATCCACCTGCAGCCCCTGGAGGACCCCATGTCAGGGCAGGTGGGTGCCTGGAGGAAGCTGTGATGCTGTGCTAAAGCAGGCTCTTGGCAGAACCTGGGGCCTCATGGAGATAGGAGCCCACAGGGCTGGCAGGACTTGTGACCCCGTGGGGGATGCAAGTTGGAGCCACTTGTTCCTGAAGGATTGCACCCTCTGGAAAGGGACCCACACTGGAGCAGTTTGTGAAGAACTGCAGATTGTGGGAAGTACTTGGAGAAATTGTTGGAGGATTGTCACCTGTGGGAGGGACCCCACACTGGAGCAGAAGAAGGTGTGAGGAGTCCTCTCCCTGAGGACGAAGGAGCGACAGAGACAACATGTGGTAAACTGACCATAGCCCCCATTTCCCATCCTCCCTCATCACTGGGTGAAGGAGGTAGAGAATTCAAGAGTGAAGATGAGTCCAGGAAAAAGGAAGGGATAGGGGGAAGTTTCAAGATATGGTTTTATTTCTAATTATACTACTCTGATTTCAGGACTGTCTGATTCTGCAAAGCCCTAATTGGAGCTGTGGGTCAGCAGTTATCAGCAAAGTATTCTTATCATCTCTGCCTTGGTACAACTAATTACTTGTGGGAAGCCATTTGCTGATGGTCAGCTAAAGGGAGTATCATCAAGTGCCATTTTTTCACTCTCCTTCTGAGATCAGGAGAACAATGGGTTTCTCCTTGTCCGAGACGAAGAAATAAATATCAATATAAATAGTGATACAATCCTGACTGCTGCATATTCATAATGCACTCATATGATTATGGATAGAGATGTATAAAATGGAGCCTTGACCATACTCCCAGTGAGATGGATTGCTGGTTTATATCAGTTTGAAGAAAAATGCATTAGCATAAGTGTGTTGTTGAGTTAGAAGAACCAATTACTGAAATCTTTTCTCCAGTCTTCAGTACTGAAAGAAGAATGGTGCAAAGGATAGGACAGTGGGCTATGAGCTGCTGAGGAAACCACTATATGTTTTTCTTTGCTTCTGATCAAAATAGAGTGGCAGTGTTTTCAGGGTAAACGTACAAAAATCTTTTTATTTCTTAATCTAATTCAGAAAAATGCCTTCAGGTAAATCATAACAGAGCATGCAGAGTATTGTTAGGAAAGGACAGAGTCTCTGTGTAAGTGGACTAGTTATGCTGACCTTGATAAAGTGATTAAAGCGTGCATCATTATGACCCACAGTAAACTTATGTTTAGTTCAAAACAGAGTTTGAGAAAAGCTCTAGAAAAATGCACTGAATGCCAAAGGAGGAATGAAATCTGAGCATGACTGAAAGTTACTTTTAAGCCTATATACTTCCTTTGATGCAGGCTTATAAATCCAATTAACATTAATGAGAAATGTGTTGTGCCCATATGCAAACCGTGAGCTGAGATTCCCTACTGCCCTTCCAAGATTCCTTTGTATAATTCAAATATTAAACTGTTACATTTAAAGCACACTTTTACTTGAAAAGTTCCAAAGTTTTATGTATTTTCTG
The DNA here is from genome assembly GCF_003945595.2 of Pipra filicauda. Taxonomy (NCBI): domain Eukaryota; kingdom Metazoa; phylum Chordata; class Aves; order Passeriformes; family Pipridae; genus Pipra; species Pipra filicauda. The sequence continues at coordinate 1,137,391 of NW_024104576.1, forward strand.
CCTTAATAAAAATTAATAACAACAAAATATAATTGCTTCAGTAACGTTTTGCAAAAGCATCGAAGTCTTTTATGTTTCTGCAGTTTGGAAAAAAACCTACAAATAATGGCAGTGTATTTTGCACATATCATATAACCTACATTGTATAAATCGAAAAGTTATGACAGTTCTGTAAATATTGCATTGTAAGGTGTTCAACTCAGATTTTTAAAGAGACAAATAATAAATGAAATAGGAGGGGAGAGGATCCCCGGTTTGGAGGAAAAAAAATTAACCAGAGCTTAGGTCTGCAGAAAACTATTCCTGGTTCCAAGACATTATTCTTCAAAGAAACAAAAATCTTCAAAATGGAATGAAAGACTTCAATTGTTCCCTGAAACAGATTTTAAAATGAGGAAAGTAAGGCATCTACATTATTAATCAGAAAAATACATCCTACGAATTTTAATACCGTATTTGTTATTTTCTACTGAACACAGTGTTCTTCATAACCTGACAAGGTGATGATCCCAGAATCAAAACAGATGGTCTTTAAAAAGATCTACAGATTCTCTCTTCTAATGAATCTTAAGAATGCTACAAGATTCATAATAAAGCTACTCATACATATAAAAAGAAATGTACTTCTTTGGTAGCTATCTTAATAATATTTCTGTGAAATCAATTACCTATGTCTGGTGGGTTTTATAACTAACTTAAGAGACATCTCCTTGGTGTCCCACAGCCAGTGCTGCAATGCTATATTCTAAGATTTAATTATTATTCTTCTCTTCCAGATTGGGGTATGTGCATATGCTTTTTCTGATCCCCAATTTTGCTCTGTCAGCTACTTCAAATTCAGTCAATTTTCCCATTCTATCATGGCATGGAAAAAGATCAGCATCAATTACCCAGGTTACCACTGGGTTCTTTCTCAGTCTCTGTCACTGCTGTGAGTCAACAGTTCATTCCTTTCTTTTATTATTTAGGCAAATCCTGACCTGTGTCTTCTGTATTTCTGCCATCTCCTGCATCTTTTAAAATTACCTCCTCATCCCACAGTGTTTCGTATTTTGTTCTACCTTTTGTTCTGCCTATCTTGGAAACCAATTATATTCTATATCCTAGAAAGAGATGGGGTTTTTTATAGGGTTGTGTAGTGAATCTTTCAGTGCCACTCCTTCCGTAAGCCACAGCAGTACTAGTTATGATGGAGTGACTACATAAGTGGAGAAGGGAAGAACTACATGTGTCATCTATCTGGACTTAGTGTCCCACAACATCCTTCTCTCTAAATTGAAAAGCATGGATTTTATGGGTGGACTGTTCAGTGGATAGGGAGTTGGTTGGATAATCACATCCAGAGACTAGTGATCAATGTCTCAATGTCCAGATGGAGACCAGTGAGGAGTGATAGTCCTTAGGAGCCCATACTGGGACCAGTACTATTTAATACCCTTGTCAATGACATAGGCAGTAGTGATGAGTGCAGTGGTGATGCTGACACACATGAGGGATGGGATGCCATCCAGAGGGACCTGGACAAGCTTGAGAACTGGGACCATGTGAACTTCATGAGAGACAACAAAGCCAGGCCCAAGGTCCTGAACCTGGGTCGGGGCAACCCCTAGTATCAATACAGGCTGGGGGATGAAGGGATTGAGAGTAGACCTGCTGAGGGTACTGGTGGATAAAAAGCCATACATGACCTGGCAATGTGCATTTGCAGCCCAGAAAGACAACATCAAAAGACCATCAAAAGAGGTGTGGTCAGGATGTCAGGGGAGGTGATTCTGCCCCTCCACTCCGGTAAGACTCCACCTGGAGTACTGGGTCCAGGTCTGGGGTTCTCAGCATAGGAAAGACATGGACCTGTTAAAGCAGGTCCAGAGGAGGGGCACAAAGATTATCAGAGGGATGGAACATCTGTGCTGTGAAGAAAGGCTGGAAGAGTTGGGGTTGTTCAACTTGAAGAAGAGAAAGCTCTGTGGAAACCTATTTGTGGCCTTTCAATAACTTATAAAAAAGATGGGGACAGACTTTTTAGTAGAGCCCATTGCCCTACAAAAAGTGATGGCTTTAAACTGAAAGGGGGTAAGTAGATTTATGTTGGATACAGGAAAAAAATTTTTATGATTAGGCTGGTGAAACACTGGAACAAGGTGCCCAGAGAGGTGTCAGAGGTGCCAGAGAGGTGGATACCCCATTCCTGGAAACATTTAAGGTGAAACTGGATGAGGCTCTGAGCAATCTGATCTAGTTAAAGATATCCCTGCTCATTGAAGGGGAATTGAACTAGATTACTTTAAAAGACCCTTTCTTATCCAAACTATTCTATGATATTAGGCAGTAACACTACTTAGGGACACACACTTTGTGTATTGTAGAGATAATGAAAGAAAGTCTTTAAAAAAATACTGTAATAACTATCCTATATATTTATTTATAATAATCAATTATTTAACAGAATTCTACCAGTTAACTGGTTCCTGAGGACAGCTGCAGAAAACTCAAACCTTCTGTGAAGAGTTCCTTCCAGAGTTAAGCACTCCTTGTCCTGGAGAGTTATCACACTGGAACAATGGGACTTCTAATTGCTTCTGTTTCTTCTAACTGACCAGGAGGAAAGCAAGACCAAATATATACATTGTATTTCACAGAGTTTATCCGAGCACCCCTGTGCATTTTTCATCACAGTTCATTATTTGAATCCAAACACAGCCAAAATAACCCAGAGAAACTCTTAATTGCAAGTTTCAGCTGGCTTCCTATTGAAGTAATATGAGAATTCAAAACTGCAAAACAACTCAAATTGCATGAGAAATCATAGCTCAGTGGAAATCATGTAGCATAGTACACTATCATGTAACGTAGTACGTTATCTATCCCTTCTGGTTTTGGTGCTTTATCCAGGCTTGGTTTCAAAGTCCTGCATAACAATTGTGAAAACATTTCAATGTTTCTTCAAAATTACTGAACAAAAAATAATTATGAGTAGAAAAACAGATGTTTCCTGAACTTTTTTGCAGAGTATATATCTCATTAGAGACATTGTAGTGAATCTTTTTCTGTTGGAAGAAAGTTTTCTGTTAGCAAAAACATCACAACATTTAAACTTCATTTTGCTGGTGTTGTGGAGTTTTTTATTTTACCTAACTGTTCCCATATGTACTCCTCCTGTACTACATAGAAATAATTTTCTACTCCTGAAGCCCTTCAAATAAATGTAAAGAACAATCATGGGATTTTGTAATCCCATTTTACTGAAATCGCATACATTTGACTCTTTTAATCTTCCTTCAATCCTTCCTCTTTAACCTCCATTGTTTTTTTCTGGTGTTCACTGTACCCCATCTTCTTTGTGATAATGTGATGGCACTCTGTAATTTTCCATAGGAATCTCTTGCAAGGATAAGACTTTTGATAAAATTTTACAAAAGTGTATTTTACATGGTTTGAGGCATTATAGAAATGATGTGGACCTCCAGTGTATGTCTTCTAATAACCCTCAGCTAGTTGAAATTCTCTTGTCATTCAAGTGGAAGAGGCCTATGATTTCAGAGAAGAAAGTTGTAATTTCCTCTACATTCACCCATTCAGTTAGCTGGTAAATGTGATTTCTGAGTATACAAGCATGCATGAATGGCTTTATAATGATCCTGCAGTAAATTAATCTGATTTAATCTGAAGAGACTTGAAGGCAGCAGCTGCATCAGATGATGTTGCCCTCCTCCTGAAAAAAAAAGTAGTTTTGGGAGTGTATCAGAAAAGCTACCTTTTGCAGAGGGGCAGACAGAAAACAGGACAAACCAAATAAAATCTAAGGCCATCATTTCAGTTCCCTTACTAACAGTAGAACTGCTGATAAGAGAGCATAGTTTCCAAAAGAAAAAAAGGTGGGTATGGAGAACTGAAGGGAGAGGAGGAAAATAAATATTTCACAGCTTACGCTGTGAAATATTAAGAAGCAGTGAGCCCTTGCAAAATGTAGCTGAATGGAACCTGCAGAGCATAGACATTGTCAAGAACATAAAAACCCGGACAATCCACTCACTCATAAACACTGCAGATTACTTGAAGATAGAAGACAGGGAAAAAACAGGAGGAAGAAAAAGAAATTCAGAGAAGAATCTAGTAGTAATGCAACCTTAGCAAAGCATAAAGATATGTAGTATTTTCTCTCTAGGAAGGTAGGAAACTGCATACAGAACATGTCAGATATTCCCTTCATTTCATTTTATGGACTGTCTTACTTCACTTTGTCTCCCTCAGGGACTGGGCTCTGGTCTCCTGCCTTGACAGAGATGACACTGTTCTGCATGGATCCCAGCTTACTGATCTCCTGATAGCAGACCTATAAACATGCCACCAGGAAAAAGCCATCACCCCAAACACTGTAAAAGAAATTAGGAGAGGACTTGTTGCATCTCTTGCTATACGAGGTAGCAAAGAAAGAAAATAATTGTTCATTTCTCATTTCCATTAGCCATCAGAGTCAGTGGGGATTCTGTTAAAGAGCTCAGGCTTCTGACTGAGCCTTCGTATGACCTCTAGGAAGGGGTTAAGCACTCAAACTTCTGAGAGATCATCTCTGCGAACCTATTTGACCAAAACATTCTTGTGTATGTACAGATTTTTCTTTGCAATCTACAAATAATAAAACACCCACGCATTTCTAAAAACTTAGCAGTATGTAGTAATATCATATATTACTGAGTTCCTACACATAGAAATCAATACCTAGTGAAATGAATTATTAAGAAAATGAAGAGTGAGAGTTAAGAATAATATCCAATTAAAGTTGATGCAGCTTTAAGTAACAGATGTTTTTAGCAACATCTGTGAAAATGAATGCGCTTGTTTTTCATTCATTCCAGAGAAAACTTTTCTTTCACAGTTCACTGTCTCCATTAAAATATATTAAATCACTTCAAGCACTTAGTAACTTTTGTGATATTCATTGTCTTCAGACATACATGGTATTTTTAAAAGTAAGGAACGTTTATTTTTATTAACCCTTCCAGAGCATTTGACTATTACTTTTATGATATGGTTGTTTCCACATTTAGACCATTCATCTTCTCTTAATAAACAGTGGTAATGAGCTGTTTTCCTTCATTGATATGCATGCAACGTAAATGAGGAACATCTATTTCACTGGTAAAAGTTTTATTTGCTGAATTGTCTCCACGCTTTGGCATTATACTGCTATATAGTCTCTGAGATAATGCACAGCATTTGAGAGAACTTCCATGAAAACAGTGATGAGGATAACGCCCTATTTATTTACTTGCAATCAGAAAGACAAACAAATTCATTTTTTCCTTGCCATGAAATCATGAGAAGCTCTAAATCTAAAACTCCCTTTCTAAACAACAATATATTAAGTTGTGAAAGTATTATTTGCACATACTTTGTGTATGAGATCAGTTAAGAAATAGGTTTATCTCATGCATAATTGACCTACACCAGTCAGGATATTTTTAATTTGAAAGGATGTTCTGTTAAAACAAAGATAGCAGATTTGGAAGATCACATATTACTGAATTTGTTTTGCTCTGCTCAAATGTTCTTAATGAACAAGATAGTGAAGTTAAAAAAAATGCCAACAGAAAATACAGCAGTATGAAACAATAGAAGAGACATCAGTCACACCAAGGAAAAACATTGCAAGTGTACTGGAACCTCTCCCACTTCTTTCATATCATCAAATATATTTTCTTTTAGTAAGTCATAATAAGAGCTAGGGCATAAAAGTGTTCTTTGTCTAGTAATTTAAATTAGAAAAAATAAAAAGACGGAAGATATACAAGTTATAATTAAAAAAAATGCAGTAAAGGGAAAGTTTTTGATACGGGAATCACCATGTTTACTCTACCATATCTATTTGATTAAGCACTGTTTTATTTACAAAAATATGCTAGAGGGTCAGGTGGAACTCAGGATTGCAACGAATCAGATGGATGAAAGGAAGATCTTGTGAGACAGAGAAAGCAAAGTTCAGAAGTTTAAGTCAGAAAGCTCAAGAAAAATGAAAATGTCTGAAACCTTTAGGGCAAGCATGGGATGAGGCAAGATGGGCTGAAATAGGTTGGGATGAGATAAAAAAGTACAGACAAGAATTATGAGAAGAGAGTAATTAAAACAAAATAAAGCAAAATTACCTGAGAGTCAGATTATTTATGTCCCAAATTGTAGCAATATGAACACCAAGAAAGCCTAGAACCCCACCAGTGGCATGGAAAGAAGAAGACTGAGAAGAAAAACTCATACTGCAGCAGGTGGAGATGCCCTGAAAGGAGCTACAGCCCATGGAGAGGAGTTCATGCATGAGCAGGTTTTCTGGCAGGACCTGTCATCCACAGGGGACCCACGCTGGACCAGTTTGTTCTTGAAGGACTGTGCTCCATGCTGGAACAGTTCATGAGGAACTGTATCCCATGGAAGGGACCCCAGGCTGGAGCAGAGTAAGACTGTGAGGAGGAAGGAGTCACAGAGGCAATATGTTATGAACCAACTGCAACCCCAACTCCCCATTCCCCTGCATCGCTTTGAAAGGACTTGAGAGTGAAGGAAAGAAGGAGACTGAGAAGAAAAAGGATGAAGAGGTGGAGGGAAGGTGGTTTTAGTTTGTTTTTTTGTTTCTCATTATGCTACTCTTTTTAATTGCCAATAAATTGAATTAATCTTCCCAAAGTCAAGTCTTTTTTGCCCATGGTGGTAATCGTTGAGTGATTGCCCCAACCTTATCTTATCCCATGAGGTTTTTTATCTTATTTTATCTCCATGTGCTTCTGAGGAGGGAGAGTAAGAGATTAGTTTAGTGTGCACCTGGATGCCAGACAAGACTAATCTACCACTATTCGACATGAGGAAGAAAACTTGAATTTGGTAGCAAAAAAATGTTATATTTAGATTTACATGACATTCAGGGTTTAAGGTAGAACAAAGTTTGCCATTCTAGTGTATGCACACTAAATTGTAGGAAGTGGATTTCCTACTAGAAGAAAAATCTGTCCAAATAAACTAACACCTCCACTGCCTTAGTTTTTAAAGCTTCCATCAACAATAAGCGGCCAATGTGAAATAAAGAAATGCTGAAGGTGCAAGTAGATGGACTTCCAAAAGAAATAATATTTTTTGGCTCCATGCCAGGTGTCAGGAAAACTCACAGGATACACCCTTCAGGACTCTTCCTGAAAGGAAAGAAAGTTTGGGTGGAGTTTGGTAAAGCAGAAATTCCAGGCATATCCGTGAAAGGGCAGAGTGCTTAGGTTAAAAGCAAATTTGCTCCTTCCAGGAAGTGTGTGTCAGATCAGTAGCTCTGAGATCTGGCTTGCAAATCAATAAACGGAGAGGAGAACAGAATGTTACCCAGTAACCCAAAGAAATTACTTCTTGTTAGGAACCAAGTTGAGGGGAAATATATACACATTGACATAGTGCAAATACATTTATCTACTCCAGTAAGACTAACATATTGGAAAAATAACTACATTAACATCAATACTAGAAGATTACATTTCTCAAATCCTCTCAATGTGCCTAGATGAGTGCTACTCAGGACCAAGCTCTTAGCATTTTTGGTTGCAGTGGAGTATGATCCTCTTTGAATATGAACACTAACAAGTAGCCAGAAGGGACAGAGCACAGAGTATTTACAGGGAGTAATTTGGGTCTCAGATGTCTTCATTATGCTCAGAAAGTAGAACATCAAAATGTTTGCATAAGCATGTTGGCATAAAACAGACATAAAATGTGTATGTGGAAAAAAATGCGTGTGCAATTCTTTCTCTCCCTGCAGGGACACCCGAAACTTATTTTTTTGAATTTTAGAAATACCTTTTTTATTCGAGAGACCTAACAGAGGGTTAAAAAGCAACCAAAGTAACATTTTGTGTCTTTAACTACAAAGGTTTTAGAAAATTATAACTAAGCCAACACCTTTTTAAAATCGTGTCTCACAAGTGCTTCTGAATAAAGGAGATGACAGTAAGTGGGCTGAAGCATATGATCCAGAGTTTCACCCCATCTTTGATTTCACGAACATAAGACCTGAAGAAGGACTATGGGATAAAAATTTAAAACTCAGTAATGTTTTCCAGGGAAGTAGTGAATTTCAAGAACTAACAAATTCCTTTATTCAATAGAACCTGTAAAGCCTAATTCAATTTTCACAGAAGCCAAAGACAACCTACTTGTTGCCTTCTAGTCACAGTGAATTAGGTCCTTTGTCATTGATCATCTTGTAAGAAATACAAGGCTCTGTTCATTGATATAAATGATAAATTCAAAATAAACTCTCATTGTAAGACTAATTGCACTTATGTGATAATGCAAATGACAAGCTTATTTTCTAATGTGCATCTTTTGGATGATAATCTGAATGCAATGCAACACATTAGCATGTGTTGCATTGAGGTAGACTGAATCACTGAAGGTCAGTTCAGTCAAGTTATTTAGAAATGAGAGTATATATGATATTCACTAGAGACAAAAAGGGTAAGTAATCTTCTCTTTAGATGAAGAAGAGTGGAGTACATTTTAATGTGCATGTATGTTATTCAGAACACTGTGAGACTAAAACAGAGGAAGGTATGTCCAGGCTGTTGTTCAGTTGCTGTTTTCTTTTTAATAGTGGACTCTGAAAGTAGCAGCAGTGACTCTGCCATCCTATGAAAAAAGGTACTTTGAACACTTGAGAATCTTAACAGGAATTTTCAGCCAGCCTCATCCGAGCTAAACTTGCAGTTTGCTGTGGGTTTGTTTTTTCATGTGAAATTTAACTGTTGAGATTTTTTTAAAATTTCTTTATTTTCACAGGGCAATTCATCTTAGCATTCATCTTTTAAACAGCAACCTCAGCTAATGAAGGCAGAAGCAAAACAAAATCTGCTATAAATTCCTTATTGTTTGTACTCCAAAGATCCAGGTTTTATACAATATGGTTAAGGATATTAAAACACAGGGACAAATTACAGTAAAAAGGATTTGACAAGATCTATTTTTAGGAGGGCATCTGTTCTAGAGAACAGACAGAATCTAGAGGGCCAGTTGATGAAGGGTGTTCAATTCAACTGTTTTTAATATATACAAGTCATAAATAAATGTCTAAAATTGGCTTATCATTGCAAATATCATGAACAACGCTTTACAGGAGAGTCAACTGAAGATTTCAACATTTAAGAAGAGAATAAACTATTTCCAAAGAAGTCTGTTTGGGTTTGTTTTCTTGAACTTTTTTTTTCCCCAAATAGAATAAGTGGAATGTGTGATGTATTCCCTGGGATCCCACAAACTAGTTTGTCCAGGACAATGCAAAAATGTATTCATTATCATGCATCACATACAGTGAATACTGCAGCCACAAGAGACCAGTATGACCACAGGCGTCAGGATAACACCTACTGAAGAGTTCCACCCACGTTTACTAACTTCTGCATTATGCTGGCTACCTTCTCCTTGAACAAGAAAACATCCATCTCTTTAAGTCCTATCTTGGTACAGATTTCAAGTGCTGATGAATTCACACCTTTCATTGATTGATTGTAGTAGCAACTATATAAATGTTAAAGGAGGTGTACTTCAGTTACACCTGAATTTGTTTGAATTTGTTTACTCTTACTTCAACACAAAGTGCTTCGAACTAACAAGAATAATGGATTTTGAAAGTATTTCTCTTACATAACTTTTCCATTTTAAGTTTCATGTGAAGTACAGACTTTGCTTCAACAGTTCTGATAAACAACACTGATAATTATCCTGGATTGGGAAAAGGTCTATTAAATGCTTTGAGTTTGAGGGAAAGAATGTTTTCTCTCTTTTTAAAACAAAGGCAAACACCTTGAAACTAAACTATGCAGCAAGAAAACTGTAACATATAGAACTAATATAAAATACAAAGTATTTTTTTAATAATACTTCAAGAGTTTAATTTGTTTCTTTGTAGAGCTAATCACAAATTAGATATGGCAATACAAGCCTCTGCAAATTCAGAGCCAGGATATTTAAATTATATTTAATCCTACACCATAAATTTTTGGAGAGTAAATCCAAAACTGGATTTTAATTTCAACTCCAATTCAGAAGGAGTAGAAATCTTATATCACAAGAAACATCATTAAATATTTCAGTGTAACATGGCCTCTCTCTTATGATAACATTGAGAAATGAAAAATATATCTAGGAATTTGTATAGCTGGAGGAAGTTATTTCTTTCAGAAAATGAAAATTCATTTCATTTTCACAAAGTATTATATAAAATACAGGCACTGGTATTTTTTAAAAATATGGTAACATTAATTTGACCTGATTTTACTTATTTTCTTATCTTCTGAGGCTTTCTACTGCAAGATTGGAAATATGTCTGGTACCCTCTAGTGGACAAAGCAATATATAACCTCTTATGTTATCCATAAATGAGAATTTGTGAATGTATTTTAAGCAAATGAAACAGAATGGCTTCAAGTTTAGAAAAAAATACGAAATTTTCTCAGGCAGCTATGGTCCACAAGTATATAATTTTAAAATACATATATATATATTTAATATTTCATTTTGCTTCTAGATTAAACCATGACAAAGCCACATAACAAATTTCTTTTCTCTCACACTGCCTGGAATGACCCACTGCAACTTCATGGCGTTGATCTGACTGTTTAGTCCCAAGGTTGTAGATTTTGAGAGTTCTACCAGAAAAAGAAAAAAAGTGCCTTTAAAATGCAAACTAAGCAAAAGCTCAGCCTAGGAAACTGCCATCTATTTTTGTAATATATTTTATAAGGAAGTACAAAGTGACATTACTATTTTAAAATTCTTTTTTTTTATTTTAACAGAGAACTAGGAGTCCCCAGCTTCTGCTGAACTCAGATTTATACATACTGATTTATACATATTTTTTATATCACTTCAGCTACTCACTAGCCATTCAATGTCAGTATATATGGATCAGACATTGTAGATTTTATCGGATTTCTCTAAGGACAAGCTGTTCAAACTTCACAGGTTAATTTGAGGCTTATTGTATACACATGCTGCAAATATTTTTCTTAGACATTAAAAGGCATCACCGGGTGAATCATTACTGGCTACCTGGAACAGTAAATCAGATATGGTGCATTTCCTTTTTTTTTTTTTTTTCAATTTGTTCTTATGTCTTATCTGTCAAGTTCTTTGCAGAAAGTGAAATTGCTTTTGGCGTATTTTGATGGTCACTACGCAATTTACACTGACTAATTTCTCTTCTTCCATGCAACTGACTGACATTACTGGTTTGACATATCAATTAACACTTTGTCAGTCTTTCCTTCCCACATTATTCATTAGCAGGTCACCTTCATTTATATACCATCATTATATCATTTGATTGCATAGCTATTTCCATCACTAATTTGACACGTATATTATTAGTGCTTCTGTTTTCTTGATGCAAATGAGATAGAATGTAATTTGACTTGGAATCCAAGAATGTTTCTCTCCTCACATATTAGAAAATTTCATAATACATATTTCATGTTCTCTTTGTCTCAGTACTTCTGTTTTTATCACCAGATGCTTAGGTCTACACACAGTAAAGGACTTATGTGTTTAAAACCAGTGTAACAGCAAAGTTACACACATGAAAAAGGTGTAACATGAAAAAGGCTTCTGAAGGCATGGACTTGGGTATCTCAGAATAGGATCCAAAACAGCAAGAACACAAAGACATACCTGTTGTTAGCCAATAAAGGTTCTTAGACAGGAGGATAACCAAAAGCAACTATTTAGAGAACACAGATTTAGAGACTACATCTGTTCATAGCCTGATTCATAGGCTAAAACCCTCCCCTCCCTTTTCCACTTAACTCTTTTGTTTCAGAGGTGCAAGCCAGGCTCACTTCTGGGGCCTGGCTGGAGACAGTTGTAGCGCTGCCCATAGTTAAGTGGCATGGCAGACAGGTCTTATCTAGGACATGAAAAGCCAGAGTTTCAACTTCTTTTTCAGATTCAGATGTTTAAAATTGTATTTTTTGCCTCCTGGGAGACTGCCCTAACCAACAAGTAAATATGCCTATCTGAGTGGAGCATATGCCTTTCTCTGAAGTTGCACCAACACAAGACACACAGGAGCAGAGCAGGATGCTGCAGCTGTGGAGTGGAGACCTGTCTTCCCTGTCTCTGTGCAGATACTGCTCCTACATGGAGTTTGTATTAAACAGCTATTGGTTACAATGAACGAGAGACTGGCACAGCATATGCTGTTGCTATGGTTAATATGATTGTCTTTGATTTTAGAAAAATAAACAAATGCTTGTCTGAAGGAAAGAGTGAAGTTATCCACATACCATATTAAAATATTCTGGGGGGCAGTCTGCTTTGCTTCTTATTGTCTTCCCCTTTCCATATGGCTAGAGTTTTCATGTGAGAGCAGAGGAAAAAACCTTCCATCACCTTGAAAAGAAAAACCCTTATGAAGGAATAGGGAAGTTTTAGGACAATTATGTTTCAACCACAAAAAATAGGCAGATGTAACCTGTTAATATGAACTCAAGATTAGATTATAAAACTACTTTTCCAAGGTTTATGCAATCTCCGTGTTTCCAGCAAAACCTTTTGTTCATCTCCCCATCTGAAGAAAAAACAAACAAAACTTCTCTATTTCATGTGGCTTTTTTCTCAGATGTTATGATATTCATATTTATAGAAGAGTTTATATGTGTACCATGCTCCTGGGAGTTTCTCTCCAGTCTAAAAGACTGATTAGTATTTCTTTCATGCCTGAATAGAGTTCAAAATGATCTCTACTGGAAGCAAGGGAGAGGAATCCAAATCTTTTTCTCTAACAAATCCCTTGAGCCTTACAAGGGCTCAAAAGGTAAGGTAAAGTAAGCATTACCATGTAGAGAAATTGTGTCACTATTTTTCTCAAAGAAATAGCACCAACTGTTCTTAAAATCAAAATCAAACTGCTTATACTAATCCAGAGAAATAATTAAATTCTGAAAACCAGTTTAATATTATTATTTCTATGGCTAATCATCCTTTAGCATAATGGTTTATTTAATATATCCCAGCTTTTTGTAGCTATTCAGTTTTGCTTTCTTTATATATAGTTCTATATATAGGGAAAGATATTTTTAACACGATATGTCTAAAAGATTGGGATAAGTGAAGGTTGCTTTCTCAGTCTAGATGTCTAGTGGCAACTGCATTTTGTGAAGAACTTAAAAAGCTTGGCTTAAGTTTTAATCCAAACACTTTGTAAAATTAGCAGATGGCTGCTAGCACTACAGCATTATCTAACTAGAGCAAGTGCTAGAAACACTTGTATAAGAAAGGAAAATGTTACTGAATTTAAATCATCAAAACAACAAGTTCTCAAAATTTGCCCATTCTGTGGTGACAGCGAAGGCGTACAAATACACCAAGGAAGGAAGAATGTATAATTTAAGGTGGTACATTGTATGTACTGAAATAATAATGGCTTAACTCTTCTAAAAAGAAGGGGTTGTATGTTCTGCTCCTGTATGATAAGTGTTCTGATTTAGTCATTACTGAATTGATCACAGCAAAGACACCATTTACAGTATCTGTAAGCAAAGTGTTTGTCATAGTCTCTGAGCATGTTTCTAGCTAGTTTCATAGCTTATCTCATAAGGCCACACATAGGAATAAAGTTTCCTTCATGTACGATCCCTGGAAGTGCCTGCACTGTATCCCTGGAAAAGGCTTACAGCAGGAAGGAAGCTGACTAATAAAGGGCAGAGGCATGATATCACCCTCCTCTCATGCTGCAAAGACACATGAACACTTGTATCAGACTCCCTTCCTCCTGCCGCTGTCAAACGTGAGTAATTACTGTCAAAGAAATGAGTTCCCAAGGTAGATTGCCTTGCAGCGTTGGCCCAGCCAAGGTGGCAATACCTCTTCTAAATACTTCCCCTCTGAACATAACCCCTGTGAACCTAAATCAAAAGTAGGGTCAAAATAAATACCTTTCCTTGGCCATAGGAAAACTTATCACGTCTCTGCAAGGAATCTATAACCTGCAGCAGTTTTCACCTGTAGTTCACCACGATGATAGCCTACTTTCTCTCCAGGCTACATTTCATGATCTTATTGCCTTCTACATTCCCCTGGAGCCTGAGAGTTCCTGACACTCAGAACTGTGGGATGCCTTGAACTATGGGAAGAGGAGGTGAGGCCATGAAGCCTGGGAAGACAGCAAGTATAGGTCCATCAGTCCATCTCTGAACCATTTCCAACCTTGCCTCAGACTCTTCCAGCAGGATTTCCTGGGCCAATGCTCCTCAGGAAGGCTTTTCCTGCACTTTTCTACCCCACCTTCACCTTCCCCAGCAATATCCTCCAGGAATTTTTTGCTCTGCTTCCAAAAATTCTCTTGCAACGTGCCTCCAGACCCTAGCTCCTCACATGCATTCTGCACCCCTTCTCTGTAGGGTGTCTACTCCTTGCCTGGGTAATTATGCTGCAGGAGACTAGCACCAGCTGGCTGATAGTATTATAAGTATTATAAATCACTGGAATTTCTACTAATTTTGAACTCTGGAAGTCATTCTGTTCTCAGATGCTCAGCAAATCAATTTTTTTTTTTTTCTGAATATGTGTATTGTGCCACAGTAGCCTGCATATTTATTTTAATTTTTTTGTAAGCAGGGCTTTTAGTTTTGCAGAGAGCATGAATTTCTAAAAATTAATGATCTGCATAGACATCACTTCAAAAGAAATACAGGTGGGCAACATATGTTCTCTTCTTGCCAATCTCAGCTAATGTAATGGCTTCTGATAATATCTAGCAAAGGCCTCACAGCCCCCAGATTGCAAGTACTGCTGCTTATGGGATTTGACATTACCTATGTCAGTTGTGGTTTCTTCTCCACAACTGGCTCGTTTTAACTCTAAACAAGCCAGATAGAATCTCTGGAGTTTTTAAACTCTCAAAGAAAATGTAGATAAAACCTGTTAAAGGCCATCTAGGATGACCTCAAATATTTTCCACCCCTCTCTTGCTAAAAATAATTGATTTTCCATATGTTCAGGGACTCTAGGCTTAAAGATACTGTAGTGACTCCCTGATTAAGAGGTGTGGTAGATTATTTTATTGCCTTGAGAGTGAATATACTTCATTTTCTTATTTATGACACTACCCATGCATTTGTCTGGATGTAAATATTCCTGGTTTCCTCCTGTTAAAAGTGAAGGGAATTAGCTCTCCAGCCACAATTTTCTTTTGTCTTATTTTTCTGCAGATTCTGTGTCAACCTTTGTCCTCTGACCAGGAAAGCTGTCACTGTGCTGTCACCCTACTGGCAATCACAAAGAAATTGGTATCCTTCACAGATCAATCCTGTGAAATTAAAACATCTGGCTAGGGCTGGCCTCAGGGGTTTTAGAGTTGGGTGGGTTTTTTCTTTTCTTCTATCTTTCTTTCCTTTCTTTCAAAATAAAACACTTTACCTGGGAATTTGCTACAGAATTTCTTCCAGACCCGTATTACAAGGATCCATAATCTTGTAATCAAGTATTAAATACAGAAGAGTAACCTCTTGTTTCATATGTCAGGGACTGAATAAACAGTTGTGGGTTTTCCTCTGTGTGTATTCAGTGAACCTTTGCTGCTGTGGACAGACTGTGGGTATTCATAGCTTACCCATCTCTTGCACAGCCCCTTTTTAGATTCAGGTGGATGACTGCAAGGTGCTATGGGACTGCTTGATGTACAGATGATCTGAAGTGTAACAAATTTGATTAGAACGGTAAGCAGCTTTATTTTTTGTGCAAGATTATCTCCTGGTTTCTCCCTCATGTGCCACAGCAATAAATAAATGATAGCTCTGAAGCTAAATGGATGCTATGTAACTGAGGCCATGTTTGTTTCCAAGTCAGAAGTAACACAGGCACAAATACAGGAAAAGGAATCTGGACAATATTGTCTACCTGTCTGAACCAGGTACTTAAATTGAACAACCTAAGAGAACTATAAAAATCACCTAGATCTTATTTTAAATACTCTTAAAGCTTCTTTCTCCTGTTCCTCAGTCTTTAAATTCTGTCTTCCAACCCTGCACAGACATTTTCACCACAGCAGATGTTTCCCCTCTGAGCTTTTCCTATTTCATATATTTCAAACTGAAGTCTCAAGCTGCTTGCTCACCTCTCTCTACTTCAACGGATCAGTTGAGACGCAAGGAGAAAAATAGCTCAAGCAGATGTTTCAGAAGTTAGAAATGTTAGGTAAAAAAAAGTGGAAGTTGCTAATGTGGATTTTATATTTCTCTGTAGCAGCATTAACAGATGCTCACAAACTAATAACTACTCCTGTCATTTTCCATGGAAACTGATAGCAAATTTGAATTAAAAGAAGTTGCTTTGAAAAGCTCACATGGAGTAATATGATTTATTACGTACAGTGAAAGACAATGAAATTTTGTCAGAGAAACATTTATTATATTTCCAACAATGAAAATGACGGATCTGTGCCCCAAGGAATTTAGCAGGTTGTGGCTTCCCTGTGTGGGGGTGTACAAAATGCTGAGAAAGAGAAATTATCCTCTCTACACTGAGTTTCACAAGACCTATAGTCAGTCACAGGCCCACACTCCTTTTTGTCTCTCTTAGGATAAGAAAAGTAATACAAATATACCTCTAGTGTATCTTGGTTGCAGCGACTGTGCCTCTTCAATACGAACAAGCAGGCTTGGTGCATGTCTTTGTGCACACTCTCCTGACTTGAGTGGATAATGGCATCTTCAAGACTGCAGAACACCTAGAGCAGCACCAAAATAACAGGTTTATAAGCTATTAAAGGTTATCCAGACCTTTCTATAAGTGATGCCCCGGTGATGTTTAAAAAAAAAAATTATATCCTAGAATTCTAAAGAGGGGGTAAAAGATGGGAAAAACCAAGGCTTTGATGCACTTGTTAATGCTTATCCATCTAGTCTCTTTTTAGACACAGATGCTTCCAGGATCTCTGAGGATGAGAGTAGAGTTCAGTTCTAGGGAGCAACAGGAGATGGCTGAACAGAAAGGACTATTTCTGACAAAAACAAGTTATAGGAAACAGAAGACATTAGGATCACTATTTTAAGATATCATTTACAGTCAAAATAAGGCTGGTGATGAACAGTGACAGTTAACACAGGATACAACACCACGAAAAAGTTCAAGTTTGGTACCTGATGGATCAGTTACTGCACATAAAACCATATGGAAACTATTCCAAATTACAAATATGTTCAATAAGACAGTGAAACTAGGTGATGTGTCCAAGGCCAGATAGCAAACTATGGCAGAATTGAAAACACCAAAACCCCACTCCTCTCACACACTCTTCTGTCCTAGACTAAGTCTCATCCATGGACCTTCACTGTGGGAGAGTTCTGCCTTGCAAAAAGCCTTGCAGAATCCTACTGAAAACCTCAATCCACTTCGCTTTCACGTCAATCACTTTTCCAAAAACTCTTTGATTTCAACAGGATCTGAAATGAATCCTTTACAAGTGAGAAATTAAGAAACCAGACTTTTTTTCCTTCAGTTTTCTGTGATAGACACTTTCACACTATATATTGGTGCAAAAATGTTAGTCATGCGGTAAAAGCAGCATATGCTAAACTTCTGTGGGGATCTTTTTAATGCACTCTTATAACATGTTTTTTGTTTTCTATACTGAGAGATGGAAGAATCTCAAAGCACCTGAGAGGATAAGAAATGCACAAAGCTTTGGGGAATACACTTCAGAGAACAGTCATTAAGTAAGCAACAGCAATTATATTTTAGCATAAGTCTAGTTGTTTGTAAACCAAAAAATATGTTTTGAGTTTTGTTTGTAGAGTAGAAATAAATCTTTACACTGGAGAAAAACAGGTTTTTATGGCAACTGAAAAATTTGATGGTCTTGCAAAAATACACTACATATATTTAAATTCAGACCTACATATAGTTAGCACTGTGGGAGGTTTGCATTATCTTCCTCTATTTTTGAATAGTGTTTGAAGCATTGCTAACATAGAATAGGATGCAAATATTTATTCTCTTTCTCCCTAGTTTTCCTTCCTTCTCCTCCATTTGTTCTTTGGATCAGAACTTGCAGCTTCAGCTGAAGTTAACTGCACATAATTCACTAACATTTACCTATGCAGGATGGGGGAAACCTCCTACACTTTTCTCCACAGAATTCCCTTCTCGACCAGCTTGCTAAATGAAAAGGGAGTAACACTGCTCACTAGATCCAGCAAAGCTACCTGAGCACCATTTGATCTTCTTTCCATTATAGTCTTTTGCTCTGTAATTTCAAAGAAAATGTGAACAAACTTGTTCTTAAGTGAAATTGTGAATTTCTAGGCTAAGTCTGTAGCAAAGTTCTTTTACATTTTCTCTTGTATACTTCACTGAAAGGGGATTGCTCCATGAAAAAATAAACAAGATGCACATTGTTGTTTAGGTTAGTCAAAGATATACTCTCAATTCTGAAGATACATTTAGATTTCCATGTTTTGATACGGTGCTATTTGACATGAGGTTACTGATCAGACTATACCTACCCATATCTCAGTCAAGGGACAGTACATGTTACGAGCCTATGCCCCAAGCTGGGCCCACTCTGAGGAGGGGTTTGTCCACAAGACTTACATTGGTCCTTTAGTACTTATGCTATTCTGTGATTCCCTGCCATTTTTAGCAATGACTTTTCTTTTTTTTTTTTTTTTTAGCTATTAGTGTTTGGGAGCAGGCAATAAAAAATAAAATCAACATTTGTGACTGCGGTCATACTTTGAAGAAGTCAGTGTAGAACTATTTATGTTATCCACTCTACACACTTGCCTCAGTAATGAACTCTTTAATCCTATGATCTTGAGATCTTATTGTTCTACCCAAAAAAAAAAAAAAAATTAAATCAGAAAGTGAGTGCTGAGTTTTTACTTAGAGAAGAATAACAATATCTGTATTTTCAGAAGTGAGATCTTGTTATTTCCTTGGAAATAATTTTTTCCAACATGTGTGCTTTCAGTATTAATTCTTTCGGTATTTAATTCTCTTTCATTAAAATAGTATTAAAATAATATAAAGGGAATGTTCTTGAAAAAAACCTTACAAATTCCTAATCGAGTGATATTTGCACAGAGATGTGTTTAAGTAGTATAAAGTGGTTTTCCTCTGAAACATAGTATGACAGTGCTGCCAATATAGCTTTTGGACTGGAAAATAATTACTTTAAAATTATGTCACTGGACTTGGATAATACAATTTCCTAAATTTTTTGTATTTATGCTTAAAACATTTAATAAAATAATTTAATAAAGTAGTAACATATTTTTTTTAAAAAGTAAGCCTTTGAACTAATTTCTGGATCCTTTCCGTAATAAGAAATCATTCTTAGTGGCAATTTCATATTACATATTAGTCTACTCTTTGATTCAATAAAAAAATCAGTAATGATAAACTTTTAGTGAGCTAATTACTTATAGAAGTATTGATTGACAACACTTCCAAATTAATTCCCATAGTTACAAACCAAAGGAAAACTATCTGTCTAGTTCCACTACCTCAGATAATTTTCTCTTTGTTCTGAAGGGCATACCGTTCCTCCTGCTGGTCATTCTTCCATTCCTGACAGGTATTGCAGACAGGGAACCAGGCAGTACCTGCCTCTCAGAGTGTAAATGTTTGCCTTTTTCCTGCCTGCACTCCTGTGAACGGGTTACAGGAAAGCAGGCTGTTCAGTGACCACCTTGAGCCAGGTGTATAGAGTATGGCTGAATAATTTAAATTAGAAGAGATCTGTGGGGTTATGTCATCCAACATACTGCACAAAGCAGATTTGACTTTGAAGTTAGATGAGGTTGTTCAGAGTCCAATTCAACTGAGGTTCAGGTGACTCCAAGGACAGAGATTCCACAGCTTCTCTGTGCAAGCTGGTGTGATCCTTCATCATCCTCTCTGTGAAGAATTTTTCCCTTAGATTCCACTAGCATTTCTCTTGAAGCTTTCATCTACTGCGTCTTGTCCTCTCATTGTGCATTTTTGAGAAGAGTGGCTCTATCGTCTCTACAATTACTCATTAAAAGAAGTTAAAAGAGCACTTAAGTCTCCTGTATAATTGTTTGTGTATCTTCATTTTACACAACTTGATTTTAGTCAGCTGGATAGTTTATCACTTCATCAGTGACATAGCACTAAGCAAGTGATGGCCCTACTGTGCCACTTGGCAGAGTAACTTGTAAGCAGACCTTACAAGGAAAGAGCTCAGTGAGTAGTACTTTTTCATCCACACTTGCCTTCCACCACCCTCACTTGATTTCCTGCATGTTGGAATGGACCACTCTTGTGCTTTGAGGAGCTTGATCTGGAGTTTTCCTCCTCTGACCTTGACATTCCCTTTGCTGTTGCTCACTCTTCCCCCACCACCTCCCCCCACTTGTCTATGAGTGATGATTTCTGCCTTATCTTAAATATGTTCTCCCAGAGACACCATCAGCTTCAGTGATGGGCTCAGCAGTGTCCTGCAGAGGGTCTGTGTGTTCTGGAGACAGCTTGTGTCCAGCACAGAGCAGTCCCTGATGTCCCCTCACACAGGCCATCCCTTCAGTCCTCCCACTACCAAGACCTTGCTGCCTACACCAATACATTACTATATTTCTGTATTTCTGAGAGAATGTACCAACCATAGTGCTTACACCTGAAAATACCCTGAGACTTTGGGGAAGGGTACACCTGCATCTTTCTGAACTGTGATAAATGCTTTAAAATGCTTTACAGCTTACAGTGGTGTCACCACAGATACCTGCCATTAACAACTGGATTCAAATCACAATTTGCAGCATGTGACTCACTGGGAAGTTATACATGCTGTGTGAAATGAAAATGGTGACTATTTCTGTTAACTTTTGTTCTAAATTTGCAATCTGTAACCTAAGATCTTAGTCATTGCTCACTTGCATCAGAGTGAATTGGTTTAATCTGATTTACTTAAGTATAATTGCTTGCAATTTATACTAATTTAGTACCAGCTTCAGTTTACTTCCAACTATATATATCACTTTCATTCAAATCTGTAGAGATCATCACTTAAACTGGTAAGGACATTTCCACTCGAAAAAACACATTTATTTTAAATGTACTAGTTCAGGATTTTGTAAAGTAAAAAATGTGTGGAATTTCAAAACAGTGACTGAAAAGACCTGCATTATTTATTTAGTGTAAAAATATAGAATATATGTTGATAAAGGGGTGATCCTGGGATGCGAGTGGGTGAGCTGTTCAGAATTTTTTTACTTGTACTCCAAACACAATAAAGGTAATCTAAAGATAGCTACAGAAAAAATATTTTCTTTTGTATAAGAAGAGTTCTGGTTTTCTAGGTATTTACAGTGCATAACTGTTAATTTTGATTTCTTTACATCCTGCTGTGGCATAAAATTATGGGAGCAAAAGGACAACAAAGGTTAACTACACTTCTATTTCTTCTTAAATGATTGCTCCAGTATGTTTCCCTTTTATTTATTTGTGTTCTATTTCTTCAAATACAAGCTATTGTTTAGACCAACCAAACTGGTTTAAGTTGCACAACAATATTGAAACTGTTAGTTCTTTAGCCTTCAAAATAATCCCAAAATACTTCTTTCCTGTACCAACATTTTATTATTATTCGCCCTCTGGGGCCAAGGAGCCAGGTCTACACAAATCTTGGCTCCTCTGTACTGCAGAGCTACTGCAATCCAGCTGTAAAAGGAAGCTGAGTGAATGTGAGATTCCATCTCTAGAGAAGTGCAAGGATACATACTGGCTGTGAGAATCTGATCCAGAACACTTTTCCTTTGATCTAGGTTTTTCCTACATAAATGCCTACACTTATTTTGCTACAGTATTTGTATTTATATCCCCAAGTCACATTTTGTGATATGTGCTTTATCCTTTCAATCCTTTAATTTATTTGTATGCCTCTGAGTTTTTACCCTGCCTTGCTCACAGTTCTTATGAACACAAACCACAATCTCATTTCTGACACATTAGTTTCATTTTCCTTTCCCCGCTACCTTATCCAAACAACAGACCACAAATAGCACAGCTCAGGAGGTAAATTTGATTGTCCCCACCACCACCAAATGTTGACATATAAGGAAGCTAATGCATTGCATTTTCATCTTCATTCCTTTATCAGTGTAATGTCTGTTTAACCTAAGCAGCCCAAAATGCAAAGAAGATTCTTGCTGTAAAAGCAAGGCTTCAGCAATGAAAAGTGTTCACCCTGTGCCTTATCAGGAAAAGTAACAAATAAAATGACAAGGTGGCTACTCCACCTCAGGAAAGGTTTCCTAATGCTTTACTCCCTAAGTCTCTTTTTGTGGCTCTAGGCAGTAAAAAGGATGTAGCAGTGAGCACAGAAGCAAGAAAATAGGTCATTCCTTGTTTAAAAGTTCATGGTGAACAGCAGTTCCTGTTCTCAAAAGCTGTTTTATTTCATAAAAACAGCAGGCTGAATGCAACACATTGTGCAAAAGTTTTGGGGGTTAAAAAAAATCATAACAACCCAAACCACAAAAGACCAAAACACAGAATAGTTGCCATAGTAGAAAAAAGAATCTGTGTTTTGCTAGAACAAAGTCAACATTGCATAATGCAGTTTTGATCAATTCTTTCTTTTTATATATACAGAGAGGTTTGCTCTCAAGGGAATAATTTAAATGATTTATACAGATTCACAGATTTTTGTCTTGATTTGACTTAGAGAGTGGAGCTACTGTCTGGAAGATACAGACCTTCACAGATTCGGTGGTCATGCACACTAACTGTCCTCTGTCCTCTGCTTGGTACCTGCTCACAGATATTGCTGACAACTATTGAACATTTCTCCTTGTCTATGACATTAATACAGTAAAGGTGTGGCTGACATTGGCCATGAAAAGAATAACAAACATGTAAAATAATTTTCCAGGATTCTTCTCAATTATTTTTATGGTAGTTGGCACTGCACTTCCCCTTTCAGTACAGTGAAACCATTTATATTAGGATGCTTAGCCACTTACAATGCCTTCCCAACCAAAGCTCTAAAGTACTGTCTCTGTCTGCATTGCATCTCCCTCCTTGGAATTTTGATGTTGTTAACCAGTCTCTTTCTTAAGTGCAATACCTGAATTCTATACATCTTCTCTCTTTGACCTTTTGGGGTCAGGGTCGGATAGAGGAGACCTAACAGTGCTCCCTAATAAAATTTCCATTCGCTGATAGCTGTATTTAACCCTGGGGTACACCAATTTTAATAATTCAGCTGTTGCTATCCGTGTTTCAGCAGTAAAGTTACCTGATAAACAGGCTGATTCACTTCAAAGAAGTACTTACCATTCAATCTTCCTCCTTTCTGCAGAGAGGCTTTTGTCTAATGACGAGAACAAGCACAGCAGTGAAGTTAACATGTCCATGAGAATCAGATCACATCCATTGAATGGGACAGGACAGGGGAAAAGGAAAAATGTCAATAGGTAATAGAGATGTAATGTGAATCTAAAAGATTAATGCATTGCTATGGATTTGGATGATTTCCAGACTCAGCAGAAGTAATGGCTACAGAAAGGTGCTCAGGATGCATTCTGAGATCACCATGATACAAATATAGTCTCTCATCAGCTGCTGAACACTCCACGACCTATGCCACATGTAGTGTTCATACAGAGTAATAAACACAATGTGACTGTCACCCTTCTCTTATCAGCCAAGATCTTGTTAGATTTTAGGCAAAGACCAAGATCAGTAAGCAGCTGTAAGTTGTACTCATACATTAAGAATCATATACGTATGTTAAACTGTAAAAAGACAGGGACTGAGACAAGTATCAGAGTGATAAAAATAGTCAGACAGAACAAAAGGTGGCAGCAGATGCAGATACCAATATTACCAACTCTTATTAAGTATTTTTGGTTCAGCTCTCAACATCAGTGCAGATTTTTTTTGAACACCAAGGACAAGCAGCGTGAGTAACATGGGCAAACTGACTAATACATGGAAATAGAGCAGATGCTACTAGTGGCAACCTAAACTGAGGAAAAGAATCCTACATCCTATTCCACTGGTGTCAAAAATATGGTAAGTTTTCTTGTCACGTTTCTGTACTTTCTTTGGTGATCTTACTGTAACAGCAGGAAGGAAAATTGTCTTTTCTATCTGCAGCATTTTCAACTTAGGGGTCAGACAATTTGGACAAAAATTAGATTGAAAATCAGGTCCTAAAGTCTCATGAAAGATCATTAATGCTCTATGGAAAGGAACAAGTCTGAAAATGCCCTCCAGTCTGGCAGCCCTTTTAGCTCTCAGAATCCTCTTCAGCTCTATATTTTTCACAATGCATATCAAGATAGAGGTCTAATTTGTGTATATTATATCTTCATTCGTTCACGTTCCTCCACACACAACTTATGGTCTGTTAATTTCATGTTCCAGTTTTTCTTTTGTTCTGCACTTCCCTTCATATGATCCAGTTTTCTTTCTCATTACTACGCCTAAAATTGGAGCACCTCTTCAGGCATTTTAACCCCTTCCAATTTTCTACTTGACCAAAGTCAGTCCCAATCCACCAAGCCTGTCCTTTTATTGAATGCTCCAATCAACATAATATGGCTCAGACAGAATGCAAGAGGATCTTAAAAATGCACGTGCAGATTAGAAATATAATGATGTACTAAGAAAGTGAGACTGAAATTGAAGCTTTCATGCTCTACATAAGAAAAATTATAAAGATGGGGAGGAAAATGAAAGTGGTCTCATCACTTAGGAAAGCACGTATACTTAAAAGCTAGTTGTAAAACAAATCCCACTTAATGGGGAGAGTCAGCACCTAATAAAATTATTTTGAAGGTAAGAGTGCAAGTTTTACCTATGACTGTACAGCCCTATTTTGAAATTCCAGCCTGACAATTAAGACAAAGGCAATTTTAAGGATCAAGAAAAACATAATGATCCTAGAGTTTGATGAATATGATGATTAAAAGTCTCTTAATTTGAGATGATGATGGAATCAAAACTTGTATCTTAATGTAGGATGATAATCTAATTGCAAAGCTGCTTCAGATGTGAATATATCAGAGGAAAATACAAGAGAGTGTCAGAGTTCAGGTTTGTTTTTCTGTAAGGAATATAATGACTTTTCTTGGAATTATATAAGAATAAATACATTCAACTTACGTGGTGAAATGCAAAGCTCCCTATTACATTGCTATTGGAAAAATTCAGACCCAAATAATACCTGAGATAAAAAACACTCATGGAAGAAAGTCCTCCCAAGAACTTTCCTAAAAGCCTTGCCCATGCCACACAACAGCTTTCTTCTCCTATCCATCAGCCCCAATATGTTAGATTGTGGGAAAATCCTTGCTCCCTTAAGACTGCTTCAGATTTGTGACATACATCCTGTGCTGCATATTACAGCAGACTAGAGGATGTTTTGGCTTGCACTCCACCAGAGAACAAATAAAAATTAACAAAATAAAAATGTGTCTCAATACAAGTCAATACAATGGATCTCAAGTATTAAATTCTCATCAGATTTATCATGACATTAATAAGAAGCATGAGTCTTGCATAGCTTTTGTCTTTAAAAGCCATTTACTAAAGTATTTCACTGCAAAGTTTTCCTCAGAGGCTTATCTTCAAAAGGAAATGACAAGACTCCTGATTCCAGGGTCACAAATGTTCAGGCTCCCCAACACTCCATGTCTTTCTCCCTCAAGAGTTACTGGAGCACTGGGGCAGGCTCCTGGCAGGACCTGCCAGGAGTTTGAGAAGTTCATAGAGGGACTGTCTCCTGTGGGAGAGACTCCATACTTGGTCAGGGGAAGTGTGAGGAGTCCTCCCCTTGAGCAGGAAGGAACAGCAGAGACATTGTGTGATGAACTGACCTCAGATGCTATTCAACATCGCCCTGTGCCACTGCAGAGGAAGAGGGAAAGAATTTGGGGGTGAAGATGGATTTGGGAAGAAGGGAGGGGTGGGGGGAAGGTGTTTTTAAGATTTTTCTTTTAATATCTCATTACCCTACTCTGATTTAATTGGTAATAAATGAAATTTTTTTCCTGAGTTGAAACTGTTTTGCCCATGACAATAACTGGTGAATGATCTCCCACTGTCCTTGTCTCTACTCATTGGCTTTTCATGACCTTTTTCTTCCTCTGCCCAGCTAAGGGGATAGTGATAGAGCGGCTTTGTGGGCATGTGGTGTCCAGCCAAGGTCAGCCCACCACAGTATTTTATCTCTGTTTTAAATGCATATCCTGTTTTATTAGGTCATTATTTATAAAAAAAATAAAAATTTTTTCATATAGTTTTTTTAAATATTAAACTTCTGTATTTACTGAGATATTATTTAAGTTTTTATTTTGAAAAATGTTTAGAATGCTCACACTTTTCCCTTTATTTTCATCTTGAAACATATTGATTTTCTTGCATATATTTAGTAAAATGTATTTTTAGTTAGATCTTAACATATTTTTGATGGAAGCAAAAGTATTTTCCCAGTTTCTTTCCAGCATAAAAGAACAGGACTAATGTGATAAAAAACCCAGATTTTTTTCTAACTGCTTTGAAGTTCAAAACACCTGAAAAAGGTTGTCCAAAAAAAAACTTTTTCTGCAATTAAATTGCTGCTAGAATATGTTTTTGGAAAAAATACAGTGATGCTAACAGATCTTCTGCAGACATCCAACTGCCTTCCCAGTTTAACAGATTGTTTAGACTATGCATTTAGCAAGAAAATACTCCAAATTCTGTGTGTAAGCCACCTCCCTGAGCTACTGTAAGGACAATAATGCCCTTCAAACAAACAATGAAAATACCTAATTAATTTTTCCCTAGGAGTTTGATTCTTGATGTTATAAAAAAGAAGCTAAATCCCATCTGATTAACAATTTTCAAAATGGGACACAGTAGGTCAACACAAGTTGTTTTTCTAAATTGGAGATCTTGCAAAGTACAATTAAAAACCCAAACAGAACACTGCAGACAACTACAGTAAATGAGAGTTAACCTACAGAGTAAATGTCCCATTTTTTACCAAAACTCACATTCACTTATTTTTGTATTTGTCAATTTTGTTGACTTCAGTGGATAAAACTATATACAAGTCTCTCCAGAGTAAAGATCCATTTTATGATTGGAGAAATAGCCAAAACACAAATGACTTAAAATATCTAAACTTTATTTTGAATTCTGTTTACAACAAAAAGATGGCAGACTCTAGGACAGCAGTATTTGATTAAAATAAAATAAAGTGATTAAAAAGCCATAATAGGCAAGTTTTTCAGGATATGCAAATATATCACAGAAATAAATCTGCATTTCAAACCAGAATTTGTATTATAACACTATTTTCCATCACAATTTACAAAGATCAATTCCAGGTGTTCTCTAATTAACAGAGTAGCATTGCCATTCACATTATCTGTATTCACAGATTCACATTGCATTCAGCAGCCTCTTAATCCCTGAAAGGTATTTTGTAAAATGTGAAGGAAAAAGCAGATTATGAACTCCAAGTGATCACTGTAACCTGTGTCAACTCAGCCTTTCTTATAGAAGCTTTATCCTTTTCTCCCTTAGAAACATCAAAATTCACTTGGTTTCAGCAGTGCACAAAAATTCCTGTCTAAAAAATTTTTGTCACATACATCTGTTTCTCCTGCCAGAAACTTCCACTGCTTCCTTTCCTTGTAAAAACCATCAACATTTTAGATCAGTTCTGACATATTCAGAAAATGGTAAGTAATTTCTTTCCTCATAATTCCTTTTTTCATCCAAAGGTTCAGTGAACTCAGGAGAACAAGGATGAGTTAAATTAAAGGTCATAAACCATAGGAAAAAAAATACTTTCTATGATAGCAGGAGACAACATAACACTAATAGTAGGCTCTTTCCAATGTATGTAATCACCTGTATGTATTAGGAGCTCTTCTGTCATGTTCAGGCATGTCACCCTTGTACAGATTCAGACTACTGGGTTTTTTGACCTCTACTACATTAAAATTCACTTGGTTTCAGCAGTGCACAAAAATTCCTGTCTCTAACTCTAATAACAAAATATTAATATTACTTTTTTTTTAACCAGCAGTTTTTACACAGAGTTTTCACACAGAGTTTTCAACTGCCGTTCTCAAGAAAGTCTTTAAAATAAGTTAGCTATAATTGTTGTCACTTTTGCTCTAGACAATCTACTAAATGTAGTTTTTATGAGCTGGTAACCAGTGGATATATTTGAGTTTTGTAAACATTAACGTGTACTTATATATTGCTAACGGGGCAATATATAGAAAACCAAAGGCATAGGTGTGCAAATTTACTACACCTTTCCTATAGGCTGAGTATGCAGGAAATATTGGAGAGAAGGTGAGGTACAATGCCATTTTCTTCCTCTTATTGACTTGGTGTTAGTACCCCAAATCAGTGTATTTATCATCATTTTGGTACTTCCTTTCCCATGGATTAACTCAGAATTTGGTCTTCATAAGCTAAAAAATAGGACTTTTAAGGTCAATGCAGTTATATTGCTATAAAGTCTATGTTAGTTCTCATTTTTAAATATTTCCAGATCATTAGCCATGCAGAGGTTGACTTTTTAGCATGCAAATACAGGCTGGGAATTTATTGGGCCACATGCAAATGGCACTTGGCATGATACACAATTTCTACCACTGCTTCAGAGATTCTATGGTGACTTCCTAAAATGCTTGCCACATGTTACCTTTTCTTCTACTATGAAGAAGAATATTATTTCCCTATCTTAGGCAGGCTTTACTGATTTACTAAGATTTTCTCTAGAGCTATAATTCATCAAAGTGAAAGCCAAATAAATGCCATGCTGGTGTGTATATAACGAGTGTTACCTAGCTGAGCTTGTGTCACTACAAATCACCTCACCAGACACTGGCATTATCCTTTTTCTCAGCCTCAGTCAGTCATTTGTACCTCCAGGTGAACACAATGTTTGCAGGTAAGTTTGCACTCGGTTGATCTGGATTTCTTGTGCGGTGTGAAGGCCAGAGTTCAAATTGCAGCTGTAGGCTTTCACCAAAGACAAAGGGAGCTGCAAGAAAAGGCCCTGGCTTTTGAGAGGCAAGGGGTGCTCCTGAGTTAGTAGGGCAGTACAGGGGTTCAGTAAGCCAAAATCCTTACAAGGAAAACAGGACTGTGTTCGTCATCTTACTGTTATGTTATCTTTCACACACAAAAACAATCAAGATGGCAAATGAAAGCAGATGTTAAAGCCAGGTAGTGACGTAAAAGAATAAAGAGGTAAATGCATCACCTAAAAGCAATTCTTTCTCTCCAGACCTTCTTTTCATGATAGGCTTTAAAGAAGCAATAATAACAAGATCATGTAGCATATTGAAATTTGGGTGATAGTGAAAGAACCAATTATTTATTTCAGAGGTACAGCTTAGGAGAATAAGAGTATAAGAATAAGTACTGCAGCAATAATTAAACCTGTCAAGAAAATGAGTGAGTAAATTAAATTTGCTGTTTAAGTTGTACTTACTAGTTAAAATATTTATGGAACTGAAGATATATTATAAATTTATTCGAAGAGATAAAAAATATTCAGAAAATGTAGAAGTTTGGAAATTGTTGACTACAGCAACACTTCCTCAACAAAGCTAGTTCCATCCTGATATATAGCCTCTATCCAGCACTACAACTTCTAAAGAAAAAATTGCATCCAAACTATGTGATATATGTTTGCATGCAATGGGAACCATATATTTTACAATATATTCTCTGCTCTAGATCTTTTTACAGGAAAGAACTACTTGTTGCAGTTGCTGTGCTATATGACTTCTTTGCTGTTGTTATTTGCCTCTAGGAAACTAAAAAAATCTAAACTGCTTTGTTGTTTAGATTTCTTTTAGGAAGAAGACAGGAAATGTCCAGAGAAAGATTTCAGCTACATTAGTTGGGAAAAGAAACTTGGCCTTGGTCATCAGTGGATTAAAAAATGGAAGTTCCTGGTGCTATCAAACTAAGCCCTGAAGAAGCACTAAAGCCTCTTACAAAATTCTATATGTTTTTGATACTGTTAATGCTCCCATGTGAGGATATAATCATATGTGACGTTCTATGGCTATATATAATCATATGTGACGTAACATGGCTATATATTTCAAATGATTGATAAGTTTAGCACAGTTTATTAGAAGGCTAATAAAGTTTAATCATATTCAAACAGGCGCAGAATGCACATTATTGTGAAGAAAAAAGTATTTACAGCTGCTGTGAGCCCAAAATAATTAATCATTAATCAGAGCCAATTGAACAAACTCTTTAAATTACATGCAACTGTGGGCTCTTGGCTTAAAACAAAATTATATGTTTTCTTTGCTTCTCCCACACTTTCCTTGCTATTCTCTCTTCTTTTAAATCATTAATCCCTTTATATTCTTGCATTCTTTCAGGCAGAGAGAGGTATTTATCATTCGGCTTACTTCAACTAAGCAGGACATCTGTTCATGTTTATTTAACCAGTTTCAAGATTGGATCCACAGTTTCATTCTTGGGATGGTTATTCCTACTGTCTCCAGAGGATACGCCTCCATAACAATTTGTAGGTATTGTGT
The DNA here is from genome assembly GCF_003945595.2 of Pipra filicauda. NCBI lineage: Eukaryota > Metazoa > Chordata > Aves > Passeriformes > Pipridae > Pipra > Pipra filicauda. Next base: position 1,167,960 of record NW_024104576.1, read on the forward strand.
CCAAAGCCTATTCCTTTCACAGAATTCAGGATATATGTTTAGGTACACAAAAGAATTCCTTGGTTTAAAACATCAAGAAGGATTATAGGTATAGAAAAGATATCTCAGGTGGCAGGATAGAAGTAAAATATTTGAGTCCTTATCTTAAACATATGCTTTACCAAGTAGCTCATTTCCTCACCTATTTCAAATGGACCAAAAAAAGCAAAGTTAATGAATGTGACATGAGGTTCCACTGATTAAGACGCTGGGATAGTCAGACTTCTATTTCCAGCCTCACTTTTGCTTTCTGCATTAGCAGCCATTGGCTAACTGTTGGAATAGTCTTACAAAGAGAAACTATAAACATTAAACCCTTTGTTATCTAAAAGCCTGACCCCAGACCAGGGATAAGGTAGTCCTTGCCCAATGGCTGGTTAAAGGGCAGCCTCGTGGAACATAAGGGTCTGAACTTCCTCAAGGGAGACAGTAAATCCAAGGTTCTTGTTTTTATCTTATTAAGGCTGGGAAGCATTAGTCGTAGCAGAATTTTTTTTTTTTAATAAAATCTTCACTAACAGCATCATGTGTATTCCAAGCAGAGCTGTCAATTTTAGGCCTTTCAAAGAATTTGGACTCAGGGATGGCTGAGAAGTAAATTACAGACAGACATAGGATAGAGACAAGTAACAAGCACACAACTGCTGCAAGGAGAGCAGTTCTTTGCTTCCAAAGAAATGAAAGCACTTAGGAATTTGGTTTTGTAAAACCTAGTCTACTGTACAGTGTTACACATATAAATAAGACAGGAGTTTTGTGGATTTGTTAGCCACTTAGATTTGGCTGGTTTGATGCACAATGACAGCTGCTTATGAATATCATCAACAATTAACTCTTGGTCTATACATAATTTGGGGAGAAAATGTTTCTTGCATAGTTCTCTATGTACAGATACACTGGAAAAGCTCAACCTTTTCTTTGATGCTAATTCACATATTTTGAGGCAGCGCTTAATCCCATATGAATGTCTCGAGAATAATTTGTGCAAAAGAATTAGGAATGCATTAGTTTACATATTGTATCTATCTGTAAAAATTCTTCCAGGCAAAATATCTATACACTCTAGTTTTCCCAGGTCACTTCACTCATTTTCAAGACAGTGCTTAACTGTATAATAATCAAGTGCACATTACGGTTCTGCTACTTTAATATCCTAAGTCCTCTTTTCCACTAAACATAGACCTACATATGAGTAGGTGACTGAGTGGATAATGTGTCTTGCAAGCCTTTTCCTATATCACGGTAATTAATCTTAGCATATTTCTTAGGAACAACCTTCCTAGAAGAGAAATGTTATTCAAAATTAAAACTTGGTGTTAAAAAATTGTCTATTTTGCTTTTCCTTGAATTCTGTATTTATTTAACAAATAAAATTGGTTTTCTTATTAGCAGCTATCAAACGCAAATTATTAATTAAACTAATGACATTAGAATCAGCTGGGTTCTTTCCTACATATGGTAAGCAGTACCAAAAATGAAGCTGACACAAACACTAATTTTACTTTTTTTAGTAAGATGTTCATAGTTTTAAGTGATTGTAGACTTTTATCTTATATTGTATAAAAACAAAAGAACAGACATTCAAATGAAAATATGCAGGTATTTATCTCATCTCCAACAATGGCAAAAAACCAAACCCTTAGGAAAAGACTCTAAGACCAGAATTATTATCCAGATTATACTTTTATATAGTCCTCTGAAATAGTTTCCAAACATAAAATTCTCATATGTTTCAGATTCATTAAGGAAGATAAAGAATAATTGTCTTTTCTAGGAGTAAATAAATTTCTCTGGATTTTCTGGGTCCAAGACCTGACTAGTTGACATTAGCAAATGTGATTTATCCTGGTGAGGTCTAATAATCCTTAGAACTCACTTATTCCTTCTTCAAGTATATTCGCTGTAGGGATATGGAAAAAGAATGTCTTCATTCTTCTTGCTTGAGTGAGGCTCACTACTTGAGCTGGTAACATATCCCAACTCAGCTTTTTGGAGTTTGTTCACTTCAGACTCAAAATTTTGTGTGTATCAGACTCTTTGATACACTTTTGAAAGTCACTTTTCATTTTCAAATGAACAGTCTCATGAACTTTTGAACTTCTTCTGTTTCCCCTTTAAATTCTATTTTAAAGTGATAAAAATTGCACTAATTAAATTGGATGCTTTACAATGTGTTATAGACCTCTTAAGCCACTGTAGAGATAGGAAAGGAATACTAACAGGCCAGCAGTTGGATTCTCAATAAATACTCAGGATATATCAGCACACAAGAAAAAAATCAATATTTTTACAGAAAGTAGAATATAAGATGAAAAATTATGAATCACATGAAAGCTCATAATCTTATGATTGTCATAGCAGCCTAGCAGGCATTCATTTTGGATAAGTAATCTTAATATCACAGGATAAAGATTATATAAAGGAATTGCCAATATTTTGTTATGGAAATGAGAAAATTCAGGGTTAAAATAGAGACGAGCGATTTCTTTTCATCACCAGCTGAAAAGATCAGCAAAAACTCACATGGAGCATCTTTCTGCCTCTCTGTGGGAATTCTGCTTCTTGTGATCTGCTGCTGCCAGATTTAATGTGCTGAATTTATTATACACAAAGTTGTCTGACTCACAAGTCCTTTTTATTTCCTCAGCACAGATACTGCTTTATGTTGTTGTTCAACAGCAAAAAATGGTTAAATAAAGCATGGTTTTGCACTATATATTCCACATTTTAACGAAAAAAGTATGTGGGTTATCAAATATATTATCAAATATATTAAATATGTACTATTTTGTGCCGCTTACATGTTACTTGTAAAACAGTCTCTAATTCCTTCTTCAGGTTTCTCTTTCAAACATTCATCATACACGATGATTTTCAATCTCTGACCATAGTCAAGGGTTGGATCTGTTATATTTTGGAACTGACTGACTCTTGACGCTGCCGAGTTGCTGTCTTCTCATGCTCTGCTTTGTCTTATTTGTTTTGTGCTTTTTCATGTCAGTAGTTTTCCTCTTGTATCCTTCAGCTGCTGCTGACTACTATCTCAGCTACTGCTCTTCTGTTTGTTTTTGCTTCTCTTGTCTTGCGTAGCTTTAATTCACATACTTTCTTATTTCTTAATAACAGTTTTCTCGGTAAAACCAAGCCTCACAGGGCTGTCATGCACCAGACTAGGCCCAGATCACATTCAGCTGAACCATTAGGCTGTGGGTTACAATAACAGCAGCATTCAGAGCTGAACAGATTTACTCAATATTAGAGGTGATCCCATATATGGTCTGACCATCCCTGCTGAGCTCAATGCCTTATCTATGAGGCCACATTGCCAGCCTTCAGTAAGGGCACATATATAACAGCAGTGCCCAAAACACTATGCTAAAAACATAATTAAGATTGCAAAGTCATTATTCAACACTTGCAAATGCTGTAATCGAGTTAATGATATCACCTAATTCACTGCCGTTTCTATTTATATATTCTGATATAGGCTAATCATATGACCACTTACTCTTTTAAATAGGAGTCTGGCATTATTTAGCCCTCATTTAGGATGGACCTATTCAATATTCTGTTGCTCTCCACTTCCAATGCCTTATTCGTTACACATTAATAAAGACAATTATTAATTCCATATTGCATTCCCTATAAAGTTCATCTCTGCAGTTACCTACCAAGTTTGACCACAGATTTTGGCTTTGCCATTCAGGTTAGTCGGGACCTCACTTCTAGACCAAAAGACATTTACCCAACACTTAATTGTCATTTCCACTCATGCCATTAAAATGCAAATCTCTAACATCAAACAATCTTCAAAATTACCAAGGTTTATTCTTGTACCAATAGTAGGTGATAGTCCAGTATTAACAACAACTTTTCCTTCAAATCTTTGTTGTCATGAAAAAGGCAGTCAAAGTCAGAAACACCTAAGGGCTGTGAGAAGTCATTTAGAATAACAAGCCTATAAAAACAGAACCTGAGCATTTGTGTCAAGATTTAACTGTTGTGCATTCTTCTGTTTGCAGGAATTCTTAGTCTCTCTCTGTGACTGTCAAGGATCCAGGAGGAAAGTCAGATGACTTTAGAAATATTGAGGGAAGTCTGTCTGCAAACATTTTAATTCACTGTCTGTGAATAAAAATCAGGCTTTTGGGTAACAGCTATTTCCATTACTGACTAATATTGGGATTTCTAGTCAGAACTATTTTAGACCCCGATTACTTTTTCTTCTATCTCTATAACCAGATCCAATCCCAATTTCAGTCTCTGAGTTCTTGAAAGGTGAACCAAAGCACTGAATATATATTTTGTATAAACAAGGATGTTTACCAAATAAACAATCACCTGTTCTCTAGTTGAAGAATAAAGCTTTTATTGTGCAGAACACAAAGGCAAGGTAAGGAATGTGGGTTAAAGAAGAAAACCTTATGTCTGAACCAACACAGTAAGAAGGAGGTGTCCAAATCTTCATGTAACTACAGTTCCAATAAGTGTATTTGGTGTCCATCAGTGCTCGCTTCCTAATGTCTTCTTTGTTGTCTCCAGGTCCCCCCATAAATCTGGGAATTCTGGGAAACAAAATTCTTATTTTATAAGAGGAGAGTGAATAGATATCAGTTGTCTGCAGAAAGTTTATTTTTGCTCTATTCCTTTAGTCAAAATCATGTGTTTTCTTGAATATAATTTCTATTGTATATGTGATTGGCATATCAATTGTCTAGCAGTCTTGACTAGTATTTTTGTTCTATGTTAGTATTTCCAAAATCCTTACTCTTATTCTTGTCAGTTTTCAAAAATCATATTGTCATAATGCACCAAGGCAACTATATTCATAGAAACCCTAAGAATGGATACTGTTCTAGCAAAATAAAAGGCTTGCATTTTATTTTCTTTCTCATATGTAAAGATCTACACAGATAAAAATAAGCTCACAGAAGAGAGGGCTATATTATTTCAGTAGGTAATCAAACCCTCTGCTAGTGCTCAATCTCACTAGATCTGACTTTCCCATTTATAGTAAAATTTCCTTTCTCTGATTTAATTGAGAATTTAGAAAGTAAGTTTTTTGGACTACAGCCTCTCAATTAATTGGTTGACATTACTAATGGTATAATTTGGGGATCTATTAACTAATAATGAAAGGTTTTACTTTCCACAAATATACTAATAACTTTGCATTTTAAAAATTATAGTTTTCACACTTACAGCACCTTTTTTCAGCAAAAGTGACATGACCCAGAAATTTTCCTTTCTATTCAAAGAAATTCCTTATAGTTGCATATGACTTAAAAATAAGTATGCCCAATGTTTCTTGAATCAAGGACTATTGATTATATTTTTTCCCTCAAGTTCAGTGTCATTCATCTGCTGTACTGCACGCATGAGGTATTGTCTGATACAGGGTCCTAATTTTTAATAAGAATTTTGCATTTTGGCAGTCAATGAGACTGTCTCAGATAATTTATAAACTCCTTTGCTCACAAATTAAACTGATTCAGTTCTGGAGAAATCCAGGGACAATTTTTTGTGTGTGACAGCATGATGCATGCTTTCCATGATGAAGTGATACTCTCCTAACCCCTCATCTTTCTGCAGATATTAAGCACAAATAGTCTTCACTTTTTGGAAAAGGACCTCTCTGATTTATAACACTCATGCTTACTAATTTATCTATAAAGTCCAATTAGCTGGCCGAAGTGCTCAAATGAGTCAGTAGAAAAATAGCCATTGCAGCAAGGACTTACCCACTATCAGTGTAAATCATTTCTCCCTTTTAATAAAACCCAAAGAAATAATTTCAGCATTCCATTGCCTATGCCTTGTTCGCTGTTTCAAGTTCAGGTTTCTGTGTGCCTCTTGTTTAGTAGGTTAGGCATTTTGCAGATTTGAAGAGTTCACAAACAACAATACTGGGTTGCAATTCTCTACTTAAAAGACACTTGATATCCTATAATCTGTTCCTTCCTGTGCCCTCTGCAGTTCTTAATAAATCAAGGTCCCTTTACAGCAACACATCAGTGTGGAAGTGACCCAGAGCTGCTACACAGCTCGTCAGAGCTTACATCTTCTTATATGTTTTTACCTTGCAGTTATAGAGTGAGTTTGAAGGAGATGAGGGAATTATCTGCAAATTGCATGCATATATTTTGTTTATATGGATATATTATTTTTCTGAGTCTTTATATGGATGTATTATTTTTCTGAGTTTTTCCACATCCATTTTGAGAATATATGCCCTCTTTAAAATACTGTAGATCTAAGTGTTCCCTAAATCACCTTGGAGACTTCTGTCAAACAGAATAGGATTAAAGCTATCAAGAGTTTTCCAAAGTAAATGTCTTTCTAGAAATCATAGTACTGGTTTTATTTTATGCTTATGACAATGTAAAAGAATTATTGATTTATCCAAAGGCAAGGAATCTTTCTGAAAGTACTGGAAGGGATTCTGAACTAGAATGGTGAACTGTCTAATGGCCAATATTCTACAGCAGAAAGCAGCTCTCTGTCATTAAAATATATGCAACTGTCAGTCTTTTGCTAAAATGTGTTTAGGTTTAGAATGTATTATTTATTAAATAAACTTGACTTTCATTTGCCTCTTTCATTATCTCCTTCCTTTTCTATTGTTCTAGAATATTTTATAGCCATTTGTATTCAAAACAGAATGTTAAAATTGTGGAGTGTTTCCTGTTAGATGAGTGGTTTAAAAAGTTCAAAGAAATTTATAGCAAATGGCAGCATATATTTTATGAAGACTTACTGGTGGCTTTCTCCAGCAAAGTTGTATGGGTTTGTAAGTCTGGTACTTCATTAAGAAAATATCTTCAATTTCAAGATGCAGTTTCCTCACTCTTTAATTTGGATAGTTCTAATGTTACAGTAAAGATTTTTATATTGCAGTTACTGAAAATAGCTTAGCTATCTAGTATCTGAATCATTATTTTAATGCATTGAAGTATGCTATAATAGAATCACTTCATCCTCCTGTAAAAATCCAGGAGTGAAGCTGAAAGAAAGCAATAGGATCATCCAGGATCATTAATAATGGTAAAGAGTGACCATAATGAGAACAGGACAAAGAGCATCTCAGGATATAACTGCAGAAGGAAATGGTAAGGAAAAAAGGAAACACCATGGAGCACTGGGAAAGCAAGGGGAAAGTTTTATAATGAAGGTCAAAATTCCATTTCCAACACTAAACAGCATATTTAATCTTGCTGGAACAAAAATCTTTGCCTTTGAGCTAGGGAGACTCAAAGACAAAAACCTTTGCTTGACACTTTGAAAGCCAACTGAAGTATTTATCTATCCAGCTCCGAGTAACTGATTACATAGCTAAGGCTGTTTCTTTTCTCTGGGGGTTGGATTTTGGGGTGGGAGTTTGGGGGTTCCTTTGTGAACTTTAAACAGCTTAACCATATGCTTGTCTCAGTCCTACTTTAAGCCACAAAAGAACATCAAAGCCATTCCTAGCTGCTTCTTCATAGGTTTAAAAGATAATTAAGTTCTTTTCCTTCAGTATCTCCAGCTTGCTGAGTGCCATTCAAAGTGAAAAGGAAGGAAACAGTCTAATAATGTACAAACTGAAGTGTGCTTAGCTATTCATAGCTTATAATATCTTTTATAGAAGACAGGTTTAGCGGCCCAAAATACTAGGCCAAATCCAAAATATCTTCCTTTCCTCCCACATACAAAAGAGCAACACATGTACAGACATGCACACACACACATAGTGGTTGGGAAAGGGTGTTCTTTGTGCTGGAAAGAAGTTGTATAAAATATTAGCAGAAAATTAGAAAAATATTACCTAAGAGATGAGTGTGGCTTCCTGATTTCAAAAAGCAAAACAGGTGAATGCCTTTATGAGCACATAAACTCATCTATCACATGGTCTTCCATTTACTGACGGAAAGATGAGAAAATTAACTGAATGGACTCACAGCTGTACTAGTACACAAAAACAAAGTTAGTTTTCTACACCAAAGATTTAATTCAGCATGTATTCAATCAGGATTGTATTCTTCTATCTTGGTAATTAGACTGAAGATAAAATGTACTTTCTTCTCATATTTCTGTTCTTTTTGTACAAATAAAAATGCTATCCTCTGCTACACTTTATCTTCAGTTCTTAGTTTTAAAAAGCTTAATCAACAATTTATTATAGCATATATTACTCTGATGCATTTCATGGAAAAACGTTAGCATAAAAGCTGAATGTCACTGTATTATTTTGCAGACGTTATTTTTTTTGCAAATAAGGAAACCATGGCAAATGAAATTAATTGTAACAAAACGTGTCAAAAGTAATCAATTAAAAAAAAACCCAAACCTCACACAAAAGCAACCCCAAAAGTAAAGAAACCAAGTTTCTCAAGATGGAAGTTGCTGCCACAAGCACATCTAGAATGGATTCCCATTTCCTCTGTGCCAGTGCATAGCTGTGCTCTTGTCCCACATTTGCACATCAGTGTCACCATTCCTCACCCTCAATATTACAATTTCATGTGCATGACCCTCTTTACACCTCCTTCTTCTGAAAGCAGGGCCCAATCCTGTCCCTGCCTACCTTCACTCCCCTAGTACTCTGCATGGTTTCTCCCACTTCATCATCTCTGTCCTTGCTCTGTCACATTAGCTTAACTATGCCTTCATATTCAGTATGGAAGTACGAATCTTCTGCAAGCACAGTAAGCTGGGGAACAAGTTATGTACATACAGCAGCAACTTGTAGCAAAAGTAGTTGATTGTATAGCAATTTATCTTACAGATCGAATGAGGACTTCCTTACAGAAGATGCCACTGCTATCAAATTAAAGTGATCACATTCCCTCACTGGTACATGCAACACAGATTCATAACAGCTACTAGAGTCATACTGAAATCTCCTGAATAAAGCATAAGATAAAAAAATACAGCCAGCAGTCTGAAACATCCTATCAGTGCACTAGTGATGCACCTAGGAAAGATTACTACTAAGGATGTAGCACCTACATCTTTCAAAGTCATTCGCATTACACGTTAAAAAAAGTCAGCATTTAAGACAATGTGTCTATTTTGCATATGATAAAAGGCAGTTTTGTACTGGTGGCTTCAGGGGGGTGGGTAACAAAATCAACATGGCTTGGGGTACCAAGCATAGTTTCAACAAAATCTGAGGATCACAGAAATACTCCTGAGGTTATTGGGCTTCAATGACCACTGAGAGTCCACAAATTAGTTTTAAGAGAGTAGTGAATTTATCTCTAAAAAACACAGTATTTTCAGTAGGTTTCTGTGTGGCAGAAAGAGTTCAGATGTTCATGGAATAAAAGAACTCAGATCACATGAAAAACAGACTGGAAGAGCTCCTTAATGGAAATGATTAGCCAGTCTGCAGCAATAGAAGCCCCAGCTCATCAAAATGCTGTTCTGGTTTTGACTGGGATAAAAGTTCATTTTCTTCTTAGTAGCTAGTACAGTGCTGTGTTTTGGATTCAGTGGGAGAATAATGCTGATAACACATTGATGTTTTGGCTGTTGCTCAGTAGTGCTTACCCTAAGGCAAGGAGTTTTCAGTGTCTCATGCTCTGCTGGCAAGGAAGTGCACAAAAAGCTGTGAGGGATCATGGCCAAGACAGATGACCCAAACTGGCCAAATGGATACTCCATTCCATAGAACATAATCTCCAGTACATAAACTGGGGAGAGTTAATTTGAAGGGGGATGATTACTGCTCAGGGACAGGCTGGGCATCAATCGAAGGGAGGGGAGCAATTGTAGTGTGAATCACTTGTTACTCTTGGGTTTTGTCTCCTTTATCCCCTTCCTTTTTATGAAAATTTCCATTAGCAGTATTATCATTATTATATTTGATTTTGCTTTAATTCTTAAACTTCAGTTTTATTTTCTTTTCTTTCCTGATTCTCCTCCCCATCCCTCCATGGGGGCATAAGAGAAGCGACTGAGAAGCTGGGTGGGATTTGGCTTCTGGCTAGGGTTAAAACAAGACAGATGCACAACCAACAGCCTGAACATAAGCAGGCAAGTTGCATCTTTTTTGATCAGATACAAACTCCAGTTCTAAAGTGATAGAAACAACCGTTAAGGTTTCAGGGAGAGGTAGCACGTTAACACTTTTATCTTAAATTATTTTACAAGTGCAACAAGAAAGTGAATACTCTGTTGGAATGAGCATGTTTGCTGAGGTGATATGCTTCATCACTGTGTGTGTTACAAGAGGATTTCAGCTGCAGAGAGAAACTAGCACTGACAAGCTAAATAGCCCTGAAATTTTTGTGTGTGGGCAGGGTATATTCTGGTACAGCCTTTGACTCTGAAACTCCACAAGAACACCAACTGTCAGCTAACACTCACACTCCTTTGAAACAAAAACAGTAGGCAAAAGACCCATTTCCTTTTTTTTTTTTTTGTGGCTAATAGTAGAATTTGCACTTCAGCCAGCTGGATGAGGTCTTTAAAACTCTTAAAATTTACATGGAAATTCAGTGTAACTGAAAGGTATCTGAGATCAAAAAGCCTACGAATGCCATTTATTCAAAAACAAGGTTCCCCCCACACATCCATCTGCATTTCTTGCTACCTCCATTATGTTAATTTCAAATGTTTTCAACAAAGAAGATAGAATTTTGAGCCTACTGAAAAGCATTCCCTGTGAAACAATGCAAACATCACATACATCCAATACCAAAGCTTAGTTGTAAAGGAAAAGGTTATTGAATTGGAGGAAGTTTCATATCTTATTCCCACAGAATTAGATAAAAGGGATAATTTGAAGTGTATTGTTGTAGAACACTGAGATTTTGATTTCATGGACATTCTTTGTTTTTTCTGTGTAGCATATTTCATTTCAGATAACGGCATTAGCATAAGAAAGCTATCTTAGTAATAGAAAGGGAAAGAGGAAAGACATCTGTCGTTATTTGTAGGGGCAGAGCTAATGACAATGTTTACCAAAAAGGTTGTCCAAATTTCCCAAGCATTGAACTATTTTTTACTTGCTCATGCTGTCATGAACTTTGAAGTCATTTAGGCTGAAACTTCTCTGCTCCAAATGCCTGTCAAGTGAACTGTGTGTGCATGTGCAAGGAAAGTTTCAGTCCAGTTAATATCAAAGAGTTTGTCTTGACAAACTGACCAAAAGCAAAGAATTGTCTGTTTAAGGCTTACAAACTGTCCCTTGTTGTAAAGCTTATCTTGCATATACTTTCACCTCACTCTAAGAGCATTTGATCAGATTTCACTGAATCTCTCTTAACCATGTTAGCACTTCACAATGAATCATAGAATGATTTGGGTTGGAAGGGACCTTAAAGATGATGTAATTCCAACCCCCCTGCCATGGACAGGGGCACCTTTCACTAGACCAGATTGTTCAAAGCCTCATCCAATCTGGCCTTGAACATTACTGCAGAAAGTGTCAGAAATCTCATCTACTTGCTGTAGCTAAGTTACCAGGACAGGGGTAAAAAAAAAAAAAAAAAAAAGACCAAACATCCACCAAAAAAAAAAAAAAACAAAAAAAAAAACACATGACTCCCACCACCTAAAAAAAAAAATAAAAAAACCCCAAACAAACAAAAAAACAACCACCCACACACAAAACTTGCATAAGATCAATAGAATCCTGCTGGATTTGGGTAGCTTAATCATTTGCAAATTGTGGCTGCATCTGTCAAGGGATTTCTATGAATCTTCATTTTCTTACTTCTCTAGACCATGCTGTGTGCAGGTCCTCTGGATCAAAGAGGAACACAGAAGTAAGATCTGACTAGTATTTGCCATGTCACTGTCTCAAATCCAAAAGCAGATGGTTGCCTTCATCAGCTGTAAAGAAACATAGCATATCAGAGGTGAAAAAATAGGGGACAAGGATCCTGGGTGAGAGATCGGGATTGAGGTTATGGAAAGTACTAGTGAGGGAGAAGACCTGATACACATGAATGTCCATGACTAAAGCCAAAACAGAAGACAGAAGAATATAGCATCCTAGAATGATGAATATACACCCATAAAAACATAGGAAGTTACATAAACATATATGTCTGTTAGCCCAAACAGAAAATTGCTGCAATTTTCTGATTTTGGGGCATGTCTTCAGTGCTGGTTTTGACTGAAGTACAGTTAATTTCCTTTGCATTATCTAGCATGGGCTGTGGTTTGGATTTCCTCTGAAAACAGTGTCAGTAGCAGAGGGATGTTTCAGCTGTTGCTGGGCAGTGCTTGCACAGAGTCAAGGCCTTTTTTCCTCCTCACCCCACCTCACCAGTGAGGAGGCTGAGGTTGCACAGACAATTGGGAAAGGACACAGCCGGGACAGCTGACCCCAACTGACCATAAGGATATTTAATATCATATGGCATCATGCTTAGCAATAAAACTGGACAAAGAAGAACAGAATGACAGAATCAATTGGGTTGAAAAGATCAGAGGTCATTGAGCCCAACCTATGATCGAACACCACCATATCACCTAGACCATGGCACCCAGTGCCACATTCAGTTTTTCCTTATACACCTCCAGGGACAGTAAATTGACCACCTCCCTGGGCAGTCCATTCCAATATTTAATCACCCTTTCTGTGAAAGAATGTCCAACCTAAACCTTCCCTGGTGCAGTTTAAGACTGTGTCCCCTCATCCTGCTGCTCGTTGCCTGGGAGAAGAGGCCAAACCCCACCTGGCTCCAATCTCCTTTCAGGTGGTTGTAGAGAGCGATAAGGTCTCCCGTGAGCCTCCTCTTCTCCAGGCTAAACACCCCCCTCAGCTGCTCCTCATAAGACTTGTGCTCCAGACCCTTCACCAGCTTCATTGCCCTTCTCTGTCCTTCCTGAATTAAGGTAGGAAGGAGAGGATATTTGGAGTTATGGCATGTGTCTTCCCCAGTCACTGTTATGCATGATGGAGCCCTGCTTTCCCAGGGATGGCTGAACACCTGCCTGCCTGTGGGAAGTCTAGAATTAATTCCTTACTTTGCTTTGTTTGTGCAGGTGGTTTTTGCTTTACTTGTTAAACTGTCTTTATATCAACCCATGAGTTCTCACTTTTACCCCTCCGATTCTCTCTCCCATCCCACCAAATGGTGCTTGAGTACTGGCTGGAGTTAAACCACAGCATCTTCAATTTTAGTATCATTTTTCCTGTTTCTCTTTTTTGTAATCCAGGAATGTACTGTGTATGTGCATGTACAATTAAACGAGTAACTGTGACACTTAATATAACTGAGTTATACTCCCTACTCAAAGTAGTGATTCAGCCCTTCTGTTAGACTATCTCCCAAAAATATTCAGCTTTCATTTTCAGGACCAGAATGAGTTGGTGAAATTAATTATTAGCTGTATCTTTTGACTAATTTTAGGAAAAAGCTCTGTCTCAGTTTCATCTCTAAGGATATTAATAACCACAGATTTAACTCTTAATGAAAATCTTATGTTCAGGTTTAATTAATGACTTCAGACTATAATTAAGGTGTTAAGAATTTATTGCTCATGTTACAACACTATGAACAGGCTCACAATTATTTCTGAAAGGACTCCCAGCCATTCGTCAGCTTTCTTCTACTCATGATTTGCACCAGCAAGTTTATTTGTTGTAATAATTCAGTAATATGGCAGAGACTGAGACATATGTCAAGAGTTCTTATCAATCCTTTCCTTCTCCTATTTGCCACTCCAGGCTTTGGGCTGCATGTTAGCATGAAAGCTGTTTTTCAGAACTGGTAATTATGCTTCTATAGCTGATGCAATTCAAAGCGCTTTGGAAGATATATTTAATCTTACAATAAAAAAGGTTGTTTGTTTGCCTTTGAGAAGGATTTAACAATGTTATTTCATTAAAAATAACTCAGGTTAACATTTTCTTGGGATTTAATTCAAGATTAGTGTTTATTTATGAAATCTACTATTTTGTAGGAAATAATTTCCGAAAAAAGTATTATATTTGCATAGAATTAAAGCTGATAACATATAAGTAACATAATTAAAAGAGTAATTTTCCCATAGTCAAGTTATATTAGTCCTAGGAATTGAAACTAACATTTAAAATGTAAAGAAATCACAAACTCCAGAAAAAAAAATTAATCAAAAGCTGTGTAAAAAAAACCAGAAATTAATGGGGTTTGTATATCCTAATGATCTACATCTACACTAAGAGTTTCTTATATCTCTCACATTTTTACTATTATAACAATAAATATCCCTGAATTCCACATATAAAATTGGAAAAACTAACATATTCAACCACAACCTTATCTTAAATTAATGCTAGTGTGGGTTGAGCTAAACTGCAGTATTTCTAACTCAAAATAGATAGTGCCATTTGACTATACTTTAGGATTATGATTTTTAAAAAACTAATTTATAATTTCCTAATTGTTACAATGGAAATAAGTAAAAGTAAGTCTTTAAAAATTAAAGAATACATTTTTACAATCTCACGAGCATCCATATTAAGAAGAGTGAAGATAAGAGTTATCAAGCGAACATTACACAAGAAAACATTTGACATAATTTGGTAAAAGTAACTCTTTATGTGCATCTTAGCATTTATTGTCCTTTTTCAGGTATTTCTTTTCACCCTATTTGGAATTGTCTATATCCTTGTATTTTGTACATAGTTTTAAACAACTTGATAAAAAAAAAATTGCAACATCTGGTAATATAAAGTTGTAAAAGAAATAAATTTCAGTTTGAAATTCACAACTCTACAGAATAAAGAAAATTCTGCTCATCCTTGGAGTGTGCAGAGCATTAAGTAGGGAAACTTGAACTATAATATCAGTATTATTTTAATCTTTTTAATATTTTAATGGTAAGGATTTCTCAGCTAGAACTTTCACACTAAGATTATTTATACTTTAAATAGGAGTATTATTTAGCATTGGTTCTTCCTACATTACTTGCACAACTGAGAGGAACTGAACTATTCTGTACGAAAACAAGAAAAAACCTAAACTTATCACAAATCAAGTGTCATAACAACAAAGAAAAGACAAAGTTTTTCATTTAGAAATTTTCAGAAATTCTAGGCAGACAAAAAATTAACGCAGCCTGATATTTCCATCAGCTTAAGAGATAGAGATACAGCCTTAAAACAGCAACAAACTCAATGTACTGCACATCACAAGCTACAACAGACCACACACAGAGCCCCCAAAAAGCCCCTCAATGTTAGCTTTTTTTGTCATATGTCAAGAACTGCCATCTGTCTTAAACTGCATGCATTCTCTCACTTGGTAAAATCAATACTGGGCAGCAAAACATTAACCCAGAGCCTTCCTCTCCACTGCTTTCCACAGCCACTCCCCAAGGACCCTTAAACTCAATAGCTAGAAACCTACATGCCCAGATAAATTAATAAAATACTTGCCAGGGCTTGACAGTTCTTAGTCACACATGCAAGAAAACACTACTTTTCCAGCCATACAGAAAAAGAACCAAGTAAACTACATTCATCTACCATGCAAGGGCAGAGCCTGTATATATTCCTTCCTCTCAATCTGAATTAATTGCCTCCAGGTGCCCCTCTGCAGGAGTGGTGCTGGGAAGAATCACTGATTTAAGGGTTTTGACAGGTCCTGTATAGTCCCACAGCATTCAAGCATTTCTGTGTCTCAGCGTTAGCAGTTTATTCTTCAAAATGTTTTTGCCAGCTGAAGCACTGAAAGGCACTGCTTGCACTTTTGAGGGAAATGATGGGGCAACTCTTGGCTTTGGGAAAAAATATAACGTGAATCAGAAAGGTTAAATTTCAACAGGAACAAGCTTGTGCAATATTAAGGACACCTGCATAGGAAAGGTAATAGTGCATTACAGGGATAAATAAGGCACGGGAAATAAATGTCTCTACAGGCATCCAGTGAATTCACACTTTCAGTTACTACACTCTTGTTCTACCACATATACAAGCTTTTAGAGGAGGAGTGCAGGTTGATTTTAGATTATGGCAATGCAATAACAAATTGCAATGTTTGAAAGTGACTCAGTGGCTTAGGACTTCCTTTGCACATAGTCATTCAGTAGTTCAAGTTCTTTGGAAAGCCCTTTTGAATGTATAAAAAGGAATTGCTAATGTAAATAATGCATATATTTTTATATATATGCTTCTATACATGACAAATTAAATCACATTCAATCGGCCACATAATTATAAAAACTGACCCTGAATATTTTTGTAACTGCCATTCAAAAAACAGTAGAAGCAGTGCAGTATCAATACACTATTTCTTACACTGCAAGGAGAGAAGAAAGCATTAAAAATGTACACTCATTAGTAGAAAGCAAACAGATACCTGACCTTAATACAGATACAGTTTTTAACTGAGATATTAATAAAACTTGGAATTAACCTTGGCACTGTCTAGACCATACATATAAACATTTTTAGTTTAGTCACTGTATGTAGTTTTAGACTGCTGCTTTGCTGATAGTCTAGAGCTCTAGAGATTCATGTCTGTCAAGACACCTCCTTCTGTACAAAATTTACTCCACTTAATTTTAAACAGCTGGAGATTAGGAAAAAAGCAATTATCACTCATAACCATGGCTGGCAGAGAACAGATTGGGGTGACATGGTCAGATGATTATGCAACTTAGAGATAAGGACAATATTTTTTCCCGACTGCATCTCAAGAACCTGTTCAAACCTGAAGCGGTGAGAAAACTATGCAAGTCAAACAAGTGTAAGCATCTCTCCATAAGCCTCAGAGCTCTGGTCCATTTTTCCCATATCTCATCTACCTATAGCAAAGCTAGAAAAAAAAATAAAAAACAGGAAAAAAAAGATAAGAAGAAAACAAAACCAAACAAAACCAAACTAAACAAACAAACAACCCCCCCGAAAACAACAACAAAAACACAACAACCAAACACCGGACCACATCTTGACAATCTGTAGCTTCTACAGTTGTCCACACTAAAGCATGTGAAAGATTCCCTGGCCATTTATTTTGCATGCATTCAAGTGATGTATCTCAGTCTACTTTGCAGCAAAAGCTCTCCCTAAGACAACTGAAGCAGAGTGGCAAATACAAACAGAATATAGATGTTTGGTCATTTCTTAGCCCTTAAGCTCTCATCCAGCCTACAAACACTTCCCATATTTTTGAAGAACTGTTCTCAAATCTCAGCTATTTTATTATAGTAATGTAGAAACCATGAAGGAGAACTTTTGAACTTTGAAAATAGACTTGAGAAAATACCTTAAATAATTTCAAACTGATAATACTCAAAATGTATTTTGAAAAGCCATAAATACATCATTGCATGGTGAGTTTCAAGAGAAAATCTGCTGCATAAAGATAGGCTAACAGAAACCTGGAAAGCTAACCTGGAAAAAAATTATCAATTTTCCCATGTCATGATGCCATGCTGCATCACAAAAAGTAATAGAATAGTAAAACAATCCCAGTCTTTCTAAAACGGGTCCCAAAGTCTTTCAGTTACAAACCTCCGACTAAGCCAAATAGAGTAATTTGTTATTTAAAAGGAAAAGTAATAAATTGGCTTTTATACCAGGAGGGCAACCTAATCAAGGTGGTGTTGGATGCTGATAATGAGACTTTACCAGGAAATCTGGAGATTGGTTTGTTACCTTCTCATACGTTATTTGAGTTCAGATCCTATTTATAAATGCAGACACATTCTCTGCTAGGTCATTCCAATTACTTGGTATATAATTCAGCTCCTGAATCAATTCTATCAAGTCGAAGAAGATGTACTTGACAAGATCCTATTTGCTGAACAATGGTGGATAGAAGCTTCCTTAATAAAAGAACTAAAAAAAAAAAATGTGAGGAAGTAAGACAAAGTGGAAAGTCGCTGTACAAATGCAGGTCTGTTTTCTGTAGCACAATGAGTCACAGCGCAGCATTCACATGGTGGAGTGTTACTTACTTGCAGATGGAACTGTCAAAATCAGGTTTTCATTGTACAGGATGACAAATGTAGTCCTCGTGGGAGAAACTTCTCAGTGTAATGAAATCTAATCTCTCTAATTTCTACGTTGGTGTCTGTACTTTTATAAATAGATCCAGAAGATTGGAAGGCAATCATTTCATTTCACCTCAACCTTCTTCTAACTACTATTTGTTTTATAAGGGCTTCATACCTTCTCACTACCTTTCTCAAACATGACCAAACAGCAAGGGGATAGAGGGGTAAGTGAGAGAAATGCCCACAACTTAAAATGTTTCTCCCTCCTATGCATGGCTGGTTTCTTCTATTTCTGCTCTGTGCCACCTGTAGTGCCCACCTGGTGGAACACAGCAAGGAGTACAAACAAGATCTGCCAGACCTCTACCAGCTAGACCTGGTTCATTTCTCTGATTTTTTTTGTCTACTGTGAATTCATGGATGTCTTCGGATTCTCCTATGTATTTGGAATATGTGACTAAAGGCACTGTACTGCAGTTACCTTTTCCCTGTTTCCTTGATCATTTGCTATGGAATCAGCTGTCTCCATGACTCTTTACTTATCCCACAACAAACATGTCAGATCAACAGCTTTTTTATTTCTGGTTGATTGGTTGGTTGGTTGGTTGGTTGGTTTCGGCCAATCTCTGCACTATCTGTACACTAGAAAGTTGCTTCAAGCACTCCATGAGAAAGCAAACAGTACATTCTAATGGATTTATTCAATTCCTCTTTTTTTATTTATTTCTTGCCACAAGCTACTTCTAATGATCCAAATGCATTAATCTACTTCAGAAGTAGACAGTGAACGAATGGCGCATGGAAGAATCACGGCCAATGAAGGGCAGTTCTTGTTTCGTATATGAAGAAACTTGTCCCCAGTGATGTATTTTTTTTGATTTAACACTTTGGGATTCAATCAGTGATCAATGCAAATTTGATCTTTTCCACCCAGCATGGCTCCACTGGGGGAATCACCCCTGTCACATGACAATAAGAAAAAAACCATATATTTCAGAAGGAATCACTTTCTTATCACTGAGAACTCTATTAAGTAAAATCATTGTTCTTTTCAGACCTAATTATTGCCTTTCTTCTTCAATCTACAGCCTTTGTTCATGACCTATCTTATAACTCTCTACCTTAACTACCTGCTGCAATTTTAAGGAAAACACATATATAGCTGATGGACTCCAGACACATAGGTAGCCACTTCCTTTTTGAGCCTTCTGTCATAAACATGAAGTTTGAATTTGCTGAGAGAGTTCCATATCTAGATGTCCTGCTGCCAGAGGCTTCAGAGCACTATACAGCCAAAGTGTTGTGTTTTTTAGCTTGCTCACCCTCTGTTTTCTACACCATGGCATTTCTGTTCTCGTGCATCTTACTCACATCTGTAAAGGTGTGAAATGAGCATAACATTCAAGATAACTAAAAGGCTGAAGGTCAATTTAACCATACTGAAAAGATTCTAAATTAAGAAGATGGAGTACAGACTCACTTTTATACCTGTAAGGAATGGCGAAGATTACACTGTGACCAATAATGCTGTTTTCATTTGCTCTTGTTCAGAATGAGTTCACTTTTTAGATGGCTCCTCTGTATCTGTGGGAGTGTGTGCAAACTTCAGTACTGGTATTTGTAGAAACAAACGTGTTTGCTTGTCAAGTCAGTTATAATATCCATAATAACTAGTTTGCACAAACCAACGTGCTTGTGTGAGGTAAAGAGATGGCATTGCATTTTCCCACCTGGTGCACACACTTTTTACAAACTTTTACAAATACTGCTTCAGGATAGTTAACAGTGTCAAATACAAACATATTTAGCACCTCTCTTCAGTTCTAAATCAAAGTATTGATGCATTTGGTGTTTCTTATATCCACATGTCTTAGGACATGTACTATCCCTCTGATATGATGCTTGACTGTAATTGGGCAGTCTTCAATTCAGAAGGATTTTTATCATTGATGGTAAGATTACATCTTCATTAAAACTTTTTGTTTTAACTACCAGCTTTTGTCATATTTCAAAATTCTGCCACTGCAGCTTAGATCTTTCAAGCACTTCCAATGCTTTCACTTCTGATTTGGCTCATGTGCTTGAGAGAGAAGCGTGTGCCTAAGTATTTGTAGAACACTGTAAACAAAGCCTCAGAGTTTTGTCAATGTTGCGTAAATTCCACATGCTTAGATTTCAGATTGATGTTTCCTATAAGTCTTGGATTAAATTAAGACGTTCGAAATCTAATTAATTAATTATTTCTCTGGACATGAAATTATTTCATTTAATTGCCTAAATGAAAGCTGAATTTTATATACTGACCTTGTCTCAGGACACAAGCCATGGTCTTTTCCATGCCTTCTGCTCCTTTAATTTGATTTCCTTTGCACAAAAGGGACAAGTGCTCTCTGTTTAATCACCTCTAGAAGCCTCTGTCAGAACCAGCCGTTCGATGTGCAGGGTAAATGTGTACAGCATCACACAAAATAACCAGCTGACAGATCTGGTAGGAATCATCTCACTTAACTCTAACTTCCTTCATGTGAGTTAGCTTGCTAGCTATGCTTTACCTTACCTTAATAAGGAGAAAGAGGCATTGCTGGATACACAGTACTGATTCCTGACTCTATATACGCTGTATTTGTTTGGAAATAAATTAAAAAATAATTACCAGAACAATTTCTTCTAAGACCTCATTAAAAGACTAAAGAAATACCATCAGGAAACAATAAGTTTGTAGTGCTACACCTTCCCAATGTCTTTGATAGATGGAAAGGCTTTAAAGAAGAAGCAGATCATCCTTCCATCCACTTTTTTCACAGCTCCATGAAGAAAAGCAGCACAGTCAGTGAGCAGTATGAAGTAAAGCAGAAAAAGAACAAGCAGCCCAGGGCCCTGCAGTTGATGTCATGTCCTGACACAGTGTTCATCTGCCAAGCACAGTGCTCTATTTGCATTGTCACTTCCCCTGGCTTCCTTTAACAATAGAAATAAAAGGCAGGACAATGCAAGGCAGAAAAAAATGTATTTACAAGCAGAAATTATACTTTTAGAGGAAAACAAGGTGTCTATTGTAGGAATCAAAATGCTCAGAGTTCAATAGATATACAGATTCAGTATCAAATGAAGAGTCTAAAACAAATGGCGTGATTAAAAAAAGCAAACAAACACCTAGACTGCTGCTGAATCAATTTCTTTTTAAAAATATGATTAAGATGTAATCTCTCATTTTGGCAGGAAAGCAAAAATGAAAAATAAAGACATTCAGATGGCAGATTAAAAAAATTGTGAGAACACTTTCTCAAAGCATTATGGCAATATTTACTCTCTTCTTCAATAAATTTATAACTGAGCAGCCATTGACAATAGCGCTGTATGTTCCTATGAGCACATAGTGCAGTGCTGCTTAATTCTGACAAATTGTTGAGTAGTCAAAGTTTTAGACACTTCACTCTCATGGCACTAGCATGCAGAACAGTAATAAAAGAGAAGTCAGGAAGAAATGCAAGGAAAGAATGAATATTAGTAGAGAGTTATTGTGAAGGACAGGAGGACAACAAGTTATACTGGAATGTCTTGGCATTGAGTCCTGTGCAACTGAACCTAGTATTGAACTGTGTCATGAATTTTTTGTTATTCTATGTTTGCTGACTACAGACAGTAATAACAAATAAATAAATAAATAAATAAATAAATAAATGCAACTTTAACCGTTTTGATTTCCTAGTTATACCAATACACTTGCACGTTTTTATAGAAACCCCTTTTTATGGCATACTATGACTACAGACTTTCATTTCAGTGAAGATCAAAGTCTCCTTTTATTAATACAGACCCTTCAGATGTTTCTGAAATATAGGATACTTTTATTTATATTAGATCTACTTTTATTTAATTCTAGGTACCCAAGTAGAAGAGTAGATCTGTATCTCAGCTAGAATATATCTTTCCAGATCACATCAGAAAGCCCTGAAAAGCACTCCTGAAGCTGACGACTGGTTATCTTGATTCAGTAAGCTGTGAGTCCCATATGCTGAGCCTTAGGACGCTGAAATAGAGCATCTGTTCTACTGCACCACATTGCACATTTAGATGACTGACTACTTTTATACGATTCAAAGCAAGTGGGAAATCTACTTCAAATAAATCAACAAGCACGAAGACTCCTCAGACCTTTAAGCTTTTACTCCAGATTAAGTTACAATTCGACTTCTTGCTCAATTTTTCCAAAGCCATATGTTGCTTTTCCTTCTTGTTGTTTAATATAATATTTAAATCTCTCATATTCTCCTGATCTTTCATATGTTTCTTATTTCAACATATGATTATGCCAAAGACCAAAATTCATGTAATACATGGAAGGAATTTTTGGGTTGTGTGATTACATATGTAGCAGAGATAGGATACTTCCTGCCATGTCTCACATTTCAGTTGTGGGATAGCTGGAATCACCTTAAATATCTTTCAAAGACATATGTAAACAGGCGGAGATAAATGAGTGTAACTACTGATGCCAAAACTGTTCTGCTTTGGACAGAGGGAACCGTAGACAGTAATGTTTTCAAAAGCCTGAGTAGTTTCAAAAACTTCATTCTCACATCAAATACTCAACTACTCAAATTAATAGACTCCTAATTTGATATTAGAAACAATATAGTAAATATGATACAAGTATCTCCTTTTTCTTCTAGCATACGCTTGATTGTTTCAAAAATTAATAATCTGTGTATCAAAATAAGGAAACAACCATAAAATTGTACACTACAAAAAGCCTAAAGCCATCCAGTTTTGCTTTCAAATTCTATTAAAGCTGAATTATCCTCAGTTCTTGATCAAAGAAAGGTGCAACAACAGTCCTTAGCCACCCTCACAGAAGTGCCATTTAGGGCACAGAATAAATGCACTTGGAAATGTGTGAAACCCTTAAACAGTCAGGACTACCGTCAATAATTCATCTGTACCACTACTTTATTGATAGTTTTATACAATTACCTGTGATACAAAAATTGAAAATCATAATATTATTCAGCATTCAAGAGATTTTTTAGAAAGTTCTATTTCTTTATTTAAAAATATACTGATAAGCAATATTGAAAAGCAAGTCCCTTTAAAATGAAATATAATTGAAGATCAGAGTGTAGTAACAGATTTTATGCACCTCTCAGAAAACCAAAAGGGATAGCCATTCTTCTGTATATAACTCTACTTCTGACTGATGCATCTAGTTCTCAAAAAATACTCATGTAAATTATTACTAATATAGTAACATATACAAACTCTCTGTAGTAAAACAGGTGGACTGAAATACAGTGGGAAAATTCCCAGTTGATGTAACACTGATTCTGAAGAACAAGGAAAGTGTTAACAGATAAGATTATAAGATTGGACCCAAGAGAAGAAGAGACCATGCATATGTTACACTGTCTTATCATTTTAACACGGAGTTGAGAAACATCTACTGACAATTCTTTATTTCAGAAGGACTAGAACCGCCAGCTTAATGCAGAGCTTTTAAACATATTTGCTAGCACAAATTAATCAGGCCCTTGACTTTGTGATATTTGATGTATATATTTAGAGGATTATAAGTGTCACTAAGATCAGTTCCCTGAATAAAATACAAATATACAAAGATAATATGAAATTATTCTGGAAAAATATTATCACAGAATTCTAAATATGATGTAAAGGAGAGGGGGGGGAATACTTAAAACTGTTCAGGACTACTAGATAGAAAGATTGCTTACTAACAAATAATTACAGAATAATGATGTAATATTAGTTTGATTTTCAGGCAAATATTAGCCAGAAAACACAGCAACAAGAACTGCACAAAATCATAGATTCATAGAATAGGTGAGATTGGAAAGGACCTATTGAGATCATCTAAGTCCGACTCCCCTGCTCAAGTAGGGCCACCTAGAGCTGGTTACCCAGAACCATGTCCAGTTGCTCTCTGGGCAAGCTGCTTGGTCACTCTCAGAGGAAAAAAATTGTTTTATTGCATTAAGATGGAATTTCATATTTTTTCATTGGTGCCCCTTACTTCCTGTCCTGTCAGTAGGTAGTACTGAAAAGAACCTGGTTCCCTTGTCTTCATTCTTTCCTATAAGGAGGGAATGCACAAATGCACACAGATAAGGTCCCCTCCTGAGCCTTCTCTTTTCAGGTTGAACAGCCACAGCTCTCTCAGCCTCTCCACATGCCAAAGATGCTTCAATCTCTCAATCATCATGCCAGACTCACTTCTAAGTCCATATGACCATGTGCTGGTGATCCCAGGCTGTTTTCTCGAATGTGTAGAAAAAAGAGAAATTATATTAAATCTACAGCAAATGAGAAGAAAAACTACAAGAGGATTCTGCACATCACACAAGTTCTTTTTTTTTCTATTTGCATTTGATTCTCTTTCAGATCAATTAAAGACTTAGTAGACACCAAAAACAGAGGGGAAACTTGCTGCAACGTGCAAAAAGAGGAAAAATCAGTGAAGAAAAATAAAACCAAATAAATCACATAATTCATGACTTATTTGTTTCCTACAAATGTCAGGGCACACCGATACAAAGGAAAGTGCTACAGGAGAAGTAGCTTTCAGCACAGTCCAAGACACCTTGTAAAAAACAGAAAATCAAGCAATTTACAGCAACAACAATCTGTGGACAATCTGTGTGAATATTCATCAAAGTATGTTGAATAAATAATCTGGCTTGAGTATAACAAGGAAAAAATGGGCTACAAAGCAGTTCAAACCTTACCTGACTACTCATTTTACAGTTTCTTCATATAATATTTATTTTCTCTTTGTTGTGCTCTGGGTTTCTTCTGCAACTGAAATAAGCAGATGTACATATTGAGGCTATCCATATATGCTCTGACTCTTTTCTGTAATTATGTTGGATACTGTTCTACTAATACAGCCTCCTAAGATGCCTGCAAGCCCAGATCCGCCTGCTTTAATTTCTCAGCAAAACCCCAGATCTGTCCAGAGACTGCCTTCTGGATCACACTGTTCCTCAGTGTACCTTGGCCTTATCTTAGCCTTCACACCCTGTCGCTGATAAGTGTTGGAACGGCCAAAGCGACACAAAAAAAAAGTTCCAGCAAAGTTTATTCCAAGAAAAAAGCAGGGACCGCCGGGGCTGCTGCGCAGCCCCTTAAGTACAGTTTTTGAACACACGTAATGCACACGGATAGGACAGTTCAAACTTTCACACCAGAATTCTTACAGCTAATAGGTGCATTTTCTAAACTCTACTTTCTCACAACAACTTTGCTCTTTCTCAAAACAGCCCAGTTCTTTCCCACAACAGTCCCGAGCACCTGCTCTTATTTTTCTCTCATGTTCATGTTTTTCCCAACCACTCTCGTTCAAAACAGGTCCTTGTTCTCATGAGACAGTGCTCCTGTTCTCATGAGACAGTGTTCTCTGTTCCCACAGGACAGCTTCTTCAGGATGCATCAGTATGTTGTCAGGATCAGGGCCTCCATTTTCAGTCCTCTCTTTTCAGTCCATCTCAGGGGTATACTTTGATCTGGTCAACATCTATTGCTTCATCAGTATGTGCCAAGGTGCTGACAGACCCGCTGTCACCCCCGACAACACCCCATCACATTATGCTGACAGACCTACCCAGCGGCTTTAGCCAAATGTCCTTAGGCCACCATCCATTGGAGGTAACCTGCCATGAGCCCTGCCATTCTTCTGATTATGTTTTTTGAGTAGTATTTATATAGCCTGAAGGTCTCAAAATTCAGTCTCTTCTGACTGCATACCTCTTTAAACAAGTATACAACAGAATGGCTGCGATTTCAGCACAACATATTCTCAATATCTCCCCTCTTACTCTAGCACAGACTTTAGAGGCTCAAAGGTGCTGCCACGGAGAATCTCATGCCTTTTGCAGTATATGAAGTAAAAGCTATGAAGCACATCTTACCTAAGACACATAAAAAGCAACCACCTGAAGTAACTTCTTTACCATTTTTAGTTCAGTGATTTCTTTTCCTCTCACAATTTATGATAGATATAATATCATTATTTTCATGCTGAGGATAGAGTTCAGGAAGGATAAATACAAAAATTGGTATGAATTGCATAAATCAATCCACTGATTTTTGTGTTGATTCATAACTATCAAAGATCAATGTCTTTCTCCTGCTTTCTCTCTCCCATCTGCGATTATTTTAAGTTACACTTTCAGTTACAACTTTGTCTTTCTGTGTTTTTCTTCTTTTTCTGTCATATATCCACAACACAAATCTTCTGCTCCTCTGTGCAAAATTTTCTGAAGAGCAAAACTGTCCTCAAGCAGCTCATCCACAAACTACCTCACTCTGATGTTACTACAATTTTCTGTCTCATATGTTTTTTTATTCTCTCACTTGCAGGAATTTTGGATTTCTCAACCAGACACATCGGCCAAATTATTTTTACCTTATTTTATGCACCCTGCTGTGTGTGTCTACAGGCTCACAGTCAAACGTCTGCTTCCTCAGCAGCTGATAATCTTCTAAGCTCTGTGGGACTTGTTTACTAGTCTGTGCCAAAGGGGCACAGTGCTCTTTGAGTGGCTCTCATAGAGAGCTGTTGAATTTTTTACCAAGAGGAAAATCATCAGTGAGCAAAAGCAAGGATGAATTTTCTTTCACTTAATTAACTCAGAAACCTGCATTTTTTCAAAAGAGTGCCTCATTTACTCAAGTCTATAAAGACCTAAACTTCATTATTATTTTTGTTATTTTTTTATCTAAAGCATAAACATCCAAAGAGACTTAAGAAAATTAAAATGGGATTTTACTTCTTTCTTAAAATATGCATGTTAAAATACTTTTAGATGAGAGAAGATGCAGAGAATACGTACATAAAACCACCATATAGTCTAGGTAAGTGCTTAATAATGTAAGATTTGTTGTCTATCTCTATCCAGTATTTGCTGTGTTATCAGACCATCATTTCTTTTTAAGCAACAACCTACCCTATGACATAATTAAGATGAAACAAACAGGATTTTCCCCTCTGCACTCTATTGTGCATGGGAGACATCTTGTCCCACTAGACAACAGAACCTAATTTTATTTCATGCACTTACATGTCCCTTCCTGATTCACCCTCTGTATGCCTGACAAGTCACTTTACTTCTGCTTTTCCTGGGAAGGAGTGATAATACTACTGACCTCCACTGCAAATTGCTTTGAGATTTAATGACAGAAACAAAATAGAGAAGACAGGAATTATCACAATAAGATGATAACCATTTAATTGTTCACACGTCAGTAAAACTTAAATAAAAATGTAGTGCAATAACTGTAAAATTATGAAAATTCAGCTTTTGAAGACTGCTCTGCTGTGCATTTGCTAAACAGTATACAATGGTTCCCAACATTCATTTTTCAATTACTTGCCACCTAGAGGTATAGCAATTATCAGCGATGCTGCTGATAAGCAATGTTACAATAGATAATTGAAATCCTTCTTCTGTGAAGATCGAGCACTTGTTTTAATATATTTAGTTGTTTTCAGCATGCTCAGATTTTTCTTTCCTGCCAAGTGAAACAGCTGTTTACTTCTGTTAACTACTTCTGTTAAACTATCAACTGACAGGGTAAGCTCCATGCGAAATTTCACACGACCACGTTTCAGTGAAAATTAAAGCTGTAACAGCATCCCTCTGAGATGCATTCCCTCATGGGAATAAATGGAGAAATGACCCACTTCACCTTTATCACCTGAAAGTTCCCAGTCTCACAAGATTTTTCTGGAGTCTTGCTATGAAAGTCTTAGTAAACATAATCCTTAGAAAATCTGGTTTTGGCATCATCCTTTCAACAGCTTGCATTAATTGAGATAGAAAGATTAAAAATTATGTATGCTAAATAACATGAGTCAGCATCACATTCTGAAGTTCTTGCTAATGTCATAACAGTTACAGTACATAGGACACTCATACCATGATACCAGTGTATCTTTTCCCCCCTAAAAATAAATAAGCAGGCTCTTCGCTGACATGCACCTACTCAGTCTAGTTAGTACCTTTGGTGAGTACAACTTCAGGAACAAGGTGTATCTCAGTTATTTGGTTGAAATGCATGCATCTTCTGATTAAGAGAAGCATTTTCTATGTGTTTTTAGTGTTGTTAATTGCCTTACTAGCCAAATGCTGAAATGAAATTAGGTGGTCATGGTTATAACAACTGTACGACATATAGCTGTAAGTTTATCTTGACAGTGTTACAGCACACAACAAATTGGTACACCTATCTAAGGAACAAATAGAATGTTTTTTCTTATATTTAACCAATGTTTTTTATACTAGTAGGAGTCTGGAAAAATTAAAAAAATATAAGTACCAAGTGAAATTATGTGACTGCTTTTCTCCTTGGGCCCTCACAATAACAAAGGCATGTATATGAGGGGGTAAACAGCCAGCCACCATTTGACATGAAAAACACAATAAATGCATCAGCTTCAAGAAGGATGAAAGGAATTATGGCTTGGGTACTAGGCCAAAGTTCAGGTATCTTACAGAGTTAACTGTCAAATTTCCTCTATCATGTGTGATAAACTCAACAGATGAAACAAATTGTTAAATAATGGTTGAAAAACTTTCTAGTATTCAATGATGATAGCTTTTTCATCTGTACATAACATACAACGCAAGTATTAGAATGAACAATGTAATATAGGAAGCTACAGCAGAAGTGATAGATACAGTCATTAGATTAGAAATGGGGAAAATTGTCTTCTGCAGAATGAATATCTGAGAGTTCACAGAAATATATGAAGTAAAACAAACATTTATAATAGAACAAAGATAGAATGAGGCAAGAGGGATCCATTAATTAATTTTGAAAATATTTATGTTGTTCTTTTCCATTTGACATATTCACTGGCTTTTTAAAATATTATTCCTATCATTGGATAGTACTGGTAAAAAGTTGTGTACTTTGGTTTGATGTGAATATATGATGTAGCAGCCTAAAGAGATAAGAATAAATAATATTTTCAATGTTAAAGCGTCTCTCATATGTAATATTACTATATTACAGTATGTTTTGTAAGCTCTCTATGTATCTACATAAAGTACTATGCTTACATGGAATGCAGATAAAAATCCATTTAATAATGAAAATTACTAATTATTCTGTAGCTTCATAAGTTGGCTGTATGGGAGATATTCAGACATTTTACTTTAGGGAATCTATATTTCAGAAGGAAGATAGAAATACATTTGAGGGCACATTCCAATCTAGTGTACAAGACTTTCAAAAGCATACTAGAGATACTGCTACACAATTCTGAAATCCCATATTTTAAACAAGCATTTATTAAAAATTTGTGTAGAAAACTTATATTGATTAATGAACTTTTAGCACCCTTGACTCAGACATGAAGTCCCATACATAGGAACAATTTTTCCACTGGTTTATCATTTCTCTGAGACATCTAAACCTAAGTTCTCGCAGGAATTCTCTGCATTAACAAATCAAATTATTGGTTGTTTACACGGACCTCAACCCTTCAATTATTTAGGGACTATTCACTTGCCTTTCTTTACATTCACAAACAGCACTACTGTTGTCACATAAATAAATACATCACTACTTATAAAGTTCCATGCCAAAAATACATATCTTAACCAATATCACAAAAACATTTTAGTGATAGGGAAGTTTAGCAAGCACAAGGCAGAGACAGTGCAGTGGCCTTCAGATTTCCAAAGAGGATGGCAGCGCTTATTACTTCAGTTACAAACTCAAAGTAAGAAACAGATTAAATTCTTCATTGGGTTATGATGGGCATGTCATCTAAGTCCCATAGAGAGGAATTTCTGCTACACTAAACTACTTTTACTTTGCTTCTTAAGATCATGCTGAAAATCACCTCCAGACTTAACATTTGTATCCTTAGGAAGACACACACACCCCTAAGCAACCTAAACCACTCATTCACAACAGCTGAGAGCAATTATTTTTAGAATGATCAGTTGTTTAGCTTCTTTTTCTTTTTTTGTTCGTCAAGTCCAGATTCATTTGGGGAAAATAAAATCTCCAATACCATGTTTAAAAATGGTAAGCAAAACAGCTACCCGCGTAATATTTTCTTTCTTGACAACTTTTCTGCAAAATGTTAATATATTTTTGCAATTCTACTACAGATAACTAAATTAAAGGGAAAAAAAAAAAAGCAGTAGGCCAATGTTTTGTGACAAAACAGCACATTCGTGTCTCTAAGAAGCTAAATGAGTTTAGGTAAATTCTTTTCATCTCTGAACTGGAACCTTTTCCTACTGTGTTTGAATCAAATGCATTAACGCACTGAGGCCCACAGAACTGTATGTCAGCTGATGTTCTTTCATAATATTCGCTCTATCCACCAATATTTGTAAAAGCTAGAATCAACATATCGCATGTCCACACTTACTATAACTAAAGAAACGTCTTTCTAAAAAATCTGCCCCAAATGAAAGTGTATTAAATGACATTGCAAAGCAAAGGTATGTGATACCAATTGGATAATGTAATCTTAATCTTACTTAACTCATAGCAGTCTTGGCATTGATGATTTAGGATAAGGGACACTGCATGAGGTACTTTCATGAAATTGTAAGGATTATAAATCAATTGTAAGTAATCAAAACAATATATGAAACTGGAAATAGCTTTGAGATCATGTTTTTTTCTGTAAATATGTATGAATTTGTC
This sequence comes from Pipra filicauda, assembly GCF_003945595.2. NCBI lineage: Eukaryota > Metazoa > Chordata > Aves > Passeriformes > Pipridae > Pipra > Pipra filicauda. The sequence goes on from NW_024104576.1 coordinate 1,198,608, forward strand.
AAAGAAAGGAAAGGCTTGGTTATCTCATTGGCTTCTTATCACTTGTCACAAATGGTAAGTACTTTACACTGTTTCACCATATTACCCCTTCACTCTCAATCTGTGACCTTTCAATACAACAGGATTCTGTTTTCAGTTAAACACACTGGAACTAAGTAGTGGATGGATAAACATTATTTGTGCACAATCAGCTTGGATGCTAAAAGCCAGCCTTCAAAAATTTATCAGTGACACCTGCCCAAGTTCTATATTCTGCTTTCTCATCTGATATGTTCTGAGAAAGAAAGTGTTCAATATGTAGTTCAGAAAATCCATGGATAAAATAATGCATCTCTACTACCGACACACCTCCTGACACTATTGGATTTTTACCAGAAATAAAGGAAAACAAATGATAGAACTAAAATGATGTAATTTACATAGTTCTCTATGACCACAGACTTTTATCATAAGTATAAATAAAGTCAAGTTTTTAAATGGCTCCCAGACCCTCAAAGCTTTAAGTCTAAAAATTTTCATTTTTCTTCCGTAGCTCAGTCTCCTCAAATCCCCACTTTCTGTCCTTCAAAAGTGTCTGTCTTTCCAATGGCTTGTCTTCTAAGGAGACAAGTATTCAGCCTTACATACCTTTTAACAAGTGGCCCCAGTCTAGAAGGCAATTTCTTTGAGAGATGAAGGAGGATTCACAGTTCCTTTACAACCTTTGCATTCTGGAGGATTCAGCAAGCTTTAATCCCTTAGTTCACATTTTAAGAATAAAATATAATCTAATGGAAATTTATGGTCTACAGATACTTTCACCAGATCAGCACCCTCATGATTTAAAGCACTGTAGCTGGGAGTCCTTCCTTAAATTTCATCAAGAGGGAATTAAAATGATGGAGTATCTTTCAGCTCCAAGCATATAATCAAAAAAAAATGGTTATCCACTAAATCTATTTTCTGATTTGACTAATGGGAATCATTGATCTAGTAAGTTAATTACAGCTTTGATTTGACCATATTTTTGTTCTATTTGTAATAGATGTACTAGTAAAAAAAATAAACTATACATAATAATAACTTTGATTTCATTAGAAATTCGAGCAAGCAATGTGAAAAAAAAGAGGTACACAAATGGAAAAGGGATGGATCCCCAATCATCTGCACCACGTCATTGTTAGACAGCTTTGGCTTTGCTTTGGTTCACTCTAACTAGCTCTTTTCTAGATAGCTTCTTATAGAGGAGACAAATCCTAAGATATTCAGACATGATCCAGTTATTTGCATTTATGCTGAGTCCTAATAGCCTCCTCTTGGCCCTCCTTTACTTAGTAGTATGGACACAGCCCAAAGAGGGCACAAACCCTGACAGCTCCAGAGATTTAAGAAAAGCGATTGACAGACCACAAAACTCTACTTCCAAATGAAACCCAGTCCTTTCTTTTCATTGGATAAGACTACATCATAGACTAGTATCACAACTAAAAAGCTGTAACTATATTCTGCCCAAGATTTTAATAAGTTGTTTTAAACAGGTTTATGAGTCTTTTTGAGAAGAGAATAAGAACATGGTCTGAGTACAGTCCTGTAACATGCAAGGTTTAAACAGCTATAGAAAGTCATTTATATTTGAGATACTTCCATGCAACGTGAGAGCTGAAATTATGAAGAGTTGTGATGTAAATATGGAATCTACAGTGTTCAGTAATAGAAATAATGACCTTTTAAAACTGACAGAGTGAATCTGAGAATCCATGGCACTACCATTTCCCTAAAGCTGTAATCTTACATGACGGAAATTAATGCAACAAGATATGCCATCACCTTAACCTAACAGCATTCTTCACCCAATAGGTCTCTTCCTGGACTTTACCTTTCATGTGCTACAATGAAAACTTAGTTGAGGCTGTCAAGAGCAGATGAGATTAATGACAGGAATCAGATTCCTCTAATCTAAATACTGATGTTCAGTACTGGAGTTGAAGAGCCATTTAGCTCCTATCAGCCCAAGACTTTTGAGCAGCACTTGACCAAAATCACTGCTAGCTTTATCACTGCTTAAAAAATAACATTTACTTTGAAATTTACATTGTTCTTCCTTTTGCTTCTACATCCATTTCTCTCTGTCTCTTATGCATGCCTTTTGTGACATCATTTATTCTAATGAGTGAACTATATCCCCTATGTTTCAGTATATATGGGATCATGCCATCTTCTAGTGGCTCAGTACCTACACCATAAACAGGATTATGACAAATCCTACAACTTTACGGGCACAGTAGTTGCATTGACTCTATTAGTTATCAATGTGAGTAACACAGCTGTGAGCTGTGACACACTCAGTACAACTACAACAGCTGTGTGTCAGCATACATAAATCCTAAAAATTATCAGGGCTATACATTACATCTATTATTTTACCTTATGATCGTCCCAGAGAGATAACAGGAGGAATTTAAAAATCCTACATTCCATATATTCCTCCATTCTATCTTTTTAAGTTAGAGTGTCCCAGAAACTTTTGTGTCATACTTGGTCTGGACAAGGCTGAATAACTCAGTACCTATTTCAATAAAAGTCTTACCGATATTGTCAATCTAGACCTTCTTTCCTCATTTTGAAATGGTCACTGACATTCACTGCTTCTTCTTAAGGAGATACTGATCACAGATGTTTCTATTATTTCTGCTCTTTCTATTACACAACACCAAGATGTCACTATCATGCCTTTTTCTCCCTCTGTGCAAGAGAAAACAGTCTTTTAAATATAGTTTTTGCTTATATGGGAGGTTTTTTCCTAACAGCAGTTTTCCCAACGCAGTTTTGAATCTGTAATTTGAGTACTTACATATACTTTACATATAAAGCATGGATTGGATGGATAGATTAGACAATATACAGACAAACCAAGAAAGAAGAATACAAACCAAGAAAGGAAGACCCTAACCAAGCAGTACTGCAACATACCTATGATTCCTGGGTGCATTTTCCACCTTATTTTTACTGGAGTTCATGAAATGTAAATGCTAGCAAATAGATAGTACACATATTGAAGATTTTTTCTGTCTCTGTTTCAGTCATTTATGAAAAGGGTCCATTGTGCTCTCCAAGGATGTGTAAAGGAATTATTCCCTTTGACAACTATTATCTCCAAATTAAAGGTAGAATTAGTCTAAAAACAGCAGAAAGCAGATTTCTTTTCACAGTACTATATAAAAAAATCACATTCTTTTTTATTATTATTATTTTTAACAGGTGTATTGCCCATCAGAAGCTGTGAAGGGAGAGAAAAAATAAACAGCAAATAAAACGGGTAAACAGAGTGAATAAAATCACATAAATGAACATAAAATAAAATATATTTATAGAATGAAAAAAAAAAATAGAAGGAATAAAGCCAGCTTTAAAACTAGCTCTCAAAACTCTCAGGTGCTAAATCAAGAACTCCCAAAGAAGAGTTATAAAACCTCTCGAGGTCATACAAATTATCAGTAAAGTCATGAAATTGATGAAAATCCTATTGCAGAATTGGCTCTTGCGACCAGAACTGTTAATACCTGATACAAGCTGGGAAATAACAGCTGTCAGAGGCCTGATTCTCAGGCTAACAAAGAACTTCACTTAAATCATAAACTCAAATACAGTGATAAATATAGTGCATTGCAGTTAAAACAGAGAGTTAACATACAAAAGCAGACTGAAATCTGAGCATCAAATAAAAAAGAAATGTTTGTACTCAAAACTTCAAATATTAATTTGAATATCACTCATGACTCACTATTTCATTGAAAAGGGAGATGACTTCAGTTTAGAGGCACAGTTTCAGAGACCCAGGGGACTGGATTCAATTGAAATTGGAGCCTCCTCCTGAATGTAAGTTTAGTGTAGGGTAAATACCATTTTAAAGCACAGTACTTCCTTATAATCCTTTTTCTAATGCAGAATTATTTTATTTTACTCTGAATGAGTTAAGTGAATATTACTATATATGATGCTCAACCATATTAGACAAATATATACACATGCTTTAAATTTTAATGATTTTAAATTATTTCATGCTTTAATACAAAACTGCTGGTCTATTTTGAATTAAAATGCCTTTCGAATTTTGCCCATGTGAGCCCCTGGATCCTCATTATTTCTGATTCTCCTTCCTGACAACAATTTCTAGTCATCTTATTTCCTATTCAAAAGCCTAACTGGGTCTAAGGCCAAACTGGGTCTGTATTATCTGTGATTTTCACTTATGCTTTGCTAATATTTTACCTATATTTATTAAAGATTTTTTAAGGACTATCAAATGAATAAAGGCTTGATGACACACCTCAGAAAGAAGGTCAAGAGACTGCAAATAAGGTCACCCGGGAATGTGTTTAAAAAAACTACTGTGGAGAATGAGGAGCTCTTTAGATCAACAGAAAGGGTGCAACCTCAAAGCTTGTGTACATGGGTTATTTAACTCAGATACTAATAGCAACTCCAAAAATGGACGAACTTTCTATTCCTGTCTAGATGAATAAAGAGAAAGATAGCTTCCCTGCCACAAGATTTCTATTCAGTTGTCTTTTAAAGACATTTTGTGAACCACCACAATTCAGCATGAACTCGGTACTAGTTAGTGGTTAAACTCACTAAGACAAGAATAACCTCCATCTTAAAACCAACAATTTCGCTTTAGCAACTAAAATTTTGCTTAAGGGTTTCAGATATGTTAGTTCTCTCATCAAATGTCATATGGACTATGTGGTTCAGCACATGAACTAATAACGGGATGATACAGAGATGATTTTCTGGAACAATGCAATGCAAAGAAAATCTTTGTTGAAGTCCCAGAGGACAACAGCACAAACTATCTTTCCTAGTCAGCTGCTATATAATTTTGAAACCACCGAATTTAAATGAGATGAGGGAAGTATGAGGACTGGGTCTGACATCATTTACTGAGGTAATTTTCCTTGTGGGCATATCAAAATTATAGAGTTGTCATACTTGTTGAAACCAAATTATAAGTGGGTTTCAGCGGACAAGAGAGGGGAACTGATAATGGATAGGACAGTTTGTCTCCCATAGATGTATGTGTCTAGGTGAAGAATCAACTAACATCTTCCTGACAACCCTGTTATGCTCCCTTTTTTCTCTTGTTACAGAACTGTCATACTCTATACTCAACGTCTATATTATTTCTTTTCCTTCTCTCCCCTCTTCCTCCCAACTACCTCAATTCTCTCTACTTCAATTTTCAGCTTGTACAATCAACAATCCAAACAGCCAAAGCAAGAACTTCTGTGCTGGTTCAGAAAAAAAATGTCCATCCACAGCATGTGCTGTCTCTGCCTGTCCCCCAGTTACTAATACTCACAGAACAGCTTAAGCCCTGAAGCATAATGTTGGACATCTTTTCAAAATAAGGGTTATAATACTCTTTTATAGTGATGGTACTCCTTCTGCCTACCAATATATCCCTTCCTTTAAAAAAATTGTTAGTATCTTGATGTGTGATACTGAGTTTGAATCTCACATTCATTTAGGAAAAGGGTAGAGAAGGGGGAGAATTAAATCATTTTACACAGAGAATCTTTTGATTTATTTCAGTCTCAGTTTGCTTTTGTGTTGTCCTGTTTGCCCTATCAGCACAATATGTCAGATTTCATCAAGTGCATTTGTGCTTCACTGTCATTTTTATTTAAATACTATTAAAGCACTGATATTTAGAAATTTCAGCTTAGTTAAATATGAAGGTTTGGGTTTTTTAAGTATCCTCAGATGCTTAACCAGAAACATTAAGGTATCAAAGGGTGACTGAATCTCAATTTTTAGATTACCGGTCTCCCTCTGAACTTTTGACATCTGGAATTTCACTTGACTCCCTATAGAACGTGCTTCTAAGTGATGTTGCTCAGGAGAACATGAAACAAGCTAATTAGTAGTAAGAAATGAAGTGTTGATTTCTCACCAGAAGTGAAACCTGCTATAAGAAGAAAAAGGAAATAATTGGTAAATGTAAATAAATTCTGGTGATTAGCATTTATTTTTTTTTCATGGTACACACCAAAATATGGAGGGAGGTTTGCACAGACAGCCCATATGAAAATATCTGCACCTCTACTGTGGGGGAGGGAGGAAACAGGAGGTAGCAGATGGAGTAGCCACACGGACTCTTCACCTTCTTTGCATTCCACTAAGTACTTTCTATCAGCAGTTCCATAGCCCAAATCAGAAGGCACGGCAGGTACAGGCTATTCGATAGGCCAGAAGAATATACGGATTTCTAATGACAAGAACCCAGTCAATCTCTATAGGGATTTGCCTGTATTTAGAGTGCAATGGTTGGAATAGCAGTCACAAAGGAAGTTGTAACACAATTATCAGATAAACCATGCTGATGGATGCCATATTGATGCCTGCAGAGATGCTCACAATGAAATCCTCCTTGGGTTGCCTTCTAGAGTCAAAAAAATTTAAAAAGCCCTAAAAGCCTTGAATTGTTGTAGCCTAATCCTTACACTAGACACCTATATTTTGGAGAACAAAGGACTGGGGAAATAAATCCCATTCTCAGTCTAAATTAGCCACCTTCACTCTTCTGCAGTCAATGAAGAGAGATGGACACTGAAAAAAGTAATTCATCTCATCTATCTTAAGATGGAATGAATAGCTATCTGGAGATAGCTATGTCTCTCCACTGACTACAGAGTGAGCCTTGATGACTACCTTAGATTAGAGCTGTATCTTTTTTGATGGCTGAAATAAAGTAAGATGAATCTAGGCAAAAATTACTAGAACTTCTAGAAACTCATTTATTTTGCTTTCATCTCAGGTTATCTGCAATCACTGGGAACAGTACAGATGAGTACATTTTCTCTGTTTATTAATTTTAATTCAATAGCATTCCTTACATAGCATAATATAAATTTCTTCAATGATGGCATATTCTGTTCAACTCTAATAAATTTCTACTAACCCTTCAACTCTGTTTAATTTTTGAAATCGATTATTTTAACCCTGCATCATAAATTATGCAGTATTTCAGCTTATTTTAATAGTCTGAACAGTGGTCCGTGAGATGTAAAATCTCTGCTCGCTAATTCTCTGTCACTTTTCTATTTTATCTTTTTACTGTTAATGGCTATTTAAAAGACAAATCTATAGGCACTATCATATTTTAGAGCTAGCATTAAGTAATTAGTAAAAAAATGTTATTTCAATTCAACAGAAAGACTTCAGCAGCTTACTTTTCATTGCTGGAATAATTTTCATGTTTAGTTTGATATATATTCTGCCTGGGTCTGTGCTTCTTTCTTTGACCTAAGATGTAAAAATCTCCCCTCTAACTTGTAGAGGGTAACTTTGCATTCAAAGGCACATGGATAAGAATCACTCCACATTCTTTCTGCTTAATTATCTCTCTTTCCCTCTCCAGAGCAAATGCAAAGGAGAGGTGAAGAATAAGTTGGACTTTGGTTGTGCCCTTAGCAGAGCACTCTGAACAACTGAACTGATGTCAACCAGAAGCTGGCAGTCCCTGGAATCCCTGGAACTGGATAGCATCCTTCTGCTTAGGGGACACACAGTGTCAGCCAGGTAATGACACAGTGGTAATAAATAGTATAAAACCAGGCAAACTGAAAGAACTTCTAATCCAGAGAAGGTCAATTAAGCTGACAAAGGGGTTAGGCTACCCCCACAAGGGCCACAAATCCTTCCGGGGAAAAACCTGCTCCAGTGTGGGCTCCTTTCTCCACAGGCTGGAGATCCCCAGCAGGACCCTGCTCCATCTTGGGCCTCCTCACAGCCTCCTTCAGATATCCATCTGCTCCAGCATGGTCTTCACCATGGGCTGCAGGGCCTCCGCTCCGGCACCAGGAGCACCTCCTCCTCCTCCTTCTGCACTGACCTTGGTGTCTACCTTGTTGTTCCCACGTTCTCACTCTGCTCTTCCCTGGCGGGAATTCTCACCACACAATAACTTTCCATTCTTAAATATGTTATCACAGAGTCGTTACTATTGCTCCTGATTGTCTCAGCCTTGGCCAGCATCAGGAAGTCCATCCTGGAGCTGGCTGGCATTGGCTCCACCAGACAAGGGAAGCTTCCAGGAGCTTCTAACAGAATCCACCCCTGTAACCCCCCTGTTACCAAAACCCAGCCACAGAGACCCATTACAAGGTTGTAGCCAGGTACTTTATGATATTAGAGGTCTTTTCCAACCTTAACAATACTATGATTCTATGGACAGTTTGTCACGTGTTGTTTAAACTCCTCTTTGAGTACAAAGTAAAGGTGGTTATTTCTTATCTGACATGCTGCAGTTTGTGCTTTTTCTAAGCTCAATCAGTGGCAACTGCAGGGCACAGAGGAAGACTGGGCATGAACTGGTTCACCTAATGATGCTCCACTATCTTCCCAGCTCATGCTACTTTAGTCAGAACTGATTTAGTCAGGACTACTTTCATTGCCACATGAGCACTGGTTGGTCCACACCCTGAGGGCTGCAGTGGGATCCTGTCCCCTCAGGGTGGCCTGAGGTGGGGTGGCATTTGGGGGTTGCTCCTGAGAGCCCTGTGAGTGAGGTCATTAGCAGGGCAGGGTGGCCGGCTGCTGTGTGTGGTCAGCACACACAGTGAGCGCAGCAGCTCAGGACTGAATTGGACATGGCTCAGAACAACCCAGACAGTCTGGGTCTAGCTGAGCAGGTGGTGGGTTAAGATGGCCTCTGAGGGTCCCTTTTCATCCAAATTACGATTCAGTAGCGTTATGGTCAGCAGTAAAGCAGTAAAGTGGAGCTACAGTGTTAACATCATCCTTGAACGCTAGTTAAGGCAAAGCTTGTGGCATGAGCGATGAGGTAATAATATACACCTGTTAAATGTTAATATTTAGATGCAAGTCTGAGAGAGCCTAATTCACATGTTAAGCTTCTTAGAAGAGTCTCCTAAAGCTTATACCTGAATGCAGAACACAACAGATACCTGAGTAGGCGGAAAGCACTGTTTTGACTTAATGTTCTCTGTGCTTATCAGCACTCAGTGACACCTCTACATGGGCAGGGAATTGGGTAAGGAAAAGTACATGAGAGGCAGTGTGAATGGGAAGGGCAAAGGACCTGTAAAAGAAGAAAGTATTTAATACTTGAAAGCAAAATTTAATGCTTTATATTTAGTTTTATAATAAATTCAAACACAAATCTATTAATAAGTTGATTATCAGTGGAACGTCTATAAATATGGATCATTACTATTTAAGATTTGAAAGGCATTTCATTGACTTTAAATGACTGTATTTTTCTATTTACTGTTGAGAATTTGCCAAAGATATTAGAAAGAAGTGGTCTTTGGAGAAAGGCTCCTGCCATCCACTGTGTGCAGGGTTCTGCTAGAACCTCTCATAAGAGTCATCATGTTCCCACTAGCTAGCTCATGCATTTGGGGACTTAACTAGCATGTGTACAAACAGAAAGCTGCAAGGCCTTTCACACCAAGCCTAATTTTTCTCACTGGACCCTACAAACTAGGTCAGACCCCAGATGCTTTCACAGGAAGCTGTCAGATACACATATATGAGTTGTGTGAGAGGGCAGAGAAGATTTCTGACTTCCCGTGGGCCACTTCAGCAGTTAAAATATGTTAATACTGATGTTTTGGGTAGTTAACATCTCCCCTATAATTCTGGCAAATGCTCCACCAGCAGCCTTACTGTCTCAAGCCTGTTGTTTTCTTTCCCTTTTTTTTTCCTCATAGAAAGAAAGCAGTTGCCCATAAGTTTTATAGTATCATGGCTGGTTCTACAGTAGCGTTTATCTAGGAATCACCCTTTCCTAGTGTCAGCTGACATCAGTGATGAAGCAGATGCACTACATGAGCAAACATACTTTGTCAAGTTAAAGCATTATTTCAGCCAAAGTTGTGATTCTGCAACAAAATCAACAATATTAACTCCAGTTTCACTGGGGGGGAAATCAACAAGGTTTGTCAAAGTAATGATAATTTTCAGTCCTTAAAGATTGTTGCAGATGAGAAAAATATCTTACTTCATTCTCCAGTTTTACTTAACTAGTAGAATGCCTTTCTTCCTCATAATGGATTTTAGATGAAGAGGCCTTAGCACTTTGATCTGCATACATTGTTTTACTGTATTTTTGTTTTACAAATTCCATGCAATAGCTGGCTTCACCTTCTAGTTTAGTAACTTTTCAACAGAAGAAAAAAGGTTAATTCTAAATCTTTTATGGATAGGTCCTAAAACAGAATGTATTTTTCAGAAAGGAAACTTGGCAATGATAACTACATAACCTAGTGAATGTGTATTTGTTTAGCCCTGACTTCAGAATGGAAGAGTTTTAACTGTTCCTTCAGTCCTGCTTGTCAACAATTGGCACAAATTTCACAGATTTCCATTAACACTAATTAGAATTCATTTGCTTTGTAGTAAGTGACAATTTTGTCACCTCTTTAAATTTTTTTGCAGAGTTATCAGAATGAAAAATTTGAAACTATGTGACCTCAAATGTTCAACAACTACTTGATGCCAGCAAATGTCTATTCCAAATGGCATCTGTTTCCCTTTGAGATTAAAAAGGAAGTATCACTTCCAAGAATACTTTTTTATTTACATTTCCCATTCCATCCATTCATATAAGCCTAAAGAAAACCTATTATAATATAGAAGTAAATCAGATGAAATTTAGATGCGCCTGTACTTTCATAATTATATAATTAAGTCTGAAACTTCTGCATGGTTCCCGTAGCTGTATTAACTCAGCTTTATTTCATTAGAAATGGATTAAATTATATCAGATGAATAGTCTGCTTCTTATTTTGATATATTGCAGAGACAAAACAAAAAACAATGAGCTTATTGTGATTCCATTAAGAAGGTAGTTCCATTCTGACAGGTCCGCAGTAGCCATTGACTCAACGTTAAGTCTTTCAATGCTCAAATCCCCTACTCCTAGTGGAAATCAAGAGTAGAGTGCTCCTGCATGGCTAAAAGGTAATTTTAAATATTAAAAAAATGGAAGATATGAATGAACAAATGATTATTCAGTTGGGACAACATTTAAAGATCCAAGTGCTCTGGACATGCATTACAAACGTGGGTCTTCACAGTCCATTACTTCATTCAATTAAATTACCCATAAAATGTTTTAACTAATTTCCAAAGGCATTACAAATGCTATTACTTTTTCCCTGTAGACATACACATCTATCCTGATTGTTTTGAAATCTATGAATAAATAAAAATACCTTTAATCCTGCATGAATAGATGAATTTCAAATTCCCTTTGCTGAAGAATGACTCATCACAATGAAATCCTACTAATAATTAAAATTAGCATATTATTAAAAATAAGAAGAAATTAATATACATTTTAGAAAGTGATGATATTCCTTCCAAGGACACACTTGTCCCAGGATCTATCCACATAACTGCTCCAGAAGCTTCTTGGGCAGCATTAACTAGTGCAAAGCAATGCAGATAATGGAGCCCCCCCCTTTGCAAGTAATGAATGTCAAGTTACAACTACTTGTAGCTCCATGACAGATCAGCAATGCAATAGGGTGAGTAACAGAGGAAGGAAGAAGATGAAATGAGAAATTTTGTCATGATACATAGTAACTAAACACAGAATATCAAAGATATCAGGTGGCAGAGCTCAAACTTTTACTGCCCTTTTCTTGCCAGAAAACTATTCTTAGAGCTGAACTGTTCATATAATAGCATCAGATATTTTAATTCAGTTTTCTTATAAAAATGAAGTTTTAGTTTTCCAGTTTGTTCTACTGCAACCTCTTCGGAAGAAAATTTTATTAAGACTTCCTTTAGACATTCATTGTAATGCAGATATAGCACATCTATATGAATATAATGTAGTCAAAGATTTACTGTGTATCTCCAGGGTACATTGCTTCAGCATTTAGCAAACTATAAGAACAGCTATGAATGTGTTTTGTTTCATACAATAATTTCAGAGACTCCCACAAACACCGCAAGCAGGAAGAAGTGTGTCCTTCTTCCCCCATCTCCCACCTCTGATTGCCTTGACAAACAGGTTGATGTTAATTCACTGTTAATTCAGGTCTATTATTGATACATAGCTCTTACTAAATATATTTCCTACTTAAACATTTTTCAATTTTGCTACAATTTGTGTTGGGAACATGCTATCACTTATTTGAAGAGGTTCTGTAATTTTGTTTTGAAACATGAGCATGCATTGTTTTATTGTTTAATTCAAATATGAACCACTCTCCTATAATGCATTAATAGAATAGAATAATTTAGGAACTACATGGGCAAACATGGCATTGATCATTGGATTGTTAACGACCTTGTCCAAAAATACTGTCGGGAAATTTATTAGGGTATTCTTGGAAAAATTTCTTTCTGATGAATCTCCAAGGCATTTTGGAAGGGGATACTAGTTAGTGACTTACATACAAACCCTTCAGTAGACCGAAATGCTTATCAGCAGTGAATCTGAGGAATGGATTTTTCAGAGAGAGAGTTAAATCTCCACCCCCAATAAAACAATACTAAATGCCATATGATAATCTGATCTTAGGTTGTTCTATGTGCCCCTTATCCCTCTAACATAGGGTTAACCTATACCTACACCTGGATCCAGACTAGTCTATTTTTATCAGTCATTAAAACTGGTATTTCCAGCATTTTTAATAGCTGTTTACTGTAACAGAGTTTGTTTTCCACCAACACCTACTTTTTAATGGAAATTATTTAAGCTTTAAGCTTTTTACCATTCTGTTTTTCAGCACATGAAAACACTGCCAATTGTCAGCTTTCTTAATAATTTTCTGTTTTAAATACCCAAATAGCCAAGCACTACAATATTTCTTCATAAGTGAAGGGGAGTTTACATCTAAGTCTGCTTTGTTTCCTCTACAAGTCCAGTCCATCACCTTTGACAAATATCATCAAAAGCGATGCAGCAGGGTCAAAGAGTCCTGAACAGGTGGAGTAAGGGATATGTACTCTAAGAACCCAGTCTTCTAACACTAAAATCAGTGATTAAGTAGCAAATACAGCTTCTGAAAAACTGAAACCAACTGCCACTACTATAAGGTATCTTTTCTGAAGAAAAGTGATGGTAGGAAGGAATGTCCTCATGAGAACATTGTGTCACTAGGATGTAAGAAGCATGAAAGTCCTTTTCTTCCCAGATATGAAAGCCAAAGTGAAAAGACAACCTTAAGAATTTCATGATCTTCTAATCACTCAGATCAAGAGAAGGGTTTTCCTTCTGGATTTACAATTTCCAGATGTTTCAGTATTATAATGCCAGCCTAAATTCTGATTTGACATCAAAAGGAGAAAAAAGGATGGATAACAAATTTCAAAGGGAAGCAAAGGACAAAACATGTTTGTTGGAAACTTCTTCATACATTTTTAAAAGGAATTATTGCTTTTAAATGTCACACGGATCTCCCTGCAAAAGCGACTTCTCCCAAAGCACTGATACTTCATACCCACAGACTAGACCCTGAGCAAATCTCTCAGCTATTTTATGTCTTCATTTACCCAGCTATAAGGCTCAGGAGGATAGGAGGTTTTCCAACCTCACACCCTTTCGGTTTCAGATTGTACAATTTTTTAATTTGTTTATTCACAATTACTACAAGTTTACACGGTTTTGATCCTTTACAAAGTTATATCTGGGCAACAAGTAGAAAAGTTTCTTCATCTTCTTTGGCCCAGTATGTACACTGTGAGTCAAGAAAACCTGGAAAAGGGGGAAGGTTACTCCTTCCTCAAGGGCAGCGGGGGGGAAGACAGTGGGAAGAAAGTAATACTCAGTGGTGTGGTGGTATCAGATCACAGAATGATTTCTTGAAGGAAAAGCACCCTAAAAAATTCATCAATATCTAACCAAGCTGGGCATATGCTAACTTTAAATATACATGCATACACACATACATACATATATATATATATATATATATATATATATGTATGGATAAATAAACAAATTTTGGAACACTTAATCCCGTATTACCCTTTTTTACTTGGATAACTGGTATTTCACAAAAATAACAGAATTTGGGATCTTTGAGTACAAACTTTTTTTTTACTAAGCCTTTCAGGGACAAAGAAATAACGATTTTTTTGGTCTCAGAACTGCAAGACACTTTTAGTCAATACTCAGCCACAAATTCTCTCAAGGCTGATGTTTTTGTAGTCATAACAAGTTTTGGCATCATCAGTTTTTCCCTCTGTGCTCTGGCTTGCTTTTGCCTCTCTCCGAATACCTCCCAAATAAAAATAAAAAACATTCCACCTAAATAGCTTCAACCTTTAAGTGATTATACAAGTGCTTTTTTTTCTATTTGGAAAATTTTATCTCATGAGTTCTGCAGTCAGAAGTTCAGGACAGGGTTATGTCTACACTCAGATAAGCTTTTTTAAACTTTATTAGCTTTGTATTAATAAGTATTGAATTCATTTCCTCTTCTTTAAAATAGGCTATTCTTTTATTCACTTTGAGCTTCCCATTAAGATGTTGGATTTTTAAACAACATTTTTACCTCAGCATACCAGATGATCTCTAAGGTCCCTTCTGACCCAAACCATTCTAGGATTCTAGGATTCTACAACATTTACTGTCTTGATAAAACTAGCATATTTAAAAATTGCTTAATATAATATCAAATATAATATATATAAATACCAAATAATATATACAATACCAAAAAAGGTATTTATCAGAGCTCTTTGTTGGTATTGAGGCATATTTATTGCAGTGCCAACAAACTCCTTATCTTTCTCTGTGACAAAGAGATATTCTTTCATTCCTCTGCTGTGAAGAGGTCCTCAGGGAAGCTTAAAGAGTAAAGAAATGGTAAGGACTAGTGGCCTCCTTCCTAGGAAGTGCAATATCTGACTTTGTTTCTTCTGCTTTACAGGATGGATTTGGATCTCCAACCTCTGTGTGTCCCCGGCTCCTAAATACTTCATAACACTTCTTTTTTTTTTTCCCCTCAGAAGAAGATAACTGATTCTCGTGAAAGAGGATTTTTCCCAATTTAAAAGGAGGTAGATTCTCCCTCCAGCAGCTCTCTTCTTTGAAAGTGTTACACAAATTCTTTTCATTGATTTATATTACCTTCTAAAGTTAGTCAAATATATATACTTATACACACTCGTTCCAGTGACACTTTTGCTTAGTTTAAATAATTCTTCCCTCCCTGTAAATTTCTCTCCTTGTACAGAGAATCTGCTCTCCGACTTTATTGTACAAATAAAGTTTTAAATAGCCAAATATTTCTGTTTATTTTCATCAAGTACGTGTGTTGGTCCCATTCTCCTTATATTCCACATTTCAATTTCTTATTTCCAGTTAAGGTACCAGGAATCATTCTTGCTCCACACTTACCAGACACAAGATTTACTTAAGGACTTATGCTGGGAAACAATTTAATGAGAAGAAAGAAGTTGAGTATTGTAATTCTCTTGTTTTGAATTTCTGAAGAAAAATGGACTTAAGATCACTCAAAAAACAAGCAGATAAAAATGGCAACACAAATACATTCACATCCACCTTGGGCCAAATTTTTGTGAAGAACTGTCAATGACGAAGAAAAGCAACGAAAAGTTAAATCCTGTGGACATTCTGATAAAAAATTCACAGTGAAACTGAGGGTTCTCTAGAATGATAATTATCCTCTGTTTTTCTTACAAATTATGAAGACAAATAGACATCACCTAGCAGACCTTTTTATGCCCAGTTTCACATCTGTCTTCCTGTTTCACAAGCATCAAGTTATCTGCTTCACAGTAGCAGTTAAACAGGTACTTAACTTCTCTGCTGAATGAGCAGCTATCAGAAAAAGTAAATTGTTATCATATAGCCCACAGTTTGGAGGATAAAATAATATGCCTAAAACTTTTCAGTCATGGTACAGCATTGCACTCAAAGCCAATGAAATTTCATTCAAACATAAAGACATGTCTGTGTCAGAATGACCTAAGACCAGGACCACAAACAGCAGGACTCTGAATCTGTTATAGAATAATGTTCAGAAGAAGTTAATTTTCCTTGTGATGTTCACATAGACTGAACGTGCAAGTAAACCTTGCGCAGTCTGAGCCCCACTCGTGTACAACTAATGAGAATGTTAAAGTTGAAAATGTTTGTTTCCATATAATCTTCCTAGATGCTTCTGTCTCTCCTAGAGAGACATAAAAATATAACCTTCCTAGATGCTTCTGCAGGATATAGCTTATTTCTATCCCTACTTTTCACTTCATATAAACTTGAGTAATATGGCAGCTTTTTGGGTGAAAGCATATTTAAAATACTAGCTGTTTCAATCTACAGCTCTTTGAGTTTGTTTTCTCTCAATTTTTTCAATTAGTTGTCTCTTTAAGTTCAGTTTCCCAACAAGAAATTATTCCAGGGAGAATTTAGTACTGAAGTCTCAGCCACAGGAATACAGGATTATGTGGCTGGCTCAGAAGATCCTCATTATTTTCTGACAACTCCTTAGGAACACTTGTTTTGAAAACACTGTGAAATAGGTTGCATTAAATAATGTAGAGGTGGCTGTAAATGCAGCCTGATTCAAAGCAAAAGCAACAAAATGTCAAGGCTGGCTAATTTTAGTACAGGTAAAACTGAATAGGTTCAAACTTATCTTTTCAAATTTTCAGGTTCCACGTCTGCCTAGATCCATCCTTCATCCTCTTTTTCCTTCTCCAAACCTTTACTCCTGCTTATCCCTGTCCTTCTATTTAAAAAACACCAAAATAAAACCCACTCTAACCTCAGCTCCTCAGTTCTGGCACTACACTCAAGCCCCCACACCTTTCCACACTTTCTTGATGACTACAAACCCCATATGGGATGATGCAGTCTGGATCTGTACCCCTGTAGGCAGCCTCGCTGATCCTCAAATTTGGACATTCAAAGCAATGTTGCTAAATGAGGACGTTCAAGAGCAGAAGAATTTGGAAGGATTTTGGATGGGGGTGAAAAAATGCACCCTCATAATTTATTCCAGGAGTGTTTGAAATGTTTTTTAAAGTATGAGATGTATATATTCAAGCTTTTCCTCTGAGAGTTAGAAACATAATTGCCATTTAAAGGAAAGCTGAATCTCACATAACCATGTGACTCTGGGACTATGGCCTGTTAGAGAAAATATACTGTATTACAAGACTCACCCATGAGAATTGGCAGCAATGAGTGCAATGCTGGCATTTCAATCATCATAACAGTGTTTGGAATCAAATATATCAAATCAGAATAAAATGCAACAAATACTTCTGTCAGTCTCAATGGTATAAAAGTCTGTTTATATGCAGTCTACAAGTCAAATATAAGTTGGCATAGTCCCTGTAAACCAGAATGAGGAAGAAAGCTGTAGACAAACATGAATAATACTTTTTTAAGAATAAAAGCTTCTCTGAATCTCAATAAAAGTAATTCTGTTGAAGACAAGATAAACATTATTTCTTATTTTATTTTCTTTATGTCATGTATCTCTAGTGACTATTTAGAAAGCTGTAGAAATGGATTTTTAAAGGCAGAAGCATTAACATGTAAAAATGAATAAGAAATGTGAATCTTTGTCATACTTCTTTTCATAATAGAAAACAGTCACACCATAAATTAATAATCACAAGCAATAACCTCTAAGAAATCGAGAATCACACTCTATTTGTCTATAAGATGTTGTTTTTCTCACAGTACTTAACATCATGATGCCTTACTGTGGTATGCAGTTAAGAAATTTACTTTTCAGTGACTTCAGTGTGCTTTGTGCTAGGCTCTAGCTGAAAATCCAAACAAAATATATTACATTATGTGAAACAGATGTATCTGTTATTTTAAAAATTCCAGCCACATATAAAAGTGATTATTTGAGCGCCCAGGAGCAATAATCACTGTCTGGGAAAAATATACTGAAAAAATTGGTATTATTCAAATCAGTCTCTTGCATACACACAGCAGTAGTGGAACAAAGTATTCATTGGAAAATAGCTTGTGATCAACCTTCCTCCAGCAACACTGTTCATTTCTGTAAGTCAGTTCTCGTTCTGCAGACTGCTACTTCAGAGAAATTTTCATGGAGCCATCTCTCTTAAAACACCTGCTCTTTTCTATCACTATTTCATTTTTCATTCCACACACTTTTAGAAATTGTTCTATCTGCTGTTTGAAGTAACCATCTGCATTTTATATATGTAGTGGTAAAGCACAGTGCTGCTCACTGGTGTGTACTCCTGACACACATACACATAAACACACTGCCCAACTAGTTCATACAATCATTCAATTCAAAGCATCAGACATCAAAGTCCTAGAATACACTTTCAATAAGTTGGTCTCCTCAGTCACCTCATGAGGTTCAGAAATTGCTCTTTAGTTGGGAAGGTTTGGCTTTTGGTGGAGGACACTGTTGGAATACACCCAGTCAGCAGGATGGACCATGTATATGCTGAGAAGAACATGCCAAGATGAAAACTGCTGTAGTGACTGCACAGAAGTGTCTTGAGGGACTGAGCCTATAAAAGCAATATGAACAACAAAATGAAAAGCTGAAACCACATATGTGACCACAGTGTAAGAAGACACACTCATTTTTTACACCAAGGAACTTATTCTCATTGGGTTTGCTAAATGCTTTTGATCTCATTTGATATGATGATAGGTATTTTAAGCTTTTGTACTCCTATGTTAGAAAAATTACTTTTCCTTTAGTATTCAGGGTGGAATTATATACTGGAGATTAAAATAATTTACAGATGATTTTAACATATTAAATATATAAAGCAAATCCAAAAAAAATAATAAATATACAAAGTTCACCTGTAGATTTGCTTGCAAAATCATGAATACATTGTATACAGCTAGAGCCCTAGAGGGGTATTTCCTCTGTATATTATGGGAATATTATAGAAAAGTTAACTTGGACATGATTGTATGTAACACTAACAGTATATAATAGACTCTGGCAACAGTGACAGGCTAATTAGAGGCTCTGTCAATGAACAGTTTTGGACCAACATCCATAAGACACCTGTGCTAGTAATGTTGTATCTTCCCTATTGTCCAAAGATGAAAGATGTAAAAATGCAAAGGCAGTTCAAAAGAGGGCCAAAATGATGAACTAAGGCATACGAAAAATAAACCCCATTATAAGAGACTTAAAGAGCTCAACTTATTTCATAAGTGCTTGATCATGAATACATGAAATAGCTTCTTGATAGTGGGAGGCCTTTGAACCTTGCTGACAATGACATAACAAGATCCAATGACTAGAAATGGAAATTAGGCAATTTGACTTCAAAGTAACTGAAATTTCACAAAAGATGAAATTTCAGAGAAATGACACTGATTAAATACTTCAACAACTTGGCTTTACTAACACCTTGAGCCTGTAAAATGAGATTAGATACATTTCTCCAGAACAGAATTAATCTATCTTTTGGAAGAAATTCCTTGGCTTGTGATCATGTTATGAAAGGAAGAGTAAGGTTGGATAATCTTTCTGGGTTTGAACTCCTTGGATTGGATTAGTATCAGTCATGTCTTTTACTTCTGAGCTCCAGTGAGACCAGGACTTGCATGCACATCCCACACATGCTCTGCAGTTCTGCATTAAGATAAGGATTATAAACTTCATGCTTTTGGATTTGTCAAAATGTCTGTAAAGAATTGAAAATAACAGTTTTACCATGATGCTTTTTTGGTGCAGTGGGGCAAGGGTTCTTACCTCCCTCAGGGCAACAGAGTTTAGTTATGGGGAAGGGTAAGACATGGAGAACTATCACCCTCTGAGCCTCCCAACTAGCTTACTTACTTACTTAATTAATTAATTAATAATTTAAGTTGATGTAGGGAAATAAATTTTGTCTCCACTGAGGATGGCAGAAACCTTAATTTTCACAATTTATGACTTAAGAAGAGTAATTGTACTTTCTCCGTGTCCTTTTCACTGCAGAAAACTCAATTCATTGTTATATATGATAAGCATTTATTTTCCAAATACTGAATTCCTTAGTCTTGCCTGATGACCTGTAATATAAACAAGATCTAACAAGTCTTTGATCTAATAAATTAATTTAAAATAAATTAATTAAAATTAATGTAAAAATCTTAAAAACTCGCCTTTAATATTTAGCCAGTCAGTGCAAGCAAAAGGTGATACATAATACCTACATACATATGTATACAAATATGATTAATATGCCTAAATAGAGCAATTTGACAAATGGAATCTTCCTTTTCCTTGTGCTAATAAAATACAATTTCTGTATGAGCTGTTATTAATCCATTTATTTTAATTTTTATATTCCTCCTGCACTTAGAAACTCAAAATCCAAACCAAGGAAAACATTTTTATCATTTTCTGCCTCAGCCCAAATGACTCAATTATTTCTAAGATGAATACTATGGATTACTATAATATTTTGCCCATGTAAAAAATCTCTAAATATATTTTAACCATATGAAAATTATTTTCACCTTTTTATGTAGAAATCTAGTATTTCAGCACTCAGACTTTAAAGAAAGCCTGTGACAGAGAAATCATATTTATGTTAGAGATTTTTCTTCTACTAGGAAAAAATACCTATATTTCAAAATTTTATGCAAACTAAGTAGTCTCACCAATCTATAGGTGCTCAGATAAACTGAGCTGCAAGTTTTCCAAAGGACTTCTAGAGAAATCTTGACAGCTGTGACTGAGAAGTCCCCTCCTTGCAGACTATTCTGGAGTCTTCCAACGTCCCAAGGCCCAGCTTCACAGCAAAGAATCTATAAACAGGGAAATGTGACTTACGCTGAGTGGGCTCCAAAAATTAGTGGAAGTTTTTACCTGAATTCCTCAGTTTCTCATTAGTCAATTGGATAATATCAATTTGGATAATACCATGCCATCCCCTTCCAAGGGTGCCATGAAGATTTATTAGCTAATGTTTATGAAGCACTCAGATACCACAGTAATTGTACCACAGGAAAGTGTCAAGCAAATACTCCCTCATCAAAGCAGGTTTCCAACAATATGAAGTAAAAAGGTGAGGCACAAACTGAACAGTGAGGAAAGAATAAACTGTTTCTGAGCAAATACACTGAATGTACTTAGCGAGCCATCTTAATGCTTTTTTTCTTTTCTTTTTCCTTTTTTTATCTAAATAAGAAATTAAGTTGAGGGAAAGAGAATCTGAATAAGTTTGCCCACACAGAAATTACAGCATTTCTTAATTCTGAGTGCGGACTGTGCAACTTCCAGAAAGCTCTTCTAAAGCTGAATTTTTGTATAATTCTCAGAGATTAATACACATGGTTAGATGTGGTCTACCACATCTGTTTAATGTCTTTATCACACATCCAGAGATATGTTTTGCTCTCTGCTTTTTATTTAAAAGAGAATCTATCTGCCGAGCTCGACAGTGAACGTCTATGTAGCACGTAGTTTATTAACTGAAGGCTTAGTTCTAGTAACCTGTTCCAGGGAACATGGCCAACCACAAAAAGTTTAAATTCAAAAAAAGTACCCACACAAAACATGAGCATATGCAGAGTTTTTCAAGCATTTTAACTCAGTGTAAGTTTTTACTGACTTGTCTATTTCTAAAATTGGTCTACTCCCATTTAAATTCATCAAATTCAATGTAAAATTTTAAGTATTCAGTCTTGGATCAGACACGAGCATGGGAACTGTTAATGAAAAAACTCTAAAATTACAGTGCAGTCATACAACACAAAATTACAGTGTAGTCATACAACACAAATTCAGTCTCAACCATTGACTTATTTTCTGAACAGAAACTTATGCTTCTGAACATAATATCAGCTAAATGCTACTTCTGGTAGAAAACAGCTGAACTGGGGGATGTGGGCAAAACCAAATGAGAGAGTGTGAATTCTCATCTAGAAAGGTCAGGTCAGCTCAGCTCACCAAGCATTACATTTCACAATGGCAAAGATAAGTGATAACCTTGTCAACAGTATCTTCTCTTGTGGTTGCTGACTTGTGCTTCCTGCTGAGCTTTGTGCTCAGCATCAGCAGAAGGTCTGTTATGCTGGGGGTGGACACAGGCTTTTGGACAGGCAGCAAGTCCTACCCAACCTTTTCTTTCCACTGCATGTCAGGACAGAAGCCCATGCTCCTCAGGGTGGCAAAAAGTCCTTAGCCAGCTACCAGTGGTCCTTTGCACTGCAGAGGTTAATGCCTGATGAGAGCTGGGCATCTGTGCTGGACAGTGTTAAATCAGTGTTTATTGGTGAAACACTGTATTTATGTCTTCAGTACTTGATACTGAAGCACACAGCGTCCAGGTGGGCTAATTGTAACTGCTTGAAAATGTTCTGTATGCAACCATTTCAGAGCTTGCATAAGAAGCAAAAACTTTAAAACAAACAAACAAACAACAACAAAACAAACAACAAACAAACAAACAAAACCACCATGCTTCTTGTGTCTGGAATTTGGAGTCCAGGTTGACTGGTTGACTGCTGTAGAAAGAAATGAAAAGACATAATATGACATGTTACTTTAGTGCCTAGTGACTGTAATTGTGACGCTGAAACACAGATGACTGAAAAGATACAGAAAAGCAACTGCTCCAGTTGTTCAGTTGCTCCTTCATGTCTCAATTAGACATGAGACACTGAATAAGTTATCTCACCACATCCACTGATTGGGAAGAGACAGGAATAAAGTAGGCTTTTGCATGTTTCTAAAGGCAGAGAAGTCAGTAACCCTTTGCTGACTTTTTGGCAATCCCACATTAATACCAGGCAGCCGTGTGACAGAGTGCTCTGAAAGCATGGTCACATTGATGGGGAATTTCAAAATATTTCACAAAAGTATCACTGGGTTTACTTGAAACTTACCATTGAACTCCTTTTCCCCAGCCTCAAACCTGATCAGACTCATTGTAATTTATGTGAACTAACTCGAATGCCCTTCTTTCTGCAAATGAATTGACTTCAGCAACTTTTACCCAAGCCCATATTTGGTAACTGCTAGCTGAGTACAAGCAGCTACCTAAGTTGAAAGGAACTAAGCTGCTAACAATTTATGCTACATTTTTAATTAGTATATTCTATAGGAAGCTGAATTGGAATTAAATATTAATAGATACTATTTGCATTGTTCAGCAGGTTTGATATGTTTTTATTTCTTAAACAGTGCTCAAACTTTAATCTGATTCAAGTCAGGTTTCCCGGCAGCACAGTGTGCTGATTTCAAAGCCCATGTCTCTGGAAAAACAAAACAAAACAAAACAAAATAAAATAAAAGCCACACACATGAGCTAATCAGCATAGCATCAACAAAAATTTGATTTGTTACCAGTCAAAACCTCTATCATTTTTTACAGTACATTTCTGTACCTCACAGACCTACATTTTTGCTATCTGCAATTATCACGTTTCTAGTCAATTTGGAGAAAAGGAAGTTGCTGCAATGCAAAGGAGACCAAAAATATTGATAAATTTGATCAAAGTATGATGTCCTGGTCTAAAAATTGCAAAACTTATTCTGCTGAGAAAAATAATAATGTACTGCAACCTCCCCTGACCAGTAACTAAGCAAAGGCTCCTATAAGGCTTCCCTGGCATTATGGTCTTTGAATTTAGCTTTGAAGAAGAATACATTTGAATTAAAAAATATATGTTCTGACCTCATTTATATTGGCAGAGTTATCTATTACTGCAGAGTCTGTGACCTTGATAACACATAAACATTTTAATATGGAGATGGTCTCCAAAATATTGCAAAGGCATATTGTACACAGAGCTTCCCAACCAGATACACCAGCCTTGTTTTTACTAGCATAACATAGAGGAGGACTTGGCCTTGTAAGTGACACTGATGAATGTATAAGAAAGAAAACTGAGAAGTCAGCAAAATGCCTTGTAAATAGAGGGAAATACTTTGCTTTTCAAAGCAGTATTACAAGCAACAATAGTGAGAACAGTCTGTAATTGAAGAATAACCTTCCTAGAAAGGTTTAAATCCAATTCTGTAATGCACCAAGTAACTTATTATTGCTTTGGGGAAGAGATGCAAAATAGACATGTTCCATGTATACTAGAAATTCCATTATAAAGATGATCTACCCATAAAACTATCCATCATCAAAGCATAAACTGGGGGGAAAAATGGACAGGCATGTGTTATGGGGTTTTTTTATTGATCAAAACACAAAGAAAATGTCTGTCTTACAGGATGTCACCTGTAGGGCACAAACATAGATGATGTATAAATAATGGATTTTGCCCGGCCATTTACTCATTCCTTTCCTGGGCATAGTGTTTAGATAAAGCCAGGTAAGACAGAAGGTTCCTGCTAAGCATCCATACTCTTAAATATTTTTATAGTCCTTTCACTGAAATAGGAAAAGCAAAAGGTTTTTATTCCATACATCTCAAATCTGAGTTTATTCATCATTCAAAATTGTGTTGCAAAAGCTGTCTTTCTGTGTTTACTTTCCCATCACAATTCATCAGCACTGACACACAGTAAAAATTATGTTGTTAGAAAACGAGTTTGGTGATTCTGGCATTTCATCCTGCATTGATGGCTACCTGTAGTATCTAAAAATATGAGGGCTGTCATGACTAACAAGATAATTTACTAAAAAGAAAAATAAAGGTGCAGAAATGAATGTGAAGTAAAATGGAGACCTGAATGTAGGGTCTTAGTTCTTCATCCAAGAACCAAAGGGAAGAAAGAGAAAAGGGAATGTCCTGCAACACAGAAAAGCCAATGTCCTCCAAAACACAAAAGTTAGTGAATATTCTTTTCTCTATCTCAGGGAGAAAAGTGCTCTATGCCCATATAATTCATTAAAGGGCACTTCTACTGGCCCTATTAAGGCTTGATTCTTTAACATGGTAGGCCTGCAAGAGTGGCTTTACCTTGGCTAGGAAGCCTTCTCCCCAGTACATGAGAACTTGCATGTCCAGGGCTGCCCAGTGTGTTTGTGTGCATTAAGCCTCTCCCACGAGCAGTCTGCAGGCTGTACCAAGGCATCCATGCAGATGGAAAGCTTGCAGGAGGTGAACCATGTTGTGTTTACATCTGTCCTGGGATGCTGCTCTTTCAAAGGCACAAATACACGGCCATTGAGTCCCACCACTGTAAATGAGACATTTTCTCACAGTGAACAGCTTGGATATTAAAGTAGTAACATATCATTTACTAAAGGCAAAGTAATACTAGTGTTACTATAATGTTAAAAGAATATTTTCTGAAGGAAAGAGGTTTTGAGGGAATTTAGAAGCTAATCATTTAGAGACACTGAGAAATTTTCTGGAGAAGTAAGATTTTTTTAGCTTCCCCTCATTGAAATAGGAGCTCAGGGCTTACAGATTTAAGCTTTGGTCAATGTCTGTTGCTGGGATGAAGTTTACACAAAGAAATTGTGAGATGGGTCACTCCACAGCAGTAGCATGTACCTTATTGATCAGCCTTAAAGAAGATACGTATTTGTCACAAACACTTTCGTATGATCCACAAAGTCGTTCAGGAAGGTTTGTTCCCTTGGATTCAAATAGTGCTTTTATAAATCGTACTTCTGTGAACTTTCTGAACATAGTCTGAAAAATGTTTAATTTCAGAAATATCAAAATAAAATGTATCAAAGATTTTTTTTTTCACTTTTTCTTCAGCTGAATTATTACTGGAACCCACTGGTAACAGCGTCTGCAAGTAGATGTGGGTAAACTGAAATTATTTTTATCAGCAATTAAAGCAAATAAGTCCAGGCAAAAAAATACCATAATCATAGAGTCATAAGTACAGCACAAAAACACCATCTCTCAGAAACTGCCTCACAGCTCCAGAACTTTCTGTTCTGTAAAACATGAGCAAGGACAGACTTCTGGAACAAAACCAAAAGTCATGTTATCATTACTTCAGTCAGATGATACCCTGACTTGAACAGAAAGCAAGAGAGGGTGAGAAGCTGTGAAAGCACTTCTGCAATATACAACCATAAATGTCTATCCTGCAATGGACAGTATTAGCGCCATCATGCACTGTTGTTTCTCCATCAAAACTCTTCCCAAGAATTCCTGTACTAACCCCCCCTCAGCAGGATGGCATGGACTGCCCATAGAACAGTAATAAAAGAAAGAGGAAAACTGAACTTGCACGGGTATTTTACTAAGGAAGTAGGAGGGTTCTTACTCATTTTCTAAAACAATTCAAGAGAACAGAGGGACTCATGTTGAATCCAGTTTATGCTAAATTGAGACTCTGCAGTTTTATAGATAATAATTATAAATTTGTTCATCTGCCATAATTGTGGCTCCATGCAATGTTTTAATTATAATATTTTATTTATGCACACAGTACTGGAATTGCTATGGTTTCATATATTTGCATTGAAAATCCCAAATAAAAACATAGCATGTTTTCTGAATACAGACAAAATATCAGTTGATTTGTAGGTCATTTGCTCATTTGATTGAGAATTGAAAATATCTATTCTATTATTGACTGATTTCTTGCATGAAAAGCAGATTTTCAGATAAAATACTCTTTTTTCCTGAGAAACACAACAAGCCTGCAGCAAAGCTGTTGTAAGAGGAGTCAGTTTATCACAGAAGTATTTCTTTTGGAAATTCTATTAAAAAGATTTATTTGGGCTATACTGTGAGTGCCCCATGCATGTTAGTTTCTGGACTCTCTCAAATGCTGCCATGCTCTTATACTGGATACCATTCCTATGTACTATGAACAGATGTTTTCAGGATGTACACCTTTCTCCCACAGAAATATTAACTTTTTTTACAAAATGCTGTTTTTCATGGAAAAAAATTTACTAAATTATATCTTTTTAAAAATCTCATTCATCTTTTCTATTTACATATAGGTCTGATGTTTTAAAATACAAAGAAAAACGTTCTTCACATTCTACATAGTAGTCCTATACATAGGTACAAAAATCTACTGAAATACCTTGAAACCATAGTGTAAGAATAAGCACAACATTCCTAAATTATTAACTTTGTTCTGAGAAACAGATAATGAAAATAGGTAAACATATCTTGAAATAATTTATAACCTGTTTTAAAAGCTTTAGAAGAGGAGAAAATTTTAAATCAGGAGGTGTATTTTTGCCTGTTAAAATTAATCAGCAGCCTATCAAAAGAAATTATTTTCTCTGTGCTAAGATTTGAAATGCCTACTGTCACAGAGACAGAGTTGTTGAATATGGGTTAAGGGAAATGAGAGTGAGAGAGCATGTTGTCTGTCTTATCTTGCTTTGAGGCAGATTCACAGAGCAGACACGCTGAGTATCCACCACTCGGGTCTGACAGTGCTGATTGGTGCCCAGACTGTGGGGGCCATGCACAGGAAACTCACCAAAACCCCACAGAATATCTGCCCACTTGCACTGTTTCTACCTATCAGTACCACTGACCTTAAGACAGCTTTGTGAAGCATTTAGCAAGGCTGTAAAAATTTGCTTTACAGGGGAAATCAGCTTGGCATTTTGTTAGCTCTGAACCCATACACCGTGAAGGAAAGCATTCGTGAGTTGCCCTTGATTCTTCCTATTCTCTTCTGCTTTTAAAAGGTTTCTGCTAAAGAAAGTTTTATCCAAGGGATTATTTTGGGTTCCACAGTCTGCTTTTGCTCCAGCAGATACCTGCTATGACTTGAAATATGTGAATTTCATGGGATGAGGGCCCTAGAAATAGCCTGCCACCTTGGGCAGCCTCATGGCATAGAGCAAAAGCTTGTGCCTACTTTTTTAACTGTTTTCTTCCCTTATCCCTTAAGAAAATCAATAGAACCCCTACTAAGCAACTGGAACTTTTTTGCATAATACCACTGCATGTTTTTTCTGCATTGCTAATTTATGTTTCAGGGTAAAAGTTATGCATTAGAACTGCATTATAAAGTTACACTTAAGAAACTGATGCAAATAGTTTCCTAATAGTTTCTCTGTCTTTACAGAGAACTTCGGCAGCTCCTGTTAGATATATTTTCTTATTGTTAAGCTTCTGGTTGCATTTCTGGCAAGAACAGGAATCAAATTAATGTGCTATTAAAATAAATAAATTAAAATAAATTGAGCAACATGCTAATTATTGCCAGAAACAAATCAGTGAAGCCAGACGGTATTAATTTAAATCAGATAAATAACTGCTTCCTCCTACATGTAATTGTTTGCTGTTGTTGTGAAGACAGTCTTTGAAAAAAGTCTTGGCAATGCCATTTGATGACTGCTTTTCACTCACTGGTGAAATGACTCTTTCAGTTTCTACCACTGTTCCCTCTTCTACCAAAATGCAATTTGCCTGGGAGGATAAAGTACTTCAAAAGGAGATAGAGCAGGACACTGGCAGCATAAAAATTAAGCTCCCCAACAATTCCTTCACCTTAACTCTAACTGCACAACTGATTTGCTGAACCAGGCACACAGTAGCATCTACAGCAACTTCTACACATTTCCATTACGCTCTATTGTGAGAATACAGATGGCCAAATGAGCAAGGATAACCGGTGACAAGTTTACATAATGCCTCTGTAGTGTCACAGTGTCTGCAGACTATGAAGATCTGGCTCCTGGCAACCATTTTTAGCTGTTTATAGAAATTTATATGAGACAGGTTCAGTTAATTATTTACAGAACTGAAAACCAAATTCTTCAATTCCTCCTTCAGTGGTACTTGACAAGGAATCTGGCTATGTGGTCAGCTGGATTTTCAAATCTGCTTTTCAAGGGTGTCTAAATGATTTCAGAAGCTTATATCCATTTTCAGAAGCAAATTATGTGTTTGTTAACTCCCCTCCCATTGGGGGAAAAAGTCCTTTTTTTTCTGCACCCACTTCATGTAGGTTTTGTTTTTGTTATTTTCTGTTGAGTTTGGGGGTTTAGGGAGGGTGGTTATTTAAGAAAAATTTAAATGTCCTCAAGAACTTGTACATTTTCTTCTAATTCAAATAATAATGGCAAAAAAACTAAGTAACTAACTAAGATGTACTGTCTAGCAAGTTATTAACAGAACAAACTAGCACTAACTATTCACATGAACACACAAGGACCTTCTCAATTACAAAATGAAACATTTTTAAATGCTCAGCATTTTGATATATTCGCTCAGCCCAAGGATAATGCAGGTTCCTATGATTTGCTCCAGTTTGATGTTTGGACAAACAGCTAACGAAATTTCCTGCAGGGGCCTGAAATCTGTTTGCATTGCACATCCTTCTTCTGAAAGTAAAAGCCTCGGGAAATCTGCTGCCTTTTGTGCAGCAGAGCTAAAACAAAAGCAAGACTACAGGTTTTCACATTTTTCCCCTGACTTTCATTTTGAAATTTCATTTAAGTAGTAATAATTGAAACTTTTTGAACATTTTTCACTGTTGTTGGCAAATAGTACTTGGCTGGCTTTTTAATCATGCTTCATGTGTCAACTAGTCATTTTTTTAGACAGCATATAAAAGCTAATTTTCATTTTCTCATTACACTTAGTTATGCTTTTTACAAACTCTTGATGGCTTGTGGTCTTTTATTTCTTGTGCTTCTTTTTAAGTTGAATAGAAGCACCCCATCTGAACCTAGCTTATAGGAGACTAGATTTTTTTTGTTGTTGTTGAAATAAGATAGTCCTTTTAGGACAGGGACATGATTGGCATGTGCCCTGTGTCAGTTTGCTTGGCAAGGGCCCTCTGCACCACAGGGTTTTAGCCAAAAGAAACAGACCGTCTCCTTGACTCCTGCAAAATGCACTGCATGTCTCCATGTTCCTGTGTTTGATGGGCAGAGGGAGAAAGGCAGAGTAAAGCACACCATGAGGCCCCCAGTTCTTGTTGTCTGCAAAAGATTTTGTGGTGTTGCTGAAAAGCAGACACACAGCTACGGTTTGTTTTCACTACAATTTGGGCCAAGTTTACCAGACTAAATGGTTGCAAAACTTTTTCTTAATCAATAACAGACATGGTTGGTAATTTTACTAGCTGCATTTATTCAAGATTTTATTTCCAAAGGCCCCCCATGCCCAGAGTAAAGGCAGTCACCCAAATTCTGTAGATGTAAACTGGCAGAAAAGTGGCTTATCAAAACACTTGTGTAAGGGAACTTTGTATAGTGTTATTTCTGTTCTCTGAGCAATTTCCAGCTTGGTTAAGTTACAAGAAATGAGGAGGTATTTCTGTGATTCATCTGAATAGGGTTTAGATGATCCTTCAGCTAAGTTCTACTCCTCGCATCTTTCTCAGTTGAATCTGCAAATGTATTTGAAGTTTTCTCCCTACTTCATCTTACAACCCCACTAGTGACAACTTCAGGCTTTTCATACTCTCAAAGCAAGCCTTAGAAAAATGGTAAGGTCTAATTTTTTTCATGTGAGTTTTTTCTTTTGTCATCCCTCTAATTTAGACTTTGTACTTTTAAGCTCCAATCTATACCAAAATGTCTATAACTATTAAAAAGATATTATTACATAACTATGTATTAAATTCATAATAACTCATTTGCAATACTGTGAGTTATTACAATTTGGTTCATGCCATCTTTGAACACTTTGCACTTTAACAAGTGCAAAAACCCAAAGAAAATGTAGACAGAACTGTTTCATAAATGATCTTTTGATCCTATATCTCACATTTGATTTTCAGGTAGCTTTCTTCAGAATATTAAGGTCTTTTCAGATGTCTGAAGCATAATGTCTGCTATTTAAGGCAGAAAAAAGAGCTTTTCATCCCTTAGTATGTGATAAGTGAAGTCAACACTCTTTAGTGACCTTTTTGAAAAGGAGCTGTTTAGAGAAAAGTGCAGTTTTCTTGCACATCTGCCAAAATTTTAATCCTTTCTTACCTTTAAAAAGTAATTGA
Source organism: Pipra filicauda (assembly GCF_003945595.2). Classification (NCBI taxonomy): domain Eukaryota; kingdom Metazoa; phylum Chordata; class Aves; order Passeriformes; family Pipridae; genus Pipra; species Pipra filicauda. The sequence continues at coordinate 1,229,414 of NW_024104576.1, forward strand.
GGAACTCTTTGTGAAAGATATCCATCTGCTTCTACCAATGCTCATTACTGTAAATCACAAGCCCTCATTGGCCATTTCTACTATCACAAACACTGTATATATACATCCTATTATTGTGATTTCAGAGAAAGAGCAACCTGCCCTAGAAATCTACCACGTACCCCACAAACACTGAATAAATATAATCAATACAGAAAAACAGCAGGAGAAAATTAACTGTAGAAAAAGAAAACATTTTGTTTCACTACCAATACCATTCGGCAATAGCTAAAATTGGGTATTTTAAACTAAACTGAATGTGCACATACATGGGTTAAACAGAAAGCTTAAGAATTTTTGTCCATGAATTTACAGACTATTTTAAAAGAAAATGTAAAATAGGGTGAGGACAGTAGAAAGCTCCAAAACAGTTGATATACAGAGGGTTGCAAGTCCCTGCCATTTGACAAGTAGCTGCACCTTAGGAGAGCAAACAATAAGACTATTTTTCACTCGCACTGCAGTTATTAAGCTGAGAGAAAGTAACGGCAGTGGACAATGGCAGAGACAGAGTAAACTGAAAAGTTACAAATTCCATTTTTATGTCTAAATTACGTGACAACTGAGGTTTCTATTAGGAAATATCAGGCAGAGACAAGCAGACAATTGGAAAACTGATTGAGTTATCAGCTTAAACGTCTTGGCAACACAATAGCTGAAAATTCTGAAAGAGCTTTTAAAATTTTAGATTTCTCCAACAAAATGGCAAAACCAAACTTTTAAAAACTGTATGTGCATGTGTATATACGCACACATATTTTAACTACCTCTTTTGTGACCAAGGAGTTTCACAGACACAAAATGTTTAGATTTGGGGTTCAGAGAGACTTTTCATAATTTATGCTTGGCTTGTAAAACTTAAAATCCACTTCACAGATTCTCATATAAATACAGACCTGTATGTACAAGTTCCATTACTGACTGCAAAGACGGTAATGGTAGAACAATGTGTAAATAAATGAAAACGTTTTCGTGTACAAATGGAGATATCATTAAGGTCATCTTTAAAAACATGACCACGCTATACACTTTCTGATGCTGGTTATAGTCATCATCACACCTTCAGACTGATTAACAGCTGCCAAAATTGAAACATTTTCTCCTTAGAATAGCAGATAATTCAAATTAAGTTCTTTTCTAATATAGCAAAAAGTTTTCAGAAAAAAAATATAAAAAGTACTGCAAATTCATACATGTACATTTTTAAGATTCTAAACAACCAATATATTTACTTTTTCATCACACAGGCTCTTTTGAAGGTTTGCATTTCCCTGAGTCAGGAATCATGAACAAGGAGTAAGTACTGTCCCTGAATGTTTGCCAGCCTCTTTTTGACACTCAATACTTAGCTGTTATTGCATTTGATTATTGATGTTAATTTTATGCTTCACTCCAGGATGATTTCTGAAGAGTGACCTTAATTTCACTACACTTACCTTTAATATTCAGTATATAGACCTCATTTGTCTTTCTAGCAGAGCATATCAGGGATTTTATCAGGGATTTTTAAAAAAACCTTGAGAGCCATCAGCCTCATGCTAGTCAAAAAATATCATTGCCAGTGCTGAGGGGATGCAGGGAGGCAGTGAAGTCATGAACAAATTACACACATACAACTAAGGATCTTCCAATACCTGGGAAAAACAGCTGCAGCACTCTAGAGTTAGCCTGTAGGAACTTCTAGTAGTAATTGCTGACAACAAAATTGAGGTTCGATTTTGAAGCCAATTAAAATATGTTGAATGCATTGCCAGAGACATTTACCCAAGGTCATACAGGCATTCAGCAGCACATTCTAGCAAGGAATGCAAGCTTTACAAATCCCACTTGGATGTCCTTAACTACAAAATACTCTCTCCTGTGTTTCTTTTCAACTGGGATCTTTGAACATAAAGTTTTTCAAAGCAGTTCCAGAGTCATATATTAGTGGACAGAATAGGTTTTAAATAACCTGGAGCCAATGGATTTTTTCCATGAGTAATAGATGGACTTTAAAATTATTACTGTGTCACAGGTTATCCCTAAAAATACTTCTCTTGTGTAAGCATACAAAGTGAACAACTCATCTGGGAGTTGGATTCAATAACTTTTCACTTCCTTATGAATTTTTTTTTCTCTTGCATACTTCTCCAAATTTATGTCTGCCTCTTGCAAAAATATTAAGACAGAAAAGAGAGGCAAAGACCAAAAGGGACTTCTGTGTTTGCTGTTGAGATATTTTCCCCAAAGGAAATCTAATTCATTAATAAGGTGACACATCTTTCTTCTACTGTGAGACATCTTGCCTCTTAATCATGATAAGTATCTGAACTTCTGCTCAGGGTACCTCACTTACACCACTTACACTGGTGTTGCAACATTGTACCATCGATGCAATCCCTTTGTCTTCATTTTGCTTCTGGATAGCAACACAAAACCACTGTCCATTTTCTTCTCTTAGCCACCCCCCCCCCTCTTCTCCTCTGTAGTGAACATCTAACAGGACACTGACTCATATCAATTGCCTGGAAGTCTACGTGTTGCATCAGGATTCAGCAGCACACACAGAAAGGAAATATTCAGCACTGAAATGTATTCCCTTTGCTGCAGACCAATTCATTTATAAGGAACAGAACAATTCATATGCTGCCAGGAATATGTGTTTTATTTCAAAACATGTCTTAGGTAACTGAGAGCAATTACTAAATTGACAAAGGGTAACAACCCCCCACATTAGTCTTTTGTTTTAGATCTTTGTGTCTCAGATTTTAAAACTTTACCTTCCTTCTCCTTTATATTTCTCCTGCTCCACTCTTTGACTCACTTTTCACGGTTCTTCTTCTTCATAGTTTTTTTCCATGTCTTCTTCAGTCCTCCCAAATGATGGGAGCCACAATTGCATTTCTTTAACAGATCCTCTGACTACTAACATGAGAATGTCTTTTTGACAGTTGAAAAACTTTAACTTGCTGTAATATTTAAGTGAACAAATCACAGAATGGTTGAAGTTGGAAATTATCTCTCAAGGTCATCTAGCCAAGCTTCAGGGAAGGACTCAAATTTGCAGGAAACATGAAGGAGACTATGTAATTTCTTTTTTACAAGCTTCCAAAACCCTTAGTTTTTGCATGTCACAGTGGCTACAAGAGAAGCTGTATTTCAGATGTTATTTGCAACAGCAGCAAGAGATTGTAGTTTCAGGAAGGGGGGGTGGGGTTTTCTAAGCTATGGCACTCCTTTGTTCAGACTTGGGTCCATCAGTCATCAGTCCATCAGTCCTCACAACATTTCCACAAAGACCTGGGGGCTTGCAGCTTGTCTATCGCCACAACAGGAATTATAAGGATCTGTGAAAAAGTTTTTTTCCATAGAAAACCTCAGCCTCTATTTCATTTCTTTTGTGGTTATTTTTAGGCACCCCAGACATAATGAAAATGTTACTGCAGAAACACCCTGTAGATACCAGATCTTGTAAAGAAGCAGCTAACTCATCTTAAACTAGTTAGCTCACTACTGATAGTAACATACAAACAGCTCAATGAAACGAACCACGGAGGACTTACCTCCATGACCAGGCAAGGCTCTCAGTTAAAAAACAGCTTTAGCAGGTCCACCCTGACTGAAGTCCCTCTAACTGTAATTAAATTAAAGATACGGAGGTAGGTTTTATGCATGGGATGGGGAGTTGAATTTGTGGTAGTGTAGGAGCACTGCCATAATAACCTATTACAAATTTGTGTTCTGGCAGGTAACGCTGGTCAGCTCTTTACAGCAAATGAAAAGTTATGTGTATAATAGCCAATATTAGGTCATTCTGTCTGAAAAAATGATACCTATGCTGCACTTGCAAATTTTTTTCTTGTTCAGATGGGTGCAGGGAGACTTCTTCAGCTATCAGTGCTCAGATTTAGCTGAATGAGAAGACTTCATAGATACCCATTTACTCAGCTATCATAAAAAACACACTTTATGTTTTAGGATGTTGGACTTTCATGGGGTACTGGGCCTACAAACAGGAAGGCACAAACCCAAATTTGAAAATTAGGAAAATTAAAAGGTCCTTAGTTATAGACAGTTTTCTATATATTTTGCTATGGCTTTTACAGATGTCAAATATGTAGCTAGCCAGTTCTCCATCAGAGCTTCCCCTGCTTTTTGAGACTGTGATCCTTGTGGGTCCCTTCCAACTCATGATGTTCCATGATTCTATGACTGATCAGTGGCAGGACTTACCCAATGTGGGTCTATAATTTTGAAGGTGTTTAATAAAATCCAAAATTATGATAATGTATTAATTTAGACCATGACAGATAACATTCTGTAAATACAGAAATTCATTGATCACTGAATGGACTACTGTAGTTCCTAGATCTGCTGGCAGCAAAACACACGTGTGGGCCTGACCAGTATAACCCTTTGTGGAAAAATCCCGTATGTATAAAGTCACTTAGCATTCATCATATCAGAGTTATAGTCAGTGAAACAATACAAAACACATCAGAGATGCATATGCTTTTCTCTCCTATCAGAAGATAAACAAAGCCATTTTTTCCCGTCTAACATGGAAATCAATTGGAAATAACAGCTTTAAATATGTGGGATTAAACTATGTTAAAGTCAACCTTCTCTTTCATCCTTAAGCAAAAGACATTTCCAAAATCTCTCAAAACCTTGCCACAGTCAGTCTTCTAGCAAAAAGAGTAAAGGCATAACCCAGTATTCCTGATATTTTTAACTAAGACCATGAATGAAAATAATGTTTCAAATGGCTGTCTTCGTACATCATAAAATAACATCAAAGAGCACAAACAACCTTTGTGGCTCACCCTTCCATATCCTCTCACTCTCAAGGTGCAGTACAGAAATGGGGTTAACACAGAGTTTTTGGAACAGTGCACTCATCCTCCTTTCTGTTTTTTCTATTTCATTTTCTCACAAAGCTGACCAGAGGGAAAGAGTATGCGGCTACGATTACTCTCTTCAAGGTCTAATAACAGCCATGCAATATATCACTTTAAAATACATTTTTTAAATGAACAAGTTGCCCTCGAGGCTGAAGACTGGTGAAATCTCCCATGCTAGATCAAACCATCGCTTTTGGTTTCAACTGCAGCTCCTGCTGTGACTGCTCCTTTGAAGTGCTCACAGGTAGGGGCAGCTCAGTAGAGAAAGCCCTGCTGTGCTAAACCAAGGAGCTTGAACCCAGAAAGCTTATTTTCTGCTTGTTCTGGAAAAAATCCTGCTGAGCTGCAGGCATAGGTATTCAAATTGGAGGGCTATAGGTAGATCAGAAATATTGCAATTGATTAAATGACATTTTGTATGGGAAAGAAGCTCAAATTTAAGCCAAGGTATTTGTGCCTAAGTGTAAGACAGCTACAAACTGAATTTTAACCTGTGTTTTAAAGCTGGTGGCTTACCTTCGCTATGGGAGTGGGTTTTAACTATACCTGAGATTGAAGATGTGGTATCACCTGCCTCTAAAGTAGATGCAGAGTTGTCTCTCCGCGTTGAGAAACAACTCCTTAAGTCAAGTTCCAGCTAAGCTACAGAAAATTTAAAGCCAATGTTTTAAGACAGTGGGTTTCTTTGTCTGCAGAGAGGAAGTTTCAAACTCAGCTGTGAGCACTTCAAAGGCACAGATTCCACAGCTGGTACTAGAGCTAGAATTAAGATGCCAGCTTCAACACATGCTAGATTTTATGATCCAAAGTTTTTCATCATCACTTTTATTAATGTACACATTTTAATAAATTGGAAGTCATCTCTAACACTAATTTGCAATTTTAAATATAGCTACACTCTAAAATATTACTTAGATGAAGGAGACGGTTTAAAATTTGTGAATTATTTACATTTTTCAGAGGCCTTCCCTTCCAAAGGATCAGAAATATACCTCCTGTAGTTTGGTAAGGTGCTGAAAGTAAGATTTGCCTTAGTTAGCATGTCAGGTAGAACTGTTCCTATGATCAATCAAGGCCTCTGAAATATTTATACAGTATACTGAGAAATGACTCCATATACTAGCCAAGTACAATGTTCAAGCTGGAAAAAAGGCCAGTGCTACTATATGTAGAGACAGCACTATTTCCAGACTTTGTTCTGAAATAACCAAAACACTTCAAACACAGCTTGGCATGTGAAGGGAGAGCTAAGAGCAACACTGTGGCTTTTGCCACTCTGTAAGTGTGGTAAGGCAGGTGAGAAGAAGCTCCTCATCACAGAGACACTGCATCCAGAGGGAACTTGGTTCACGCTGGGGAGGAGTACAAATTTCATAAAATTGCTTTAAAAAAAATCCCACCAGTATGTGTTTAAATAGTATTTCCTACATTAATCCACACACCCCATGTCTTATCCCTGTTCCACAAATATGTAGTTCTGTCTGTCTCCATCTCCTGAGTTTGGAGCCTAAACAGAGGATTTAGAGGTGGACAAGAGACACAGTAAGAAAACTCCTGCTGGTCCATTGTCTACAGAGTGTATTGAGCCACAGGAGTGGAAAAATATCTTCAGAAAATGCTTTTGAGGGGCAGTCAATTCCATTTTTAGTCATGGGTTTTATTTCCTCTGAAATGAAGCCTACTTTTAAGAGTTTGCCCTTTTATTTTTAATGAAAAATCTAAGTCAATATTTTACAGCCATGGTGACAAAAACATCTCTTAAAAAACTCCTTAGGATTTACTTGGTGAAATAGCTTTATTTTACTTTGTCTGAACTATTTGATGAACAAATCATTCTCGGGTATTTGGCTTTGTTTATATGTTTCTGCTCCTTCAAAATAAAATGAAAAGGCTCAAAATTGTAAAGAATGGGATGAAATCAGGAGGAAAAGCTAAATTAAATTGGAGACAGCTTGAAGCTTCCTGAGAGTCCTTCCTATATATTCATCATACCTCCCATTTCCTCCCTCTCTTCTCTAGTCAGAGACAACACTCCATTTTAGTAGCCCACGATAAGAAGCAATACGATGTTTGCTATCTGGCCAGGCTGGAATTACAGTCAATTAAGCTGCTCTCTGCAAGAGACATTAAAGAGTATCTCTTATTCCATACCAGGGTTTACGTTTTGTCTACAGTTATGAAGCTTTTTCAGTTAACAAGGGCAGTACAATGTCTTTGGAGGGATTATATGCTTGCCCTTTTCTTACTGCAACTTAAAGTATAATAGAGAACTATGGAGTAACTATAATGCTGTAATTAACTGGAGTGGCTCTGCTGATGTTATTAACCACGAGTGTATAATTCAAGTGGCTTCTGAATCGCCATGAAGACCCAGGAGTGAAATACAGCTCCATATTCACTTCATAGCCATCTGTTATTATCAAAATATGTTGAATTTTCCAGTTTATGCTGAAAGTTTTAAAGTAAGGCATCACTGTGAGATGTTAGAAAATACTTTTCTGATTGGTCCGTGACTGGGGGAGCAGGCAAGAATTATAATACATTGGTACTAAATATTCATTTTATTATACTGTATCAGAGCAAAGATGGCTGTAATGCTGTTACCCTTTTTTCCTCCCCCAATGCAATATTCTTTTTCATTCTAATTCTTAGTTCTGAGACATTTATGTACATCCAAAATAACTCTAGCCTGCATTAGGGAGGACTGAAAAACACATGGACAAAGCCATTATGACTCTCCCTGCTTTGTGGTGCAGAGCTCAGCTTGTGTGAGTTGTCATAGCTTTATTAAGGTCAACGTTCCAGCAACTGGTAGAGCATCTGATGCTCCTTTGGTTTTGATCTGAACACACTCATGATTTCCATCACATCTGCTTTTCCTTAAATGTTAAGCTTTTATATTTCAAAACCTGTGTGCTTAGAAATTCACCTTTTAATTCACATGCAAGCACTTAAAAGTTTATAAGTTTTTAAGCTTATGCAATCTCTGGCTTCTGGGAAAGCAAGACAGGAACCATGGCTGGGAAAGCAAAGCTTTAGCAGGCATCATACTTAAGTTTTTGGCAGAGAACTGGTATTTCTTGGGTTTTTTTGCTGTTTCCCTTATTATATGCAACATCACTCTAGTTCTATTTTTTTAGAAATCAAAGATATTTCAGGACAAATTATTAAAAACATAAAGTGAGTCACAACAGGAATCACTCAAAGGAATTCAATAAGCTGGGTGAGGTGAACTGTACCACTTCTTTTTATCAGTAGTCTGACCAAGTACAGCCAAGTATTCACAAGTTTCTGCCAGGCCACTGTAGCTGTGTGAGAAGAACAGGAGGCTGAGTTGAGAACAGTCAACAGACATGTGAATCCAATTGCTGATGGGTGGGGTGTGGAGATGGGATTATGGAGCATTGTTTAAATTTGGGACACAATCAGACCTAGGACAGGAGTTTAAGACTAAAGTAACTAGAAGTTGTTTATTACAGGACTCTGAAAGGCATTTGGGGTTCCATGAAGGCAGCAGATGCCGCTGCTGCTATGGATAAAGATCTTCTGTTTGTTTGAGGCTATATTATAATTAGTAATAGAACTGGAGTTAGTGTAAAGTTATCAGAGAGTAAGCACTGAAAGAATAACCATCCTTTGGTTATCCTTTGGTGTTGCTGAATGTTATGAGACCCACAGAGACAGCAAATGCACATTATTGAAGGTGACTTTTACAAATGGATATGGTTTGTTAAGACACCGTAGCATCTGGGGCAAGGTAAGGGAATTAAATGAGCATGGATTTGATCAGCTTGGAAGAGTTAGGATGAGAACTATCCCAAGGGATGCAGAGCCAGGAACCAAGGGAGTTGATAGGACCATTGGAGAAAGGGCCTTGCAAGGCAATGCCCAACAGTGGGATATGTGGGGGTGATAGTCAGATTCAGCCCAAGGATCCAGATCAGACAAGTTCATGGCAGTGAGGTAGGGACAAGGTTAAGCTGGGAAGTCAGTTTGCTGGTCAGGGTTCCAACCTTGTCTGATCACAGAATCACAGTATCACAGAATATGCTGAGTTGGAAGAGATCCACAAGGATCAAGTCCAACTCCTAGCCCTGCACAGGACCATCCCAAGAGTCATACCATGTTCCCGAGAATATTGTCCAAACACTTCTTGAACTCCTTCAGGCTTGGTGGCGTGACCTCTTCCTTGGGGAGCCTGTTCCAGTGCTCAACCACCCTCTGGGTGAAGAACCTCTTTCTAATATCCAACATAAACCTCCCCTGACACAACTTCGGGCCAATGAGGGTAATCAGGGCCTGAAGATACAGCCCTCTGGTTGCTGGTCAGGATCAAAGTCATGCTGAGAAGTCCTTTGTGGATTGGGGTATCAATCAACGGGGTCCATGCACAGATATGGGCATGGCTGTGGCTGAGCTGGAGTCTGGAACTTCTGTGATGTCATTCATTGGGTAGAGTATGACAGCCCCCACTGAGCTGAAATGGGGCTCCTGGGTCAGGGGTGGAGCTGAGCCAGAGGCCCCAGGAGAGGCTGGTCAGAGCCATTAAAGACTATTAGTGCCCTCAGGACCCCGACAGTACATGATGAGAAGTGACAAGGGTCTCTGACCAACCTTAAAGGTTCAGAATAGGGATTGAGGCTCAAGGCATAGATTTAGGAGATAAACTGTGTCAGATAAACCCCATGGAATGAGGATGTGGGCTGACAACAGCAGCATGGTTAGGTCTATATAAGGTTTCAGTCAAGTACAGTTAAGGCTAAGTTCCACTCAGAGAATAAGTAAGTGGTATAGTAAAAGGCACAGTTTATTGCTGGATCAGTATAGGCTAGGATAAGAGCTGTGGCTGGCTTAGTGAATGAGTTGTGCTTGGTTTTAGGATGAGAATAGATTAACTTGTAGTGTCTCTCTGTAGGGCTAATTCATATTTTTTGATGACTGAAAATGAAAACCCAGGTATTGGTTGAGCTTATTAAGAAGTTAAAATGGCTGTCCTGGTTTCAGCTGGGATAGAGTTAATCTTCTTCCCGGTAGCTGATATGGTGCTGTGTTTTGGACTTAGGATGAGAATAATGCTGATAACACACTGATGTTTTAGTTGTTACAGAATAGTGCTTACATTAAGTCAAGGACTTTTCAGCGTCTTGTCGTGCCAGTGAGGAGGCTGGGGGTGCACAAGGAGCTGTGAGGGGACACAATCAGGACATCTGACCTCAGCTAATCGCAGGGATATTATGGACGTATGATGTCATGCTCAGCAAAAAAAATAAGAGAAGTTGCCCAGGAGGTGGTAACCACTGCTCAGAGGCTGTCTGGGCATCAGCCAATGGGTAGTGAGCAATTGCATTGTGCATTGTCTGTTTTGTATATTCTATTATTATTATTATTATTATTATTATTATTATTATTATTATTATTATTACCATCATCATCATCATTATCATTATTATCATTATCATTATTATTTTCCCATTCTTTTCTGTCCTATTAAACTGCCTTTATTTACCTCAGCCCACAAATTTTACCTTTTTTCTGATTCTCTCCGCCATCCAACTTGAGTGGAACAAGCAAGCAGCTGTGTGGGTTTTAGCTGCCTGGTGGGTTTAACCACAGAAATGGCCAAAAAAAAATAAAGATAGCTTTCTGGTGTGGGTTTTTTGGGTTTTTTTCAGAGCATGAACAGGAATAAGTGCAGATTGACTTAAAGCAAGGATGAAGGGGTTAGCTAATCTTCCTTCAGAAAAATAGATTTTTTTAATGCATGTGTCAATGGTCAATTTTGCATGGACAAATACTGAATGCTGATCCCCTTTTCAAAGAGGTTTTGGTTGTAACTGACATTGTTGAGTGTTAGATCTTACTAATATGATGTTTGAAGCTGAAACCAAAGCATCTGGGCTTTAGCAGTTCCAGTGATTTGTTGACTAAGATGGAAAATTGTCCAGTTTTTCACAGGACTTTTCTGAAGTCACTCCTTTGGGCACACCATGATAGTAAAGCTGTCTGGGTACAGCACTACCATCTTAGCCTTGAAAGTAATTCATCTGGTAGCATTTTGAACATCAGCAAGGGCAAGCAGCAAAGCCTGCACTAATACTGCGCCAGTGGGTTCACTGAACATGTGGAGGTACTATTTAGTCAGAATAGTTTGTGGTTCCTAGACTCTGCTTCTGCTTCCATTGAATGGCCTTCAAGGAGAGAACTGAGACAAGGATTAAACTTCAGGCTGCAGCTGAAAGTGATGATTTAAGAAATGTTTTCTAAAAGCAACATTGTGCTTCTTGTGAAATGTGTCCGGTTTTCATCTTTGCAGCTACCACAGTCAGGCACTTATTTGCAAAGGCTTCAGAAACAGCAAGATCTTTTCCACTCCAGTACCACTCTTAGTAAGCTGTTCATGTAGACATCCAGCATTTCACCTAAGTGCATGTCTGGAGCTGTCAGGCAGCATGAACTGAAATCCCAGGAAGCCATGAGATTGGGTAGCTGAGCAGGTATCCAGCCATGACTTCTACAGAATTTGTACCCCCCAGAATGGGTTGCAACTGTAGATGAGTGGTCAAGAGCGAGAAGAGAGTTAATCTGAGATTTGTCAGGAACAGACACAGATTACAGTGTAGGACTGGTCAAGAACATGAGTTTTTACACCAAGTTGGATAATTGAAAGACAGAGAGGAAGGAAGAACTCTTCCTAAGTGGAGGGGTTTGGGTGGGTTTTTTGTTTTCAGAGGCACATAGCTACAGCTAGAGAAAAGTTACTTTTTTCAAACATATGCTGACACTGAGTCAACAGTAGGTTAATTCAAACATGTAATTTATATTTTAAGACCCCAATCTGAGTGATATAAATGTTTAAATAAGCAAGTATAACCTATTCAGCAAAGCCCCTTCACCTTCTCCCAAATTTAACATTTCTCACATTTGATTTTTCAGTGTGAGTTCTACAGATTGCTAAATCAAGACACTAAAGTATTCTGTTAAATTTACATGTAATAATAAATATTGTTTTCAGTCAGACCCCTGCAGAAACCACTGATGTACTATTTGCTCTTTTCCCTGAAGAACTTTGTGTTTAGGAAATGTTAATGGCTATTTTTCTAAAAAAACACAACGAGGCAATAAAACAAATTAAAATAATAAAATTAATTAATTTTTTTTGTATTTTGCTGATTATTCAAAAACTCCATCAATATGCATATAGATGAAAGAACCCATAAATGAGAGAATACTTGGAGCAATCATTTTCAACCCCCTATAAACTGGATTTCATTGTAAACACAGTGTGATGCTGTTGAATTCACAGATACTAAGGACATGGGTAAGGGTTTATAGGGCAGCAGCTGTGAACTGGATTGCTTCAGTGTATGCTGTTCTTTTCACTAGATACACATTTCTCTCCAACCTTGGTCAGGGTATTTTTATTCTCCTTGAATACTAAGAGCCATATTTTAGGTTAGATTCCATGTCTGTGAGGGAGGAATAAAGGACTTACATTAATACATTTATATGCAGATTAGCCCACCCTGTCTCAGATAGAGTGAAATTAAATTAAAAGCTGCTTACCTGTTAGCTTCTTCCTGACAGCAGGTAGCAAGGAAGAACAGAAATGGCATTTCTTTCAAATTCTACCTTGTTACTTGCCTGTCATAGGCAATAGGTAGGCTCAGTGTGTTTTATGATTTGCTGTTGTCATGTCATGTCCTGTCATGGCTGGGCTTTGGGAACAAAGATTTGGGAAGGGCTCTACCCACATTTGTTACAGGTGCGCTGGTGGCTAAAAAGGCCAATATGAGACAGGCACGTCCGGTTGCAAAAGGCACAGCAGAAAGACTCCTTAGGTGGTGTATTCTGCAAGACATGATTCTTTCTGTGTTGTCTTTTCTCCTCAAGAGTGATCCTGCGTGTGTTCTCAAAAGCATCAGCAGCGTTATAGATGGTGTGTCTCCAGACCTCCCAGTTGGAGGCCAGAGTAGACCAGTGATGTTGATCAATATGGCCAAGGCTGAGATGTTGTTTCAGGGAGTCCTTGTATCTCCTCTTCGGGGCTCCTCTCATGCGGCAGCCGGTGGCAAGTTCACCAGACTACCACCTCCCTAAGATCATTTGCTGTTGTAGAGAAGTAGCAACCATCGGTATAACGGGAGTAAGGAGAGCATTTTGATTCAGGCACTTAACTCTGAGTCAAATGTCTGCTGAAACAGCAGGTTTGCCTAGGGCTATGGGGAAGATTGCCAGACTCTGGTACATGCTAAAAAGAGCTGCACACATAATGACAACACCCCAGGCAGCACTGAGTCTCACAGCACTTCCAGAGATTCTCTGGCAAGTAGCTGTAGCCAACATCGCATCCTCTGAGATCCGCTATCATCTGCCTGATGTCTGCTCCCAGGATGTTGCTCATCTGTGGAAGAGGAGGGAGATAATAAGCCTTCAGCTCCTCTGACCACTGAGGCTGGGATACCTAGGTATTCTCTAGGTGAGTGGAAATAGTGGAAAACTAGAAGGCTTTAACTTCCTTTTTCACATCAAGCAGTCCCCAAAAGGTCTGGCAGATGGTAACTCCAAGATTTCAAGGACTAGTGAGAGAATTAAGAAGTTAAATATTTTTCCCTCTGACTTCCCCAGGTGAATAGGGATTTGCATTCTTCATTACAAGATGCAGAGACAGAGATAAGCAATATATTCTGATGTATGGACTTAAAAAGGCAGTAAAAATAACTTTGTAAGTAAAACCACAGAAAAACTCTGAAAATTATGAGAGAGACGAAAGAGAAAAAAATTTAAAATACATATATGAACATTCAGACAGACACATATTGTAGGCAGAATTATCTTCAGATGGCATGTTTTCAAATTCTCTGTCCTCTGAGAGTGTCTCTGTTACCAGGATCTTCATGAAAAAGTAAAATGCATTTGTTTCCCACTCACAACTTTGCTCTTCATTCCAGAAAAAATGCGCTACTATTTAAATGTGAAAAATCCCAAGGGTTTGCACAGAAGCTAGAAAATGTAAAAATGAAAGTAGTCACAGTGATGTAACCCTAAGCCTCTACAAAGTGCTAATGTCATCCCAGGATCAAATTCAGATGAGGCATTGTAATTCAATGTCTTCCATTTCTAAGATCACAAACAACCAGTGCTTCAAAAGCATTTTTTAACTGTTATTATGTTACTATAAACCATTTTACATGCATAAAGACATCTCTCAGTCATGTCCACGCAGTTTAGTATTTATCTGCTCGAACTGAAAAATGTGAAAACCCTGTCCACAAAATAGATTTGGTTCCTCTGTAGTCTTCCTCATCTTCTCATAGAATACATGATTTTAGGTCAGTTTAGCAAAACTTACTTCTTAATAAGCACTTCTCTTTCAATCCTCTGCTTGCCTAATCTGTCTGCTCTATACTGTGCCATGGCAGAGCTGCTATTGTAGATAAGAAAGTGCTTGGCATAAGCAAGCGCAGTAATATGAACAGTAACTACAGGTACCCAAGCCTCCCACTAACATTCTTCCAAGTGTCAAATGCCTGTGATTACCTTTCAGGTACCCACAGCCCCTATCTCTCCCAACAAGTCACTGTCTGAAAATTTATTAGTAGTCCAAACTCCAGGAACCTGGGGTTGTCCTGTGCAGGGCCAGGATCTGGACTCGATCATTCTTGTGGGTCTCTTCCAATTCAGCATATTCTATGGTTCTATAAAAGCATATTGGTCTCACATCTATGGACTTGAGGTGACAGATGCTATGCTCAAACAGAACATATTATTAATGAAGCTCATGGTACTACCTTGTGCAATATGTGCCATTAAGAAAATATACAGGAAGGGTAATGCAAGGAGGAAGTAGGCTCATGGTTCATACCATTTTATTCAGAGGTAAAATTTTCATGACACAACTCCTCAAGGAATCATTGAAACGTGGTTCAGATTATATTGCAGCATTTGGCTTGAAATACCCCATACCACTCTGTTGCTCTGTGAATGTTTTTTCTGAGTCAATACAAAAGTTGTGGGAAGAAAACCACGCCAAATACTGAATTTTTCCAGGCATTTCTTTGCAAGGCGTGGTGTCATGCACAACAACAAAAACCAAATCTCAGTTTCAGAACATCAATGGCTTAAAAGGGGCAGTCTCTGTCAGTACTTGCCATTAAAACTGAGTAAAATATTTCCTTCTTCTAAAAGATTGCAAACTTTTGGCTTGAAACATGCCTCAGTATAGTGTCAACTTTTACTTCAGCCACAGTGGCTTACCACTGGTTCTCTATTTCTCTCTCTCATCCAGTGCAAAGTCACCTGGCCATGAATCATTACAGCAATTCCACGAGTCTGTAATACAAATCAAAGAGCATTGTGTGTATCCTATTTTTTAGCCTGAATACCTGTATTAATCAGTACTAGAGAAGTGGGATTCATAACACATTCACCAAAAAACCTGATTCCCTGACGAAGCTAGTTTTGATATCTTTGTATGTGGACCTAGAGCACTGTATCCATCTATGGAGTCCCCAGCACAGGAATGACATCGACCTATTGGAATGAGCCCAGAGAAGAGCCACCAAGATGGTCAGAGGCATGGAGCACCTCTCCTATGAGGAAAGCCTAAGTGAATTGGGATTGTTCAGCCTGGAGAAGTGAAGGCTTCAGGGTAATCTAATTGTGGCCTTCCTGTACCCAAAGGCAGCCAGCAGGAAAGATGGAGACTACAAGTGCATGTAGTGATAGAACAAGGGGGAATGGCTTCAAACTGAAAAAGAGCAGGTTTAGATTAGATATTTGGAAGAAATTTTTACTGTGAGGGTGATGAGGTGCTGGAACAAGTTGTTGAGAGAAGCTGTGGCTACCCCATTCCTGAAGCATTCAAGGCAAGGTTGGATGGAGCTCTGAGCAACACGGTTTAGTGAAAGGTGTCCCTGCGTATGCAGGGAGTTGAAACTAGATGAACTTTAAGGTCCCTTCCAACCTGGGCTATTCTACAATTCCATGGTTCTTGCAAAGAGCTGGCACTTTGCAGCTTGTTAATGAAGTTTGGTACTACAGAAATATTTCTTTTTGATAATTTTTAAATCTGCATTTAACCAGCACAATAATTAATTACTGTTCATTGTATTTGTGTTTCTGTGGGGTTATCTGAACTGATAGTGTGCTGATTAGTTGCTGGTTTTTTACATATCATTTTAAAGGTTGCCAGGGAAACATAGAGCACTCTTTTTGGAAGAAAAGAATTCAAATTAATTGCACCAATCATAATTTCTAAGTAGTTTTGCAAGTGATCAGTTACATAATTTTGCTAAGATAATATAGCCTTTAATATTTATTATTATATTTCTAACATTTCCTCTAGGTATTAAAAAAAAAAAAAAAAACAAAACAGAACAAGTCTTCTTAACATACTTGGAGGACTATAGCAGTTTAAAAGTGTTAATTATACGAGCATCTGTTTTATGGAGTTTTTTTCTTAAGTCGCAACACTGAACACAATGCTGCTGTGGATGACCTGTGGATGACTGACTCATAAAACTGACCTTCAAAAATTTAAAGAAAAAAAGCAAAAAAAAAAACCAAAATCTCCCTTTTAGGGCAGTAGCTGGGATATATTTTAGAAAAGTGGTTAGGCCTTTGCCTTGGACCCAGATGATATTTATATGCCCATGTCAAAACAGTGATTCCGAAACCCCCATCATCAGCTAAAGGTCAAATGGCTCTTCCCTCCCTTCCCATTGGCTCTGCTCACCGGGGTGCCTATGGTGGGTTACCCCATCCCAGGGAGAGATGGAAGAGCAAAAGTGAGAAAACCTTTGGGTTGACATAGATTCAGTTTAGTAAGCAAAGGAAAGAAAAAGAAAAAAACCACTGAAACAAAACAAATGGTGTGAATGCTATCACTGAGCAGTGGCTGTTTCCAAACCAACTCACTTGGCTTTTTTGCTGAGCACATGCTTTGTAGTGTGGGTTATCCCTGGGGTTAACTGGGTCAGCTGTCCCAGCTTTGTCCACTCCTAGCTTCTGCCCACCCTCAGTCTGCTCGCTGGGAGGGCAGAACAGGAAAAAGAGAAAGCCTTGGTGCTGTGCAAGCACTGCTAACAGCAGCCAGAACACGATGTGTTGTCAACACTGTTCTGGTCACAGATCCAAAGCACAGCACCCTACAGACTGCTCTCAACACAATTAACTGCATCCCAGCCAGAGCCAGTACAGTGAAATTATCTCACATATGTAGGGAGGCTACTCTGTTCCTCTTCGAAACTACCTCAAAAGGGCTTAAAAGATAAGCAAGCTTACCACAGGCAAGTCAGGGTATGGAGGCTGTGTCTCAGTCTGTTAAAGGCCCTTAATAGCCTTGCTCAGATCAGAACTCCCTGTCTGGACTTCCCAACCACCAGCAGGATTAGTGTCAAAGTCACCTCTCACTGCTGAAAGGAGGGAGCAGTGAAACACTCACACTGTCCTTTTGCACATTTTTACAGCATTCAGGAAGGTTCAGGCTCATGTCCTTGGGAGATCCAAGCCCTCTTTCTGGATAGGAAGAGGACTGCAGAGTATTCTGCCCATCACGTGCCTCAGAAAAGCTCTCCTCCTTCATCAGGGGCGTGAGCAAACTGTGAGGGAAGAGCCAAGGGGCGCATGTGCTCAGCTGGGGTGCAGGAGCACACACCAGGTTTCTGTATCTGTGTTTTCTTTTCAGTGGAGAGCAAATATAAGCAAGACACAGTAATAGTCAAGGTACAAAGCTACATACCTTCTCAGAGCACTAGATTATTTCATACAAAAGATGGTGGATAGCTACCTCTCATTTTTGCTCAGAAGAAAGCATCTGCCTGACGCTCCCAGCTGTGTACTGCAAGCACCAGGCTGTGCCTCATCTGCAGCCTGAGCAGCCGCCAAGACTGATTTCAGGCAGCTGTTCTTTACTAGCTCAAAACAGCTCCCTGTTCAGCAAGCTTGAGATTTTGTACCCTGCTTTGAGGTGTCTAACTCTACAGGCACCAGCCAAAGAAGTTCAATCCAAGATCTGAAAAAGACCCAGGTCCCTCCTAAGAAGCATCTCAAGGCCAGGCAAGACATACCCAGGCATCCAAAATGGCAAGGCACACCTGTGTTCAGGCAACTTTGAAATCCAAGCTTATCTTCAATAGTGACTTAGCCCAGTCAATCCAGGTTCATAATCTCTCTTACTTGCAGGCCTCACTTTCAAAAAGTGAACTTTCTTCTACACACTCCCTTAGAGACTTTTGACAGTGTTATCTGTTGCTTGATTTAAACTACTTCAAAATTACTTCTGCCCTTCTGACTTCACTTTTGCTTAATCAGGGCCACAGCTGAAGTGGCTAAGTCTCCTCCCAACCCAAATCCTGCTATTAAATAACACATCTACAGACACAGATGCTACCAGAAAACAAATGAACAGTACAATGCACTTTCAAAACACCATGTAATCAAAGGACCTTGTGATTGCAAAGTCCCCTAAAGTCCAATCACACTGACACATGCAGTGCACATAGCACCTTTCATAACCATTTCAGGAAACAGGACGGCTTCTAAATAATCTTCCTGGCAAAAATTTATTCAGAAAATAGCTTTAAACCATGGATTGATATAATCAGAATGCTAAATAGTATGATCCTTTTGTTGTATTAAGTAGCCCATAAAATACAATACTGGCTTCTTTCAGTAGTGATAATGATACAAATGTGGTTTACTCTCTCCACAGGCCTGACAGGTGCATGTTTTTCAAACTGGGGACTGACCCCCTTCAGATGCCAACAGTCAGCACAGAGTTGCATGCTTCACATTTTATTCCTTTACCCCTAGCAAAATTCTTTTTACCTTCAGCTTGTTGTTTTAGCCCCATTTTTCAGCTGAATGTGCCTGTTTTCTCTTGGTTTATGCGACTGACTTTATGATTATGAGTCATCTGTCACAGGAGGATCTGTTCTGTGATGGGAGCTCTCAAACATTTCTGCAAAACCAAATAATTATGCAAATAACTGTAAAAATAAGTAAAAACAAACCCAGATAACCATGATACTGTTTAAGCAATAAGGAATTGCTTCTGGATATTTTGGGCCAGATTATGCAATCAACAGTCTGTCATGAAGTAGGATTTGACACACGAGTATGACAGGGCCTCTGGAATGTGGTAAATGATGGAACAAAACATTAGGAAATATTTAAGTGTTACATGCAAAATGTTGCAGTCAGAGGACAGCTAGTTAATATGATTGCTACTTTTGTTCTTGTTGTTTAACAGTTGAAACAGATAAGAAGAAATGGACTTTTTTCTCTTTTAACCACCTATACTTAGCCACCTTTTATTCCCAACAAGTAAAATTTACCCCAGTAACAATCCCCTTAAAGGCTGTGAAATAAATAAACTTTCAAATGGAGTGTCTTACAATTTATCTAATATTTTCGTGACTCTTGGAAATTTTAAGATCTTTGAAATAGACACTTTTATATAACCAATTCATCATAAATTAATCATAATTTATTGCAACAGAACCCATCAAGATGAATTCAGTTGACATTAATGTAAATGTCATTCTTATTTCTGTAGGTGATCCTTTACAATTATTGTTCATTTAAATATTAGTCAATCACCACTTAAAATGAAGTCTACCCTCAGTTTTCGTCCCCAGTATATCCTCTGGCCATATATAATATAACTTGAATCTGGCCATATATAATATAACTTAAACCTTGAGCAGAATGATTATTGCTGCTCTGTCTGTGCCACTAAACTGCACTATCACAGACACACAGTTTAGGGGTTTTTATCTGATCAGTCTGATATGAGCATCATAAATGGAAAAAGCTATAGAATACACCCAGTTAAACGAAATTCTACATTTCCCTTAAGTAAAAAAGGTGAAAATGTATTCAATTGCATAGGAAAAAAAATCCCACCTTTTTGCAGGAGAGAGCAATGTTGCTACAGCAATGACAAGAGAATGAAGAAAATTCTGTGAAGGAAAAATGATTTGGCCCTATAATTAAACATGGGGATTTTAAAAATGGCATAGATGTATTTTAAAGCAAAAATGGTGAAAAACACTTTCTGTAATCTTTTTAAGCAAGGTGGGGGGATTTTATTAACATAGAACATCCAAAAGGGGTTGAATGTCCTCCCAGTCTGAGCCATGATACGTTTCTGACAAACCCTGTGCTTCTGAGCCATTTATGCTACTAGTTACCAGTAACATGTATGCAGTTCTGATGGACTCATGGAGATACCAGTAAAACCTCTGTGCTGCACCTGACACGCAGACAAAAACTAGCTAATGGGGTTAAAATAGTTCCCTGCCGCAGGCAAAGGAGAACCTGCAGAAGGTCGTGCTGCAGGTGCATGTTGGCAAATTTGCTACAGAAGGGGTCAGGGAGGAATGTAGTAAATTCAAACATAAAAATTACGTTCACTATGTGTATAATACTCATATGCAATAGCCTTTTTGCATTTGGAATACAGACTGCCTTGGAGGAGTTGGTGAAGGGTTTTGCAAGGAATGAAATTAATTTTTTAAAAGACAGAAAAAATTATACATGACTAATAAAGAGCGTAGTGATGACAGAAATTGGTTACTTGTTCATATTCCCCATGCTCCAGAGACATGACTCAGTAGTACAGATTTAACCATTTAACCAAAATTCTCTATAGCTGTAGCAACTACTCAAGCATACCTCTCCTGTTAAATCCACAGCTGAAAATAAAATCATACCTTGACATCCTTCTAAAATTCGCATCTTTGCATTTGTGCCCCTTAGTATTTCCATACAGACAGAAAAAAAATTAGCAATGTGCACATTTAAATATTTATTAAAGGGCAGGGGGGAGATGTTGGTGTTTGTTTCTTTGTTAATTTGTTCTGTTTTAAATAGGTTTGGGGGGCATGTTTATAAAGAAAAACTGAAACCTGATTTGACAACACTGATTATAGGATCTATGAATTTAAATGAATTTGGGCAAGACTGTGTCCAAAAGGACATGACCATCATTTCAATCTGTAGGAATTATTCAGTGAGGTAATACTAACTCTTCTGGTGCAAACACTGAAGTCTCTGCTAGTCAAATGGTAAAAGTGTAAATCATCTCAGTTTTTATTTTGAGGATTTACAGATCACTATTATTTCACATGAGTGAAATATGGAGTTCTGTTTCTAAAAGGGGCTCAAGAGTAGTCAGAAGTAGAGAGGCCAAGAGAACTGAGCTCTGTTGCTTTGTTAGCTACATCACTGGTGTTTAGCAACTACTTTAGTAGCAATAAAGATCTTGGGTAGGTTTCCCTGGGTTTTAATTCCTATTCAGTTGAAATGAATAAGTACCCTATTCTAAAGTAACCAAAACACTGGATGCAGGAATTCAGTTTCCAGCTTTTCATTCTCTCAGCAGGAAACAGTTGTTCTTTTTTTCAAATAGCTGAAAACAAAAAAGTCAGGAAAATATTCATAGATCGAAAATGTTTGAGGAAGAGAGGAAGAGAAACATTTACATATATGCATTTCCCAGTTTTGAAAATTACTTTATCAGCTCTGCTTGCACTTGCATTTCTTCCCCACTTACTGCCACTCACTAACAGTAAACTTTGTCCAATTCTGGCAGAGCCAACAGGAAAACAGTAGTACATAGCCCAGCAGATACAAACAGCAGGAAGAGAGCTTTGCCAAAAATTAGGTAAGTAAATAAATTACCGTTTTTAAGCACTGGCAAGTAACATAAGTAAAAGTTTTATGATTGATGTGTCCATGCTATAATCACACACTCTAGTACACTTGTGCGGTCTACAGCCTGCTCACTGAACAGGAAACCACTCAGCTTCACTCTGTGTTTAAAAGTTGCTGCTAACCTAAATTATTTTGTAATTGTAGAGTGGGCTAGTTGAAACTCAGATGGTTGTGCTGGTATTTCCAAAACTTTGGGCAATTCCAAGGGTGGATGCTTAGATATAGATAAAACAAGTGTGCATTAATGCAATCTTAATGTGATCCCTGGCCACATCTTCATTGCAAAATAACTCTTGGTGTTGTTTCTGAATATTAAGTACTTCTACTGCAATGATCCACAAATGTTACTGGACAGGCTGATACAGAGCTAAGTGGGTAAAGAGGGTCACTGTGAGACAACCAACACCAGAGTAAGGCCTAAGGTCAAGATCTATTTATATGGTTCTTTCACACCCAATATATCTCCCATATTCTCTGTGGTAGAGTAATAGCAGGATGGAACAATACCTCATCAGGACTAGGGAAAATGTTATACTTATTTTGCTGGCTGGTAGAATTGGAAGGGAGCCATGTGCAGTGGCACAGCTGCATGAAAAAAGAGAGATTTAGCTCCTATCTCCCTATGGAAACTCATCCCTTCAACATCACGCTGAATATATTAAAGTATCAATAAGGCTGTTATGATATTTATGTCTGAAATGAATATTTGTAAAATGAGTAGCACTCTCTGTAACTGCACCAAACTTGGGGCTGAAAGTGAACAAAAATATAAGGTTTGACCCAAGATTGTTGAAATTCCAAATTTGCCCAGTCATTTCTCAACTGTAGTTCTTATCCTTGCAGCTTCCACTCATTCATTTGAGCTGAAATATTTGAGCGCTTTTATAGAACAATGGTAATTCCTAATATTTAATGAAGTTGATGGTTTTTTTCTTTGTTTATGTATTTAGATCTAGCCCAAACATATGTGAAGCAATGAATCCAGATATACTTCTGAAAGGTAAAATTCTTTCAGCGGTGAAAAAGGATGTACCTATAGCATGTCCATCTAGCATACTTATTACTCAGAGCCAGTAATAGTTTGTTACGTGCAAGGTGTGGCAGACATGAACATTGTAATATTATAAACATTAGGATGGATTGTAAGATGCCTATATACTCCAGCAGGACAAGGTTTTGCACCATACTTTTGGACCAGACAGTAAAAAAGTGACTCTGAAAAGGCCTATGCAGTTCTTCTTTGCAGCATTTCCAGCTTCAGGTTTTTTTCTACTGAAGTGATTAGGAGACACTCTGTCAGGATAACAGTGTTTATTAAAACACAAGCCACAATACTTTATCGCTTCCCAACACTGGCTGGGACACCACAGTGACTAAAAAACCACTGTGCATTCATAGACTCACAGAAACCAACGGGAACAGATTTACCTTCTGCTTTCTCATTTAAAGAAGGGCTTTGTTTCTGATGTTGGGTTTTCCTGTATAAATTGCTAACCTGTCACCCTTTTAAACAGAATTTTTTTAGGTCTCTATGAAAAGCAAGCAAGGTTGCCACAAAATGCACACATTGTTTTATTCCCTTGCAAATTAAAGAGAAGTTAATTTTTTCCATTTTGTGCCTTGACATCAGGCATTCTCTGTCAACTGGAAGAAACACACCCACACATATGCCATAGCAATGTAACACCTTCCTAGTGTTATAATTTATATTCTCTATTTATTAGTTTCACATAAAATGTAGCAAAGCAACAAAAAATTTTCAGACTGAATAAAATACGACCAGTTCCTATAGCTTGAGGAGACTCTAACCCATGCCAGCTCTAAGTCTTTAGATTGCAGTGAAAAAAAAATTTTGCCAGAAGGTCCAGCTGATTGCAACAACTTGCAACAAAGATTCTGTCCTCTTTCATCCCTTTACAACAGTCAGTGCATCAGAAGTGAGAAAATTTGAAGATGTCCCTGTTCATTGCAGATGGGTTGAACTAGATAACCTTTAAAGGTACCTTCCAACTCCAACTATTCTATGATTCTATAATAAATTGGATGTTCCAGGATGATCTATATATAGTAGACAGCAGAAATAGTCTCCCCCTAGATGGTGAGCCTCTGCAACAGTACCTCTTCTACTGCCTGGACAGTTTGCAGCACTTTTCATTCTGAAAGCCTGTTATGTACAGCAAGGCGGAGAGAGTGAGATATTCATCTTCACTTCCAAAATGACATTCTTAAATATCAGGAGGAGCGGTTTCTAGCTGGTTTGCACTCCTCAGATAGCATGGAGTAAATATTTGGGCATACACTTTACGTAAAAGGCACACCCACAGGAAAGCAGCACCAGTGCTGCTCCCTTCACTGGCCCTGTGCAAAGGAGGAGTAAGAAGAAAAGGAGAAGGAGGGCTGGAGTTCCTCCAAACTCCACTGATTCATTCACAACAGAATAGATTATAAACTAACTTGGGCGTCAAATTGTAAACTGGTATTGAATAGCAATACATCACCCCAAAGCCTTGGGTCAAACAGTCCCCCTTCAGCATTAAGCCATGAAATGAGTGGATAATGGCATTGATGTTTACCACTGTTATTAATTTTTTATTGTTGAGAATAAAACAACCATTTTTTTTTATTAACAGAAGTAGAAAGGCTACAATTTAAGACACTGAGCAGAGATTAAAGTACTGCATGTATTAAATAAATGAACATTCAATGCCATCTGCTGGGGTATACAAAAATATGCAATACCAGGCTTACAGAACAAGAGCAACAAATGTAAAAAGGGTGTTCAGGCACAAGCAGTCTTCTTTCAAAACACAGTTGTAAGGGAGGGTTGTGGGATACTGCCTCTCCTTAGTACATTTCAGCACCAAGGTACAACCCCTGGACAAGAAGTAGATTTGGTTTTAACTCTCTCCTTGACACAAAAGCCCTTCAGTGTGCAATTCTCCCTTTTTCCAAAGTATTAGAGCATGTTTTAATTATATGTTATTGATTAGTCTTAATAGAAGGACTTTCATGTTCTACTTTGGAAATCAAGCTATTACGTAGCCACAGATGCAAGGTTTGCGAGGTTACAGGCAGTGTAAGAAAGGATTGCAACAGTCCAAAACAAGAGCAAGTACTGGGCAAGGTCATACCATGGCTGTTTTGCATTAAATAGTCACTGGATTAAATGTGTAAATCAGGTTAAGTGCAGAACTTGGGAGTCTCTTCTGAAGTGAACTCACTCTCCTGTTCACCAGCTCTTTGGCCCTTGTACTCTCCTGGTTGTGCCATTAGACAACTTTGTGGGCAGACAGACACCACTGAGAAAAGTTTATAGCCTGATAGCTGGAGTGTTCTCAGTTTTGGGGTTTTCTTCTGCTGCTAAGGGAACAAGACACATTTCTATTCACAAAGGGATTTCCAGATCAGGATCCCCAACCTCACCATGGTGAGCTCTCACAGTTCTGCACCAAGCAGCAACACTCAGGAGAAAGAGAGGAGTTCAAGCACATCCTTTTTTGGGTGTTCTTGGTAGGCAGGCTTAGATGTGCTTATGGTTGTGAATTCCATTTCCACACAGCTACTTCCTCATGCATTGTATAGGTCAACAAACTCACGGGTGGATTTGCTTAATCTCCTTTGTTTCAGTATCTCTAAAATACTGTGCAGTTGGCAGATTTTTATTCTGTTAGATAAATTATTAGTGTATCATTTTCTACAGAATGAGACCTGCTGACAGTTATTCTCCATTTCATACAGAAACCAGAAGAACTATTCCTGATAACACCTATCATTCTGTAAGTACCACACTGTTCTTCCTAAAATTTTACTTTTGTAATTGTAATTGTAAAACACTTCCTGGCATGTGTTAATCTTGTCTTGGCTATAATGCTAGTAACAGAAAATGCAATTGTCACCGTTTGCTAATGCAAAATAAAGCATGAGTATTTTGACATATGTATGCGCTAGATTGGAGAAGTGACTCACTCACTAGTCAGTTCTCCATTTATGGGCTGAATTTAAAATACACCTTTACATAAGATCATGTGAAAATAACAGGAGTGAAGTTGAACAAGTATATAAGTCATAAACCTCAAGGTTTAATATGTAACTGATGCAGATGAAAGCCTAAAAGCCAACAGTACACATTTCAATGTCTTCCCATTTTTATCTGAACGCTGGTTTTGAGCTTCAGTTCAGACGTATAAGAGTGTAAATACCTTTTAAATCACAGAAAGACAAAAATGAAGCACAGGTCTATGCTTAATAAGCAAGATGGACAAGTAAACTTTGACTAAAGAAGGTTGATGGAATCAATACTTTGATTGCTTTATATTTCACTGAAAGATTAATAATAATAAGATGCTATATGGGATTAATATCAAGCAGAAGGGAGC
The DNA here is from genome assembly GCF_003945595.2 of Pipra filicauda. Lineage (NCBI taxonomy): Eukaryota > Metazoa > Chordata > Aves > Passeriformes > Pipridae > Pipra > Pipra filicauda. The sequence goes on from NW_024104576.1 coordinate 1,255,431, forward strand.
AATAGCACAGAGCAGAACAGGGAAAGAACAGTCAGGAGAATATTTACTTATGCTAAGGCAGTTAAGGAATTATTTGAAGAAATTTCTGAGACATTAATTGATTATCTTTGGGAACTCTCCAAGGAGTCCTGAGTTCCTAAAGTACTGAAAAAGAACAGTGGTAACATCAATTTCTTATGAGAAAGCCTGCAGAGACTACTAAACAAAGTCAATCTGAAAGGATCTTTTGGAAATAATAGGTCTGATCATGTAAAATAATTGCTAATGTGAACATGAAGAACATCTCATCAACTCCTCAAACCAAAAGTAATTTCCTTTTCAGCAGAAATATGACCACAGTAGCAAGAAAGAAAACAGTAGATGTGATATATCTTGGTTTTTGTTAGGCCTCTGACATTTCCCAGAAGACAGTCTCACAAGCAGATACCTGGAAACCTGGTCTAGATGAAAATGCATGAAGTGTTTGCACAACTGATTGAAAAAAACAGTCACCCTCAGCCTAGCTGACAGTAGTCTGCTACTGAACTAGAGAGATGTGCAGAGAAGAGCCTGAAAAGCCAGATACCCTGCAGGGGTCTCTCAAGGGTGTGGTGGTATTTTTTATGTGCTGCTACAAAAATCCTGCCATGTACTGTCAAGAACACTTCTTGGAGGTCTGATTGATGCTGTAACAAAAATGTGTACAACCTGGAGAGAGATGTGTACAATCAGGAAAGTAACACTTTCCTGATGAAGTTCAAAATCTCTTAAATTGGTTGACAACTCAGGAAAGCTTTCAAGAAGCATATTTGCTTAGTGAGAAGACTAAAAGGAAATATAATTATAGGCATTAGCATGAAAAAGGTTGAAATAAAGTGGATAGTAATCAATTTTTTTTAGCGTCCTTGGAGGGTAAAACAAATTGGTTTAAATTTTAGCACTCAAGAGAAAAAGCATGAACTGAAAGGGCAGCTAACTAGCAGAAGAAGACATCTCAGGAAGCTATTGATTCCCCATTGTTAGTGAGTTCAAGAAGAGAATAAAAAAACCATCAGGGAAGATCCAAGTGCATGATGTAACTATATATTGCTGGTAGCAAAATATGACTTACAAAGACTCGGGGCACCCTCAGCTGAGTTCACTCGGCAGCAATCTCAGCTCTGCGCTGAAGGAAGCCAGCAATTGTGTTCCAGCATGTAAACAGTGAGTATGAAGGGTGGAGCAGGACTCCAGAAAATAATCTTGGACAAACCTAGTACAAGTGTATAGACACATGCAGAGACATCCTGAATCACTCTCAGCATCATATTCTATGGATTTCACTGTTCAATACATACTTGCTATCGCATTCACTTCGACTGCACATTTTCTAGCACAAATTCCCCAAAACACTGCATGGTTTTATTTTAAAGTGTCACATTTGTGATGAGCTAGTTAATATATTCTTGCAAGTAACATATGTAAACAGTCAGTACAATATAAATACCACATGGATAATACTATAATGAAAGACACAATTTCAAGTTATCATAAAATTAAACACTATCATTATATTTTCAAGATCAGACAGGCAAAATTCAGAGAGACATCTAAACTGCCTCCCAAATGGCTATTTTATCAATCTAAATTTAAAAAAATTAGGTACTCAAAGCACTTGCTCAACTACTTTGCAACCCTTCCATTTCCATCAGAAAATTTCCTGTGTACCAAAATATCTAGTTATGGTAATCAGATATTTCCAAATCTGAAATTAATCTTGACCTTAATTATATTATCTGTATATCTCTTCTGTCCAGAGCAAATATTTGACAATGAAGGGAAGGGCTGACTTACAGTCTTCCCCCAAGTTATCTGAGGAAGAGGATGATTACGAGACCATAAGTTCTTCCACTCTGCAGGCCATCCATGCTTTAAGAATTCTTCCTGCCAAACCTCTACAAGAATCTGAATATGCAGGTAACTTCTGTCTGTGGAAAGTGAGAAAAACCTAGACATATGTAGGAGCAGTACAGACTCAGGGTTTTCAGTGTGGATATCTTTTAGAATTAAATGGTTCAACTGAAATATAACACTGGTAGGCAGAAATAGAGAAGAGTTTTGTCTGCATCTTCAAATTCAAAAGTTACCCTTATTTCCATTAGATTACGTTAAATAATTACATACTCTTTTTTTAATTTTAATATTACCCTCATGGGAGAAACTCTATTATCCCATTCCACCTTGAATGTGCAAAAAACCTGACTGATAAAACTCACAACTGTTTCAGAAAAGCTCACTGCTATTTAAACCTAGAAATTTTTAAGATGGAAAACATATTAAAGAACACATGAAACTTCCCTCCAGATGATAATTTGCAGATGAAGAAATGTACCCTTTCAAAGGTGTTCTCTGCTGCTTTCAGTAACTGTAGTAAGCAATTGCTTTGTGTGTATTTCTCAGGCATTCTTAACCTTGCAAGATAGCTTCATTAATCCCCTTTTGGTTTACTAAAATGCCCAAACAAATTTAAATGCCCTAACATACAGAGCTAATTAATATCCTGTTTATGGATGTGAAATATCATCATAGCTATCCATTGCTCAAAGCCATTACAAACAATTTATGGAGGTTTTAAATCATTAAAAAACTGGAGGGAAATCCTAGATGAGGAAGAATAGAAACCAGAAACCAAAGATATCTGAAAATACAGGATCAATATATTATGAAAGCTTGCTCCAGTTCACATCAAAGTCAGCAAAGATTTATCTACTGATTCTTTGTGGGAGTTTGTTTGATGTCTAAACAAATAGATGGCTTTTAAAGTGAGTAAATTTACCAGTGTGTGAGCAGATCACAATCAGTCTGAACATCCAGATATCCTACATTATGTTCCAAAGACTAATTTGCACATTTTATTTGGAAATCTGAATTCCAAATACTGCTTTTGTCTTAGTTAGTAGTAAAAACTTTCAGTCAGCAGTCAGCATCTTATGTTGCCTATGTAAGACTGTCCTGAAATACCCAAAAGATGTAATTTTTGTTTTGTGAATTCAGATAAAACACATTAAATAAAAAGCTGCTTTTTTCCTGTAATCACAGTTAAGGTTAAATGTCTGCCTTAACTGTGTACCGTCTTATGAAGGCTTTTTCTTTAACCACAGTGAGGAGGTTAAGCATGAAGCTCTTATGAGGGTCATGCTTCTGTCCTAATGCAGCTGCTAAAACGACATTTAAATTTTGAACAGGAAAATTTAAAATGCTATAAAAATGGCAAGACCTGATCTGAAAAGCATATTTTGAACATTAAAACCTCTTCTTCTTAAAACCTCATAGTACTGAATTACTCAGGCTTGATTTTTCTTCCTCTTTTACAGATAAACGTTGTTTAAGGCCTTCAGGTTCCACTTCCCCAATGAGCGAGCACCCATCTCGGCCCCCTCAATACTCAACTGTAAGTATAGATACTAAACCTTATTCACAAACAGATTTCCCCTTTTCTTTAATATTCTTTAAAGTTAAGTGCAGTCTATTTAAAGTCTCAGCCATATAAAATTCACTCGCACAAGGGCACACACATTCCTGTGAGCCGTTCCTGTTTCACTTTGCACTGATGCCTTCACCACTGACTTCACTTGTTGGCTGCAGGGATCCTCTAAAGTATTAGAGGCATCCCAGACAGGAGCAGCAACCCTTCTACTAGACAGAGTTTCAAGGGTGATGACTAACATCACATCTTTACTTTGTTTTATTAACAGATTCACACATCTGTTCCGGAGGGGCAGAGAGTGCCATGTGTTAGAGGTAAAATAAAAAAATCTACCCATTTCTGCAAATAGAAATAGAAATTGTTACTTCCATATTTATCTTTTGTACACAGGAAGAGACTGCAGATGATAGAATAGACAGGGTTTTCAGAACAGCAGCTGCTTTTCCAAATAATCATACTGCAAATTTTGCAATACTGTTTCAACTATCTAACATCAAAGTAATTATTTACAGAAGGAGATATGTTTTATCTCAGGAGCTCCCTGTTCCTCAAGGGGTAGGAAAAAGCAGCCAATCAATTTAAAAATCAGATTTTCCTTTTCCTATATTATAAGGACATAAGGGGACAGGGGGAAGCCTATGTCTCCCGAATTCCTCCACCAAAGGCTGTGACTGCTAAGCTTTACTTCACCTCCTCGCGATCTCATGTTTTTTCATTCCCTATGCTTCTCAGACATTTCATATGAATATATTGTAAAAGCTAACCTAATAACAATTTTTAAATAGCAGTATCAACTTCAGCAATTCCTACTAGGTTTACATCCTAGGGTAGTTATTTACAAAGGCTGTCTGACAATGTTCACCTACTAAGCACATGTTAATTGTGTGCTACATCACCTAGAATATATTTTTTCTCTGCTGCTTTACCTTTAACTGCAAATTTGCTTCAAAATCAAATGTACCTTTAATTTTTGTTTGTCCTGTTTTGTTTCTTGTGGTGAAATCACAGACAGATTGCTATCTTATTCTTCAAGAATCTACTGAAGTGTCCAAATATTAAATACTCTGATTGATGGTTTTACTCAATCATAACATTATTTTTAAAGTAGTTTCTATACACTTTTTTATATTTCATATACTTTGATGTAGCAGTACATCATGAAGTCAACCACTGAAGGATTAAATATCTGATTAGCTTTGAAAAGGAATATTTTTTTCTTTTACCATTTTCAAACCTTTGAGCCGTAAGCTAAATATTGTCAAAAGGACTGCAACCGCCAAGCCAAGAAAATATGATCCTTTCTGTGTTTGTTTCAACAGTTGATTTTTAGAAAGTAAGTATTGCAATTGATCAGCCAGAAAAATAACACAAAGATTTCCATATAAAACAGAATTTGCTTTTTTTCCCCCTTCTATTTCATACTATAATGCAAAACATAGATCCAAATAATTCCTACAGTTTATGAGAAAGTAAACACTACAAAGTTTGAAAATTAAAGATTAGATTGACTCTTGTGTACAAATCTTGATGTAGATTAAAAAACATCTGAAATAAGATAAATTCCAGTAAGCCAGCTTCAAAATCTGCAGAAATCAGTAAACAAGGACAGTTTGCCAGTTTATCTAAAACTCTGAATTCCACCAGGATTTAGTAGGTTGGATTTACATGCTTGTCTGCCTCCATGTGATGTGTGCTGATGTTAAGATGAACCAAAGCCAGTGCAGGCACACAAATTAAACTCTGTAGTTTGAGAATGCAACTTATAAGTATTTTTAATACATCCTGAGCAACAGTGCTTATAGAGGATGCTATTATTTTTAGATAATGACTACACTGTTAATAAACATATCTTAATGTTTATTCTCATGCCCAGTGCTATTAAGAGGCCTTGCCACAAGATGGCATAAACAGCACAGAAGAATTTTTGTCAGAGTATTTTTTAGAATTGTTAAACACTTAAGGTACCATTATTTTAGTTAGACCAAATTGTTATGGTTTACTTAAAGGAGAGCTTGAGATATATTGCATCTCCTTTACATTAGTTAGGATTTCAGCAAGTAAAACTTAGGAGAATATTTTCAATATCAAAATCTAATGAAAATATAGTACAAATATTTTTTATTAGCAAGACAATTTAAATAATCAGACATATTTTGGTAAATTTGAAAACAAAAAAGTATATTTACTTTCATTGTTTTTCAATATTCTTATTAATTTCTATAGAAAAATCAAGACAGACAAAAAATGCATCCCAAATCTGATAAGCATATAAAGTCTCTGAACAATAATTAAACAATAATTAAATTTACAATACCTGAATAAATATCACCCTCAAATATTTCATTCTGAAAGCCAGAGCAAAGAGTTCTGGAGGTAGAGCTGGGGGAGTGCAAGGAATGGGACTGGACTGCCAGTAATAATAACAATAACAGAATAAAGCTATAACTTAATTTGTGAATTATGTGAGTAGCACCCTACTAACAATTATTAATAATTATTTTTAGGAGGAAGAATGAAAATACAGGGACACCAGGTAAGCAGAATCTCTCATCAATTAAAATTTTTATAGGTCATTTTGCCATTTAATAGATTTTTAAAAGCAGGCTGCCATTTTGCTGGCACTAACTAAAGGATAAGAGAACTCATATCTGCAGTCCTACCTTATCTCACTTACTTGCATTCATGGTTTATGTAGGTGTCTTTTATTCCTCAGTGATTTTAAAATGGCATGCTAAAGCATGATATTTTGTGCTGTAGAGCACACAAACCCCTTGACTCTTAACATGGGCATGTCTACTTAATCTAACTTCTTCACATTTCTCTCTAGTCAACCAAGGAAAAAAGTTTACAGGGATTTTTGTTTCCTCTTTTCCAGGAACCTGTGCCTCCCCCACGGTAAGATCACATAAGAGATTTCCTGCCTTCGATCCCTGGGGAACTCAGTGCCAAGGAACGTTCACATCCATCTGTACTGCCCATGATAATTAGGTGACTGGAAGCGAGCCAGCATTCTTTTACTGCCTGGCACTTTTTGGACTCTTACAGGTTCTGATGTGAAATTAGGGAGAACAAAACATGAGCTGTAAGTGTTTGTAAGGAGGATCTCAGGCCTGCATTTTCATAATCAATTTGGCTCTGCCTACAGACAAGTCAAAAACCTAGAAATCTTGAATCTGGTTCAACCTGCATAAAAATTGCTAGGAAAAAAATCTTCCGTCAATTTGATTGGTGCCTTAGGCTCTGTTCACTGTGACCCTCTTAAATCATTCTGCCAATGTTTTTTGCTACAAATCTAAATCACGTCCATAGAAATCAACTGGAATATTTCCACTTACTCCCACAGAAGGTGGAACAAGCTCTATTCCACAAATATATTTTACTATGATATGCCCACAAAGAAAAAATTAATTGCTTCTTGATCTTTTCAACTTCAAAAAATAACTGCTACAATTAAAACATCCTTTCAAAAGGTCATCTAGGACTTACGAGCTTATTACATGCCTACACTGACCGACCCAAAACGTACAAAGAATTTTAAAATATGATTAGCACTACGTGTTCAGATTTTACTTTAAAAATGTGAAATAGCATAAAAGGGCAGTGTAACTTCACAAACTCAAAATTATAAAAGAGCAAAAATAAGAACATTCTCAATCCATTATTCTACAATATTTCACTGTTTATTTCTTTTTGTATTATGGTGGCCAGTCCCTCCCCAGGAGCCCACAACTGAAGGGCAGTTCTGACAGGCACCATGGATGCACCTCCAGTTTTATCCAGCCAGCCTCTTTGTGCTACAGCTTCCAACCAGAGTTGGGCTGTGACTGCCTGGTCTCAGAGCATGGGCAGAGGGTGCCCACATCTGGCAGAAAACACTAGACCCATGTTACCTGTGAGTTTTCTGGGATGAAGAGCATTTTGTCCTCTCTGTCTCAAACTGCAGTGTGTTCCCTGGCTGGACCATATACACAGGCCTACCCACCCAGAAATATCCACACTGGAAAGCTGTATGTGATTGGCACATACTGATGAGGCACACAAAAGCAGTATTAAATGGCACATAACACAGTACAGTAATGTCTTGCAAATGTAGAATATTATCCAATATTACTATTGCTATTGAAGGGCCCTAAGGAGCTCCTGGATCTGAGCTTGGCTCAGCAAAATACATTGAAATGCTCTCAGAAAATTCTAGTCTCTTACTTCTAGAGCTTGAACTTACAACACAGTCCCTCCACCTCCTCTATTCTGTAATAGTTCTTCAAATTATCCTTTGACTTCTCTAGGCCTCCAAACACACTGCCAAAGCAGTATCAGCCACTTCCTCCAGAGCCAAGGATAAGCAGCCAGTTCTTTCACAAGAGGAACACGCTCAGCCAAGCTCCCACTTTTCCAATATCAGCAAAAGTCCCAAGGTATGGTGCATTCCTCATCCTCGTTCCCTAAGAATCAAAACACTCTCCCTGGTCAAACCGCAAGACTTCCATTGCACCTCTGCTTTTACTTAAGAAATTATTCTTTAGACAGCTGTGAATAATTAAGAGAAGTGGTATTTAGTGTAATGTGACACTGGCATTTTTTTAGGAAAAAAAACTGACAAAATAACAGTAAAGAAGGAGTAGAAAAGTAGGCAGAACTTTCAAGAATACTTTGTTTAAGGTTTGTCCTATTTTTTTCTTAATAACATTTACAGGTCTTGCAACCACTTTTAAGCAGAAAAATTCTACTTATTTAGCACAGTTGGTGAATCAAGTGATGGGGAAATACACTGACTGCATCAGAGATATAGGAATACATTCCACATCCCAAGGATGTGACATTCAGCAAAACAAATTACTTCTCTGTAGGCAAAATCTGGCTTCAGCCCATGAAGCCAACAAATTCAGACTATGATTCGTTTCTTGCCCTCTCTGTCTTGCACTCCTGTCATACAATGCCCATGGTCATTCAGGATCCTGACGTGGCAGTGAGGATGAGTTCTGCCAAGTCCTGAAGAACAAGCTGCTTGTGTCCAGCTGTATGACCAAGCACATGCATATGTCAGGTTTTGAGTCCGGTTGCTCTTTTTGCACAACTCGTGCCTGGTGGGATGAGCGCGTACACACACTGCTCACTGTCACGTAACCAGGTGTGCATGTGGTCTTGCACCGTGACCAAAATGCACGTTCTTAACAGGGGATGGTGCTCAGACACATGCTGGGAAGGGGAATGACACAATTCCAGGGCCCACAGGGTATAATGCTCAAATGGATCCTGACAAAGACCTATTGCAGCCAGAAGCTGTGTCAGTCCTGTCCATCCTTCCTTAAATGATTTCAATTTTATTTCATCAGGATGGAATTTTGCTTCATTTTACAGAGGTGACTACAAATCCCTTGGAGGGAAAATAAGCTTACAAACCAAGGAAATAATCTTTTGCTTAAAGTTAAGCATGTACTTAATGAGTGAGCTCTAAGTATCGTTCTTGGGTCGTTTTTTTTCCTGAATGGTGCCTAAATTTTTTCACTGATTACGTTCCAAAAGCTGTGGGTTGCTGAGACATTTTATTAATGTGAAGTAGCTTCATATTCAATGCAAGATCTAACATGGAGCTGCAAAGTTCCAAATCCCATGACTGATCCCCTCCCTCAGTAAAGCAGCACACAGATCGAAAGCTTTGTGAGAAATGTTATAATCTATGTTGTCAGCAGACATCAGTATGCAGAGCACTTGGATTTGAAAGGTCCTATTATAAAGCCAAATTCTGTAATATAAATACATGTCATGTCTATTGCAGTAGGGGTTTTAATCATATGAGTAAGAAAGGAGTGGCACAGCATAAGACCACACATGATATGGGGAAGGCAGTTGACAAATTTCCCGCAGGATCACTTCACTCAAATATTTGTCCACCAACTTCAGTCCAGTTACAGCTTTGTAAGGAGAAAACATACACATGAGCTGCAGTGTGAAGGAGTTCAATGATACAGCCAGTATCTACCAGACTGTAAGCAAAGCTGTCAAACCACAGATGTGATTTAGGAGTGCAAGTTCTGTTTTTCAACAAGATTTGGAGGACTTCTAAAATTTAACACATCATTATTTATACACGCTATAAATAGCTTCATTAAAAAATAGGTATGTGCAGGATCCTGGAATACATCTTAGAAGCTTTGGTGTGATTTAAACTTTTACATGCCTGTGGTAAGCTGGCCGTGCAAGTGGCATGTCTGTTCAAGGCAGAGGCCAGCCCTGGAAGCACACCTTTAATATCACTAAACTTTACCATGCACCCAGTGCCCTGAATATGGGCTTTCACACATGAAGTAATGGCCCTGGAGACCAAGCTAACAAATTGCAGAAGCTAACATAAAAGCAACTATCCAAATGCAAAACAGTTCCTCTCCTTTTCCCTAGCCTTCCTGAAACTTTGCCTGAACAGATCATTCCCAAACTTCTTGCCTCTCTATCCCTCCATGCTGATTGATATTTTCTGCACAGACATGATGAAGAGACCCCTTCTCATAGCTGAAAAATAGCTCTCAGGGTTTTCTGTACCAGATCTTCCCTCTGTGTTCCCTCTGATTGATTTAGCAGAATAACTCACTGTCATATTTTCTCAGTCCAGGAGATAGGCTAAACAGGGCCTAAATCACAGGGCTTTTCAAAAACTACTAGATGCTTATCCACATCTCATGTTGCTAAATAACTTGTAAAATCTGGTCCTCTGTCTCTTTTATTATGAGATACATGATGTTAAAAAACATGAGTGTTCACCATAACCAAAACATCTAACAAAAGATGTCAGAATCAATACTTGTCCATTTTTGGAGGGAGAATATTTCCTTCCCAGGAAAGGATGATACTCCTGTTGATCAGCCACATCAGAAGAAGGCAGAAAAATACCTAAACAATTACTTGATTCAGGACCATGAAGAACATTCTCCATTCCTCTTCCCCTGGTTTTCACCTCCTCCCTTCTACACTTTTCATTCTGCCTCTGTGTTTCATTTTTGAAACTCTTCAGTCTTCAAGGAACTTACCTCCATTTATAGCTGACTCTAAAGTATGTAATAAGACCTTTTGCCATGAGATGAATAGTGTTAAGAAAGCTGATACTTCTCTCTCTTATTCCCTTCCTCCAAAACCTTCTCCTGCAAATAATTTATGTAAAAAAATAACCAGCCTCTGAACTTCTATAGCAGTAACAAAATCCTTCCCTTGCCAAGGGTTGTTAGTTTTCAGTGATAATGTAATCAAAGTATTTAAGTACTCAAAGTGATTTTTATTTTATGATAATTAAAATTTTTGCATATTATTCTTTTTTTTCCAGACATTTATCTGTTAAAGAACTAAATGAAGTAAGTATTCATCTTTGTATATATCAGGACCATAAAAACCATATACATTCCATGGCTACACAGCATCTCTTGTAATAGTATGTTATGTAAAAGAACTAGTAGAATTATATTAGCTTTGAATCATAAAATGTCGATCTTTAACATGTGTTGCACTTTCAATACTGCTCCCTTCTGAATGGCAGGTAAGTTCCCGAAGTTGTTTCCTGAAATAAAAACATAGATATAGTGCAAACTCACCTTCCCAACTATCCACATAAAAGCATCTCTCATAACTGCCAGAGGCTGTGGATGCTTATGAACAGTGAGCAGTAGGAGAGACATTCTCCTTCAGACAAACATAGATTCCACATAGATTTTTAAAAGCAGAAGACTGAAATTATAAGGTCATTAGAGGAGTGTAATAGCACCAATGTAAAATAAATACCTCAAAAATAGGATGACCCTTTTCAATAAGAGAAACAAAAAGAGACAAATTTTATATCCAGATTTAACAATGCCTGTTATCCCTCAGCTCCATTTCCCCTCTCCTCCCCCACTCCTTCCCCAGGGCCAAGCTCCACTGCCAGGCTCCAGGCACCACGGAGGCATTTCTGCTCCCAGTGTACTCCTGAAGTAGCGGCTCTGAGTTCCCCTCTCTGACAAGCTAGAAGGGCTCTTCCCTCCCTCTCTACACCTCCAGGCTGACTCCTTCTCCTCCCAGCTGACCCCTTATCTCCCAGCACGTGCAGTCCCACCTCCAGTGACCCCCACACCAGTTGGCTCTGTCTAGGGGGCAGAAGCCAAGAGGCAATGCTGGGAATGCAGTTATAGGCATCTATAAAGCAGAAAGCAGTAACTTTTACACAGAGACTAGTAAAGGCAAGTGATTTTTATTACTTTTTTCAGATCCCTGTCTCTGTAAAAAAGATTTTAACAAGTTCCTTCACTTTCTACTCAGACTAAGGAAGTGAAGCAGAGGAAATGGGTTTAGCAATAAGGGAGTTTAGTTATGACAAGTGGTTTTCCCTAAAACTTATTAAGAGATACAGTCCCTACAATCATGCAGTGTCGAAGATTGTTTGTAAAATTCAGAGAGAGGTTATAACTTATGGCATCTTGTGCTTCTTACTGAGTGTTTTATTTACTGCACTAACATGTTCCTACTGAATTGTTTTTTATTTTTTTTCTCATTGCAAAGAAACAGAAGAAAGGAATCTCTATACTAGTTAAGTCCAACAGTAGGCTGTAGCACAGATCTATAGACTGGTCTAGCTATAACTTTCATATCCATTGAGTTTTCCTTCTCCACAGTTCTGACTTGGAGGCTGCCCCAAACATCACTCCTCTCGTGGTCAGAAATTCCTTTAGTTTGAAAGATAGTTACAAAAACATGGTTTGATAACAATATTGTAATTAACACTTTAATCTGTTGTCAAGAAAGATAATATTTTGAAACAAAAAGCTTTGTCTTGTCCTAGATACTGACTCACTACAAATATGAAAACACTCCCAAGTACAATAAATATCTTACACCTCTAATTAACATTTCTGTCTAGGCACTGTACAGCTGCACAAATACTGCAGCTCTTAACAGGCTCTTAGGTTGGCTGCTTCTTAAAGGAAAAATACTGTGTGTCTCCTGGCATGGAAAAGATAAAATATTCATCATTTCCCATTCATATAGATCTGAACATTTAAATAGTTTTGATGCAACATGGAGGAGGAGAAGAGCAGGTCCTTATCACGATTTCAGACACTGAACAGCAGGTCAATAGGTTTGAGAGAAGGAGTGCCCTTCACCAGAACTCCAGTCTACAGGAAAAAAGGGTGCAGAGGAGCCTCTTGAAATTGGAAAGGACAAATGCAAAATCCTGCCCCAGAATGAACTAAACCCCTGGGAAACAGCTCTGCTCAGAAGGACCCGGGGACCAAAGGTTGAGCATGAGCCACTGGCACGTCCTTGGTGGCCACAAAGGCCAACAACATGTCAAGCCGTATCAACAGAAGCATAGACAAGAGATCAAGGGAAGGGACTACTCCCTTTTACTCAGTCACTCCCTAGACAACAGCTGGAGTACTGCACAAGGCTGAAGCTGACAGAGAGGAGAGGGTCAGCAGAGGGTCACCAGTGCAGCACCTGCCCTGTGAAATGAGGTTGATGGGGCTGGCCTCCCTTCACCTAGAGAGGGGGCAGCTCTTGGGGAACCCAATAGCAGCAAGCCAGTTGCTGAAGAGATGATTATAAAGAAGGCAGAGCATGGTACTTTCCAGAAGGCACAATGGAAGTACAAGAGGTAATGATCTTGAAATGATGGTTTCAACCAGAAATAAGGAAGAAAAATTAAATATGAGGGTATTGGTACAGGTTTCCCAGAGAGGCTGTGAAATCACCATATGTTCTGGGAGGTTTGCAATACCCAGCTGGTCAAAGGTCTGAGACCACAGGTCTCATGTCACAGTTCACCATGCTTTAAGCAGAAGCTTGGGCTAGAGCTGAATGAGACTTTGAATTCCTAAGTAATGGGTAAACATTATTGGGAAAGCAACTTACATGGAAGGCTCAAAGTGCAACATCTACGGAGTCAACAATTCTTCTCTTAAATATTTATGTTTTATAGTCTTACATGTATCAAATTAACAAACAAAATAATTACTATTCCCATGTGAATCAAAATAATATAGAAATAGAGTGAAAGTTTATGAGTCAAACTCTGGTCTTTAGAAACCTGTGTATCATTCACTTATATGTTACATAATATGATGGATTAAGACTCTCCACACAGTGATTTTGAATGAAGTATCTGCCATGACAGTAAAAATAATTGTACTGTCTGTACTGTACAGTCAGAGTCTGAAAAGAAATTACTGATTTTACTTTTTGGATAGTGTCTCTCCAGTCAATTAAGACCAAGGAAGGAAAACCACATTGTAAGTTAAACTGATGTACAATAGTCATCATGAATTGGTGGTCATTGCAATAAACCATTTGTTCACTTACACTTCTAAAAAATTCAGTTCTCATTGTCACCAGTGGACTGACATAAGCATTCAGCCTGGGTTTTTGACAAACTGAAATATAGTTGGGTTTATTGGGGTAAATTAAAGTCACTAATCCAAAGAAAAATATTTACTATGTTATCATTTCATATAGGCACCTGGAAGAGAGCAAGGTCAGTATTTAATATATAATAATAATTTGATGTCTTTCTTTCATATTTCAAAACTGAAATAGTCTATCATTAAAATTCCAACTGAAGCAAGATCTGCTGGGAACAGAGAGATTTAGAGAGACCTCAATAGTTGTGGAAAATGCAGCAGAAAAAAAGGAACTTAACTTGGACTTAGCTACAGCTATGTGGGGAACCAGGGTATCACATTTTTTCTAAGAAAATAACTTAAGGTTTTGGGAAAAATAAGTGTGTTGGAGTCTAAAAAACCAAGAGAAGAATATCCAAAAGAGATCTGCACAGAGGACATCACTCTTCTCCATCTTGCTGCTCTCCCATAATTTGAGGGTGAGAATTTTGAAAGAAAGGGTTTTTTTATTAAACAGCTTAAGCTGTTTATCTGTGTGCCTGTGAAGGTCCATGTGCGCATGTGTGTTTATGTATGCGTGCATGAAGGTCCATGAAAAACATTACTCCAAAATACTTGGAAGGTAGATACAGGTTACGTGACTTTTATGCTGTTTACAGTTCATGTTAATGAGTTCATCATTTCCTCTGGCATTTCCTTTTGTGGATTAAGGCACTGTTTCCTGATTTTCAGCAAGAAATAGTATTGACTGCATTATAAATTCAATGCCTATTCTGTTCTATAAAAAGGATTTATGAACCCTCCACATACCTCTAGTTCAGCATTCTACATTATTTACTATTATGTTCAGCCATATTTGGCATCAGCAAACCCTGTAATGTTCCCCATGTAACACTCACTACTAGGATAAATGTTTCCCACCAAAATCATTAGCTGACTCATTCAACCCAGATTGATTGCAGCCTTTTAAGTTTTTCTATTGAACTGCTTCACCCTCATTTATGAATGTAGTTAATTTATTTCACAGTAGTTGCTAGATACTGTCAGTTACACTTAAGACGAAATAATAACTTCTTATCGTTTTTACTAATAGTTACAAGTTTGGGGGAGAAACCTGAAGTATCTTTTCAAGCACAACAGCATCATCCTGAAGTCAGGTAGGAATATAAGAATTTCATAAGTTTGTACTAGATGGTTCAAGGACTAAATATTCTGCCCTAGAAAATTATGCCTCACTATGCAATAACAGCAAGATGATATCGCTTTCTGATGCCATGCAGTGGTATATTATATTTTGCCTTGATGCATGACAAGAACCATCTTTGGGAATTGCTTTCAAGCTATTGTAATTGCATAGCCAATTTTTATCTTTAATAGCATGCTGCTGTATTACATTTCTGTTCCTATTTCTGTGATACGGTGTTAAATATACTGTATAAAGAAGCTCTGCTATCTCAAGCCTCAGAATTTTCTCTCCTACTCATTTTCTATTTTTATTTACAAAGGATACATACCTGGCCTTTCAAAGGCCAATTATTGTTCCATAGAAATTTGCCACAGTTCGTCCTGTTTTTCTTTTCTAACCCACACAAATCTCTTTTCTAAATGTGTTTTTAAATCTATATTCTCCTAAAATACTCAACAAACAAAGCAAAAGTATAGCTGACAGTATAGGAAGTATATGAATCATTCGACATCTTTCCTAGACAAATACAGAATCTCATATCTAGCCTTGTTTACAATGATGGCATTCTCCAAGATAAAATTATTGTCTGGAGTAAATGCGACAGTATTTGTCACCCTTAGTATTCTGTTTCTTCTGGTGTGGTACCAGTGGCTCCGTTATATGAAGTTATTTGGTCGATGCTCTTCCCAGTGTAACTGTTCCAATTAATAGCACAACAAAATACCAGCTGGGCACTCAGCAGAGGCCTAGAAAATCAAAACAGGCAGGGAACAACAGTTCCCTGGGTCTTCCTGTAGAGGGACTGGAAACATCAGGTGAAATTAGCAGGGAACAAAAGCAAATTGTGCTTCACTACACATGCAGTTAAAATGTGGACCTCTTACCAAATACTCTTCTGGAGAGTAAAAAAAATGTATATAAAACTTCAAAAAGTGGCTGGTGAAATTAAGGGAAGAGAAATCTATCAAAAGACACTAAATACAAAATTACCACCCAAAACCTGTGAAGGTCCAAAGCTGACACGAGTAGAGGAAGGGGTATTCTGGGGAAGCACAGCTATGCATTGCCCTCTAATTTGACTCTTACACTGCCACTAAAAAAAATATTTTTCTGATGATGCCTTCATTCAATGCTTTTTCCTAGCCCTCAATGTACATGGAGCCCTAAAACCAATTGCAGCTCAGGTAAGAATCAGAGATGGCTTTGAAAACCAAACTAAGTGTGGAGAAATAAGATTAAGAAACAGATTTTGGTTGCTATGCATGTATATCTGCACTGAGGATTTTCAAAGCACTGAGTTAGTGCAAAGGGATTATTAAATAAAGGAAGCAGACAACAAATAAAACAATGGCACAGTCAATAGCAGCACAGAAACAAGCAGTTACTTGCTATTACCCTATGCCTGGTTTAAGCAAAGAAATACCCAACCTACACTGCAAGTGTTAAACCATTGCAGACCCCCACACCCAGAACAGGAGAGGGATTTGGAGGACAATGGAGAGAGGAAGAGAACACAAATTGCTTGGGAGTACAAAGAAAGGGTATGCTGTGAGCACAACCTTCTCTGCTTTTCCAGGCAGAGATGCAATCAGCTGGGCTAAATGGAAGCTAGAGATGTTTGGGACATCATAGATCAGCTACTATGGGGTAAATGCTTTTGTGTAAACAAATAAACCACTCTCTGAAGAAATTGCTTTAGATTTATCCCAGATTCCTAAAGGCAAGGACATGTAAGTGCCATTATCAGGCAGGTCTATCAAATTATGGTTGGAAATAGGACTTCCCCTGGACTCTGTGGCTTTACCTAAGGGAACATACTGGAAGCCAACATTAACATTGATTGCTGGGGTGCTCTGCCAAGAAACTGCCTGTGGTATGACTTCCCCAGGAACCAAGGCCATGTCTCTCTGCTCATTTTCCCTGGACTTCTTAAGACTGTCA
Source organism: Pipra filicauda (assembly GCF_003945595.2). NCBI lineage: Eukaryota > Metazoa > Chordata > Aves > Passeriformes > Pipridae > Pipra > Pipra filicauda. The sequence goes on from NW_024104576.1 coordinate 1,272,358, forward strand.
GAAGTGAATCCAGTGCACAGGAGTAGTTTCACTAGATTCATAAGCAAAATCTCTCTAACCTTGAAGACAATACTTCTACAAACACTTGTGTTAGTTTTTTGCTGTCATATCATATTGTATCTGTTATTCACTAACCTCTCTACCTAATTTTAGAAAAATATGGTCTCATTAGTATTTAACCCAAAATTGCTATGTGGCTCATCCCTATCTTTTAATATACCTACACCTGCTTTAAAAAGTACTTTCATAAACCCAAAAGAGACAAAAAAAACAACTCAGCATGTACTTACATACTTTCGAAGAGCAAGGCACATTTGATTATGAATTTGTGAAAGCACAAGAAACACTTATTCTGTTTTGTAAATATTATTTCTTTTTGCAGAACAGCATAAAAAATGCTACAAAGGAACTTCCATATATTTATCTTTCACAAACAGATTGGTTAGTAAAGAGGTGTATCTGTACCTTACATGGAATACTTAGAAATAACATGACCTTGGTCTTTCTGATTTTTTGAATGTCATTCAGCCAAGTTAGCTCATGCTGTATCTCCATTCCACAAAAACAGAGTTCATGACTTGGAAGACCCAGGGGTTTTGGGGACTGAGGATCTATAAGAATCATCCATGCTGGTGACTTCCTGCTGTCCTTGATTACATAGCATACTTTAACTCTCCTGTAACTGCCTCTGCAAATACCATTTTCTATCAAAAAACCAAACCTCTAAGCTGTGCCAGGAACCTATGAACTCCATAATGTGAACTTATGGTAAAAGCAAATACCATCAGGAAGAACATATGAACGGTATTATTTGTTCAGATCAAGTAGAATTCAACTTAACTTTGGTCACTGCCAGGCTAAACAAGCCCACCTCCCCCAGCTCTGTTTCACAGGTCCCAGCTCCCAGATTCTGGTGAGCTCCCTCCACTGAGCTGCTTCCTTCTTGTGCTAGGGGTGCAATCGCACACATTCTCCTCTGGATACTTACTAAAAGTCATTCTTTACATAATTCACAAAGCTCATTTAGATCTCTGTTTGCTGCTGCCACTTCAGACACTTCCTACCATCACTACCAGGGCTCTTTGGGAGCTCTCTGGAACAGCACAGTATCTTTTTCTCTCTGTCACTGCCTTGCTCTCCTGAAGTAACAGGGAGAGTACAAGTAGCCTTTCCCTCTGGTACCCTACAATTGTCTTTTATGTCCATATTTGTATTAAAAAATATTTCAAGACTTAATTTTATTACATTTATACTAAATTTATACTTTTTTTTACTCCTATATAAGAACATGAGTGTTAGGCTCATGGTTGGACTTGACGATCTTAAAGGTCTTTTCCAAGCTAAATGATTTTATATTTCTCTCTCTGGAAGTTTTAGCTTTTATTATTAAAAACAAATTATTTTCTGTGCAAAAATCTAAAACATTCTTCTACAATTTCTTGACAAGCTGTTGTTAGCTCCATCCCAGCCAAACTCAGTACATGAGCATTACAATAGAATTCTACATGTCTTGTCCCACAGTCTAAGATGCAGCAGAAAAAAAAAAAATCTTTAAAACATACACAGCACAGGTCACAAAGCTGGGGATAGCCACTAAAAATACAATGCAAACAAAAATGCAAAAATCATGATGCAATCAGTTGAACAGTAACAATATTTCACATTTTGACAACTCAAACTGATTACAGAAACAAAAGGTAGCTATCTGGTCCCACTGTTTATTTTGAACAGTGATTTAATTGCTGAATAGACTGATTGCCTGCTGAAGATCACGACTGTTTGACTACTGCTATCAGTGGATGTTGTTTTAAAAACAAATATAATGCTATTATAAATCACAACTTGGTACATGTACGAATGGAACAGTGAAACACAGTGAAAACTATTACTCCTCTGTAAAAGAAAGTCTTCCAAGTAAAATTTAATATTCTATCATATGCTGCATATGAGCAGAAGAATAATAAACTGATAAAGCTTGAACAGATAAAGCACAATGAAATACTGCTCTGGCAAACAATACTGTCTCAGGTGACAGCAACCAGAAGGAAAAGATGGAAGCCATTGGTAACCACATTCTTCTCATTTACTCTTACAATAGACACTAGGTCATTTCTCCCACCAGCACTGCATGAAACAAACAAAAATGTTTTCTGTTGTATAGCAGGATATGATTCTTTTCATCTTCAATTTACAATTTTTCCCCGTATCACGTACCTGCAAACTATATTTGATCTTCAAATTGAAAGGAAGTCCTTGCTTTTCTCAGGCTCTTTCTGCTGCATCCTGATCAGAGTTAACCCAAGCCTCTCACATTACCCCATGCTTTGTGTTCCTGCCCCATCCCCTGTGCTTGCACAGCTCCCCAGAGACTTGGGGAACTGGGTCTGTCTGTTAAACAGCAGCCCTAAATCTACAGACAGCAAATCACATTTGCCCTGGAAGGAGCAAGCTCTCTTCATCAATGGCCCAGTATGGAGCAGGTGCACACAGCCAAGGACCATCACCTTCATCTTAATGCAAGAGCAACCTCACCCCTTGGTCCTGAATTTGTTAATTGAAACAAGTCACAGAGCAGATTGAAATTCATCAACATGGCAGAACCTCTGAATCCGTCAAGGTTTCAACAGCTCGGCAGAAACAATGCTGGCTGGCAATGGATAATGAGGGGATATAACATGATCCAACATAACAGCAACTGGGACCCAAAGCAAATAAAGGGGGTTCAAAAGGTGAAAACAGAACAGAATGAACCATTACCCTTGTCCCGCATTCAGTATTTTATTTAGCATTTGCTATTTTATTAAGTTTATTATTTTGGTATTGTGCACTGGCAGATTGAAGTGAATTAAAAACCATCAGGAAACTGTGTTAAATCTCTGGGGACATCACAGAAAAGTCTGAAATCACTGATGCTGCATTAGCACAAGACCACTCCTAACTGACAGCTCTGAATTTTAAAGGTTAATGTCACAATAGTTCTAAACTAAAAGTGCTATTCTCAGACTTACTCAGTAAAACATTGTGTAAAATGAAACTATGAGTTTAATTTAAAGAATACAACTCTTTTCCTTCTGAATTTACTTTTACAGGTTCCATGCTAAATGTAGAGAACTTGACAGTGAAGAGGTCACCATCTCCTACAGCATACACAGTATGCAAAAGTAAATCAAAATATTCACTTGTAGAACAGGAAATGCAATTTCTTACCCAACCCACTGAAGAGGTAAAGATCAGCTTTGCTTCATAAAAACGCAAGTTTTTAGGAAACAGGATTAACGCTATAGGGCACCACGCCACCACCCCCTCTGAAAGCTGTGGTTATTCAGCACTCTTCAAAACAATCCAATATGAGCTCTTGAAACCATAGATAAGAATTTGAATGTCTAATTTGACTAACATTTCCTAACAGGACTATATATCTACATCTCTATACATATATAGATATATATGGATATATGCATATACTTTTATATACTATGCTGAATGTGCTTTAAATGCAGATTAGATACAATCTGTTTTCACTGGCTTTGCTTCTGCCAGCTGTTGTTAATTTCTATACACTGATTACGATATCTTAAAATTAAGGATTTAAACAAATGTGAATGGTACGTTGGAGAATACGATCGCCATGAAGCAGAGAAGGCACTGCTACAGGAAAGCATTGTAAGTACCATTTATCTCAAAACCTGGGGTATAAACTCTTGAGGGAAAATTTCTGTAAATTGTCCACAATGGCTTACAAGTCTTGTTGTGAACTAACCATACAATCTGTAATTTAAATCTGTATCATACAGGATGAGACATTCTTGGTTAGAGATTGTTCAAAGAAATCAAAGGCTGAACCATATGTTTTGGTTGTTTATTATGGAAGAAGAGTATACAACATTAAAGTACGTTTTCTGGAAGAAAGCCAACAATATGCACTGGGAACAGGTCTCAGAGGAGATGGTGTAAGTAAAATCCCATCTGCTGTTACAGTCTATAGCTTTTATGTTGCACTTCACAAGTTCTTAATACTAAATATTAGTTACAAACTCTCCCACATAATGAACTTGCTGTTTCATTAGCTTCTTTTACAATACTCTCATTTCAAATGCCTCAAATTTTCAAGCAGCTTACATAATAATTTAAAACCAAATTTTACATATCATACTCAAATTCAGATTTACATCAATGTAAAACTTTCCTAAGTACTTACAATACTTCTATCTACTGTAAGTAACAACTGCAAAGTAAAAGGAAAAGAAAAGTTCTACCTTTTCAAGTATACATATTATTTTAGCACATTTTTAAACTTGTGATAATATAAGCAAACATTTTCAAATACATACAACCTCACATATCTGACAGCAGGGCCTGGTGCTGCTTTTGCTGTTTTATGTCTCTTGTTGTCTGTGCCTCATACAGCAAAAGGAGAATTTTTTTTTTAATGAGGCAGTTGTCATGGATATTCAGAAGCAATTAAATCATGTGGGTCCCCAGCAATCAGTCTTTCAGACATGCTAAATTTCAATTAGAAAATCCCTTTAGATTAGCAATGCTTTTTCACATAATTCAATTCAATTATAGTCATGATAGGAGTCTAATTCCTATTCCACCTATATTGTTAAGTAACACTGTATCTGCAAGTCTTTAACAAAAGAAAAAATAAAACATTAAACCTGAAAGTCATCTCTATAAAAATGTGATATGTGCAAAAAAAAAAAAAAATCCTAAAACTTCAAGAATGCTCAGCTGCAGAGCAAAAAAGCAAAGCAACAACCTCCTATGTGTTATCAGCTATGTAAATGACTAACAAATCTAACTCAGGTTAAGCAGCAAAGCCTCTGTAGCTAAATCTTCAATTATGCCCTTTCCATGCACGTCAATACTTCTCAAAACTTACCTTTTGCATAGAGAGAGAGACTTAAAAAAACCTGAAGTCACAAGTGACCGAAGCCAACTTCAACCATTTGACAGGTTCAGAATTTATATTAGAATTCTTATTAGAAAACATGGGATAGGATTTATGAGCTTTCACAAGAGGGACAAGGTTTACTGGCAGGTTGTTCTTCAGGAACATTGGTTTAATGATGAGGGGCAAGAGAAAATCCTTCATTATTCAAGCACATTTAAACACTTTGGGAAGCTGAACTGTAGCACAAATCGAGAATTGCACTGCAGGTACCATCGTCCTGGTGCTGCTGTAGTGACCATCAGCCTTCTGTAAAGGACTGACTGCATTTCTGAACTGTACCTCACAGAAGATTTCCTGGAGTTTAAGTATGATTTAGGAGAAAGCAAGTTTAGTTTTCCATGGTTCTTACATTGTTTAATCTTCCTGGCTCAGATCAGAAACAACAACTGAAATATGGCACACTGCAGCATAAGGTAGTTTGTGTATGGTAGACTACAGAATAAAGACATAAAGCTAAATTTTCATTATGTTAACAGCTTTAACAATTAAGGCAACTAGAAAATTACTTGAACAGTACATGAACAATTTTTACTGAACTAAAAGGAAGGAGAACACAATCCCTCCCATCTCAGGAAATACCAAAATATATGTCTTTGTTGTTTGTTCCAACTTCTGCACAGACAGAACATATCTTAAGAGTGGGTCTGGAATGAAAACAGTCAAATTGGAAAGTAACAATTCCAGAATAAGGATTCCAAGCACCTATCTAACAATCAAGACTTGGCTCTACCAGGTCAAATCCATAATCACGGCACCTTACCTTAAGCCTTCTTTTTTAAGTATTGTTTCTCTTTAACTCAGAAATCCTCCTGTACTTCAAGTACAACAGAAAAATTCCAGAATCGCATTGCTAGTCAGTTAATTAAGTGTTGTACCAAAGAATCACAGACATGGCAATCTCCTACTCCTGTGTATTATGCTCAGCAGCAAGACGTGAAAACAGAACTGGGTACAAGGCACATGGGCAGTAATGAACAATCAGTGGCACCAACATTGCTCAGAAGAGCTTCTTCCATTTCAGGCAGTCTCAAGGGATTCCCTAAAAATGCTCTTTCTTGAAAACTCTCATCTCAACTTCTGCAGCTCGTCTGAGGTTCTTTTCTCAGGAGGGTGAAAACACTTTGTAGGGCTGTGAATTACAGCAAATTGCTGCCTGTAATTTTCCAGTGCCTGTTAAAATGCTTTCCAGAGCACTCTGCATTGTCCCTCAGCAGGGATACCCTTTGCACACCACATTTTGTGCAGGGATACCCTGTGGACACCACATTTTGCACAGCACAGTGCAGCCAGACCAGCTGCTCTATCTAGATTAGCTGAATATTCCCTCTTCACCTGCCAAAGAGAAAGAAATCTGAACACCAGCAAACAGGTGCAGACCTACTACATTTCTCCCCAGTTGGTGATTTTGTTCAGAGGTTCAGTCTTAATAGATTTTCTGCAGTGTGTTTTCACTTTCAAATTAGTCTATTTTCATCCATTAAAAAGATGCTTTTTTTATATGTAAATATAATTGTTCAAAGTTTTCCCTATACTACTGCAACTTTTGATTTTTCACATACCGTTTACAAGTTGTTAACGCATTGTATCATCGAATAAGATTTTCAATTAACAATTACTTTTAAAACTTATTTAATTCAACTCTCATGAGTACTTCTATCATTAGCTCTGATGTAGCCCTATAAGGCCTTGAAGAGGGGGGGAAGAGGGGTTGATGATCAGATTTTTATGTTTGAAGTAACTGAAGTTCCATGCAGCTAAATTAGTATCAAATTCTAATATAATGAATACAAGTCGGGAATGGGGGGGGGAACAATCCACCACTAACTCTCTTGGTGAAGGTACATCTTTTGCTAGCAATTTAGCCACAGATGTTCACACCTAAATACATATTTAATATATTATACTGAGCTTACTAAAGGCCAAATCATATAAAGCTATAAAGATCAGATCCCCAAATGAGGCATACATAGAATTTAGGCATTTACATTCAAAACAGTTGTCCTGAGCACCATTTACTTGGATATTGCCTTTCTCTATGCCAGACAGTTTCACTAGTAAAGATTCAGAGATCCTGTAATACTGCCTCTTTTCATGTGCACAACTCTTTTGAAGATGAAAAAATACAAACCTTGCTCACATATAAAGATGATAATGACACAAAATTTAAATATTTTTCTTATCTCCTTTGCAAAACTAGATCTGCCACACACAAAATACAGGGGTTTAGTGTGTCTGCAGCACCAGGCTCAACTCCCAATTCAGTAACTAAAATTCAAAGGCAGAAGTAGGCTTCTCTTCAACTCCGTGCCTATTTTACAAAGAAGCTTAGTGCATGGCCTGGTGTAGATCTCTGGATCTCCCTGTTCTGGCCAGAGATATTTTCTCCATTCTCACCACTCCATTTGCAGCTAACTTTCATCTCCAAACTATCAGTCATACCAGCTACATCATTTCAGTCAGTTTATTTCCATGTGAGTCAAATGGATTAGTTCCACCTACCTTCACCAGCCATCAAACTGGCCTGCCTCATCTGAGTAGATTAGGGAGCACTTCCATGATGCCTTCCACTGACAGTGTTTTGTCAAAAGTTACTGCCAAAAGAACAAGCACAGCAAACAGCCAATACTTCCAAATGAGAAAGATATTTACAAGGTAAACATCTTGTCCACAGCTTAAATGACAGCTCAAGGATGAACAGTCTCATTCAGGATGTGTGACAGAGCCCAGAGTCCTGCCACCACCCCAACACAATTCAAAACTATATCTTTCATGAGCAATCCTTGAGACCCTATTCCCATCTCTCCAGAACAGTCTGGAGACCAGCAGATAGACATTCCTATGACAGTAGAGATTGCTTGAGTTTCTTCACACAGTGAAGGGAAACAAATCAAGTACTGAGTTTTCTTCATCTCTATGTCTTTAGGTGTCTTTACACCTAACGAAGTGTGGGGGGGAGTTCCATTAAAAGATCTGAGGACAAAATTCTAGACCTCATCACTATAGTGTCTAAGTCAACTTCATGTTCTAGCAGACATAAAGAGACTCAGAGCTTAATATATTAAAATTCATTAATTCAAATAAGAGTAGAGCGTGAAATAAAATAGAAAAAAATACCTATGTAACATCTGAAACATTTTTCCTCATTACCAAAGAACTACAGCTTAAAGGTACAGCAATGAATAACGTGACATTAGCCTAGTTAAATTTCCAAAGCAGGTGAACAATTACAGTAAGACTTTTTAACCTCCCAACCAACAAAAAAGCATTAGAAAGCAGGAAAAGAATTGGTGTTCATAAAATGTTTAGAATAAAAAAAGTAAGGGCTACTTTGTTATGGTATGAAATACAAACCACAGTTTTTGCCTGGATTTTCAGTAGCAACAGGGACTTTGAACATAAACAAAGACAAGACAGCAAAGTAGAACAAATGCATACAAGTAAAAATTATCAAAAAAACCCTAAAAAAATTAGCACAATGGCTTTCATCTTAATACAGAAACAATTTCACCAAATCACATATATATTCAGATTCTGTTGTTATAATCTAGGTGTGAAACAGGTGGGGATGAGAGAAGCTATGACAAGATACCACCAGGTGTACAATGAAGGTTCACACTCACAGTAAATGTTACATAAATACATGATAAGTATTAATGTCAAAGTAAGCTTGCATTACTGTGTGCAGTTCTAGTGATTTAATACCAATGAGTCCAAAGAATAGACCAAGAGGAAAAACAGTAATATGGTGAGAGCTTTGTGGTGTGATGAGAGCTTAGAAGTTACACATAGGGAAGAGAACTACTTAAACTGAAGGACTGCTAACCAGTGGATTGGGAGGATTAAGATGCCTTCACTAGGACAGATGAGGATAGACACCTTGGATAGCTTTTTGTTGCTGTTTAATCAAGTCAGCAATCTTGAACCACACCTTTATCACTTTAGGAATGTGCTTGGAGGTTGTCTTTGTTTTGAGCACAAGAGAACAAGACTACTACTCTGCTGGGATGCTCCTTGTTCCACACTTTTACAGCAACTTTCACAAGAAACTGAATGGGGGGGAAAAGGTTACATTTAATAATGAAACTTGCAGCGTAAAGTATCATGTACTGCTAATTAAGTGCAACTTTTGCCAGCAAAAATTAGTGATGATTTATAGTTATTTTGTCATTTCAATATCTGTCATCACACCTGGCATCACAAACCTTTATAGCTGATACTGCATTATTAGAGCTTAGATATGCTCCCTTTTTGCCCTAAGCAGCCAGCTACTTTCTCCTACACGAGACAGAGACACACAAAGGAAATAAGAGGATCAAAATATGGTACTTTTCCTTTTATAATCACTTCCATCTAATCATAATTCTATGCAAAATACTACCTATTTTTAATACTGTCAATTAACTGTCTTTTAATATTACAGATTAAACCATACAGCAATTGTATTTTCAGTCACTGATTACTATTTTTTTCCCCCCCAGAAATTTAATTCCGTGGAAGAGATCATTGAATTCTACAAACACGTTCCCATAAAACTCATTGACGGAAAGGATCAGTCAGGAACTCACAGAGAACAATGCTACCTCACACATCCATTCAAGTCACGCAGATGTTTTCTGCCTTAACCTCGCAGATTCATTTGTACAGATGTAAACAGAACAGTTATTTAAATGTCTCAAAAATCAGATTAGCCTTTTGAGCGAGGAGCTCCCCACAATATGTAACATTCTGCAGATCTACTCCATTTTTTGATTGTTGCAATCTAACTTTGAGGATACAGGTAAAGTGTATGTCAACGTATTAATTCACAGAGAAGTGCTGAAACCGACTCCCGGTATCCTGACAACGACGGACCAATTTGCTTATCTTGCACTTTACCTTCTACCATAAGATGGAAACCAAACTCACCCTTGTTCACCTAAATGTCATGGAAACTCCACTAGGTAGCAAAAGCTAATAAAGCATATCACAGTCATATAAAAAAAAAATATTCTTGCTTTTAAAAATACACATGAAATGCTATGTGCCAGAGCTCTCACTGTCTAACAGTTTCACGTGGTGTGCGTATGTTTGCTCAACAACAAGCTGTGCTCAGCCAGCACTGAAGGCAGTGAGTGTTAGCTGCTGCTCATAGGTATTGGAGCAGATTATAAAGATGGTTATGTAATAGAATTTACACAATTACAGCTAACACTTACTCTTTAACTTGCGTAGCAGATACTTGTATTCCATCCCTGAGCCTTCAAACACCTACATAAGTAGAACAATTACGCAAACAGTCACTTTGGATTCATACTATGTGCAAATATAGAGATAAAAATCAATAGGAACAGTAGATGTGCTTCAAACTCAGCAAGAAAACATGCTCCAGTGTGTATCAAAGAACATGAGAATGTGATTTTTTTCCAGAAAAAAAATAGCGTAATACTTATTCATACAATCTGAGTTTTGGAAGCCCTAACTAAATTCCATATGTATATGAAAGGCAAACTTCAGATTTTTTTCTGCATAGCATCCATAGTCTTCCTTTCTAAGCACACTCAGAAAGTTTGGCTAGGTAATTGGAATATACAAAAAAGTAACCTCAGTTACTTTATCCTTAAGAATAGGAACAAGAATAAAAACACTCAAGCCCAAAACCACAACATTCCAACCCAATTTATGACGTAGTAGGTGGCACAAACCAGCTCTAAAAAAATTTAGGTTGTTATTTTTTTGAAACATTTTTATTTCTCGATGCTGCATCAAAATGCAAGAGAACATTCACTGTAATTATTTCTCTCAAACTGATGAACCTGTTAAACTCAAAGGAAATTACTCCGACATAACATTTTCTAATAAGAATAAAATTAACAAAACAGAAGCTGCTAAAAGTAGAGTTTAGCAGAGCTCATAAAAAGAAAAAGAAGCATGATGTAACCTGCTTTAAGGATTTCATAGCCACAATAC